>NC_071992.2:25010000-25635000 GCF_028885655.2 Pongo abelii
TCCCCGCAGTTTGTGCGCGTTGAAGGGTGCCAGCTACACTGCCAGAATTGAAGCGTGCTCCTCCGCTTTAATACCCCGGAAAAAAGGCGTGGTCACTTGTACTCCCTTCCCGCAGTCACTTCCAGGCACTCAGAAAAGGGGCATGGCCTCCCCCAGCACCTCCCAGAGGGCCCAGGTTGTGTGGGTGGGTGCATGGACGGAGAGGAACCAGTTCTTGCCGGTAGCGGTGACCCAGGGCCTGTGGTTTGATTCCGGGTCCTGTCCGGGCTGTAGCCAGCAGAAGGGGCAGGAGCTGAGGCGCTTCCCACTGCGCTGCTGTAGTCTGGGTAGTGAGGTTCAGAGGCGGCACTGGAGGCCCATCCTGAGCCTGCTCCCTCCCCGGGATGCCTGTCTCTCCTCTTCTTAAACCCTGAACTACCTCCTGGCCTAAGGACTTCAGTCCACTCTTAGCTTCTGCTCCCACTCCCTCCTCCCACAGCGGCCTCACTGACCAGTGCACTGATGCCACTGCCTCCAGTCCCCTTGCTGCTGTGACCCAGCTCCAAGCTTCTCTGGCAGGGGCTTGGCACCCCTCAGTAGCAGGTGCCTGGCACCAAGGAGGGGCCCAGTGAACACATCAGTGGACAGAATGAAGGACACAGAGGCCATAACGGGCACCTGCAGAGGCTGAGGAGTAGGTAGGAGGGAGAGGAACGCCTGGGGCATCCCCAGCCACAGCCGGGCATCCTTAGCATGGTCAAGGCACAAACACTCCCTGACCAACCTTGAGGGCTCTAGTATTGAGACCCCATGGAGACAGGGGAATCAGGAGAGTGGCTTCCAAAGTCTGTCCCCACGTCTATTGTCTACCCAGGTCCAACTGTCTGACCTTGGGCTACTTACCTCCCCATCCACTTAAGAACACTGCTGCTGTGAGGGCAGACCCAATGTGTGGTATTGAAGGGTGCCAGCTTGTGACCCTACACAGTAAGGTCAATGGCCCGACTCCTAGACCCTTGGGGTGAGTCGGCTCCTGACCCCTCACATGGTAGATAGAAGAGGATAGCGCTATAGAAATGAAGGTTTTTGGGCTCATGAGAAACCTGGGAATGAAATGTCATTCTCTACACAGGCTTGGATTTGAGCCATGGAGCACCCTGAGCAACTTCCTGGGTCCAGACACTGACCTAGGGTCAGAAATGTGTGCCAGGGCCGGGCGCGGTCGCTCACGCCTGTAGTCCCAGCACTTTGGGAGGCTGAGGTGGGCGAATCAAGAGGTCAGGAGTTCGAGACCAGCCTGGCCAACATGGTTAAACCCCATCTCTACTAAAAATACAAAAATTAGCTGGGC
Source organism: Pongo abelii (assembly GCF_028885655.2). Lineage (NCBI taxonomy): Eukaryota > Metazoa > Chordata > Mammalia > Primates > Hominidae > Pongo > Pongo abelii. The sequence goes on from NC_071992.2 coordinate 25,011,331, forward strand.
GTGGTGGCGGGCACTTGTAATCCCAGCTACTCAGGAAGCTGAGGCAGGAGAATTGCTTGAACCCAGGAAGTGGAGGTTGCAGTGAGCTGAGAATCGTGCCACCACACTCCAGTCTGGGTGACAGAGCGAGACTCTGTGGGAAAAAAAGAAAAAAGAAAAAAAAAAAAATGTGAGCCAGGTCCCAGGCACTGAGCTAGGGTCAGAAATGTGCGCCAGGTTCCAGGCACTGAGCTAGAGTCAGAAATGTGCGCCAGGTTCCAGGCATTGAGCTAGACTCAGAAATGTGTGCCAGGCCCCAGGCACTGAGCTACGGTCAGAAATGTGTGCCAGGCCCCAGACACTGAGCTAGAGTCAGAAATGTGTGCCAGGACCCAGGCACTGAGAAATGTGTGGGGTCAGGAAAGTGTGCGGGGTGCAGATCCAGGCAGGAGGTGAGAGGGCAGGGACTTCAAGAAGACTGACAGCATCAACACAGAGCCACCAGGGCCTGCAGGAGAGTCCTTAGAACACCTTAACTCCCTTGGCCCTGGAGGGTGGACCACACAGTGTAGACCAGAAACCAGACTGTGGGTAACAGTGCATTCTCTGTGCCCTGTGTGGAGCACTGACTAGGGCTAATGGCAAAAGGCTGTGAGCACCTCCAAGGAACTGGGCCTTTAGACTCAAGTTTCCATTTAAGAGGCACTTACTAGCTTGAGATGGAACACTAACTGAAGTCTCCCCTGTGACTGAAGGACATAAAATAATCTTGAAACCTGAAAAACTCATGATGTCTTCAGTGATCTTGGAAAAGCTCTAACGGGGAGGGCAGTCCCAGAAGAGTTCTATTACAAAATGGATTTTTTTTTTTTTTTTTTTTGAGATGAAGTCTCACTCTGTTGCCAGGTTGGAGTGCAGCACTATCCAGGCTCACTGCAACCTCCGCCTCCTGGGTTCAAGCGATTCTCTTGCCTCAGCCTCCTGCGTAGCTGGGATTACAGGCACATGCCACCACGCCTGGCTAATTTTTGTATTTTCAGTAGAGACGAGGTATCATCATGTTGGCCAGGATGGTCTCGATCTCTTGACCTCGTGATCCACCCGCCTCGGCCTCCCAAAGTGCTGGGATTACAGGCGTGAGCCACCTCACTCAGCCTAAAAAATGGAAATGGTTTATATGGGATCCTGGTGCCTGAGGAAGGCAAACAGGAGACACTCATGAGTAGGGAGCCTCTGTTCCTCTCAGACTGAGTCTGGAACTGAGTGAGGAGCTGCTGGACTCTGTGGTCACTTGGACACTGCCCTATACACAGCTCTTTACTGACTGACCAAGAGCTACTTAGTTTGTAGACAGTCATTCCTAGGTGAATGGACAACATCCTATTTGGAAGGCCACCCCACTGATGGAAGAAGGCAAAGGCAAATTGGCTAGGTGGGTTGGATTGCATGCTCTTTTCCTAGCGTGATGGGAGATTTGAACAGGAGCAAAAGCCCCTGTACTTGAGTTTTTTTCTGGCTCATGAACAGTCGTCAACGTCCTGATCATAGAGTTGGGAAGGAGAATGTGAAAGTTGATCGCACAAATTGGGTCATTCTTGTCACACCCAACTAAAACAGCGTCAAGAGGCCATGGGGGAAATAATCACTGTATTACCCCCAAACTGCAATTCTCTGTAAGTCTGGCAGCTGTAACCTGAAACTATTAATAGTTCTATCTTATATCTATTGACACAACCGGCTGCTGCTCTAAGACCGGCCTGACCCACTGCAGTCACTCACCAGTCAGAGCATGCCACTTCTTCAAATTTTACAGCGCAAATGAACTTTCTGGAAAAAAAATAGTATTTCTCATTTAAAAAAAAAAACCTCTGGCCGTGCACGGTGGCTCATGCCTGTAATCCCAGCACTTTGGGAGGCCAAGATGGGCGGATCATGAGGTCAGGAGATCGAGACCATCCTGGCTAACACGGTGAAACCCCGTCTCTACTAAAAATACAAAATAATTAGCCAGGCGTGGTGGCGGGCACCTGTAGTCCCAGCTACTCGGGAGGCTGAGGCAGGAGAATGGCATGAACCCAAGGGGTGGAGCTTGCAGTGAGCGGAGATCGCGCCACTGCACTCCAGCCTGGGCAATAGAGCGAGACTCCGTCTCAAAAAAAAAAAACTTCTAAACTTCTCTTTGTTCTTTGGACGTACCAAAGACAACTTGGTCTTTGTGTATGCCAAGAATTGCAATTCTTGCTTTCCAAATAAAGGGTATTAAATTTGGATATTCATCTTTACATTTTCCATTGTTTCCAAGAGTAAGGGGAAACTGACCTAGTGTAGGGATGTCCATATGAGGCCCGACCCTATGGAAATCTCTAGGGGAGCTTGAGGAGTGCATTAAAGTAGGACACGCTCATGCTGGTCAGTAGAACCCACCCTAAAGTTTAGAAAGTGACTGTAATCAGCAAGAGATACCCCCGTGTACTCCCTTGAGGTGGTCACCAGAGGCCATGAAGTAAAATAAGTGGATATGGGGGAACCACAGTGATGCAGAGATGGGCTGAATTGAAACACATTCCTCTTGCTCTCTCTCAGGCACATAACGCCAATAAGAGCTGTTCTGTCTAGCAGCAGGAGAGACACAGACTGCCTATGGCTATGAGGCAGATTCCCTGATGGGGAGGCCCTCAACATACTTGGAAAGTGAGACTGAGGACAGTGCCGTGGGGGGTACAGGTGAGTCTCGACAGGAACAGAAACTGACTGTGGATTGTCTTTTGCTTACCTGGTGGAGGCTGCAAATGCCCAGAGTGCTATTAATATAAAAGAACTGAAATAAGGTATTATTCTAGTTTGGACCACTAAGTCGCACTTCCTTGGACCAAGAAACAGGCTGTTCAGTGCATAATGTTTAGCAATGGGCAGAGAGATATCCTCCTTAGAGTAATAATTTGATAGGGAAGCAGAACAGTCAACTGAAACATTGATTGTCTAAAATGGGGGGGAGATACAGGCATGAAGGGCTGGCTTCCACACCTTCACTGGTGTGTGCCCCCACTCCGCACGAGTGGGCTAAAGGAGTGTCCCCACCAGACTTTCCTCCATTTTTCCAGTGGATCTGGGGATGAGGGGGTGGGGAGGATGCTAGTATAATGACTGTCATTTTGTTGTTGTTGTTAGGTTTTTTTGAGACACAGTCTCTCTCTGTCGCCCAGGCTGTAGTGCAATGGCATGATCTCGGCTGACTGCAACCTCTGCCTCCCGGGTTCAAGTGATGCCTCCCGAGTACCTGGGACTACAGGCCCCCACCACCATGCCCAGCTAATTTTTGTATTTTTAGCAGAGACAGGGTTTCACCATGTTGGTCAGGCTGGTCTCAAAACTCCTGACCTCAGGTGATCTACCCACCTTGGCCTCCCATAAGTGCTGAGATTACAGGCGTGAGCCACCGCGCCCTGCCAGGACTGTGATTTTTGTCTTTCTTCCCCGCATTACCTCAACCCTCCCCTCCTCCCCACCCACCACCTGGTGCAGTGGCCACAGGACCAGGGCTACAACTACAAGTGCTGGAAGTAGCGACGACTCCTAAGCCAGGAACTGAGACTATGTGTTTAGACTTTTCTGTCAATTTTCTTATAGACCTGACAGGTGTGGGTTGTGCTTTGCCCCACCTGGCAAAATAGAGGCTAACCGTATATGCAGCTACATTGCCTGATATGGTTTGGATGTGTGTCCCTCCAAATTTCATATTGAAACAGGATCTCATGTTGGAGATGGGCCTGGTGAAGGTGTTTAGATCGTGGGGGAAGAACCCTCATGAATGGCTCTCTGTCTCCCCACAGTAGTGAATGAGTCCTTCCTCTATTAGTTCACTCGAGAGCTGGTTGCTTAAAGAAGTCTGGCACCTCTCACCTCTGTCTCTTGATCCCTGTCCATGTGATGTGCTGGCTCCACTTTGCCTTCTTCCATGATTGGAAGCTCCCTAAGGCCCTCACCAGAAGCTGAGCAGATGCAGGTGCCGTGCTTGTACAGCCTACAGGACTAGGAGCCAAATAAACCTCTTTTCTTTATAAATTACCAAGCCTCACCTATTCCTTTATAGCAACACAACATGGACTAATACATTGCCTATTGGTAAGATAGCCCACTAGTTCTGCACCTGTGTAACCCTGCCCTATATGAATGGAAGTGGACTGAGGGGATACGCTTGCTGCATGAGTATTGCTGTCAGCAAGCTGGCCCATCACTATTCCTTTTAAAGTGGAAAACTTTGAATATAAGTGAAAAGAAGAAGGAGGAGGAGCTGAGAGTAAAAGAATGAATAAATGGTTTATGTAATGAGGAAAATCTTCTATTACAGTAATACCAAGAAAGAGACGCAGAGGAAGGGAAGACATTGTCTCTTAGCTCAATTATCTCAGATGTCTGAGAGGGGGAAGCTCCATATTTGCTGAGACCTGTACTGCTTTTGGAACCTGACAGATGGAATGGAGGCCTAAAAACCTGAGTGGTCTCATCCTGGGATACTTTTTTTTTTTTTTTTGAGATGGAGTTTCTCTCTTGTTGCCCAGGCTGGAGTGCAATGGCGCGATCTCGGCTCACTGCAACCTCCACCTCCTGGGTTCAACCGATTCTCCTGCCTGGGCCTTCCAAGTAGCTGGGATTACAGGCATGTGCCACTACAGCCAGCTAATTTTGTATTTTTAGTAGAGATGGGGTTTCTCCATGTTGGTCAGGCTGGTCTTGAACTCCTGATCTCAGATCATCCACCAGCCTCAGCCTCCCGAAGTGCTGGGATTACAGGTGTGAGCCACCACACCCGGCCCCTGGGAGACATTTTTATATGATATGCTGCTGCAGTGGACTAATTATAAATGACTGAGGAGGACCTAGTAACCTACCAGTATCTTTTGAATTGTGTATTGTTTTGCTATGAGGGAGTCTATGGCCAGAGATCAGTCTGGTCTCTGGCCATGGACTCCCTCATAGCAAAAGGATATGCAACTCAAAAGATTAAATATGTATTATTTTATTTGTGCCATGTTTGATCTCTGCCGTGTTTCCTGCAGTAAAGCTCTGAAAATCCTTGGAATCTCTCAAGTGATCAATGTTTTTTTTTCTATGCTAGTGAAATGACTGATGGCTGGAGGCTCCTGGACAGCCTCGGGAGGGGGAACCAGCCTGTGATCAGAGGGTTGAACCTTCAGCCCCTGCTGAAGTTTTGCTTGGGTTTTGCTTACCTGGTGGAAGCTGCAAATGCCCTCCCCCGTCCCAGCTTCTGCTGAGAGAAGGGGGGCTGAATGTTGAGGTGATCACCAATGGCCAGTGATCACTCATGCTTGAGCAATGAAGCCTCAAAAAAAGCCCAAAAAAAAAAAAAAAGCCCAAAAAGACAGAGTTCAGAGAGCCTCTGGGTTTGTGAACAAGTACACATCCATATGTAGGGAGGGTGGCACCCTCTAATTCCACAGGGACAGAGCTCCTGCACTGGGCACCCTCACAACCCTCACCTTCTTCATCTGGCTGTTGATTGATATCATTAAAAATATCCTCTGTAATAAATTGGCAATAGCAGGTAAACTGCGTTCCTGGCTTCTGTGAGCCGGCCTAGTGAATGATGAAACCTGAGAAGGGGATCATGGGAATTTCCAGCTGGTGGCTCCCATGTCGGGTTCCAATTAGCCTAGTTGTGGGGGGACCAGGAGGTTTCACAATGACTCAATGGCCAATGAAATTCTTATGAATTCACAGTTTATTGTGTGGCTTTTGCACGTAAGCACTCATGCAAATATAGTCAACACACACAGGCAGTGATGAGACGGTCGGGAAGGGACCACAGTGAGCATGTCAGGAGACCAGCATGCTGATTGACACACTGGCAGGTCTCGGTTTCCTCAGAACATGTACCAGGGTGGGGGTCACTGCTCTTCTTCCATAGCCCATGAGAAAGAGTCCTCAGAGTTCTTGCGGGCAGAGCTGCAGCAGCTGCTTGGCTATGGTCAGAGTCTTTGCTGTTTTTATGGCCCTCTGCAGGCTTGTTTGTAGCCAAGATCTCAGCTGCCTTCTGGCTTCACTTTCTTGTCTGGTCTAGGGGGTGCCTGTCCACAGCAGGTCCTCTCATCACCTCAGTCCACCACACATACGCTTCTCACTCTGAGGGGTCAGCAATTTCAATGTGGGCTGATCCTCTGTCACAAGTGACTTTATTTTGAGACATTTAGGGTCACCAAACACTAATATATATCAGTAGCTAAGTCAGACAGAAGGTGTGGAAGACTTGGGGACACTGTATTAGTCTGTTTTCACACTGCTATAAAGAATGGCCTGAGCCTGAGTAATTTATAAAAGAAAGTAGTTTATTTGACTCACAGTTCCACATGGCTGGAGAGGCCTCAGGAAACTTACAGTCATAGCGGAAGGCGATGGGGAAGCAGGCACCTTCTTCACAAGGCAGCAGAAGGGAGAGAAGAGAGTGAATGAGGAATTGCCAAACCCTTATAAAACCATCAGATGTCGTGAGAACTATCATGAGAACAGCATGAGGAAACCACCCCCATGATCCAGACATCTCCCACCAGCTTCCCGCCTTGACGTGGGGATTACAATTTGAGATGAGATTTGGGTGAAGACACACAGCCAAACCATATCAGACCACCTGCTTGTGATTTGCACCTGAAGTGGGGGGAGTCTTGTGGCACTGAGTTCTTACCCTGTGGGGTTGGCACTACCTCCGATTCATGTCAGAAGTGAATTGAATTGGCCGGGCGCGGTGGCTCACGCCTACAATCCCAGCACTTTGGGAGGCCGAGGCGGGCGAATCACGAGGTCAGGAGATCAAGACCATCCTGGCTAACATGGTGAAACCCCGTCTCTACTAAAAATATGAAAAATTAGCCAGGTGTGGTGGCAGGCGCCTGTAGTCCCAGCTACTCAGGAGGCTGAGGCAGGAGAATGGCGTGAACCCGGGAGGTGGAGGTTGCAGCGAGCTGAGATGGCACCACTGCACACCAGCCTGGGTGACAGAGCAAGACTATCTCAAAAAAAAAAAAAAGAAGAAGAAGAAGAAGTGACTTGAATTATGGGGCACTCATCTGAGATGGGAGACTTGGTCAGAGTGGGAAAAACCCACACATCAGTTCCCAGAAGTATCTCGAACTATGAATATATTGATCAGTGTAATTTCTTAATATTTTCTTTTTTTTTTGATGGAATCTTGCTCTGTCGCCAGGCTGGAGTGCACCCAGGCGCCCGCCACCACACCTGGATAATTTTTTTTTTGTCTGTTTAGTAGAGATGGGGTTTCACTGTGTTAGTTGGTCTCGATCTTCTGACCTCGTGATCCGCCCACCTCGGCCTCCCAAAGTGCTGGGATTATAGGCGTGAGCCACCGCGCCCAGCAATTTCTTAACATTTTCTTAGCTAGAACTTTGCCTTTTTGTCTGAGCCTATAGCACTCAGGGTTTTCGGTAGTAGGGCTGGTACCTCATGTTTCTTAGATCTGTTAATGAGTGGGACCAGTGTCTGTGCTCAGATGGTCAGGCCAACATCAAATGGGTCCCTGGCAGAATATTTTTTCCTAACATATTCCTCTACTGGTTTCCAGGGATCAGTAGATGTCAATATGGGTTGTGGTGGTATAATTTCTTTAAATTTTTCGTGAAGGCCTCGAAACAAATTAAATATAATTTTTAAAATTTTGTTTTATCATATACAGGGTGTTTATGCTAAATCTTCATTCAGAAATCTAATGATTGTTGAGAGATCAGGTTCCTGAAACAGGCAATCCAGACTCCAATATGCACTGCTAAGGCTCTGATTCAGGGACCACCAGAAGAGAGAGGGTCCAGCTAGTCTCACGTTGGCAAACACTTAATGTCACTCACACTCCCCATTCACTCTTCTTCCTCCAGGCCAAGGCCCCTCTCCCCTGAGCCCACATGGGGCCTGTGGTAAGCAGTTTCTGAAATGGCCCCAGTGTTCCTCTCTCTTGGTATTCATGGCTTGGACGTAGTAAGAAACATCTGTTTTTTTCTCTGCTCATGGTTTTGGGGCCGAAGCTTCAAAACACTGATGTTTTCTGAGCAATTGTGGTGAGAGGGGCTTTATTTTTTTAATCATAAAATGACTTCCAGCATTCCTGAGTTGATGCTCATGAGGTGGCTCTTGGAGGAGAGGGTCCGGCTGCCAGTGGAACCAACCATGTGATCAGAGCAACGGAACTTTCAACACTACCACACCCCTCAGCTCAGAGCAGGGAGATGACTGAGGATTAATCACCATAGATTAATGATTGACGCCTTCGTGCTATGGAATGAAACTGCCAGAAACACCATAAACCACAAGGTTCAGAGGAAGGAATAATCAGTCGCTCACTGGGGTTGGACAGATGAGAGTAACACAGAAAAATTAAGGGCAACATCACACTTCCTATATACATCGCTATATGCTACAAATGTAATGATTTAATAAAATCTCTTTAAGAAATTAGAGAAGTTCATTTTATTTTATGTTGGACAATGGACTTTCTAAGCTTATGACCAAGAAAAAAAATAAGTGTACCTATAGATTAGCTACTTAAAATTTAAAATTTCTGTACTTTAAAATCTAAGACAAAAAGAATAGGCAAATTAAAAAAAACAGAAATTTGTTATTAGTATTTGGGAAGCATGAAGCCTGTCTTTCTAGACAAAACAAATCCTAAAAAATGAATTTGAACAAAGAAATTTAAACTACTGATTAATATATGAAACATATATCAGAGAAATGCACATCAAAGTCAACTAATTCTTTCCTAGTTAGGAAAAATGAAATCTAAAGAGCAGTGATGTCAGATCTAAAGTGACGCACTGTTGGTAGGAATCACAGCTGTGTGTGTGTGTGTGTTTGTGTGTGTGTGTGTGTGTGTGCACCTCTATGAGTTAACCCCGATATTCTACTTCTTCTAGAAAATTGCCTAATGAATGTGATCAGAAATGTGGCCAAAGATGTATTCTCAAATATTCACAACTTCTTTGCCCTCCGCATACTGGTGATTGAGGTTTTGGGGAGAGGGGCTGGTATTTGGGTGGAGCATGACACTGGACTCTCGCCTTTGCCCATCTTGAGAACATAGGCCATCCTCCTAATCTTTGGAGGGGGACTCACAGAATGTTTATTAACTGTATGTTTTGTGGGGGGCTTTGGGCAGGGTCCAAATGTCAGGAAAAGGGGCACAGAGCTGAAGAACAGGAGTCGCCTGTAATGAAGCATCACACACGGTGAGCCCTGCCTAGTGCTGGCTTTTGGGAAAAAGGAAGAATAGAGCAGGAGGAAAGAAAGGTCAAGTCTAAGAAGAGGAAAGATGAGACTGGAGGACTGTGGAGGATTCAAACCATAGCTCACAGCCCAGGGTTTCTAGTGAGGCCGAGGAGTTCTTGGGGAAGGCAAGTAAGAAGCAGGGGGAACCCGGAGCAGTACTCGCTTCCCTCTGGGGAAGGGGAACAGCATGGGAGCACGCCTGGGCCTCCCAGGAGCTATAGGCAAGAGGAAGGGGTTCCTCCAGGTCAAGGAAAACGGGAAATGGGTCTCCCAGATGCCTGCTGGGCTGAGCAACCTGGTCCCACTGATGAGGATGCAGGGAAGTTAGGGGGAGAAAGTGAAGATCGGGCCAGGGCTGGAGGAAGCCATAGGAGAGTGACCACAGGACTTTCCCAACAACCAGGGCCAGCTCCCCACTCAGGAGGACCCACTGCCCCTTCCTTGACAGCTCTGTCAGAGCCCAACTGCAGCCCCAGGTGCAGCCAGAGGACCCCCCGGGAGGCTGTGGGTGAGCCAGGCCAGTGCTGGTGTCCCTGTCCCCAAAGGGAGGTGAAGAAGGAGGTGCTGGATTCCAGTCCCCAAGACTCTGTCACTTTAAATTCCAGGGAGTTGGAGGCAGGAAACAACCCCCCACCGACTTCAGCGAGCCTGAGGGAAGAGAAGGCAGGGAGGTGTGAGTCACAGCAAGAACACAGCCTGTGTTACTCAGAGCTGTTTCAAGGAAGAATGGGAGGACAGGGGCAAAAAGAAAAACGAAACCTCTACACTTCTTTTTATGTAAGTTTCCATAGTTAATTTGGTCATGAATTCACACGTACCTCAGGATTTTACCCTTAATTGCCTTCTTTTTATGTTTGATGTTACCAACATACTCTTTAGACATGATCGTCTACTGCTTTCTCTAGTAGGAGAACAGACAAGCAAGGGAAGGTCTGCTTTTGCGAAGCAGTTCCTGCCCTCCTTGCACACGGCAGAGGCTCTCTGGCCTGTTCTTTTCTCCTGTCTTCAAATTAGCGGATTCTTTCTTCTGCCTGATCAAATCTGCTGTGGAATTTCTCTACTGGATTTTTCACTTCAGCTATTATATTTTTTTCAGTCCCAGGATTTCTACTGGGAACCTTCTAATATTTCCTATATCTTTATGGATATTCTCTATATGTTCATACAGGTATGTATAGATATCTATAGATGCGTCAATGTTTCCCCAGAGGAAAGGTGTAGGTGCTGCTCTGGGTTTCCCTAGAATATTTCCCTCCAGCTCCTGCCCATGGGCTCCTCAGCCTCACCCTTGAAGCCACGGGCTGCGAGCTATTGTTTTAATCCTCCGCAATCCTCTAGAACACACACACACACACACACACACACACACTTCCTTTAGATATTTGAGCATGCTTAAAACTGTTGATTTAGGCGAGGTGTTGGCTCATGCCCATAAACCTATCACTTTGAGAGGTGGAGTTGGGCAGATCACTTGAGGTCAGTAGTTTGAGACCAGCCTGGCCAACATGGTGAAACCGTGTCTCTACTAAAAATATAAAAATTAGCCAGGAAATTGTGGCACACTCTTGTTATCCCAGCTACTCTGGAGGCTGAGGCACTACAATTAGTTGAGCCCGAAGGTGGAGGTTGCATTGAGTCAAGATGATGCCACTTCATTTTAGCCTGAACGACAGAGCAGAGCGAGACTCTGTCAGAAAAACAAACAAACCCTACCACAATGTTGATTTAAAGCCAAATAAGACCAATATCTGAACTTCCCTAGGTATCTGTCAATTTCTTCTTTCCTTGTACATGGACCATATTTACTTTGTATGCTTTTGTGGGTTGAATTCATTTCTCTAAAGCTTATTTTGAAGCCCTACACTCTGGTACTTGTGAATGCGAATTTTTTTTTTTTTTTTTTTTTTTTTTTTTTTTTTTTTTGAGGCAGAGTCTCACTCTGTTGCCCAGGCTGGAGTGCAGTGACATGATCTCAGCTGACTGCAACCTCTGCCTCCCGAGTTCAGGCTATTCACCTGCCTCAGCATCCTGAGTAGCTGGGATTACAGGTGCGTGCCAACACGCCTGGCTAATTTTTGTGTTTTTAGTAGAGACGGGATTTCACCATGTTGGTCATGCTGGTCTCGAACTCCTGACCTCATGAGCCGCCTGCCTCAGCCTCCCAAAGTAGGTGTGAGCCACCGTGCCCAGCCATGTGATCTTATTTAGAAATGGGTTCTTTGCAGATATAATTACTTAAGAAGAGGTCATACTGGGTTAGGGTGGGCCCTAAACCCAGTGACTGGTGTTCTTAGAAGGCCATGTGAAGACATAGGGAGACACACAGAGAGGAGAACATCCTGGGAAGACAGAGATGGAGACTGAGTGAGCACCCGGAAGCCAAGGAAGGTGAAGGATAGCCAGCAGCCCCCAGAAACCAGAAGAGAGGCATGGATTATTCCTCACAGCCCGCAGAGGGACCAACCCTGCTGCCACCTTGACTTTGAACCTCTAGACTGAAGAACTGTGAGATGAATTTTTTGGAACCATAAAGTTTGCGGCAATTCGTGACAGTAGTCCTCAAACTAATGCGCTTCATCAAATTCCATCACTTTTTTTTTCATTAAGCCCTCCTTTGGTTGCTATTGTAGGGCTGAAGAAACTCCCTTTCATCCTCCTAGGGTCCCAGCTAGGTTGCAGAGTTAAACTGACATAAGATTGATCATCAGGAGCCCTCATAAAGAAATGAAGATCCAATGAAATAGTTAGAGTCAGTTACTCATACACTGAATTGGATCAAAAAACAATTGTGGAGAAGCAATTAAATTACGTAAAGAAGTTTAAAAGATAAGTTATTTTTAACAAGGTCTGTTTAGAATCCTCTGTTTCAATTTCTCTTCCTTGCAGATAGGAATGTTCCATCTTTCTAGTACAGGAAGGGAATCTTTCCCATATAAATTTCACCTTCTACTTTTTCTTTTTTTTTTTTTTCCTGAGATGGAGTCTCGCTGTGTCACCCAGGCTGGAGTGCAGTGGCGTTATCACGGCTCACTGCAAGCTCCACCTCCTGGGTTCACGCCATTCTCCTGCCTCAGTTTCCTGAGTAGCTGGGATGACAGGCGCCCGCCACCGCGCCCGGCTAATTTTTTTTGTATTTTTAGTAGAGACGGGATTTAACCGTGTTAGCCAGGATGGTCTCAATCTCCTGACCTCGTGATCCACCCGCCTCGGCCTCCCAAAGTGCTGGGATTACAAGCATGAGCCACCACGCCCGGCCATCTTCTACTTTTAAGAAACAACAGGAGGGTCAAAGTGATCGTTTCTCACTTGCTGTTTTTCAAGTGTCTTTAACTTAAATAGTCAGTATGCTAGATTAGCATATTTTAACCCCTTCATTTCTCTCATCTGGAACTTCCCAGGACGTTTCATGTATTAAAAGTTAAGTTGATGGCTGTGGAGAGCAGAATCAGGTTAGTAACTGAATGGCAAGAGACCTATAAAGGAAAACAGGAATATAAATTGGAACAGGCAAGACATAAGTCTAACTATATTGTCCCATAGCTTTTTTTTTTTTTTTTGAGATGGAGTCTCACTCTGTCGCCCAGGCTGGAGTAGAGTGACTCAATCTTGGCTAATGGCAACCTCCGCCTCCCGGGTTCAAGCAATTCTCCTGTCTCAGCTTCTCGAGTACTGGGATTACATGTGTGTGCCACCACGCCCAGCTAATTTTTTGTATTTTAGTAGAGATGGGGTTTCACCGTGTTGGCCAGGCTGGTCTTCACTGTGTTGGCCAGGCTGGTCTCAAACTCCTGAGCTCAGACAATCCACCTGCCTCGGCCTCCCGAAGTGCTAGGATTACAGGCGACCCATATCTTAGAATAAGTCTCTTAGTCATGTGAATAGTTTTTTCCAGTTAGGCATTGTATCTCATTTTAGGAGATGATGTTATAGGTGGTCCTTCATCTAGGTTAGGCCTCTATAAGGTGTGGTCAATCAGTATTTAATAAGAGGCATTTCTACAGAAACAAAAGAAAAGTAAAGGTTAATGGTTGGAGCAAATTATACAAGCCCAGTTTTTGAGTCCACAGGACAGTCAGTTGAGATTTCTAGATGTTGGGCTTAAAGCATCTTTAGATGGTGGAATGATAAGAAGTCGTGGCAATTTTGATGAATTTCCTGTTGTGTGGTTTACATCTGGTTTTCTGGGGAACTTTCTGAGCACCCCATATACCCACGGGCATGAAAATTGTCCATAGGCAAGCTGTTACTGTTACTGAAACACCTGAGGATGGGTCTAGGTCCTGCTGCTTGAAACGCAGAAGGTCAAGCACTGAGACATTGAGTATTGCCAGGGAAATGTAGGGGTTTATATAGCAGGGAAGAAATGTAACCATATGTAGGAATACAGGAATTACAGAGTTATGATAAGAAATGTAACCATGTGTGGAAAAAAGAGGAATTAGAGAGGAGTAATGAAGATAAGCTGGTCAACGGGAACCACCTGGTTGGTTAGGCAATCATAGTGGATGAAGAGTCTAGCATTTCACTGTTGAAATGCTTCCTTGATACTGTCTGGGAGGCTTGATGGTAGGTTTCCTGAGAAAGGAAGTTATATAAGACTAATGTAACTTTCTCAAGTTTTAACACTGGGAGGATCAATTTCTATGATTTTTCAAATAAACTATAAACATCGATTCTATGAGACAGTTGGGTCTGTTTCAGTCCCTCCTTTCTACTTATTAATTCCTCAATCCTGGGGAACCTGGCCCTGGATCTTTCTGGCTGCTTCACGCTGAGGAGAGGCATTGTGGGCAGCTTAATACCATGGGTGACCTCGTGGCCACTCAGGAATCACAGGTTAATCTAATCCTACAGTTTTCTTCTGAAATACAATCTTTCTCTCTCCATCCCCCACTTCCACCAAAGATGAATCATAGCAAGATCATCTCTTATTAATATTACACAAACATTTTCTTCAAAAGAAACAAACTTTGTATGATGTGTTATTAATGTTAAAACTCACTTTAATAAACCCATAGGAACTAATCTATTTAATTTTAATTAGTTTGACCATAATGTAAGATTTTCATAACCTTCTATAATGTTTTACAATTTTCTATTAAAGAGCAAATCAATGTTCCAAGGAAACCCTGTTATTCTGACACAGGGGCCCAGATGCTGGCCTTGCATCAGTGTGCTTTTGATATTAATGCTTAATATGTAGAAAAACGCCAGACTTACTTTATCCCTCAGAATCAGTCCTTACAATCTCACGTGCCCATCTCTTCCAAAATAGTCCCTGGACCTAAAGGGATTGAATAGTTTTAATTTCTTGCCCTGTGTCTCATGAAGGCACTTCATTTTGATTGTCACCTTCTCCTGGGTCTGAAGACGAAGCTTTGACTGGTGCCAATGTTCAAGATTAAGCAAGAGTTGGCCGGGCCCGGTGGCTCACACCTGTAATCCCAGCACTTTGGGAGGACGAGGCGGGCGGATCATGAGGTCAGGAGATCGAGACCATCCTGGCTAACACAGTGAAACCCCATCTCTACTAAAAACACAAAAACAAAAAATTAGCCGGGCGTGGTGGCAGGCGCCTGCAGTCCCAGCTACTCAGGAGGCTGAGGCAGGAGAATGGTGTGAACATGGGAGGCAGAGCTTGCAGTGAGCCGAGATCACGCCACTGCACTCCAGCCTGGGTGACAAAGGGAGACTCTGTCTCAAAAAAAAAAAAAAAGATTAAGCAAGAGTTGGTGCCTTTTTCAGACCCAGGAGTCAAAGTCCTTTAACTTGACAGCACAGGATTGGTTAACAGGATTTTATACTGCAGGAAGTCCTAGCATTCTCTCTAACATGTCACAGATTAACCATGTCCAGTAGTTACTGCCTGCGGCACTTCAAACCATTATATTAAAGTGGTTAGGTTACTTATTGCATATGTCTAATGGCAACAATCTAGTGACAGAACTGTGCCCGAAAGCATCAAAAATGTGATAGGTTTTATGCCAAACTTATCAAAGTAAGACAACTAACTTTCCTCTCCATTATTTAAAAAAAAAAGGTAAATACAGCCAGGCATGGTGGCTCACGCCTGTAATCCCACTTTGGGATTATACTTTGGGAGGCCAAGGCAGGTGGATCACCTGAGGTCACAGCTTTGAGATCAGCCTGGCCAACATGGTGAAACCGTGTCTCTACTAAAAATACAAAAATTAGCTGGGTGTGGTGGTGTGTGCCTGTAATCGCAGCTACTTGGTAGGTTGAGGCAGAAGAACCTCTTGAACCCGGGAGGCAGAGGTTGCAGTGAGCTGAGACTGTGCCACTGCACTGAGGCCTGGGTGAGAGAGCAAGACTCCATCTCAAAAAACAAACAAAAAAATAAGATAAGTGCGGATATCTGTTTTCGAAATTCAGCATAAGGATAATCTCCTTCTCTTAAATATTGTACAAGAAAACAGGGACAGAGTTAAGAACAAGCACAGAATAATTTCAACTATTTCAAAAAAGCGTCATCACACCTTTCCAAGATTGTTAATCTAGACAACTGCTTAGGTAAGTTTCACCACTAGAATCTTCAAACCGGTGCAACACTCGTACATATTTTATTTTCAAGTACACACATGAAGGCCTAAATGTAATAAAAGTGTTGGAATAAAAAATCAGTAGAAAGTTGGCTGGGCACAGTGGCTCATGCCTGTAATCCAGCATTTTGGGAGGCCGAGGCAGGTGGATCACCTGAGGTCAGGAGTTCAAGACCAACCTGGCCAACATGGCAAAACTCCATCTCTACTAAAAATATAAAAATTAGCTGGTCGTGGTGGCAGGTGCCTGTAATCCCAGCTACTTGGGAGGCTGAGGTGGGAGAATCGCTTGAACCAGGGAGGCAGAGGTTGCAGTGAGCCGAGATCGCGCCATTGCACTCCAACCTGGGCGACAAGAGCAAAACTCCATCTCAAAAAAAAAAAAAAAAGAAAAGTCTCACTTTTAAAATTACTACTTAACCCAAGTGAATGTCACTTAGTTATGGTAAACACAACTAAAGCAATTTTAGAGAAATCCTAGTCAATATAAATTTCTGAAGGGCAAGGCCAATCTTTCCTGAATATTAAAACTTTGTGCCTGTATCACGGTGTTTCTTCATTGCCTAAAGAAAAAGATCCGAAACCAACTTAAATTATTGATTGAATTGAATTTCCATGAAAAGAAATGCCATTTAAACACTTCTCCTCTTACTTGCTTTTCCAGATAACAAAATCAATAATGTTCTTTTTCTGCTGGACTTTTAAGCCTTTTTTTTTTTTTTTTTTTTAATCAGGAACTTAAAGTTCTTGTATCTTTCTAGATCATCAGAGCTAACCAAAACCAATCCAATTTTAAATGGCTAGTGTGCTCTCTCAATTTTTGCAGGTTTGACAAAGGTAGCTTAGGAAGTTTAGGTAAATAGAGCAAATGATAAATGGTTGGAAATGCATAGGAAACAAAATGGCTGTTCATAGAACCAAATACAAGCCTTCCATTAGAAACTAAAACATGGCTGAGCGCGGTGGCTTATGCCTGTAATCCCAGCACTTTGGGAGGCCGAGGTGAGTGGATCATGAGGTCAAGAGAACGAGACCACCCTGGCCAACATGGTGAAACCCCGTCTCTACTAAAAATACAAAAATTAGCTGGGCATAGTGGTGCGCACCTGTAGTCCCAGCTGCTCGGGAGGCTGAGGCAGGGGAATCGCTTTAACCCAGGAGGTGGAGGTTGCATTGAGCCAAGATCGCACCACCGCACTCCAGCCTGGTGACAGAGCGAGACTCCATCTCAAAAAAAAAACCTAAAACACAACAATGGACTTACAATTGTACATATAAGCCAAACCCCCCAAGGAAAACAAACAGCAGCTAAATGCAAATTAAAAGCAAAAACAAATGAACAGGACACCAACCCCCAATTTTTTTCCTACTCAGTTGTCTTGGAGGCTACCATGTTACCCAAAGCCTAAAAAAAAAAAAAAAAAAAAAAAAAGATGAATATTTTATTCCTGGTTTACGAGTTAATATCTTTAAGTCCACCAATCCCACTGTATATTTTGTGCAATTAAGAAATTCACTTTAGGCATGTGACCAGTAAGTACTTTATTGCTAGTACTAACTCTGCAGAAGAGCAATACAGTGTGAAACAAAGCAATGCAAGCGTGGGTGTGAAATGTGGCCCCTTGTTAAATATGACTTCATGATGAACTACATTAAAGAAGAATTGGCAAACGGCCGGTGTATTTCTTTACAATACTTCTTACTTTACCTTCATCAAGACTAAGAGCTTTAACCATGAGCAATGTCAATTAGCCAAACTTTTCAATTTTCTATCAGATTTTAAAGAATATTTTACAATGTGCTTACATGGATCATTGATGACATACTAGGACTTTCTATTTTGTCCTGAATTTTTTTTCTTTCTTGTTTTAATAATCATTCAATTTATATTAGAACATATTCATATATTCATCATACAAGACTTTTTCTCATACAAAGTTATTCTGTTTTCTTTCTAACCTTCATTACCAAAAATACATCTTCACCATAATTTTTTTCTTTTCCCTTTTTTTTTTTTTTTTTTGTTAGAGATGAGCTTTTTCCACATCACCCAGGCTGATCTTGAACTCCTAAGGTCAAGTGATCCACTCCATTTGCTTCAGCCTCCCACAGCGCTGGGTTTATAGGCGTGAGCCACCACGCCTGGCCATAAATCCATAACTTACTTCACATCTCTCTCCCCTACTTACTGGTTCCTTTCTACCTTGTTTAATAAATAACCTTTGCAAGTCCATAATTAGAATTAACCTTTGGATAACTTCTGAATTAGACTAATTGATTCTTTTTCTTAATAAGAACACATCTTCTTTGGCAAATCTTATGTACAGAATTATACACTAACTACAATTGTTATCCTTAGTAACTTTAAATTTTAGTGAAAACTAGGAAGCAAAAAGTCCTGAACTGCCTATCAATAGAAAATACTAGCATTTTCTAGATGGGTTTTCCATAAGGAGGAACAGTCAGACTGCAGGTTTTTCTTTCCCTTTCTCGTAACCAGCCTGAGAAACAATATTTTGCATTTTATCAAAATAATTCCCAGCCAGGTGCAGTGATTTATGTCTGTAATCCCAGTACTTTGGGAGGCCAAGGTGGGTGGATTGCTTGAGCCCAAGAGTTCAAGACCAGCCTGGGCATTATGGCAAAACCTTATAGCTACCAAAAATACCAAAAAGAAAAAATTAGGCCGGGCACATTGGCTTACCCTGTAATCCCAGCACTTTGGGAGGCTGAGGTGGGTGGATCATGAGGTCAAGAGATCAAGACCATCCTGGCCAACCTGGTGAAACCCCATCTCTACTAAAAATACAAAAATTAGCTGGGCTTGGTGGTGTGTGCCTGTAGTCCCAGCTACTTGGGAGGCTGAGGCAGGAGAATCGCTTCAACTAGGGAGGCAGAGGTTGTAGTGAGCCAAGATCGCGCCACTGCACTCCAGCCTGGTGACAGAGCGAGACTCCGTCTCAAAATAAACAAATAAATAAATAAAATTAAAAACAAAAGTTAGCTGGCATGGTGGCACATGCTCGTAGTCCCAGCTACTCAGGAGGCTAATGTGGGAGAACCACCTGAGCTCGGGGAGGTGGAGGCTGCAGTGAGCCATGATCACACCATTGCACTCCAGCCTGGTCTACAGAGCAAGACCCTGTCTCAAAATAATAATAATAGTAATAATAATAATAACTCATTTGTTGCCTTTATTAGGTTTTTAATTGTTTAGAAAAACTGAGATCTAAAAGGTTTTTTACATTCATGTAACCTTCTGTATTGCTTTTTTTTTTTTTTTTTTGAGATGGGGTGTAGCCCTGTCGTCCAGGCTGGAGAGCAATGACCCCATCTCAGGTCACTGCAACCTCTGCCTTCTGGGTTCAAGTGATTCTCCTGCCTCAGCCTCCCAAGTAGCTGGGATTACAGGCACCTGCCATCACACCCGGCTAATTTTGTATTTTTAGTAGAGATGATGTTTCACCATGTTGGCCAGGCTGATCTCAAGCTCCTGACCTCAGGTGATCCACCCGCCTTGGCCTCCCAAAGTGCAGGGATCACAGGCATGAGCCACTGCACCCAGCCTATTTTGTCCTTTTAACAGAGAAATTCAAATTCTAGTTTTATGTCAGTTCACTCTCAGTATTTAAGTTCATTTTTAAAAGTAATATAATAAATTCATTCAGTTTAATTAACTTGAGTACATATGATTCTCTCTTGTTTTCTCTAACTTTTTATTTCTGCTGTGATTTGTGTGTGCCCCCAAAGTTCATGTTTTGGAAACTTAATTCCAAATGCAACAGTGGGGGGAGGTGGGATCTTTAAGGGATGATTAGATCAAGGGGGTACTTCCCACATGAATGGATTAATACATTATTGTGGGAGTGGGTTCGTTATTGCAGGCGTAGATTGGTTGTAAAAGTGAGTTTGGCCCCCTCTTGCACGTTTTCCCTGCCTCCCATGCATGCATGCCCTCTTGTCCTTTCACCTTTCACCAGGTGATGAGGCCACAAGAAGGCCCTCACCAAATATGGGCCCCTTGAACTTGGACTTCCAAACCTCCAGAGCAGTAAAAAATAAATCTGCATATTTAAGTAAATCACCCCGTCTCAGGTGTTCTGTTATAGTAGCACAAAACAGACTAAGACAATATCCATTCAGTTTTATCTGTTATTTATTGATTCATTTTGAAACAACCTTTGAATAACTTCCAAACTAAAACAATATTATTTTTTATTTTAACAAAAACCCGTCTTTTCTGTCTCATAGTTTTTTTTGTTTATTCATTTTTGTTTTTTTAGAAAGAGTCTTGCTTTGTCGCCCAGGCTGGAGTGCAGTGGTGCTATCTTGGCTCACTGCAACCTCCACCTCCTGGGTTCAAGCGATTCTCCCACCTCAGCCTCCGGAGTAACTGGGGTTACAGGCACCTGCCACCATGCCTGGCTAATTTTTGTATTTTTAGTAGAGACATGGTTTCAACATGTTGGCCAGGCTGGTCTCGAACTCCTGAGCTCAGGTGATCCACTGCCTCAGCTTCCCAAAGTGCTGGGATTACAGGCATGAGCCACCGCGCCTGGCCAGTATATTTTGTAGATTTCGAAGAAAAAATACACCTTATTTTTCTGTTATGCTTTGCATATAAAGTTGCTTCCCCTAATATTTCTAGAAATTCCAATTACATTAATATGATTAATTAATAAGAATTGTTAACTTTTAGTGACTTTAATTTCCAGTGAACACTAGAAAACTAGAAAGTATGCAGTCATGAACTGTTTTCTTCCAAGTTTGCAAGCACACGATTTCATAATTTCTAGAATCACGATTCCTAGTCTTATGACACAGGACAGGAAATGGCAGAGGAAAGGTTTAATAGGCCCAAATATCTTTTGTTCTTCTGTAATAGGTAGCCAAAGTAAGTTCTAAATTTATGTTCAGCAATAAATGTTTCAGTATCATATTAATATCTTATTTGGAAATGATCTAGATATTCAAGACGTATTGCTATGGTTTGAATGTTTTTCTGCTCTGAAAATCATATTAAAACTAAATCCCCAATGTAACAGTACTCAGACGTAGGGGCTTTAAGATGTGATTCCATCATGAGGGCCCTGCCTTCATGAACAGATTAATCCTTCACAGATTAATGGGTTATCGTGAGTGTGCAGTAATTCCAATTTGTGCATGATATGATTTGGATCTGTGTTCCCACCAAATCTCATGTTGAATTGTAATCCCAGGTGTTGGAGGTAGGGCCTGGTGGGAGGTGATTGGGTCGTGGGAGGCTTCTCATGAATGATTAACCACAATCTCATGGTGCTGTTCTCCTGATACTGAGTGAGTTGTCCTGAGATCTGGTTGTTTTTAAGTGTGTGGCACCTTCCCCTCTCTCTCTACCTCCTGCTCTGGCCATGTGAGACAGCTCACTCCCGCTTTGCCTTCTGCCATGATTGGAGGCTTCCTGAGGTCTCCTAGAAGCAGAAGCTGCCATGCTTCCTGTACAGCTTGCAGAACCGTGAGCTAATTAACTTCTTTTCTTTATAAATTACTCAGGCTCACGTATTTCTTTATAGCAATGCAAAACAGACTAAAACAGTGTGACTCTGTTATAAAAGCCTGTTTGTCTCTCAGTGTGTCCCCTTGCCATATAATGTCCTGCACCAACTTGGGACGCTGCAGAGAGACTTTGTATTAGTTTGTTCTCACATTGCTATAAATTAATACCAGACACTGGGTGATTTATAAAGAAAAGAGGTTTATTTGGTGCACAGGTCCACAAGCTGTACAGGAAGCATGATGCTGGCTTCCAGGGAGGCCTCAGGAAAGTTACAATCATGGCAGAAGGCAAAGGAAGAGACAGCACTTCACATGGCCAGAGCAGGAGGAAGAGAGAATGGGGAGGTGCCACACATTTTTTAACAATCAGATCTCATGAGAACTCACTCACTGTCAGAAGGACAGTACAGAGAGGAATGGTGTTAAAACATTTATGAGAAATCTGCCCTCATGATCCAATCACCTCCACCAGGCCCCACCTCCAACACTTGGGACTACAATTCAACATGAGACTTTGGTGGGGCCACAGATCCAAACCATATCAGAGCCCATTAGCAAGAAGGCCCTCCCTAGATTTGGCCCGTTGCCCTTGGACTTCCTAGCCCCAAGAACTATAATACATAAATTTATTTTCTTTATAAATTACCCACTCCCTACTCTGAGGTATTCAGTGATAGCAACAGAAAACAGACTAATACAAATAACCATCATTTAACTTAGGTTAATATAAGATTTTTAAGTTACCAAAAATTAAATATAAAAATACTTAAAAGTAGACATCTTGGCCAGGTGCAGTGGCTCACACCCGTAATCCCAGCACTTTGGGAGGCCGAGGAGGGTAGATCACGAGGTCAGGAGATCCAGACCATCCTGGTTAACACGGCGAAACCTCGTCTCTACTAAAAATACAAAAAATTAGCCAGGCATGGTGGTGGGTGCCTGTAGTCCCAGTTACTCAGGAGGCTGAGGCAGGAGAATGGTGTGAACCCAGAGGCGGAGCTTGCAGTGAGTGGAGATCGTGCCACTGCACTCCAGCCTCGGTGACAAGAGTTTCCATCTCAAAAAAAAAAAAAAAAGGAGGTACACATCTTATAAAAATATCAAAAAAGACACAAACATCACATAACACATAAAAAACACAAAAATAAACAAACACATAACACATAAAAATCACACAAAATACAAAGAAACATACATTGAAAATATATGGCTCTTTTCAATCTTCTTTTTCATTCTTGTGTTTCACATATATCAAGAAATTTATCTTTTCCTTGTGCATTTTGTTCTTCAGTTGAATTTACAGTTTTATGATCTTAAAGACACATAAGTGTTCTTTTTTTTTGAGTCGGAGTCTCGCTCTGTTGTCCAGGCTGGAGTGCAGTGGCACGATCTCGGCTCACTGCAAGCTCCACCTCCCAGGTTCAGGCCATTCTGCTGCCTCAGCCTCCCGAGTAGCTGGGACTACAGGCGCCCGCCACCACGCCCAGCTAATTTTTTGTATTTTTAGTAGAGACGGGGTTTCACCGTGTTGGCCAGGATGGTCTTGATCTCCTGACCCTGTGATCCACCTGCCTTGGCCTCCCTAAGTGCTGGGATTACAGGCGTGAGCCACCATGCCCGGCCACACGTAAGTGTTTTGATTAGTAAATCCAGGTAGAAGTTGTATGTGTGAACTGTATATAATGTTGACAACTCTGAAGAATTGTCTGTTTTAATTAAACCAAGAAACTTAAACTAGCTTTCTATTTACTAAAGATTATCTCAGATCACGTGACCTTGAAAAACATTTAGATAGGCTCCTATTTTTCTAAGAAAATGCTTCATTTACAGAAGCAATTCTTTTCTTTCTTTTAGCCAAATCTTTGCATAGGTATCAAATAACACATTTATTTAGGATGAGAGCTCCCCACTGCCGCTGCCAAAAAAATAGTACTTTTATATACAAAAGTCCAAATCTCCAAAGGTATATGTACTTTAATTGTGACTTGAACTCAAGGTAAATAAATTAAATAATTAATAAATTAACCTTAGCTTACTGGACGGCCACCATCTTATATGCAGTTCCCTTGACTGAAATGTTGTGGGGTAAATGACTATATATGAAATGGGACTTATTGGAGGAATTAATGCATCTGATAATGGAGGTTGAGAAGTTCCAAAACAGGTCATCTGCACAGCAGAGACCCTGAAATGCTGGAAGGAGGGCTTAATCCAGTCCAAAAACCTAAGACCCGGGGAAGCCGATGGTGTAATTCTTAGTTCAAGGCCCAAATCCTTAGATGCTTCGGGTGGCCACTGGTGTATTCCCTGGAGTCCAAGGGCTAGAAATCCTAGAGTCTGATGTCCACAGGCAGAAGAGTGTCCCAGCTCCAGGAGATCAGATGGATTTGCTTTTCTTTTTTTTTTTTTTTGTTCTATCTTGCTCCCCAGTCTATTGGATGGTGCCCCCCCAAATTAAGGGTAGGTCTTTTCCACTCAGTCCACCCGATCGCATGCCAATCCCCTCTGGAAACACCCTCAAAGACATGCCCAGAAATAATATCCCAGAAATAATGCCTTACCAGTGTTCTAGGTGTTTCTTAATCCATTCAAATTAACACCTCCAATTGACCACCATGATAAGGAGACACATGGAGGCCAGCTCAGGGGAGAACAAGATTTTTCTTTGGCATGTGAGCCTCAGTCGGGCAATAATTCTTTCAAGTTTATTTCATTTTATCTTGAGACGGAGTCTCGCTCTGTCGCCCAGGCTGGAGTGCAGTGGTGCAATCTCGGCTCACTGCCTCGTGGGTTCAAGCGATTCTCCTGCCTCGGCCTCCCGAGTAGCCGAGAATATATGCACACACCATCACATCCGACTAATTTTTGTATTTTTTTGTAGAGACGGCGTTTCACCATGTTGGTCAGGCTGGTCTTGAACTCCTGACCTCAGGTGATCCATCCACCTCAGCCTCCCAAAGTGCTGGGATTGCAGGCATGAGCCACTACACCTGGCTAAGTATTTATTTTATATACATGTTAAAAAAAAATAAAACACCTAATATGTATTAACACCTAACACCTAAGAGGAAACCTCTGGTAAAAAAAGTCTTTCACTCCAAGGACACGGCAGAGCCTGTGCCATCTTCCAAGTAGATGAACTTTCCAGAGTCCACCAAGAGGTCCTCAATCTTCTCTTTTGCATGTCTCTCTTCCATCCTCTCCAAGGCATCCAGCAGGGTGTGGATCGAGGCGTTCCGTCCAGTTTTGTTGACCCATTTCATCAGCATTGCATACAAGGCATCCCCTGGGCCTGCTATACCAGCTCTGACCACGTCGATCTCATTTTTCGTGAGGTCCAGCTGCCTCATGAGCTGGTCCCAGGAGTCAAAGGGCACGATGTTTGCAAACTTGTCAAAGAACAGCATCAGAGCTGGGTGGAGAAAGCCACAGAGACAGCCAGGTGAGTTGGGACTCAGTTCAGGAGGGGCAGAGGATCCCACATCAGGCCCAGAACCCAAGGAGAGAACCTGGAGAGCCCCCTGCATAGGCAAACCTGTTGCTCCATTGCCCACCCACCTCCCATCCACAGAGAGCCCACCCACACTGCCTGGCCTCCGTGGCCCCCAAGGCGCTGGCGGGCGTCAAGGTCACCAGAGAATCTGCCCTCAGAGAGGGCTGAGAACCCACCCGGGGAGGATGGATTGACCCTACGGAGGCAGAAAGCAAAGTGGGTGAGAGCCTGAGGGAGGGAGAGAGAGTGGCTGCAGCAGGAGCTCAGAGGATGCAGGCTGCCTGGGCTGCGCTTGTCATGGGAGCATGTCCCAGGGTGGCCACTTCTGCATCTGTGGAAAGCGCAGGGTCTGGGGCAGGGGACCTCTGCCCTCCCTGAGGCTGGGGCAGAGCTAGGTGGGGGCAAGCAGGCCCTGACCAAGAAGCAAACCTGAAGACAGAGCAAACCTGCCCAGATCTCAGGACTACCAGGGATTAAATGAAATGATATGTGTGTGCAAAGCACTGTACGCCACCATCCACAGGGATAGAAGGGGCCAGGAGCACCAAGCTATGTTTTCTAACAGCTCATTTAAAGAACATAAAAAGAAAAAAGTGACATTCATTTTAATATGTGGTACTGAATATGTATAAAATATAATTTAATATGCAATGAATATACAAAAACTGAAACTGACCCAATTGTCCCATAGAAAAGTTTTTTTGATAAACAGAAATTGACCCTTCTGGTCCTTAACTACTTGAAACTTAACATTTGTTTTATCTGAGTTACTTCCTCAGGAAAGACCTTCAGGCATCTCAAAAAAAAATATCAAAGAACTGAAACTCACCAGATCACTACATCCAGACCATGATGGGATGTGGGACCCCTCATTCATCTTGATTGTTTCCTTGCCCCATTCTAGCTCCTACTTTTTTACACATTGTTACATTTCTTGCCTGCTATATAAACCCTTAGTTTTAGTGGGTCAGGGAGATAGATTTGAGACTGAGCTCCCATCTCTTCCACTGCAGCACCCTATTAAAGCCTTCTTGGCAATACTCATCATCTCAGTGATTGGCTTTCTGTGCAGCGAGCAGCGGGACCTAGGCCAAACCCCTGAAGTTTTGGTAACAGGTTCTGGTTCCCTGGCTGGGAAAGTGTTGCTCATGGCTCTGCTGCCATGGGCCAGGAGTCTCAGAAGCCCTCCCAAGCAGTTGCCCCGCTAACTTTGGCTGGAGGTGAGTTTCAGTCTCTCTCTGGTCCCACTGCAGCTGGCCCCAACCACATTCCTGATTACCTCCAAAGAACTGCCTTTGAAATTTGACATTTGCATCCAGATAGGTGATTGTCCTTTGTGGGCCCAGACAGCAGGATCTGCTCTTCTCAGTTTGAGAAATTTTTAAAGGAATTTCCATTTGCAGGTTAAACAGGCCCAAGTGACTGTGAGAGGGAAGCACTCTGCCTCTCAGTCTGGACACTCTTGGAGGCTTGTTTGTAATTGTGTGTTGTTTCAGGGCAAGTGAGTGTCTTTTGTGGGTACCAGGCAGCACGACTGGCTCCTCTCAATTTGAGAAATTTGAAAGGAATTTTTGTTGGCAGGTTGATCAAACCTAACCAATGGAGAGAGGAAGCACCCTGCCTGTTTCAGTCTGGATACTCTTGGAGCTTGTTTGTTGCTGCAGCAGTTGTATTATGTTTTGGTGATTATTTGTATGTGTTTGCTAGTCATGGGAAATAGGAATTCAGTAAACTTGGTATTCTTTTGTAATACTGTTTGGCCCCAATATTGTTTGGAAACTGGAGTTTGCTGCTGAATGAGAAAGGGGGATGGAGTTCCTGTATCCAGGCTTTTATGTTGCTGTTCTAAGCAGCATTGGGCATGATTAGTTGGTTCTAGGTGGTGTTCTCTGCGATGCTGTTTGGAGTCTGCAGAGGTTTGGCCTTTAAAAACCAAACTGCCATGGAAACTGCTTTACCTAAAATTTGGGTTCACAGCCTTCACTGAATTATCTATTGGGGCTAACAAAGTTCAGCCATGTGAACATATTTGTAGACTGGTGAGTCTGTATTACTGTCTCATGGAGAGAGTTCAAAGGTAAAAGCTATTGGATCTTTGTGTGTGTATATAGGTCTAGATGTGTTTATGTGTATGTACATTTATTATTAAGTTACATGTTGTGTCTACCAAATTGACTTATAAGTAAAAGAGTACTCATAAATTAAGTAAATAAGTCCAAGCAATTTTCAAGTTCATGTGACTTAAGTAAATCCTTACTAAACAAGCCAGCTTTAAAATTATTGGTAAAATAAAAAAACAGAAGTGTCTTCAGAATTGTCAGCATACATTTTTGTCTGGGCTTATATTTGTCTTTGCTAGATATTTTGAGATATCAGTTTGGCACAAAAACTTAAGACTACAAGCCCAACCAAAACAAAATGATCTTTGAGTCAAGCTTTTGATAAGTAAGATTAAATTAATGTTGTTGGTTTAATGAAAACAGCTGAGTCTTCTGAGTTATTGGTGAAAATATCTATATATTTAACTTTGAAGGTCTTAGGTGAGCACCTGATGTTCACTGGCTATTAAAAAAATGGTTGACAAAGAAATTAACTAACTTTAAATGACGGTGTCTAATATCTCAATTTTCAGAAGCAATCTGGATAAACTTAAAAATGAAAGAATTGAGTAAATATAAATGGGATGTTTTAAGTAAATTTTTCATGTAATTAAAAATTATTGTCATTGGATTACAGAGAAAACTTCCAGTGCAGTAACTGAAAGACCAATGTGTGGCCAGGCACATTGGCTGATGTCTGTAATCCCAGCACTTTGGGAGGCCAAGGCGATCGAATGTCCATCACTTGAGGCCAGGAGTTTGAGACCAGCCTGGCCAACATGGCAAAACCCTGTCTCTACTAAAAATACAAAAACTACCCAGGTGTGGTGGTGCACACCTGTGGTCCCAGCTACTCAGGAGGCTAAGGCGTAAGAATTGCTAGAACCCAGGAGGTGGAGGTTGCAGTGAGGTGAGATTGCACCACTGCACTCCAGCGTGGGTGACAGAGTGAGACTGTGTCTCAAAAAAGAAAAAAAAAGACTGATGTGTTCATAAAGATTGTGATTGTTAACCAAACATGAAGCTGGGCAGGAGCTGATTGAGTGGACTGAACTAATAGAGGACTGAAATAATTTGTATGGCTTTTGTTGGTTTGAAATATTGCTGATTCTTTTGGTTTTGTTTTCCAGAGTCTGGAGAACTTTTTTCTTCTTTGCTATTTATAGCCTTTAAGTATACTTTAAGTATATTGAGTATACTTTTGTAAACAGAATTTGAGGCATATTTCTCTCTCTGCCTAATTTCTCCAGAATTTGTAAATTATTTGTGACTATTAATTCATGGCAATGTGTTTGCTTACATATGGTTAATAACAACGTTTTCTTTTACAATGGAACACAATTGGAGAAAATGGTTATTTTCTCAGGGCTTTGATTGCAATGGCCTCGTGAGAGGTTCCAGCAAAGCCAACTTAGGAGAGCCTATGTGGACAGTGATTTTTGCTGCACTTTGTGTGGGTAATCAGGCTACGTATATTGAACTAAACTTACTTTGCAGGTACATTGGTCCTGCTATAATTTGTCTGTGGTGGAAGTGGGGCCGAGAGAGAGAGATTGTGTTTCAGAAGAAACGTAATCTTTTAGTATTAAATTAACCTTTGATTCCTGGGTGGCCACGAGGTCACCCATGGTATGACGCTTCCCATGATGCCCCTCCTCAACCATGAAGCAGCCAGAAAGATCCAGGACCAGACTCTCTGTGATTATGGGATTGATAAATAGAAAGGGAGAACTGAAATCAACCCAATAGTTCCATCAAAAGGTTTTTTGTTGTTGTTGTTTTGATAAACATAGAAATTGACCCTTCTGTTCTTAAAGCTCAAATCTTACATTTGTTTTATCTGAGTTCCTTTTTCAGGAAATGACCTTCAGGCCTCTCAAAGTATCAAAGAACTGAAACTTACCAGATCACTACATCCAATGGGATGCTGGACCCCTCATTCATCTTGATTTCTTCCTTACCCCTCCCTAGTTCCTGTTTTCTTACACATTGTTATTTTTTTTTTTTTTTGAGACGGAGTCTTGCTCTGTTGCCCAGGCTGGAGTGCAGTGGCGCGATCTCGGCTCACTGCAAGCTCTGCCTCCCAGGTTCATGCCATTCTCCTGCCTCAGCCTCCCGAGTAACTGGGACTACAGGCGCCCGCCAACATGCCTGGCTAATTTTTTTTGTATTTTTATAGAGACAGAGGTTTCACCATGTTAGCCAGGATGGTCTCGATCTCCTGACCTCGTGATTCGCCTGCCTTGGCCTCCCAAAGTACTGGGATTACAGGCGTAAGCCACCATGTCTGGCCCACATTGTTACATTTTATCCCTACTATATAAACCCCTAGTTTTAGTCCATCAGGGGACATGAATTTGAGACTAAGCTCCCATCTCCTTGGCTACAGCACCCAATCAATGAAAGTATTCTTCCTTGTCAATACTTGTTGTCTCAGTGATTGGCCCTCCGTGCAGTGAGCACCAAGACCTAGACCCAACCCCTGGTGTTTCAGTAACAAAATAATGAGTGGAATATTTTCCATTCTTTCTTGCATTAAGTCTTTGGAATCAGTATGTAGTTTATACAACAGCTCTGTAAATTGGGCTTAGGCACAGATAAAGAGCTATTAGCCCACTGAAGTCAGTGGTGCCATGCAGGACAGGGCAGCCCCTCAGGGCTGTTGTTCTCCTGAACAACAAAGGAGAAGAGAGGAGGTGGAGAAGAGGATAGACAGAGTGGCTAGTGTCATTAATAGGGTGCAGAAAGGATGAGGTTGAGTGAGAAGAAGAGACAGGAGAAGACAATTTAGGGTCTTGATGGTCTATAGCATAGGACCCCCAGTTTCTGGCATGGAATGCTCTGGAAGAGCACTCTCAGCAATGGGGACACCAGTTAGGACACCGTCCCTGTTCCCACCATTCCTGCTTCATCTCCAGGAGCAAAACACTTACTCTCAGTGGGGTCAGCACCATTTGCTGGAACCAGCAGCCTCCTCCTCTGAGACCCTTCAGCTTCTGCCGGTCCCTGTAACACACAGTGGGGAACGCCTTGGTCTGAGTCAGAGGTCCCGCAGTCTAGTACTGACCCCGACCACCAGCCAGCCCGGAGACCTGCAGCACATCACTTTCCCCCTTGGGTCACCATGGAGATGGTGAAAAACCTCTGGTCCCACATAGCTCACAGCCACTCCCCATTGCTGGCATTACCACCTCAGCTCCACCCCATCAGATCAGTGGCAACATTAGATTCTTATAGGAGCGTGAACCCTATTGTGAACTGTGCATGTGAGGGATCTGGGTTGCATACTCTTTATGAGAATCTTATGCCTTATGATCTGTCACTGTCTCCCATCACCCTCGGATAAGACTATCTCGTTGCAGGAAAACAAGCTCAGGGCTCCCACTGACTCTACATTATGATGAGTTGTATAATTATTTCATTATATATTATAATGTAATAAGAATAGAAATAAAGTACACAATAAACGTAATGTGCTTGAATCATCCCCAAACCATCTTCACCTCCCAGTCCATAGAAAAATTGTCTTCCACAAAACTGGTCCCTGGTGCCAAAAGGCATTGGTTAATAATATAACCATTGGTTAATAATATAATGTCTTTTGTATACACATACACTGATGCATAGTTTTGGACAAAGAATCACAAGAAATGATATCTCATAGTTACTTGAGGAAAAAGATCCAGGGCACTGCAGAGTGGAGGATGCTCTCTTTACTCACTGAATACCTTCTGATAGTTTAAATTTTCTCATTTTAAATATATAAACCATTTGTTCATGTCAAAGCACCTTATCAAGGCTGGAGAGATTATTGACCTTTTTAATGTTTGCTTTCTTTTTTTTTAATTACATTTTTGGTTAGAATAAATGGGTACTAATGCAAGAAAGGAACTGAATGGAACAGTCTAGGTGGAAGGAGATCATTGTCTAGATGAGCATTTAACCTGTGATTAAGGAGGGACCCAAAGCAGAGGGAAATGGGAGAATCGGCAGCTCAAAGGGGTTGGAAAAACCAGACAGTGAGTAGAACAATTCAGGGAGTGCCTCGCTTTGCACTGAAACACAAAACAAGTTCCATTTAGATTATAAAGTTATATGCAAAAAATCACATCATTGAAAAAAATATCTCCATAAGAAGTTAGAGCAGTTTATCTTGTGTTGGCAAAAGGTCTTTCCACAGTAATGAGCAATGAAAAGGTAAATGTATCTACAGATTTCACTGGTTAAAAATTAAAGCTTCTACACCTGAAAATATTAGAACAAAAAGGGGCAAGAAGAAATTAGGAATCTACTGTCTGAATGTGAGAAAAAGCATGAGTAGGAGAGCAGGCCTTCTCATAAAGACTCTGAGAGACAAGACACTGATCTTATGCAAAAACAGTGAAAACAAAGAAATGTTCGTTTAAAACAATGTTTTCCTAAATAGCAAAAAAAGAAAAAGAAAAAGAAAAGAAAAAGCCCTTTAATGTCAAATCAAAATACATGAACTGGTACAAACCAACACTAGGGGGCTGTGTGCATGTGTGTACCTGCATGTGTGGGTACGTGCATGTGTGTGTGCATTTGTGTATATGCATGTGTGCATGTGCATGTATGTGCGTGTACACAGTAAGCAGCACTGTTACAGGCTGACTTGGAAATTGTGCTTCTTCTTGGAATCCTCCATACAACCATATTCAGAAATCTGGGCAGAGATTTATATCCAAATATGTTTAATGCAATAATAATTTCAGAGTAAATTTAAAACCCCTGCTGTTATGAGCAAGGGCTCCCTAACTTCTGTTAGGAGCACACAGTGGAGACCATGCAGCCTTATTCAGTCGTCAACAAACCCTGTGACCCCCACTCTATTCCTGTGGAGCTCCAGTTTCTGAGGACATGGCAAGGACAGGACAGGGACTAAGAAGCAGACATTTGCAAGAGCGCCTGTCCCCTTGTGAGGGTGGCTGCTTTTTCCCATGCAGCCCCGTCCCCCGCAGTCCCGTCTCCCTCGGGCTCCACTTCCCCTTTGGCCAGGAGAGCCAAGGCATGGCCTTCACCACCTGCCTACAAGGTCTTGGAGGGGCCTGTCCCCCACTCACCAGCAGACACTGTGCCTCCCCTGGGGACTGTACAGTGACACCTGTCAAATCTGCCAGCTCCTGGCTTTCCATTTGCTGCTCAGAGACGAAAGTGGACAGCGAGTCTGCGTTGCTCAGAATCTCGTTGTGAGCATTGTCTTCAGCCCCAGGCTCTCGTAGGAGACGCAAGCACCAGAAACACATCTTAGGAAGGCAAAGAGCCAACTCAGAAGCCCACACCCAGGGCTCCCCATGGGGTCCCTAGGGCACAGCTGGACCTGCTGCCACCACTCCCTCCCAGTGAGGTCACTCCAGGAAGTCCATGCTCAGCACATCCAGGACCTGCTGCTGGGGCCAGGCCCTGGTGCTGGGCTTGGGGGCTCACCCCATCCCCAGGGTACAGGCTGTGGGGTAAGGGTCTCACCTGGGCTGTAGGAAGGACAGGGCTACAGAACGGCCCACCAGCCTGTATGATGCTCAAAATGGCCTGTGTCCCCCATAGTCAATCCACAGCATCCAGGTCACTTCAGAGACTCAGGGCAGCCATGAGAGCACGGGGACCCACCCACCTGGACTACACTGTGCGCAAGAAGCAGTTCCTGAGCCCCTGA
Source organism: Pongo abelii (assembly GCF_028885655.2). Classification (NCBI taxonomy): domain Eukaryota; kingdom Metazoa; phylum Chordata; class Mammalia; order Primates; family Hominidae; genus Pongo; species Pongo abelii. Next base: position 25,043,953 of record NC_071992.2, read on the forward strand.
TGCCCCCAGCTGCTGGAGAAATCAACTCACCCTGTCCATGCACTTGGGGTCCACTCCACAACCTAGAAGAGAAAAGGGTTCCCTTAGTGGCCAGGGAGGGGCCCATGCAGCACTCCTTCTTAGAGGCAGTGTTGGGCTGGGGTGGGCTGGGGGCTGGGACACCGGACAAAGAGCCCCGGGCCTGGGGATCCACATGAGGCCTTGCTAACTCGGGAGATGCTTCAGGAGCGGGGAGTATAAAGGGAAGTAGGCTAAAAACAAACACGTGGAAAATCACCGTTTTCTGCTCTGTGTTCTGCTCTGAACAAAGCTACATAAATCCCACAACCACTTCTCATCCCGACTCTTGTCATCCAGTTGAGGAGCTGACTGCCCCCTGCCTGACTGGGCCTGAACAATGGAGGAACTGGCCCTGCCTTCCCAGACTTGGCTGGGAGATGAGGGGACCCCCAGCCTTGGGAGAGGGATGGATGAGACCACGGTCCTAGGGGTGCACAGGATGGGAGGATGGGGGGTGATCACAAGGAGGAAGATAGAGCCAGGCCAGAGACACTAGGACTTGGGGCAGGGGTGGGCGTTTCTGTCTGTGGGAACAGAAGGAGGCAGGGAAGAGAGGGCCCAGCGCCCCTGCCCTCAGCCAGCACTTACCTGAGCTGATGCAACAACAGGCAATCACCACAGCAACCAATAGCAACAGGACAATCAAAATGACAGCCAAAATCACCCATACATTATGTCCATTGCCTGAGAAAAGACAGGGAAAGACAGGAGTCTCGGGCTGCTGGTCACTGCCTCCTCTGCAGCTGATGCTTCCCCAGTGGGCTTTGTACCTGATTCTTTGTGAACACATTTGATGTCACTCCAGGGTGTACAATCACCGACCTTGACCATCCCTCTGGGACACCTGGGTACACACAGGGAGGGAGAGGGGGACTCTTGATGGAAAGCTGGCCAGGTGGGATGAAAGAGGAGCCACCCTCCCTCCCCAGCGTCCCTGAGAAGACGTCAGGGGAAGGACAGTCTCCTCGTGTCTGCAGGGGGTCCCCCAAGCTCCCTTGTTGAGGCTGGGGAAGGGTCTGAGCACGCACGCTTCAGCCCCTCGGCCTCCCTGCTCTGGGGTCAGAGCTGTAGCTCTAGGAGCCTTCTGTGCTGGGCACACACTAATCTTCCCTGGGCTGCAGGGGAGGCCTGCGTTAGGAGGAATCACACTCCAGGGGAAGATCACAGGCCCGTGTGGCCACAAACTGAGCCCCTTCCTCCAGTTAACCCACAGTACAAGTGAGCTCCGCCCCCACCTGTCTGCTGGTTCCTCTCAATCACAGCAAACACTGGAGGACCAGAAAAGAGCAATTACTCTTTGCTTCCAAAACCAAAACAGGAAAAAGACAGGACTTATTGGGAAATCAGGGGCCAGGGGTGAGGCCGGCTGGGTGGGCTCAGGTCCTCATGGGAACTTGAAGGAGCTCCACCCATGGCCTTATTATGATTTTTGTGGGCCGTGGGCATTTCTGTCTTCTTGAATTAAAAGCAAATATTAAAAATTACATTTTATGACACAATTTGTTTAAACACAAATATAACCCCAGCTGGATTCTATACCATTATTTTCTTATGATTTCAAGATAAAATATTTCATGTACCTCTGTTGTGGGCCCTAAGTCATGGCCTCCTGTGCCTAGTGAACAAGTCAGCCTGGCCAAGGGGACTAGTGCTGGAGAGGGGTGAGAAGGGACCACTGCAGGAGACAGGGGTGGGGACAGGTAGATGGACCAGGAGGGGCAGGTTGCAGGCTCAGGAAATGCCACAGGCTCAGGGACACCTATGGGGGTGGAAGCGCCATGGGGTCAGGGCTGATAGATACAGGTACAAGGAGAGTCATGTCTTTTTAGGGTTCCTTGCTCCTGGGGGTTGAGGCTGCTGGGAGCCCCTTGGCTATTGTCTCACCCTGTACTGCACTTCCGGCACATCTCAGCAGAATTGTCATTCCGGAAAGTTCCTGGTTTGCACTGACACGCTGTGTTCCTGGTCGTGGTGCAGGGACTTCTCTCTTCTTCATCTGATGACAGAGTACAAGGTTTTGGGAATGTGTTTCCCTGACGTGTCCCTCGAACTTTCCTCACCACCCCAACTCCCTCCCCCTCAGCTCAGCTCAACTCAGTTTGCCAAGGAGTTCTGAGGGCCAGATTCTGCACCAGCACACTCGGGCTCATACAGGACACCCACCCTTCAGCTGTCACCAACACTTGGAGTCATACAAAAGGACCATGATTCATTATTTATTACATCAGATTAGGGAAAAAGCACCATTTAGATCGCATGGTCAGTAGCAAAGGAGGCACATGGTATCATTTGAGAGTCTGCAAGAAGAGGAGCCCTTGGGTGACTTCCCAAAAACCCAGCCTGCTGAGGAAGAGGGAGGCACCTGAGAAACTGAAGGCTGAGTGAGCCCGAGAACCTGCCAGGAGCACACAGCCCAGGGGGAGCGTGGCCCCAGAGCAGACCCGTACCACCGCTCAAACTCAGCCCTATCCACTCGGCCAGGCCTCCTCTGTGCTGTAATGATGCCCCTACCCCCTTGGAGCTGATAGTTTGCACTACCAGGTGGCGTGCATTATAAAAATGATTTCTTTCTGTTTCATTTTATGGACCTAAGACATAACCATGGAAAGGGTATGATGAAGACCAAGTTGGGCTAGAACTTGGTTCCCTGACTCACATTGGCTACAACTCCCACCTTACTGCCCCTCACTCCACCTCTGGACAAGAGGTCCACACATTCTGTACCTGATTTACAAGCTGTACATGGGAGGCAAGCAAACAAATTGTTGGAAGCATTGGTGTAACCCACACCCTCTGTGCACCGGTTACAGGCTCCAGGATGTTCTGATCTATGAGATCCTGGGAAGGGAGAGAAAAGCCAATGAATGAATTGCCACAGAGTTCCCAGAGGCTCGTGGTGGTGGCTGGGAAACTCTTCTTTTGGCCATCAGTAGACCCCAGACAGAGAAATCCCATCTTCTCGGCTTGGTCTTGTCGTCAATTCTGCATCTATTACACACCTCTGACTGGCACTGCTGACAGAAATATAATACAAACCACACGCAAAATTCAAATTCTATGACAGCCATATTAAAATAGTAAAAAAAGAATGAAGTCAAATTAATTTTAACAATGTATTTTTTGGACCTAAAATATCCAAAACATTAGCATTTCAACATGTAAACAAGATAAAACATTGAGATGTTTTCTTTTGTTTTGAATACTAAGTCTTCGAAACCCAGAGTGTGTTTTTCACTCACTGCACCTCTGAATTTAAAATGGCTGTTTTAAGTGATTAATAGCCACATGGGCCTAGAGACCAGGGCAATGCCACCTGGGTCCCTGGAAACTCACAAAAAGTCCTAATCCCTGCCTTCAGTGAGCTCCTGGTCAGTAGAAGGTACAAACAGGCACAGAAACAATACAGCGATGAGGGGAAGGCTTCAGATACAGCCCATGCCACCTGCCATGGGAGGAAAATGGAAGGAAAAATGGGTCCTCCCTGTACAGAGTCAAAGAATGATCCACAGAAAGAGGGCCTACCTCATGCTGCCCTGGAGTGCAGGTCTCCAGGCAATGAGGCGACAGCCTGCAGGAGCTGTCGCCAGCGGGAGCCCATGTCCGGAGGCTCGACCTTCACCTCCAGGGCTTTGCCCCTTCAGGTGACCTCACTCTCCCCTTTCAGAGCCCATTTATTTATCCCTCTCCTCTGATTCATATTTATCAACATTGAAAGATACTCAGAAAACCCAAAATGTGGAAAAAAAACTTCCTTGATAATGTGTTATGATAATGAGACTACCAATTATAAAAATGTGGTTATTGAGTAATAGTGCTGGGGCAACTAAGGTTACCACTGAAAAATAATAAAGGCTTTTTTTTTTGAGACAGAGTCTCGCTCTGTAGCCAGGCTGGAGCACAGTGGCGTGATCTTGGCTCACTGCAACCTTTGCCTCCCGGGTTCAAGCGATTCTTCTGCCTCAGCCTCCCGAGTAGCTGGGACTACAGGAGCGTGCCACCATGCCCGCCTAATTTTTTGTATTTTTAGTAGAGACGGGGTTTCGCTGGGTTTCACCAGGATGGTCTCGATCTCCTGACCTCATGATCCGCCTGCCTCGGCCTCCCAAAGTGCTGGGATTACAGGAGTGAGCCACCGCGCCAGGCCAAAAAACCCAAACTGTGAAAAAAAACTTCCTTGCTGATGTGTTATGATGATGACACTATCAATGATAAAAATGTGATTATTCAGTAATAGCGCTGGGGCAACTAAGGTTACTGCTGAAAAATAATAAAGCTTCTTGCTTATGCTCTCCCTATAAGGAAATAGAGACTAGGTCTATCAAGGTGTCAACTGTAAAGTATGAAATCACACAAGTACTGCATGAGAAATTTTTCTTACAAGTTTGGAGAGAGAAAGGACCTTCTCAGTCTCATGAGAAACTAAAAAGTTGCATAAAGTTAACTATATAAAAATTAGGAAGAAAACTGCATGGAAGAAATCATGACTAAGATGAAAACAAAGTAGGAGAAAATACTTGCAATGAAAACCACACTTAAAAGCATAGTTTGCTTAACCTATAGGAATTCATACCAAAAAAATCTAGAAAGAACATCAACAAGAAAGTAGTAGACTTGAACAACACTACTAACAACTAGACTGGACAGATGTCTATAAAACACTCTAGTCAGTCAAAACAAGATATACATTCTTTTAAAGTGCACATAGAACATTCTCCAAAATAAACCATATGCTCGGCCATAAGATAAACCTCAATACACTTAAAAGGACAGAGATAATACAAAGTACACTCTCCTACCACAATGGAATAAAATTAGAAATCAATAGCAGGAAGAAACTGGGGAACCTCACAGCTATATAAAAATTAAATAGCACACTCCTAAATAACCGACTGGTCTAAGAAGAAATTAAAAGAGAAATCAGAAAATAAGACGAATGGAAATGAAGACACAACATACAAAAACCCATGGGATACAGCTAACGTAGCTGAAGTTTATAGAGAAATTGTCTATTAAGGAAGAAGAAATATCCTTCCTAAATGTCTATTAAGGAAGAAGAAATATCTCAATCTATAACCTAATAATCCACTCTAAGACACTCGAAAAAGAAGAGCAAACTATAGATAAGGCAAGCAGAAGGAAGAAAATAATACAGATTAGAGCAGAAATTAATGAGACGGAGAACAGAAAAACAACAGTAAATTAATGAACTCAAAATCTAGTTCTTTAAATAGATAGATATATTGGCACAACTAATTGTGTTAAAAAATTAGCACGGGGAAAAAATAAGACTCAAATTATAGTCACGCACTGCATGATGACGTTTCGGTCAACAATGAACCACATATGTGACGGTGGTCCCATAATATTATGATGGAGGAGGAAAATTCCTATCGCTTAGTAATGTCATAAGTCAATGCGTTACTCAGGTGTTTGTGGTAATGCTGATGTAAACCAACCTACTCCACTGCCAGTTAAAAGTATAGCACATATAATGAAGTTCTATATATAATATTTGATAATGATAATAAATGACTTACTGATTTATGTATTTTTGATACTATACATTGTATTGTTATTTTAGAGTGTAGTCCTACTTACAAATAAAAAAGGTAACTATAAAACAGCCTCATGCAGTTTTCCAGAAGAAGGCATTGTTATCAGAGGACATAGGAGATGACAGCTCCACGTGTGTCTGCCCCTGAAGATCCTCCAACGCGACAAGATGTGGAGGTGAAAGACAGTGATATTGATGAACCTGTCCTTGTGTAGACCTAGGTTAATGTCTGTGTTTCTTTTTTTTCTTTTTTCTTTTTTTTTTTTTGAGAAGGAGTCTCACTCTGTCACCCAGGCTGGAGTGCAGTGGCGCAATCTCAGCTCACTACAACCTCTGCCTCCCAGGTTCAAGTGATTATCCTACCTCAGCCTCAGCCTCCCAAGTAGCTGGGACTACAGGTGCCTACCACCATGCCCGGCTAATTTTTTGTATTTTTAGTAGAGACGGGGTTTCACCGTGTTAGCCAGGATGGTCTCGATCTCCTGACCTCGTGATCCGCCTGCCTTGGCCTCCCAAAGTGCTGGGATTACAGGTGTGAGCCACTGCACCTGGCCAATGTGTGTGTTTCTATCTTAGTTTTTAACAAAAAAAATTTTAAGTAAAAAAAAAAATTTAAGTTCAAAATACAAAAATGCTTATAGAATAAGAATATAAGGAAAGAACATATTTTTGTACAGCTGTACAGTTTTTGTTTTTTAAGCTAAGTGTTAAAACGAGTGAAAAAGTTTTTAATTTTTAAAAGTTTATAAAGTAAAATAGTTACACAAAGTTAATATTGAAGGAAGAAAAAAAATTTACAGATTTGGTGTAGCCTAAATGTACAGTGTTTATAAAGTCCATAGCAGTGTACAGGAATGTCCCAGGCCTTCACATTCACTCACCACTCACTGACTCACCCAGACAAGATCCAGTCCTGCAAGCTCCATTCATGGTAAGTGCCCTAGACAACTACATCATTTTTTTTAACCTTTTATACCATATTTTTATTGGGCCTTTTCTATGTTCACATGTTTAGGAACTCAAATACTTATCATTGTGTTACCATTGCCTACTAGTACAGGTTTGTAATCTAAGAGCAATAGGCTGTATCACATAGCCTAGGGATGCAGTAGGCTGTATCATCTACGTTTGTGGAAGTACACTCTATGATGTTTGCACAATGATGCACTTCTCAGAAAGAGTTCCCATCATTAACTGAGGCATGACTGTATTAGAATCAGAAATGAGAGAGAGCACATTACTACAGATTATACAGAAATAAAAAAATTATAAAAGAATACTATGAAACCTGTACAACAAAAAATTAGGTACCTTAGATGAAAGGGACAAATTCCTGGAAAGACACAAACTACTGAAACTGAATCAAGATGAAATAGACAATGTGAATAGACATATAGCAAGTAAAGATTTTGACTTAGTTATCAAAAACTACTCCTAAAGAAAAGTCGTTTTCACAAGATGGCACTGAAAGCAAAGAAGGAAGCTCCTGCCCCTCCTAAAGCTGAAGTGATGCAAAGGTTTTGAAGGCCAAGAGGGCAGTGTAGAAAGGTGTCCACAACCATGAAAAAAAGAAAATCCATACATCACCCACCTTCCAGTGGCCCAAGATACTGAGACTCTGGAGAGTGCCCCCAGGAGAAACAAGCTTGACCACTATGCTATCATCAAGCTTCCATTGACCACTGAGTATGCCATGAAGAAGATAGAAGACAACAACACACTTGTGTTCATTGTAGATGTTAAAACCAGCAAGCACCAGGTCAAACAGGCTGTGAAGAAGCTCTATGACGTTTACGTGGCCAAGGTTCAACACCCTGATTAGGCCTGATGGAGAGAAGAAGGCATATGTTCGACTGGCTCCTGATTACCGTGTCTTGGATGTTGCCAACAAAATTGGGATCATCTAAACTGAATCCAGCTGGCTAATTCTAAATACATGTGTATGTTTTCACCAGAAAAGAAAAGTTGAGGCCCAGATACCTTTACCAACCATTTCAAGAATTATACCAACCATTTCAAGAAGAATTAATACCAATTATTCAGAAACCCTTTTTAAAGACAGCGGAGGAAGGAGCACTTTCCAATTCATTGTATAAGGACAATATTACTGATATGGTTTGGCTGTGTCCCCACACAAATCTCATCTTGAATTCCCGTAAATTGTGGGAGGGATCCAATGGGAGGTAATTGAATCATGTGGGGCAGGTCTTCCCCTTGCAGTTCTCATGATAATGAGTAAGTCTCATAAGATCTGATGGTTATTATAAGGGGGAGTTTTCTTGCACAAGCTCTTTGCTTGCTGCCATCCATGTAAGACATGACTTGCTCCTCCTTGCCTTCCACCATTATTGTAAGGCTTCCCTAGCCACGTAGAACTGTAAGTTCAATTAAACCTCTTTCTTTGTAAATTGCCCAGTCTTGGGAATGTCTTTATCAGCAGCATGAAAAAAAAAAAAAAAAACTAATACAGTAAATTGGTACCAGTAGAGTGGGGAGCTGCTGAAAAGATACCTGAAAATATGGAAGCAACTTTGGAACTGCGTAACAGGCAGAGGTTGGAACAGTTTGGAGGGCTCAGACGAAGATAGGAAAATGTGGGAAAGTGTGGAACTTCCTAGAGACTTGTTGAATGGCTTTGACCAAAAGCCTAATAGTGATATGGACAATAAAGTCCAGGCTGAGATGGTCTCAGATGGAGATGAGGAACTTATTGGGAACTGGAGCAAAGGTGACTCTTGTTATATTTTAGCAAAGAAAGCAAAGAGAGTGGTGACATTTTGTCCCTTCCCTAGAGATTTGTGGAGCTTTGAACTGGGAAGAGATGATTTAGGGTATGTGGCAGAAGAAATTTCTAGGCAGCAAAGCATTCAAGGGGTGACTTGGGTGCTATAAAAGGCATTCAGTTTTTTTGTTTATTTGTTTGTTTCTTTGTTTTTAACCAACGTTGCATTCCTAGGATAAAACTTATTTGGTCCTGGTATATAATTCTTTTTTTGTTTTTTTGTTTCGTTTTGTTTTTGAGACAGAGTCTTGCTCTGTTGCCCAGGCTGGAGTGCAGTGGCACGATCTCGGCTCACTGCAAGTCTGCCTCCTGGGTTCACGCCATTCTCCTGCCTCAGCCTCCTGAGTAGCTGGGACTACAGGCACCCGCCACCATGCCCGGCTAATTTTTTTGTATTTTTAGTAGAGACAGGGTTTCACCTTGTTCGCCAGGATGGTCTCAATCTCCTGACCTCATGATCCACCTGCCTTGGCCTCCCAAAGTGCTGGGATTACAGGCGTGAGCCACCACGCCTGGCCAGCATTCAGTTTTATAAGGGAACCAGAGCATTAAAGTTTGGAAAATTTGCAACCTGACAATGTGCTAGAAAAGAAAACCCATTTTCTGAGGAGAAATTAAAGATGGCTGCAGAAATTTGCACAAATAACGAGGAGCTGAATGTTAATCCCCAAGACAATGGGGAAAATGTCTCCAGGGCATGTCAGAGGTCATCATGGCAGCCCCTCCCATCACAGGCCCCAAGGTCTAGGAGAAAATAGTTTCCTGGTAGGAGTCCAGGGTCTTGTGCTGTGTGGAGTCTAGGGACTTGGTGCCCTACGTTCCAGCCACTCCAGCCGTGACTAAAAGGGGCCAAGGTACAGCTTGGACTGTTGCTTCAGAGGTGGAAGCCCCAAGCCTTGGCAGCTCCCACATGGTGTTAAGCCTGAAGGTGCAGAGAAGTCAATAATTGAGGTTTGGGAACCTCCACGTAGATTTCAGAAGATGTATGGAAACGCCTGGATGCCCAGGCAAAAGTTTGCTGTAGGGGCAGGGCCCTCATGGAGAACCTCTGCTAGGGCAGTGTGGAAGGGAAATGTGGCATCAGAGCCCCCAACAGAGTCCCTACTGGGGCACTGCCTAGTGGAGCTGTGAAAAGAGGGCCATTGTCCTTCAGACCCCAGAATGGTAGAACCGCTGATAACTTATACACCGTGCACCTAGAAAAGCTGCAGACACTCAACACCAGCACATGAAACCAGCCAGGAGGGGCGCTATACCTTGCAATGCCACAGCGGGGAGCTGCCCAAGACTATGAGAACCCGTCTCTTGCATCAGTGTGACCTGGATGTAAGACAAGGAGTCAAACGAGATCATTTTGGAGCTTTAAGATCTGACTGCCCTGCTGGATTTCAAACTTGCATGGGGCCTGTAGCCCTTTGTTTTGGACAATGTCACCCATTTGGAATGGATGTATTTATCCAATGCCTGTACCCCCATTATATCTAGGAAGTAACTTGCTTTTGATTTTATAGGCTCATAGGCAGAAGGGACTTGCTTTGTCTCAGATGAGACTTTGGACGGTGAACTTCTGAGTTAATGCTGAAATGAGTTAAGACTTTGGGGGACTGTTGGGAAGGCATGATTGGTTTTGAAATGTGAGGACATGAGATGTGGGAGGGGCCAGGGGTGATAGGGTTTGGATATATTCTCACCCAAATTTCATCTGGAATTCCCACATGTTGTGGGAGGGACCTGGTGGGAGGTATCTGAATCACAGGGGCAGGTCTTTCCCATGCTGTTCTCATTATAGTGAGTAAGTCTCATGATATCTGATGATTATTATAAGGCGGAGTTTTTCTGTACAAGCTCTTTGCTTGCTGCCATCCAAGTAAGATGTGACTTGCTCTTCCTTGCCTTCTGCCACGATTGTGAGGCTTCTGCAGCCACATGGAACTGTAAGTCCAATTAAACCTCTTTCTTTTGTAAATTGCCAGCTTTGGGTATGTCTTTATCAGCTCTGTATAAATGGACTAATACAATTAGCTTAATATTAAGACCAGAAAGGACCTCACAAAGAAAGAAAACTACAGACTAATGATTCTTATGAATATTGTTGCAAAAATCTGCAACAAAATACTAGCAAGTTGAATTCAAAAGCATACAGAAAGAATTATAGGCCGGGCACGGTGGCTCACCACGTTAATCCCAGCACTTTGGAAGGCTGAGGCAGGCAGATCACGAGGTCAGGAGATCTAGACCATCCTGGTTAACACGGTGAAACCCTGTCTCTACTAAAAAATACAAAAAATTAGCCGGGCGTGGTGGCGGGCGCCTGTAGTCCCTGCTACTCGGAAGGCTGAGGCAGGAGAATGGTGTGAACCCGGGAGGCAGAGCTTGCAGTGAGTCGAGATCACGCCACTGCACTCCAGTCTGGGCAACAGAGCGAGACTCCATCTCAAAAACAAAAAACAAAACAAAAAAGAATCATATACCAGGACCAAATAAGTTTTATCCTAGGAATGCAAGGTTGGTTCAACATCCCAAAATAAATTGATGTCACAAATTATATCAATAGAATAAAGACCAAAAGTCACATGATTATCTGAAAAACACAGAGAAAGCATTTTACTAACTCCAACACCCTTTCATGATAAAAATCACAAAATAAGAATAAAAGTGAACTTCCTCAACCTGGTAAAGAATATCTACAAAAACCCACAGCTAACATTATATTTAATGGTGAACAACTGAAAGATGTTCTCCAAAAAAGATATCTGTTTTCACTGCTTTTATTCAATATGGTACTGGAGGCTCTAGCCAGGACAATTAGGTAAGAAAAAGAAATAAAAAGCATCCAGATTGGAAAAGAAAAGGTAAAACTTTCTCTATTTGCAACTTATATTTTCTTATATAGAGGAAATCCTAAGGAAGCCATTATAAAAGCATTAAGAATAACAAAGAAGTTCTGCAAGGTTATAGAATACAAGATCAATGTACAAAAATCAATTATATTTGTATACACTCACAATGAATCCTAAAATGAAATTAAGAAAAGGTTTTATCCACAATAGCATTAAAAAGTATTAAATATCTAGGAATAAGTTTAACAAAATCAACCCAAAATGTATAGTCTGCAAACTACAAAACATTATTTTAAAAATTAGAGATGATCTAAATAAATTAAAAAACTCATGCTTTTGGATCAAAAGACTTCTCATTGTTAAGATGCCAGTAACCTCTAAACTGAGCGACAGGTGCAACACAATCCCTGTGAGAAACTCAGCTGATTTTAGAAATTGGCCAGCTGATCCTAAAATTAATATGGAATTTCAAAAAGCCCAGCATAAACAAAATAATTCTGGAAAAGGAAAACAAAAAAGAAAGATTCATACTTCCTGATGTCAAAACTCACTACAAGACTGTGCAGCACTGGAAAAAGGACAGATATAGATCAATGGAAAAGAATTGAGAGTCCAAAAATACACCCATACCTTTATGGTCAATTGGTTTTTGACAAGGATGCCAAGACCATTTAATGGGAAAAATCATCATTTCAACGAATGGCAACTGGATAGCCACATGTAAAAGAATGCAGTTGGACGCTTATCTGATGCCATTTACAAAAATTAACTGAAAATGCATCAAGAGTTAAAGTACAAAACTCTTAGGAGAAAACATGGGGATAAAGCTTCATAACCTTGGATTTGGCAAAGGATCAATAAGTATCTGTTGAATAGAAGAACCAGAAACTGTAGGAAACAAAAACTTGAAGAACATGGAAAAGGAATGTTATTGATGAATTTCGAGATAATTTTTGTATATGGTATAGGGTAAGGAAAAGAGAGGTGTAAAGGATTAGAGATCAGTCTTAGAATGTACCTGGTGGACACAACTCTCCCAAAGGGCTATGTTCCCATTGCTGTGTGCCAACTGATTGATCATGAAGTTTGATGGTTGCAGCTGAGCTAGGTACGACCTGTGGGAACAAAGCAGGGACTGGCATGAGTGGCTTCCAGATCTCACCCATTAGAAGATCAATCTCACATTCCATTCCCCCAAGCCTCCAAAATTAGACAGAACTTGCATCTTTCCCCCAGTTCTAAAACTCAACCATTTGTTTGTACTCATCTTTGTCTCTTTGTCCCCATGCCCCCAGCCTGTGGCAACTACCACTCTACTGTCTGTTTCTATGAATTTAACTACTCTACATACTTCATATAAATGGAGACATACAGTATTTTATGGTTTTCTTGAGGCTGTCATATTTCAATTAGCATAAAATCATCACGATCCATCCATTTGGTACCATGCATTGGAATTTCATTCCTTTCCATTGTGTGTATATATATCACATTTTGTTTATCCATTCATCTGTCGATGGGCACTTGGTTTGTGTTCACATTTTACCTATTGTGAATAACACTGCTATGAACATGGGTGTACAAAATCTCTTTGAGCCCCTTCTTTCAATTCTTTTGGATATATACCCCAAGGTAAAACTGCTGTTTTCTTACAAGAGTTGTATAATTCTTGTATATCTTACATTTAGAGGCCACATATGAAAAGCCAACAGCTACCATCCTACTCAATAGTGAAAGACTAAAGGTTTTTTCTCCAAGATCAGGAAGAAGACATGGAGGCCTCCTTTCATCACTTCTATATTATCAGGGTAATGCGGGGCCCACACAAAGAGTTAGAAAGTGTTTCCTCCAACTCAGTTTCTTGGAAGAATTTGAGGAGAATTCATGTTAGTTCTGTAAATGTTTGGTAGACGTCATCATTGAAGCCAACTGGTCCTGGGCTTTTCTTTGCTGGGAAGTTTTGGATTATGGATTCTATCTCCTTACTATAGTTCTGTTCAAAATCTCTATTTCTTCATGATTGAATATTGGTAGGTAGTATGTTTTTAGTAATTTACCAGTTTTATCAATGTGCTCTAGTTTGTTGACCTGCAATTATTCATAGTATTTTTTATAATCCTTTGGATTTCTGTAAAGTTGTTTTAAATGTCCCCTCTTTCATTTCTGGTTTTGGTTACTTGAGTTTTCTGTCTTTTTTCTTAGTCCATCTAGGTAAAGGTTTGTACATTTTATGGATCTCTCTTAAGAGTCAACTTTCTGTTTGAGTTTCTCTGCAGTTTTTCTATTCTCTATTTCTGTTATCTCTGATCTAATTTTTGCTGGTTTGGGGCTTAGTTTGCTCTTCTTCTTCTTTTTTTTTTTTTTTTTTTTTTGAGACAGAGTCTTGCTCTGTTGCCCAGGCTGGAGTGCAGTGGTGTGATCTTGGCTCACTGCAAGCTCGGCTTCCCGGGTTCACGCCATTCTCCTGCCTCAGCCTCCCGAGTAGCTGGGACTACAGGCACCCACCACCATGCCCAGCTAAGTTTTTTGTATTTTTAGTAGAGACAGAGTTTCACCGTGTTAGGATGGTCTCTATCTCTTGACCTCGTGATCCGTCCACCTCGGCCTGCCAAAGTGTTGGGATTACAAGCATGAGCCACCACGCCCAGCTGTTTGCTCTTCATTTTCTACTTCATTATGTAAAAGGTAGATTGTTGATTTGAGATATTTCTTTTTTTTAATGTGGTGAGCATTTACAGCTATCATTTTCCATTATAACACTGCTTTCATATCCTGTAAGTTTTGGTATATTGTTTTCATTTGTCTCAAGATATTTTCTTTTGAAACATTTTTTTAATTTCCATAGGTTTGAGGGTACGGCTGTTTTTTTTTGTTGTTGTTGTTACATGGATAAGTTCGTTAGTGGTGAGTTCTGAGATTTTAGTGTGCCTGTCATCTGTCTCAAGATATTTTCTTTCTTTTTTGAGCGGGGTGGGGCCTCCCACGATCTGCCCACCTTGGCCTCCCAAAGTGCTGGGATTATAGGCGTGAGCTACAGAGCTCAGCCTCCCAAGACATTTTCTAATTTCCCTTTTGATTTATTTTTTTTACCCATTGGTTGTTTTAAAATGTGTTGTTTAGGTCGGGCGCAGTGGCTCACGCCTGTAATCCCAGCACTTTGGGAGGCCGAGGCGGGCGGATCACGAAGTCAGGAGATCGAGACCATCCTGGCCAACACCGTGAAACCCCGTCTCTACTAAAAAATACAAAAAATTAACCGGGCGTGGTGGTGGGCGTCTGTAGTCCCAGCTCCACGGGAGGATGAGGCAGGAGAATGGCGTGAACCTGAGAGGCGGAGCTTGCAGTGAGCCGAGACTGCGCCACTGCACTCCAGCCTGGACGACAGAGCCAGACTGTCTCAAAAAAAAACAACAAAAAAAAGTTGTTTAATTTTCACATATTTGCGGATTCTCCAGTTTTCCTTCTGCTATTGATTTATAATTTCCTTTTATTGTGATTGGAAAAGATAGTTTGTATTATTTCAATTTTTAAAATTGTATTAAGACTTGTTTTGTGGCCTAACATATAGTGTGTCCTGGAGAATGTTTCATGTGCCCTTGAGAAAAATGGATATTCTCCTGTGATTGGGCAGTGTTCACATACACACAGACACACACACACTTTTACTAATGAGGGTTATGTGATGTGTAAATTTTTTAAAAAGCAGGATACTGAATCAAATATTAAATAATGAACTTCAGGTTTAAAAAGGCACTTTACAAACTGTCCCCCAAAACAGCCTGCCAATGTCCCATGAAATACTAGAGTCAGAAAAAGATGAAAGAGCAGTACAGTTATTCAAGACAGGATTTCTGTGCAATAAATTACATTATAAAGACAAGTGAAAACCATTGGGGTCTGAGGATTAGCTGGTAGTAATGTACTGATGCTTACTGTCTGATATTGAGGATTGTATTGTGGTTATGCGGCAGAATGTCCTTATTTGTTGGAAATATCCACTCAAGTGTTTAAGGGTGATGTGCATTCTGTGGGTAGCTTGCTGTCAGGTGGTTCAAAGTGAAGTGTATAGTATAATTTTTGCATCTTTTCTGTAATTGGGAGATTTTTTTAATTAGAAAGTTAAATTAGAAAAGGAGGAGCAGGGGGGCCGGGCGCCGTGGCTCACGCCTGTAATCCCAGCACTTTGGAAGGCCAAAGTGGGCGATCACCTGAGGTCAGGAGTTCAAGACCAGCCTGGCCAACATGGTGAAACCCCGTCTCTACTAAAAATATGCTGGGCGTGGTGGTGGGCACCTGTAATCCCAGCTACTCCGGAGGCTGAGGCAGGAGAATCGCTTAAACCCAGGAGGCGGAGGCTGCAGTGAGCTGAGATCACATCACTGCACTCCAGCCTGGGCAACAAGAGCGAAACTCCGTCTCAAAAAAAAAAAAAAAAGAAAGAAAGAAAGAAAAGAAAAAAAGAAAAGGAGGAGAAGGAGCAGGAGAAGAAGGATGAGAAGGAGGTTGTTAAAAACAGCTTAGGCTGAGCTTAGTTTGACTGCTGCTGGGATTTAAAAGAGATCAAATGCAATCCCTTTCTACATAAAAGTCTCTCTAGTATTTGGTGACAGCTACATTAGTGTCTGTTCCTCAAACTCTGTGTTTCCTTTTTCTGCTCTCACAGTCCTATTTCCTTGTGTATTACCTGGCTTGCATCTTGTGACGTGATAGAGTCACCTGTTAGTTGTAGTAGTTCTCCGCAAATGAAGGTAGTCCCATTCCTTCCTTCCCAATTATTCCATCTTTCTCTCCTGCCATAGTGCATTGGCTAGGACCCTGAGTTTAATGCCAAATGGATATGATCTGCAGGAACATGCTTGGAATTGGTCCTAATCATGGAAGGAACGCATTCAATATTCTACTATTTTAACTGATGTTAGCCATAGCTTTTATACATCCATTTAATCAGTTTAAGGAAGTTCTCTTCTGTTTTTAATGAGAATTATTAAATCATAAATGGAAGTCAAAGTCTGTCAAATGCTCTTTCTGCTTCCATTGACATGTTTATATAGTTTTTCTATTTCATGCTGTTAATATCATGAATAACATTAACTTTCAGATCTTAATCCAACTGTATTCCTGGAATAAACCCTACTTGCTCACAGTGTATTATCTTCTTGCAGAATTCAATTGGCTATTGTCGAATTAAGGATTTTTACATCTGTATCTATAATAGATATTGATCAGTATTTTTCTTTTTTTGTAACTTCTGTCAGATTCTGGTATCAGAATGATGCTTGCCTTTTAAAACAGTGAAGAAGTTTTTTCCTCCTTCTTTACATCCTGAAACAACTTGTCAACTGTTGGTGTTATGTCTTCCAAAAATATTTATAGAATTCATCAGTGAAATGACATGGGCCTGTAGTTTTCATCATGTGAGCATTTAAACAATGAATTCCGCCGAGGTGGTGGCTGACGCCTGTAATCCCAGCAGTTTGGGAGGCCAAGGCGAGCAGATCACCTGAGGTCAGGAGTTCGAGACCAGCCTGGCCAACATGGTGAAATCCCATCTCTACTAAAAATACAAAAAATTAGCCGGCCGTGGTGGTGGGTGCCTGTAATCCCAGCTTCTCAGGAGGCTGAGGCAGGAGAATCACTTGAACCCAGGAGGTGGAGGTTCCAGTGAGCTGAGATTGCACCACTGCACTCCGGCCTGTATGACAGAGCGAGACTCTGACTCAAAAAATAGCATAAACAAACAAACAAACAATGAATTCCAATTCATAAGCAGCTTTAGGAATATTTAAATTATCTTTACTTCTTGTGGCTATTTTGCTAAGTAGTGTTTTTTAAGAAATTTGTCTATTTAATCTAAGTTGTCAAATTGATTGGCATAAAGTTATTCATAAGATCCCACTATTTTCCTTTTAATGGCTGTAGAGTTTGTAATAACATCCCATCATTAATTCTTGATATTGGTATTTCATGCTGTTGTTCTTTTTTTCTTTTAAAGTTTGGTTTATTACTTTTTTTTTTTTTTTTTTTTTGAGATGGAGTTTTACTCTTGTTGCCGAGGCTGGAGTGCAGTGGCGTGATCTCGGCTCACTGCAACCTCGGTCTCCTGGGTTCAAGCGATTCTCCTGCCTCATCCTCCAGAGTAGCTGGGATTACAGGCATGCGCCACCACGCCTGGCTAATTTTGTATTTTTAGTAGAAATGGGGTTTCTCCATGTTGGTCCGGCTGGTCTCAGACTCTAGACCTCAGGTGAATCGCCTGCCTCGGCCTCCCAAAGTGCTGGGATTACAGGGATGAGCCACCTCGTCCGGCCAGTTTATTACTTTTATTAATTTTGTTGATCATTTCTGAGAACCAGCTCTTGGCTTGTTGATTCCTTTTATTGTTTGAATTCTATTTCATTGATTTCAGTCTTATTATTTCCTTGTCATCTTGTTACTACCTTTGAGTTTAATTTATACTTATTTTACGGGTAAGTAATGCAGACCTCTGAGTCATTGATTTTGATACCTTTCTTCTTTTAATCCTTAAGAACTTTACTGAGATATACTTTATATATGATATAATTCTTTCCTTTAAATATATTTATAGAAGTGTATAACCATCAATAAAATCAATTTTTGAACATTTTCATCATCATCCCCAAAAGAAACTCCAGGCCAGGCGCGGTGGCTCACGCCTATAATCCCAGCACTTTGGGAGGCCGAGGTGGGTGGATCACGAGGTCAGGAGTTCAAGACCAGCCTGGTAAACATGGTGAAACCCTATCTGTACTAAAAATAGAGAAATGAGCCAGGCGTGGTGGCAGGTGCCTATAGTCCCAGCTACTCGGGAGGCTGAGACAGGAGAATCACTTGAACCCGGGAGGCAGAGGTTGCAGTGAACCGGGATCATGCCACTGCATTCCAGCCTAGGTGACAGAGCAAGACGCCAATTCAAAACAAAACAAAAAAGAAATATTTTGAATTCTCTTTTGATTTCATCCATGAACTATGAGTTATTTATAAGTATGTTGCTTAATATTCACATTTTTGGAATCCTTCTAGATATTGTTATTGCTTAACACTTTAATTTCATCGAGATCAGAGAACATATTTTACATAATTTTTTTTAAATGTATTTAGATTTGTTTTATAGTTCACAATGTGGTCTATCTTGGTGAAGTACCATGTTCATAGAAAAGAAGGAATCTCCCATAGATGTTGCATGTATGCTCTATAAATGTCAGTTAAGTCAAGGTGGTTGACAATGTTCAGATCTGTTATTTTACTGTTTTCATCTGATCGTTCTATCAATTGCTGAGAAGGGGGTGACATGATCTCCCTTTAATCCTTTTGAGCGTTGCTTAATGTATTTTAAAGCTCTACTATTAGACATATACACATTTATGATTATTATGCCTTCTGATGAATTCATTTTTTTTTCTTTTCTGAGACGGAGTCTTGCTCTGTTGCCAGGCTGGAGTGCAGTGGCACAATCTCTGCTCACTGCAACCTCCGAATCCCTGGTTCAAGCGATTCTCCTGCCTCAGCCTCCCCAGTAGCTGAGATTACAGGCAAATGCCATCACACCCAGCTAGTTTTCGTATTTTTAGT
Source organism: Pongo abelii (assembly GCF_028885655.2). Taxonomy (NCBI): domain Eukaryota; kingdom Metazoa; phylum Chordata; class Mammalia; order Primates; family Hominidae; genus Pongo; species Pongo abelii. Next base: position 25,062,779 of record NC_071992.2, read on the forward strand.
AGAGATGGGGTTTCACCATGTTGGTCAGGATGGTCTCGATCTCCTTGACCTCGTGATCTGCCCGCCTCAGCCTCCCGAAGTGCTGGTATTACAGGGGTGAGCCACTGCGCCCGGCCTGAATTCACTTTTAACACTAAAAATAGTACCTTAAAAAAAAAAATCTCTACTAATAGCAAGTGAAAAACCTGACAACGAGCTCCTGGTGACTCTGGACCTGGACAGTGCTCAGCCTTCTGTTCAGGTGTTTTTCCCACCTCTCGCATGAAACACAGTCTATGAAAGGCTAAGGACGTCACATCCGTATTAGTGCAGGCTTCCTAGAACCCATGTTACTCATTCATCCAAGGAGGGCACGTCGGCGCCTGGTAGGAACAGTGTGCAAGGAATCGTGGGATATCAGGAAAAAGGCATGACCCTCCCTTTCCTTAGGACAGTTCCAGTTCCCAGGGAGATGAGGCACAGCCATCAATAACCCGAGTCACACGGGGCTGCCCAGGCAGAGGTGACAAATGCCATTGGTGGCAGGGACACCGGTAGACATAGAGGGAAAGGTCCACATAGAGGGAAAAGTCCACACAGGCAGGTTCCTAGGCAGATACGAAGTCAAGGCAGTGGGGGAGGGGAGTCAAAACAAGTGATGCTGGGACACAGTTCTGAAGTTTGTGGGCGTCTGATTGAGGGAGATGGAAGGTGAGGTCAGAGAAGTGAGATTCTCAGTTCACAGATTTGGGCTCATGGGGGTGTGAGGTTGTGTCTGTGTGTGTGTGTGAGAGAGAGAGAGAGAGGGAGGGAGAGAAAGAGAGGAAGAGAGAGAGGTCTGGTTCCAGGTCTTCTCCTCCATAGACTCTCCTGACCCTGCCCTGCCTCTTCCTGAGATGAGTCATTCACCAGGGGGTTTCCTTGCCTTGTTCCTCCTGGACTAGCATTGTGTTAGGTTGTTTTAGAGGCAAGTTTGATATTCACCTGTGATTTCCTCTCTCAGGCATACACACCCTAAAAAATGCCTTATTGATCTTAAAATGAGCAACTCAGAATTGTTCTGAGGTTGGCTGTGGTCGGAAATCTGCTTCCTTTGAGTCTTTCGTGGCTTTTATCTTTCTTTGTTCTTTTGATATAAAAAGACCCCTGGGTTAAGAAGCAAGCCATCTGTCTTGCAGTCTCGGGCCAGCCTCATGGTCTGGGGGAAGCCACTTCTTCTCTAAACATGTCTATCATTCTGGAAATAAGAGGTGGCTTTACATGACTTCTCAGGGACCCCCAGCAGTGACCCAGCACTAGGTGAATGCAGGCCTCATGAAAAAGCACCAAATACTCCCCTGGGAAAGGTCAGCAGAATCCAGTGACCCAATCACTGCTGCTGCCCCGAGGGTCGCTCATCCTCCTGCCCAGCCCCTCCACTGAACAAATGTTCTGAGTCTCATGCTGCTTGTCTAAAACAAGGACAATGAGGGTTCCTGTACAGTCTTGTTGTATGAGGATTAAGTGTGTTCATATACATATGAAGTGCTAAGAACAGAGCTTGGCACACGCAAGTACTGTATTTCAGCACATGCTGTTGTTAGTACAATCATTCCCCTCAGTGTTGATTTTAATGAAACCACATCCTCTAAGCCAACAATACCATGACCTGGGGCCTTGCAACTGCCAGAGTCAAGTAGGGAGGGATGGCATCCCTGGAGCCGGCACAGCCTCTCTGGAGGTGGGGGGTGGGGGAGGTGGCCTCCATGCTTCCTGATAGCTATTTAGGTCCCTAGTGACACCTCCTCCACCAGACTGTGGGCTTCAGGGAGCAGGATTGACACAGGGCTTATTTGTCCTCCCACCGCCACCAGGCGCAGACATTCTCAGAGTAAAGGGCTCATCATCTACTTCCCGGGTGAGTGACTTTCCCTCCAAGCCCATGAGGGGACCCCAGTGGTGGCCTCAGCTCACCGCCTCAGGTCACAGGTTCCAGGCTACAGCACAGGGAGGGGACCCCGAAGAGTCCTGTGGACTCTGCTAAGGAACCCCAGGAGCTCCCAGAGGCCAAGTGCAGGGCAGAGATGTGGAGAAGCAGCTGCTCAGAAGACTTTAGCCCTGCAGAGGCCAAAACATGGCTGCTATTATACAGAAGGGGAGACCAAAAATGCTACAGACATGGCTCCGGCAGATTATTTTTGCCACCATCGAAGTGCTGAAACCACACTGTTAAGGAGAAAATCTTAAAAGCAGCCAGAGAACAAAGATCTCCTCCCCACAGACAAGCCAGGTGAGAGGGGCAGCCTAAGCCCTGAAAAACCACAACAGAAAGAGGCAGCGGCAGAGGCCCCACCCCAGCCGGTGCTGCTCCCCTCTCCTCTTCATCAGGACTGTCCCCGCTCCCTCCACCCAGTGCTGAGACCAACAGCACACATGGGGGCGAGGGGGTGATGCGCGTAACATGACCTAAGCCATACAAATATATTACCAACAAACTCCAATGACTTAACTTTGAACTTCTCTTCATCTAAGTTTTTAAAGTGGTCATTCCTAGTTTCTCTCATTCCTACCAGTGCTCTGGACAGACTTGCCTGTGGCCAGGTACACACACGTTCCCCCCTCTGAGCTGCACATACTTTCCCTCTCTGAGCTGTGGTCCCCTCCTCTGTAAAATGTGATGATTCACATCCCCTCCTAGCCACAGGCGGGTGTCTGAGGTGCTGAGTGCACCCTGCTCTTCCCTACAAAGCAGACCCTTTCTCCTTTCCCCATTATCACAGATACCTGCCTGGGAATCCAGAAGAGGCCCTTCCCAGACCAACAGGCAGCTGCTATTATCAAGCAGGCCAGGTCCCAAATGCTGGGGACTTCCTCCTCCTAAATCTCATTTTCTCCCCAGACAAAATGAGAGCAACAATCCCCATGTCCCTGGGTTAGGAAAATACCCTGAATGAAGATGTGCAGTCTCTGGCTGGGCTGGCCCAATCTCTGTGCCAGGTCCTTCCACCTCACCTCTCTCTTTATCAAAGTAGGAATTGAGAAATTCTGAAGGCTCTGAAGCTTGGACACTCAGGCTATCAAAGAGCCCAGAGATTGGAGGCTGAAGATGGCCAGGGTTGGCCGTGCTCCTCTTCAGCTCTGTGACTCTGCTGTGGCCCCAGCTCCCTCCTATAAACTAGGCGGATATAAAAGTCTGCAGCAGCCCTGTGTAAACCACAGTGGTCTGTGTTGGCAGATGTGTGCCGCCGTGTTGGAGGACAAATCACATGCTCAGGGCTGGTGTCAGTCACTCAGGACTCTGGATCCCCAGGGCACCTGTCCTAATGAACTTGAAAGAGAACTGAAGGCATTGGCATTTTTCCAGACTAAGTGACACCAACTGCCCAACAACACAGGCTCAGGGCATGGCACTGTCCCCATCCCCAACCTGGAAGCTAAAGCCTTGCTGCTCTGTCACTCCTGGATACAGGACAGAGGACCAGAACTGGGACTGCTGCCTCTCAGTAGGGGCTGGGTGAGCAGCCATCTGCAGCCACATGGATGGAGACCTTTCCTGCTCACTCTTCAAACTGCAACCAGTGCCGGGTGCCCACCAGAAGGACAACTGGAAGGAAACGTGGCAGGTAAACCAGGCTGTGGCCCTGCAGTGCCATCTTTGTCCTCATTTGAAGTCTGGCTCCTCTGTTCCTCCACGGCCCCTCCCCATGGCGCTACACCCCATTCCTTAGAACCTTCTGCCCCAAGCTCAGAGAGCCAGTATGGAAGTGCAGGTGGGAGCAGGTGCAGCCTCTGCTGGGTAGAGGACAGGTGCTCTGGGGATCCAGATTCCTGAGTGACTGACACCAGCCCTGAGCATGTGATTTGTCCTCCCACACGACAGCACACATCTGCCAACACAGACCACTGTGGTTTACACAGGGCCCCTGCAGACTTTTATATCCACCTAGTTTATACGAAGGAGCTGGGACCGCAGCAGAGTCACAGAGCTGAAGAGGAGCACAGCCAACCCTGGCTGTCTTCAGCCTCCAATCTCTGGGCTCTGATAGCCTGAGTGTCTAAGCTTCAGAGCCTTTAGAATTTCTCATTTCCTACTTTGATAAAGAGAGAGACGAGGTGGAAGGACCTGGCACAGAGATTGGGCCAGTCCAGCACTGACAGAGCCAGGACCTGGGGTGAGAAACTGAGCTCAGCTCCAGGCTCATCTGATGTCATCCTGACAGTCTGAGGACAGAGACATTATCTCCATTCACAGGCACGGCAGGTGGCAGGAATTGGCCCCAGCTGACCACAGTTTCCTAAGCGCAGAGGTGCGACTACAGTCTTCCCTGCTCCCTCCCCAGCGGTCTAATCTGGAGTCTCTAGGTCATCTACTCTCAGTCTCAAAAAATTCCTGGATCCTTGAAAATCTCTAATAACACTGAAATAAAAAATACAACATTGAGGTCTATCATTTTTTACCTCTTAGAGTAGCAAAGAATGAAAGTTCCATGTAGTAAGAGTGCAGGGACACGGGCATGCTTGTGTATTCTTTTTTTTTTTTGAAACGGAGTCTCACTCAGTCGCCCAGGCTGGAGTGCAGTGGCGCGATCTCGGCTCACTGCAAGCTCTGCCTCCCGGGTTCACGCCATTCTCCTGCCTCAGCCTCCTGAGTAGCTGGGACTACAGGCGCCCGCCACCGCGCCTGGCTAATTTTTTTCAATTTTTAGTAGAGACGGGGTTTCAACGTGTTAGCCAGGATGGTCTGGATCCCCTGACCTCGTGATCCACCTGTCTCGGCCTCCCAAAGTGCTGGGATTACAGGCGTGAGCCACTGCGCCCGGCCACACTTGTGTATTCTTGGTGAGAGAGTAAAATTGGCACAATCTTCTCCCGAAGTACAATTTAACAATATCCAAACAAAATTCTACATTGATGAGCTCATTGACCCAACAATTCCTCTTCTAAAGGGCTGCCCGGTACTTCAGGGAACATTGACATATGGACGTATGACACATACAAGGGTTCTCACTACAATGCTGCTGGAATTAGAAAAAACAAAAGCAGGACATAATGTTAACAATTGCCCATGGGATGGAAGATTAAAATAAACTGTGGTTCACCCCATGTGTTTCACCCATGCACTAAATATTATGATGCTGTTAAAAAGAATAAGATACTTGCATGTACTGATAGAAAACATCTGATGTGATTTGTTCTTCAGTCAGAATTTTAAAAGTTAAGGTGCCTATTAAGTGCACAAGAAGAAGGCTGATGGATGGTGGGATGAGAGGGTCCTGTGGGATAGCAGAAGGCCTTGGTGTCTGCTATGGGTCCTTTGTCCCTGCCAGGTCTCATGTTGAAATCTGAACCGTAATGTAGCTGGTGGGGCCTGTTGGGGTTTGGGGTGGATCCCTCAGGAAAGGCTTGGTGCCATAACCGCCCCCTCCCCTATTCCCCCAGGAGTTGTCAATCTTAGTTCCCATGAGAGCTGGTTGTTAGAATGAACCTGGCCCCTCCCCCTCCCCTTTTGGATCTCATCCCCCTCCCCCTGCCATCCTCCCCACCCCTTTCTCTGATGGGCAGAATTCAGCTGTACTTCCCCTTCACCACCAGTGGAAGTTTCCTGAGGACTCACCAGAGGTGGATGCTGGTGGCATGCTTCTTGTACAGCCTGCAGAACCATGTGCCAAATAAGCCTCTTTTAAAATTATCCAGCCTCAAGTTTTCTTTTTTTTTCTTTTCCGAGACGGAGTCTCCCTCTGTCGCCCAGGCTGGAGTGCAGTGGCGTGGTCTCGGCTCACTGCAAGCTCCGCCTCTCAGCTTCACGCCATTCTCCCGCCTCAGCCTCCCAAGTAGCTAGGACTACAGGCGCCCACCACCACGCCTGGCTAATTTTTTGTATTTTTAGTAGAGACGGGGTTTCACTGTGTTAGCCAGGATGGTCTCGATCTCCTGACCTCGTGATCTGCCCGCCTCAGCCTCCCAAAGTGCTGGGATTACAGGCGTGAGCCTCCACGCCTGGCCTCAAATATTCTTTTATAGCCACACAAACGGACTGTCACATTTCCAAAACCACCAAATTCAGATGTTTCACCTTGTCTACACAGGTGAGCCCTACATCCACCTGGAATCGCACTAGCCTGTCAAAAAGAAAGCCATTTAATAAGCGTATTAAAAATAAGAATCAAATGTGGGTTCCACCTAACATAAACTGATGTTTAAAACATAAATTCTGTAATTATTTGGAGATTTCAAAATGCTATTGGTTTCCTGGATTTTGTTTAGTTTGTTAAACAAAAACATGTAAAATTTCCTGACACATGTAAGACTGGTTTATCCTTCAGGTATTTAGCTTTTGTTTTGTTTTTCCTTAACATAGAAGGAATCTGGAAGAGAACAATTGGTAGAGCCTTAATGAATTTGAAAGAGAACTGAAGGCATTGGCATTTTTCCAGACTGAGTGTTTGCTTTCACAGGAAACGCTGCCTCCTGAAGGAAGGGCGTGCCCCGCTCCTGGCTGCCTGCCTCGTGGTGGTCAGTTCGCTGCCCTGTACCTGTTGATGTGCAAGAAAGTGGCTGGAAGGAAACTGCTGCCGGTGTGCTCAGTGGACTCGAAACGGAAGACAACCAGCAGCGGAGAGAAAGTTACTTTTTCCTGCCGGGCTGCGTGTTTAACCAATTTGTCTAAGAAAAGAAGGATGGAGAGCCGGGCGCGGTGGCTCACGCCTGTAATCCCAGCACTTTGGGAGGCCGAGGAGGGCGGATTTAGCTAACACAGTGAAACCCCGTGTCTACTAAAAATACAAAAAATTAGCCGGGCGTGGTGGCAGGCGCCTGTAGTCCCAGCTACTCGGGAGGCTGAGGCAGGAGAATCGCTTGAATCAGGAAGGCGGAGCTTGCAGTGAGCCGAGATCGCGCCACTGCACTCCAGCCTGGGCGACACAGCGAGACTCCTTTTCAAAAAAAAAAAAAGAGAAGAAAAGAAGGATGGGGGTGGGGAGGGAATCAGGGAGTGGGGAGAATGGCGCTCCCCTTCACGCAGCTGGTGTGTCTCGGAGTTGGCTTGGAAGTTTACACACTTGAGCTCTATCGATTCCGATACATCGTGAGGTGTGGGCAGGAGGGAGCCGCGCCAGGCAGTGGCCGACGGGGTGGAATCCCCGGGCCCAGCCTCCTGCGGGAGGGGGTTCTACTCCCTCCAGGCCCCGGTCGCTCCTGCCTGGCCCCGGGGACCCCGTTATTCCTCCGACTCCGACGACGGGCTCCTCCTGCCCGGACATGTCCCGCCACAAGTGACCCGGGCCAGGCCCCCCCGCCGCGTCCCCCTCTCTCCCTGCCCCCTCCCGGTGCCAGGCGCGCTTTTGCCCAGGCAGGACCGCGGCGGGGACTCACCTGCAGCAGGACCCCGACGACGACAAACTTGAAGGTCTTGTGGACCCGGAGCCGAGGGCTGGCTCCCCGCGCCGGCCTGGGTCCTGGGGCGCGCCCTGCCCGGGCCCGGGCACTGGGTCCGTGCTGTCCCATGGGGGTAGGGAGCCCTCCTCGGCCCCCGCCTCGTGGTTCAGTCCTCCCGGCGGAAGAGCTCCACACTTTGCTGGGTGTGGCCGCGGCTGCCTCTGTCTCACTCTCTGCGCTCCCGGGATTCGGAGTCACTGCCAGGAACGCACCTAGCTTTATTCCAGCTGGTGGTGGCGCCATCCTGCCAGGTCAATCCAAGAAGCAGCGTACTTGGCTGTGACAAGACAGAAGTTCGCATTCGGAGTTCAGGGCACCCCTGACCCCGCCCCCTTTTCGGGGCACCTGCGGCTCCTGTTGGCTAACCCTGAATTTCCTTTCTCTGTGACCGCCCTCGCCGCTCTCAGCTTCTGTTCCTCAACCACGGCCGCCGCGTGGATGCCGCTGCATTCGGAGTCGTTTTGCCACTTGGTCCCAGCGCGAGGCTTCTCGGTCGGGAGTCGACCTCAGCCTTTCCGTGGCCGGGTTCCTGGCACCCAGCAGGCGCTCGGTGGGCGGACGGGCAGCGGAATGAAGGCCACCGAGGCCACCGCGGGGTCTGGCCTCTAAGAGGCTTTTACGGCCTCCTCCGTCACTACCGGGCGAGTGATTCAGCCTGCCTGCCTTTTTTTTTTTTTTTTTTTTGAGATGGAGTCTAGCTCTGTCGCCCAGGCTGGAGTGCAGTGGCACGATCTAGGCTCACTGCAACCTCCGCCTTCCAGGTTCAAGTGATTTTCCTGCCTCAGCCTCCTGAGTAACTGGGATTACAGGTGCCCGCCACCACGTCCGGCTAATTTTTTTCTATTTTTAGTAGAGATGGGGTTTCACTGTTTTGGCCACGCTGGTCTCGAACTCCTGACCTCGTGATCCGCCCGCTTCGGCCTTCCAAAGTGCTGGGATTACAAGCGTGAGCCACCGCGCCCGGCTTATCCTGCTTTTGGTTTCAGGTCTCCATGCCAGTGAAATGTCACCTCAACTCCACCGTTCCTGGTGTCAGGCAAGCCCGAGGTACCCAATTCTGCCTTTCTTCTGGATTTTCCTAACCTGTGAAGAGTCTTGAAAGTCCTTAAACCACGGGAGACTACCTGGCACATGACACGGGATGAGACTTGGTGGGGGTCCCACGGAGGACAGGTCGTTCCAGCGGTTCCTCCGCACCCAGCGCTGCACGGGCCCGGGGCGCGGGAAATCAGCCTCCCGAAAGCCACGTGAGTCACGGTCCTGCCTGCGAAGAACTCCCAGGGCGACCTTGGGGCTGAGGAGTGGGTAAGAGAAAGGGGGCGCTGATTGATGTTCATTTTTCTCCATATTTTAACGGTGTTCCGGTACCATTTGTTGAAAAGACTCTTTTCGACCGGGCGCGGTGGCTCACGCCTGTAATCCCAGCACTTTGGGAGGCCGAGGCGGGCGGATCACCTGAGGTCGGGAGTTCGAGACCAGCCTGACCGACATGGAGAAACCCAGTCTGTACTAAAAATACAAAATTAGTGGGGCGTGGTGGCGGATGCCTGTAATCCCAGCTACTCGGGAGACTGAGGCAGGAGAATCGCTTGAACCCGGGAGGCGGAGGCTGTGGGGAGCTGAGATGGAGCCATTGCGCTCCAGCCTGGGCCACAAGAGAGAAACTCCGTCTCAAAAAAAAAAAAAAAAAAGACTTTTTTTCCTTATCCAATAGCCTTATCACTTTTGTTGAAATTAAATTGACCATATATATGTATGTGTCCATTTCCAGACTCTGTTCTGTTCCGTTTATTTATTTGGCTATTCTCATGCTAATTAAATTACCACATTGTCCTAATTATGAGCTGTGTAGTCAGTCTTGAAATCAGGCAGTTCAAGTCCTCCCCCTACTCCTCACCTCCCAAATGGTTTGTATTTCCGTATATATTTAATATAGAATAATTTTTTTCAGTTAAAAAAGCCTACTGGAATTTTAATTGGGATTGCATTGAATGTAGAGATGAATGAGAATAATTGACATTTTAACAATTTTGAGTCTTTCAATCCATGAAATTTATTTATTTATTTAGATATTTGTTACTTAAGCTTGACAATATTTTGCAAACTTTCCATGTACAGATCTTTCATATCTTTTGTAAATATATTTCTAACTATTTTTGTTACTATTGCTAATGGAATTGATTTAGCTTCCCTTATTTTCAAATTGTTTGTTGCAACTATTCAGAAATACAGTTGATTTTTGTCCATTGGCCTTCTATCCTATGGTACTGCTAAATTGATATATTTCTAGTTGTTATTTTATAGATTATTTAGAATTTTCTATGTAAAGAATCCTATTGTCAGTAACTAAAAACTGTCTCAGTTCTTCTTTCCAATCTTTATACCTTTTATTCATCTTTGTTGCTGAATTGCCTTGGATAGGATTTCCAGTACAATGTTAAATAGAAATAGTTAAAGCAGACATGCCTATCTTTTTCCATATCTTAACACATCTAATTAATCACCATTAGATATGATGTTAGTTATGGTTTCCTCATAGATGCCTGCTGTAGTTTAAATGTCCTCTCTAAAACTCATGTTGAATTTTTTTTTTTTTTTTTTTTGAGACAGAGTCTCGCTCTGTCGCCCAGGCTGGAGTGCAGTGGCCTGATCTTGGCTCATTGCAACCTCCACCTCCTGGATTCAAGCAATTCTCCTGCCCCAGCCTCCCCAGTAGCTTGGACTACAGGCACACGCTGCCGTGTCCGGCTAATTTTTGTATTTTCAGTAGAAACGGGGTTTCATCGTGTTGCCCAGGCTGGTCGCGAACTCCTGAGCTCAGGCAACCTGCCCGCCTTGGCTTCCCAAGGTGCTGGAATTATAGGCTTGAGCCACCATGCCCGCCAATTTTTTTTTTTTTTTTAGATGAGTCTCACTGTGTTGCCCAAGCTAGACTGCAGTGGTGCGATCTCGGCTCACTGCAACCTCTGCCTCTGGATTCAAATGATTTTCCTGTCTCAGCCTCCCGAGTAGCTGGCATTACAGGCACGCACCACCACCACACCCAGCTAATTTTTGTATTTTTAGTAGAGACGGGGTTTCACCATGTTGGCCAGGGAGGTAGGGCCTTTAAGAGGTGATTTAGCTCATGAGGGCTTCATCTTCATGAATGGATTAACGCTATTGTCTCAGGAGTGGGTTAATTTTCATGCGAGTGGGTTCCTGATAAAAAATAATGAGTTTGGCATGATTTCCTCCCTCTCTCTCTCCTAGGCCTGCTTCGGCCTTCTGCTTTTCTGTTGCGTGGTGACCCCCACCAGAGGACAGCTTCATGCTCTTGGACTTCCCAGCCTCAAGAACTGTAAGAAATGAATTTCTTTATAAGTTGCCCAGTCTGTGGTATTCGGTTATAGCAGCAGGAAATGGACTAAGACAATGCCCTTTATCAGATCAAATTCCCTTTCATTTCTACTTTGCTATTTTTACCATTAATAGAATGTGAAATATAACAATAACAAACAATAACGTTTGACACATTGAAACGTATCAAATGTTATTTTTTGGCATCTATTGAGATGATTATATTGTTTTTCTCTTTTATGCTATTCAAATGTTTACTCAAATTGACTTTCTAATGTTGCACCTACCTTGAATTCCTGGGTTAAATTTCGCTTGTCATGATGTATTATCTTTTTTACATATTGCTAGGTTTGATTTGCTAATACTTTCTTAAGCATATTTTTGTGTCTGTATTCATGAGAGATATTGATTTATCATTGTGTTTTTCTGTAATGTCTTTCTAAGTTTGGGTATAATCATTATTCTGACTTTATAAAATAAACTCAGTTTCCTGAGAGTCTTATAAGATTGGCATTATTTCTTCTTTCAACGTTTGATACCATTCACCAGTAACACCATCTGGACTTGGTGATAATTTTGGTTGTTTTTTTTGGGGGGGTATGTATGTGTCTGAAGGTTTTTGATAATAAATCCAAATCCTATAATAGATATGAATTTTTCAGATTTTCTATTATTTTATATGTCCGTTTTGGCAAGTAAAAATTTTCAAGTCATTTGTCTCTTTTATCTGAGTTCTTAAATACATTGGCATAAAGTTGCTCACAATATTCCCTTATTATCCTTAGCAATCATAGTGATGTCCTCTCTTTTATTTTGATAACTTACATTTTGTCTCTCTCCCTTTGATGAGTTTCACTAATGATTTTATTATTCTTTTCAAATAGCTATGCTGTCTATGTTAACTTTATTACTTTCAGGGTTTTTCCGTTTTCTATTTTATAGATTTTCTCTCATTATTGCCTTTCTTATACTTATTCTGGGTTTATATTGCTCTTCTTTTTTTTTTTTTTCCAATTTTTTTGAGACAGAGTCTTGCTCTGTCTCCCAGGCTGGAGTGCAGTGGCGTGATCTTGGCTCACTGCAACCTCCGCCTCCCAGGTTCAAGCGATTCTCCTGCCTCAGCCTCCCGAGTAACTAGGACTACAGGCGCCTGCCACCACACCTGGCTAATTTTTTTTTTTTGTATTTTTAGTAGAGACAGAGTTTCACCACGTTAGCCAAGATGGTCTCAATCTCCTGACTTTATGATCCCACCTCGGCCTCCTCCTAAAGTGCTGGGATTACAGGAGTGAGCCATTGTTTCCAGCCTGCTCTTCTTTCTTTAGCTTTTAAGTGGAAACCTAGATCATTGATTTCTATCCTTTTTTCTTTACTAATATGAGCACTCATACTCTCTATGTCCTGCTGTAGTTATGTCCTACCAATTTTGATATTTTGCATCACCATTTAGTTTGAAATATTTTCTGATTTCTACAGGCTTTCTTCTCTGACCCATGGTGGTTTAAACTGCAAACATGAAAGTCTTTTTTGTATGTCTTATTGACTTCTAATTCAATTTCACTGCAACTAAAGAAAGTGTTCTGTATTATTTCAATCCTTTTAAATTTATTAAGACTCTTCGTAGGCCCAGAATAGGGTGTACCTTAGTAAACATACTATGTGCACTCAAAAAGAATGAACATTCTACAGTTGTTGGGTATAGTAGTCTATGAATGTTTATTAGGTCAAGGTGGTTGATAATTTTTTCAGATTGTCTGTGACTTCATTGATTTTTCTTTTTTTTTTTTTTTTTTTTGACAGAGTCTTGCTCTGTTGCCCAGGCTAGAATACAGAGGCACCATCTTGGCTCACTGCAACCTCTGCCTACCAGGTTCAAGCAATTCTCCTGCCTCAGCCTCCCGAGTAGCTGGGATTACAGGCACCTGCCACCATGCCCAGCTAATTTGTGTATTTTCAGCAGAGACGAGGTTTTACCATGTTGACCAGGCTGGTCTTGAACTCCTGACCTCAAGTGATCCGCCAACCTCAGCCTCCAAAAGTGCTGAGATTACAGGCATGAGCTAACATGCCCGGCCTCCATCTTTTACTTTCAATCTATCTGAAGCTTTATATTTAAGGTGCATATATTTTAGACAATAATTTCAGCTTGCTTTTTTTTTCTAGTTGAGGAAACTCTGCCTTTTAATTGGATTGTTTATTCTGGTTACATTTGTTGTTGTGGTGAAATTTGGAAAGTTCAATCTGCCACAATGTCTTCACACATTGTTTTTAAAGGATATTCTCAATGAGTGTGAATAGTGAGTCAACAGCTTTCTTTCACCATTTCACACATCCTGAGCCTCCATTGTTTTGAGTCAGCTGTCGTTCATATCTTTGCTACTTGTGAATGCACAAAATTTGCTCTGTATGATTGACTATGATGTGTCCAGGTAGGGTTTTCTTTACATTTATTTTTATGAGGGGTTTATGAACTTTTTGAATCTGTAAGTTGATGTGTTTTCACTACATTTGAGAATATATCAACTTTTTTTTTCTTTCATCTTTTCCAGCCATTTCTTCTTGGTTCTGGTTCCATGTGTACTGCATGATATTGTACCACATGTCACGGAGACTCGCTTCCTTGTTTTCTTTCAGTTTCATTTTCCCTTGTACTTCAGATGGAATGATATCTATTGATCTCTTTTCAAGTTCACTCATTCTTTCTTCTGTAATGTTCAATCGCTCTTAAGAAAGTCCAAATAAATTTTTCATTTCAGAGAGTGGAATTTTCAGTTCTAAAATGTCCATTTGGTTCTTGTTTTATAGTTATCATATGTATGCTGAAATAGCTTATCTTCCACTCATGTCAACAATCTTTTCTGTAGACCCAACATATATTTTGTAGCTCCTTAAAAGAGATTCTATTATGAATCAGCATTAAAAACCACTGTGAAGACAGAAACTCTACCTAGAAGAATGAGGTTTTTATGGTTTGGGTTTTGTTTTTTGGGATAGGGCCTCACTCTGTCACCCAGGCTGGAGTGCAGTGGTGCAATCATGACTCATTGAAGCCTCCACCTACTGTGCTCAAGAGATCTTCCCACCTCAGCCTCCTAAGTAGCTGGGACTACAGTCATGGGCCACCAAGCCCAGCTAATTTTTGTACGTTTTCTAGGGACAAGGTTTTGCTGTGTTGCCCAGGCTGGTCTTGAGTTCTTGAGCTCAAGTGATCAGCCTGCCTCAGCCTTCAGAATTACTGGGATTACAAACGTGAGCCATTGTGCCTGGCCGAGAGTGAGTTATCTAATGAAGAGTAACAATAACAGAAAATGTTTACGAGCTCCTGCATACAATAATTTCACAAGTATTTATTGAAAATTGATTCCATACCAGGCAAAATGTATGCAAAGATTAAAATCTGCCATACCTGCTGTGGGGGACTTGCACACTAGTAGGGAGACAGTAAAACAACTGTAATAAAGTGTGATTTGGCAGGGCCTATTAAAAATGATTCTATCAGCCGGGCACGGGGGCTCACGCCTGTAATCCCAGCACTTTGGGAGGCCGAGGCAGGCGGATTACAAAGTCAGGAGATTGAGACCATCCTGGATAACACAGTGAAACCCCGTCTCCACTAAAAATACAAAAAAATTAGCTGGGCGTGGTGGCGGGCGCCTGTAGTCCCAGCTACTCGGGAGGCTGAGGCAGGAGAATGGCATGAAACCGGGAGGCAGAGCCTTCAGTGAGCCGAGATTGCACCACTGCACTCCAGCCTGGGTGACAGAGCGAGACTCCATCTCAAAAAAAGAAAAAAGAATTCTATCCCCAGAACCTGTATTTTTAGTTTGGAGAATAAAATGCTTAGGATAATTAGGAGAAAGAAGGTAGAAGGTAGGAGAGGAGAAGAGAGTGGAAGAAAGTGAACTGGGGAATGTCTCAGACCTTATTTACAAAGGAATCTTAAGGAAAACTCAAAGACAACAGGGAAGACAAAAAAGGAAAAGAAAAAAAAAAAGACAACAGAAGAAATTTTAGCCTATGACGGCCGGGCACGGTGGCTCCTGCCTGTAATCCCAGCACTTTGGGAGGCCAAGGCGGGCGGATCACGAGGTCAGCAGTTTGAGACCAGCCTGACCAACATGCTGAAACCCCGTCTCTACTAAAAATACAAAAAAAAATTGGCCAGACGTGGTGGCGCGTGCCTGTAATCCCAGCTACTCAGGAGGCTGAGGCAGGAGAACTGCTTGAACCAAGGAGGTGGAAGTTGCAGTGAGCAGAGATAGAGCCACTGCACTCCAGCCTGAGCGACAGAGGGATACTCCGTCTCAAAAAAAAAAAAAAAGAAAAGAAAAGAAAAAGAAAAAGAAATTTTAGTCTATGACACCAATAGCTACAGCACACAGTAAACACTCCCTAATTCCTAGTCAGATAAAAATAAAACCTCCCACTAACAGTTCTGTTTCACTAAATTCCTTTTATCCAATCCATCATGTTCATAATACAGGAAATAAACAGAATTGAAGGCAGAAATTTGCACTACTATAATAATAGTTGGAGACTTCAATTGTCCCACTTTCAAAAATAGAACCATCAGAATGAAGATCAATAAGGATATAGAGTACTTGGACATCACTATATACTAATGGAAACTAAAAGACATAAAAAACGGTTCACCACAAACAGAAGCATACAATTTTTCTCAAAGATACGTGGAATATTCTCCAGGATAAACCGTAAGTTAGACCACAGAGTAATTCTTTATAAATTTAAAATAACTGAAATTAAAATATCTCTTCTGATCACAATGTGACACACTAGAAATCAATATCAAAAGGAAAAGAGTAAACTCCTCAAACATGTAGAAATCAACAAGCTTTTAAATAACCAACGAGTCAAAGAGGAACTCATATAAGAAATTAGAAAAGATCTGGAGATAAGTAAAGCAAAAAACACAACATACTAAAACTTATGGGATGCAGTAAAAGCAGTGCTAAGAGGAAATGTTACCATGGTAAATGCTTATATCAAAAAGGAAAAAAGACCTAAAATAAACAATCTACACATTAAGAAACTAGGAAAGGAAGAATAAACTAAATCCAAGGTAGCAGAATGAAGGAAATAAAAAAAAAATAGAGGAGAGATTATTTTAAAAAGAGAATAGGAAAACAGTAAAGAAAATCAATAAGCCCAAAAGTTGATTCTTTGAAAAGATTAACAAAATGGAGAAATCTTTGGCTTGATTTATTAAAAAATAAGAATCCTCAAATTACTAAAATCAGAAATGAAAGTGGGACATTATTACTGCTTCTACAGGAATAAAAAGGGTTAGAAGAGAGTACTATGAAAAAATGTATGCCAAAAAACCACAATTATCTAACTAAAATGAACAAATTCCTAGAAACACACAACCTACCAAGACTGATTTATAATGAAATAGAAAATTGGAACAGACGTAACTGGAAGGAGATTGAATCAACAATCAAAAACTTCCCTGGACCAGATTTGCGTCCAGCCAAATACTTAAAGAAAAATTGGCTGGGCACGGTGGCTCACGTCTATAATCCCAGCACGTTAAGAGGCCGAGGTGGGCAGATCACAAGGTCAGGAGATCCAGACATCCTGGCCAACATGGTGAAACCCCGTCTCTACTAAAAATACAAAAATTAGCCGGTCGTGGTGGTGCACGCCTATAGTCCCAGCAACTCGGGAGGATGAGGCAGGAGAATCGCTTGAACCCAGGAGGCGGAGGTTTCAGTGAGCCGAGATTGCGCCACTGCACTCCAGCCTGGTGACAGAGAGTGACTCCATCTCAAAAAAAAAAAAAAAAAAGAAAAAAAGAAAAATCAACACCAAGTTTTCTCAAAGATGTGAAAAGGAGGGAACCCTTCCTAACTGATTCTATGAGGCCAGAATTGTCCTTACACCAAAGTCAGGCAAAGATACTACAAGAAAGAAAACTACAGACCAATATCCCTTATAAATTTTGCTGCAAAAATCTTCAACAAAATAATAACAAACTGAAACTAACATTTACAGATTTTTATTTATTTATTTATTAAAGACAGTCTTGCTCTGTCACCAGGCTGGAGTGCAGTGGTGTGATCATAGCTCACTGCAGCTTTGAACTCCTGGGCTCAAGTTATCCCCTCGCCTCAGCCTCCCAAGTCACTGGGACTTTAGTTGCATGTCACCACGCCCAGCTAATTTCTTGTTTTTTTGTAGAAATGGGGTCTTGCTATGTTGCCCAGGCTAGTCTCAAACTCTTGGGCTCAAGCAATCCTCCTGCTTTGGCCTCCCAAAGGGCTGAGATTGTAGGTGTGAGCCACCATGCTGGTTCTGAATCAAACATTTAAAAAAGTATTATACACTGGTCGGGCGCAGTGGCTCACGCCTATAATCCCAGCACTTTGGGAGGCTGAGGCGAGTGGATCACCTGAAGTCAGGAGTTTGAGACCAGCCTAGCCAACATGGCAAAACTCCATCTCTACTAAAAATACAAAAATTAGGCTGGGCGTGGTGGCTCACACCTGTAATCCCAGCACTTTCAGAGGCCAAGGGTGGCGGATCATCTGAGGTCAGGAGTTCGAGACCAGCCTGACCAACATGGAGAAACTAATTAGCCACTAAAAATGCAAAATTAGCCAGGCCCGGTGGGCATGCACCTGTGATCCCAGCTACTTGGGAGGCTGAGGCAGGAGAATCACTTGAACCCAGGAGAGGGAGGTTGTGGTGAGCCGAGATTGCACCACTGCACTCCAGCCTGGGCAACAGGAGTGAAACTCTGTCTCAAAAAAAAAAAAAAAAAAAAAAGCCGGACGTGGTGGCTCACGCCTGTAATCCCAGCAATTTGGGAGGCTGAGGCGGGTGGATCATGAGGTCAGGAGATGGAGACCATCCTGGCTAACACGGTGAAACCCCGTCTCTACTAAAAAGTAGAAAAAGTAGCCGGGCGTGGTGGTGGGCGCCTTAGTCCCAGCTACTCGGGAGGCTGACGCAGAACACCGTGAACCCGGGAGGCGGAGCTTGCAGTGAGCCAAGATCACACCACTGCACTCCAGCCTGGGCGACAGAGAGAGACTCCATCTCAAAAAAAAAAAAAATTAGCCGTGCTTGGTGGTGGGTGCCTATAATGCCAGCTACTGAGGAGGCTGAGGCAGGAGAATCACTTGAACCTGAGACAGGGAGGTTGCAGTGAACTGAGATTGTGCCACTGCACTCCAGCCTAGGCAAAAAGAGTGAGACTCCATCTCAAAAAAAAAAAACAAAAAAAAAACAAAAAAAAAAACTGATTATACACCATAATCAAGCAGGATTTATTGCTGGAATGTTGACATGGTTCAACATAAGAAAATCAAGGTAATACAGCACATTAACAGAATGAAGGACAGAAACCACATTATCCTCATCTCTTTTTGTTTGTTTGTTTTTGTTTTTGGGACAGCGTTTCACTTTGTTACCCAGGCTGGAGTGCAGAGGCTTGATCATAGCTCACTGCAGCCTCCACCTCCTGGGCTCAGGCAAGCCTCCTACTTCAGTCTCCCCAGGAGTTGGGACTATAGGTGTGCCACCATGCCTGGCTTTTTTTTTTTTTTTTTTTTTTTTTTTTTTTTTTTTTTTTTAGTATAGACAAGGTCTCCTTGTTGCCCATACTCATCTCAATTGATGCGGAAAAAGCATTTGACAAAATTCAATACTGTCTCAGATAAAAATGCTCAACAAACTAGGAATAGAAGGAAACTAGATAGACATAATAAAAAACATATTTGAAAAATGAAAACCAACGTAAGGATGAAAGACTAAAAGATTTTTGTCTAAGATCAGGATCAAGACATGGATACCTGCTTTCACCACTTCTATTCAAGATAGTACTAGAAGTCTTAGTCAGAGCAATTTTGCCAGAAAGAGAAATATGCTCATTCAAATTTGAAAGGAAGACATAAAATTATCTCTATATGCAGCTGCCATGATCTTATACATAGAAAACCCTAAAGATTTCACAAAAATTTATTGGAATGAATAAACAAATTTGGAAAAGTTGCAGAAAAAATCAATACACAGAAATCGGTTCCTTTTCTATTCACCAACAATAAACAATCTGAAAAGAAAATTAAGAAAGCAATTCCATTTACAATGGCATGATAAAAATACTTAGGAATAGACTTCACCAACAAGGCAAATAAGTTGTACACTGAAAACTACAAAATGTTCCTGAAAGAAATTAAAGAAGACATCAATAAATGGAAGGACAGTCTGTGTTCATGGATTGGAAGACTTAATATTAAGATGCCAACACTACTCAAAGCAATCTACAGATTCAATGTGATCACGATCCAGATACCAATGATGTATTTTTGCAGAAATAGAAAGATCCATCCTAAAATTTATATGGAATCTCAAGAACTCTAAACAGCCAAAACAACCTTGAAAAAGAAGAACAAAGCTGGAGGATTCATACTTTTTTCAAAACTTAACTAAAGCTATAAGAATCAAAGTAGTGTGCTACTGGCAGAAAGACAGACATATAGACCAATGGAATAGTATAAAGTGCCCAAAATTAAACCCTCACAAATATGGTCAAATGATTTTTGACACAGATCTCATAACCACTTGTGTTAGGCCATTTTTGCATTGCTATATGGGTAATTTATAAAGAAAGGTTTAATTAGCTCATAGTTTTATAGGCTGTACAAGCATAACGCTGACATCTGCTTGGCTTCTGGTGAAGCCTTAGGGAGCTTTTATTCATGGGAGAAGGTGAAGTGAGAGCAGGCACATTATTTGGTGAGAGTGGGAGCAAGAGAGAAAGGAGAGAGATGCTATACCCTTTGAAACGACTAGATCTCGCATGAACTAACTGAGCAAGAACTCACTTATCACCATGGGATGGTGCTAAACCATTTGTATTAGTCTGTTCTCATGCTGCTAATAAAGACATACCCAAGATGGGATAATTTATAAAGTAAAGAGGTTTAATTGACTCACAGTTCCACATGGCTGAGGAGACCTTGCAATCATGGCAGAAGGCAAAGGAGAAGCAAAGGCACATTTTATATGGCAGCAGGCAAGGAGAAGTGCAGAGAAAAGAGGGGGAAAAGCCCTTTATAAACCATCAGATCTCATGAGAACTTACTCACCATCATGAGAACAGCATGAGGGTAACCACCCCCATGATTAAACTACCTCTCTTTACAAATCAAGATGAGATTTGGGTGGGGACACAGCTAAACCATATCATTCCACCCCGGCCCCTCCCAAATCTCATGTCCTCCCATTTCAAAACACATAATCATGCCCTGGCAACAGTCTTAACTCATTTCAGCACTAAATCAGAAGTCCAAGTCCAAAGTCTCATCCGAGATAAGTCAAGTTCCTTCCACCTATGAGTCTGTAAAATTAAAAGCCAACTAGTTACTTCCTAGATACAATGGGGGTATAGGCATTCAGTAAATACACCCATTCCAAATGGGAGACATTGGCCAAAACAAAGGGGCCACAGGCTCCATGCAAGTCCGAAATCCAGTAGGGCTGTCATTAAACCTTAAAGTTTCAAAATTATCTCCTTTGACTTGATGTCTCACATCCAGGTCATGCTGATGCAAGAAGTGGGCTCCCAAGGCCTTGGGCAGCTCTGCCCCTGTGGCTTTGCAGGGTACACCCCCTTGTCCTGGCTGCTTTCACAGGCTGGTGTTGAGTGTCTGTGGCTTTTCCAGGTGCATAGTGCAAGCTGTTGGTAGAGCTACCATTCTGGGGTCTGAAATGGTGGTGGCCCTCTTCTCATAGATTCACTATGCAGCACCCCAGTGGGGATTCTGTATGGGAGCTCTGACCCCACATTTCCCTTCTGCACTGCCCTAGCAGAGGTTCTCCATGAGGACTCCACCCTGCAACACACTTCTGCCTGGACATCCGGGCATTTCCATACATCCTCTGAAATCTAAGCGGAGGTTTCCAAACCTCAATTCTTGTCTTCTGCACACCTGCAGGACCAACACCATGTGGAAGCTGGCAAGGATTGGGGCTTGCACCCTCTGAAGCCATGACCCATGCTGTACATTGGCCCCCTTTAGTCATGGCTGGAGTGGCTGGGATGCAGGGCACCAAGTCCCAAGGCTGCAAACAGCAGGGGTACCCTAGGCCTGGCCCAGGAAACCAATATTTCCTCCTAGGCCTCCAGGTCTGTGATGGGAGAGGCTGCCATGAAGACCTCTGATATGCCCTACAGACATGAAGACATTTTCCCCATGGTCTTTGTGATTAACATTTGGCTCCTCATTACTTATGCAACTTCTTGCAGCCAGCTTGAATTTCTCCTCAGAAAATGAGTTTTTCTTTTCTATTGAAATGTCAGTCTGCAAATTTCCCAAACTTTTATGCTCTGCTTCCTCTTGAGCGCTTTGCCATTTAGAAAATTTCTTCCTCCAGATACCCTAAATCATGACTCTCAAGTTCAAAGTTCCACAAATCTCTAGGGCAGGGGCAAAATGATGCCAGTCTCTTTGCATAGCAAGAGTGACCTTTACTCCAGTTCTCATCAAGTTTCTCGTCTCCATCTGAGACCACCTTAGCCTGGACTTCATTGTCTATATATCACTATCAGCATTTTGGTCAAAGTTATTCAACAAGTCTCTAGGAAGTTCCAAACTTTCCCACATCTTCCTGTCTTCTTCTGAGCCCTCCAAACTGTTTCAACCTATGCCTGTTACCCACTTCCGAAGTCGCTTCCACATTTTTGGGTATCCTTTGTGAAAGGAAAATATCTTGGGCCCCCAAAATCACTAAGCTAAAGTGAAAATTCAAGCTGGGAACTGCTTAGGGCAAAACCTGACTCCCATTCTATTCAAAGTTATCCCTCTGCTCACATTGATAAATGCACATCTGATTGTCTCCTTTGGAAAGGCTAATCAGAAACTCAGAATAATGCAACCGCTTATCTCTCACCTATCTGTGACCTGGAAGCCCCCTGTGATGATTAATACTGCCTGTCCACTTGATTGGATTGAGGGATACAAAGTATTCTTCCTGGGGGTGTCTGGGTGTTGCCAAAAGAGATTAACATTTGAGTCAGTGGGCTGGGGAAGGCAGATCCACCCTTAATCTGGTGGGCACAATCTAATCAGCTTCCAGCCAATATGAAGCAGGCAGAAAAACATGAACAAGAGAGATGGGCCTAGCCTCCCAGCCTACATCTGTCTCCTGTGCTGGCTGTTTCCTGCCCTTGAACATGAACGTCTGACTCCAAGTTCTTCAGTTTTGGGACTTGGACTCACACTCCTTGCTCCTCAGCCTGTATACAGCCTATTGTGGGACTTGTGATCATCTAATTTAATACTTAAGAGACTCCTCTTTATATATATATCCTGTTAGTTCTGTCCCTCTAAGATAACCCTGACTAATACATCCCTTTTCCGCTTTCAGTTTTCCTGCCTCTGCTTCAAGTTGTCCTACCTTTCCAGACCAAACCAATGTACTTCTTACATATATTGATTGATATCTCATGTCTCCCTAAAATGTGTAAAACCAAGCTGTGCCCTGACCTCCTTGGGCACACGTCCTCAGGCCTTCCTGAGTCTGTGTCATGGGCACACGTCTTCAGCCTTGGCAAAATAAACTTTTTTTTTTTTTTTGAGATGGAGTCTTGCTCTGTCGCCCAGCCTGGAGTGCAGTGGTGTGATCTCCACTCACTGCAAGCTCCACCTTCCAGGTTCACGCCATTCTCCTGCCTCAGCCTCCCGAGTAGCTGGGACTACAGGCACCCGCCACCATGCCCGGCTAATTTTTTGTATTTTTAGTAGAGATGTGGTTTCACCGTGTTAGCCAGGATGGTCTCGATCTCCTGAACTGGTGATCCGCCCACCTTGGCCTCCCAAAGTGCTGGGATTACAGGCGTGAGCCACCGCCCCTGGCCAGCAAAATAAACTTTCTAAATTAACTGAGACCTGTCTCAGATTTTCTGGGTCCGTATTTAATAACCATAAAGGGATTCTGAGTGGAATGCTCCCCACCTTTGACAAATCTAGCCTCTGACAAGCTAGATTTGACAAGCACCTATTGGTGCTTGGTACCAGCATGAGCTTACTTTATGGCTCAAACCAATGGGACAATTTGCTGAGGTCTGAGAGCAACCCGCCCGTCACCCCTCTGCCCCCCCAAGAGAATTACTGATCTCCCCAAATTTGGTTGAAATCTAAAGTTTATTTTGCTGTACAACTCCTCTTTTTTTTTGGAGTTTTACTTGCTTCCAACAAGAAAGGCAAGTTTTCCTGCTTCCATGATGATGGAAGATAGGTAACGCCTTTATGGAGTTTGAGCTCACTTCCAACAGGGAAGGTGAGTTTGTTGTTGTTGTTTTGCTTGTTTTTCTGCTTCTAGGATGGTAGAGAGTGGTCTACAGCCTGAGATCCATTCCTAGATAAGCAACTGAATTGGGGTTTATCTTGGCTAAAGTTAAGATTAATAACCAGCTGGTCTTTATTTCTCCTTACCATTAGAGTGCTCAGGAATTATGTAAGTTGTGAGATTGTTTGTTTTGCTTAACTTTTTTGTCGTTGTTGATGTTTGTTTCTGTTTTTGTTGTTTCGGTCTTTCTCCCATTGGGTTTGACCAACTCTATCCAACTCAATCAAATCCGAAGGAAAGTTCCAAATTATGGGGAACAAGGCCTCTAAAGTGGCTAAATTCCCATACACAAAAAAAGGTGGTATACTGAGGGGAGAAAAACGGCCAACAAAAGAAAAAAAATAAATAAAAACTATATATATATATTTTTTTGAGACGGAGTCTCCCTCTGTCGCCCAAGCTGGAGTGCAGTGGCGCGATCTCGGCTCACTGAAAGCTCTGCCTCCCGGGTTCACGCCATTCTCCTGCCTCAGCTTCCCGAGTAGCTGGGACTAAGGCGCCCGCCACTATGTCTGGCTAATTTTTTTGTATTTTTTGGTAGAGATGGGGTTTCACCGTGTTAGCCAGGATGGTCTGGATCTGCTGACCTGGTGATCTGCCCGTCTCGGCCTCCCAAGTGCTGGGGTTACAGGCTTGAGCCACCGTGCCTGGCTGGCAAGGAAAATGTTTTATTTTGATTACTTAAGGGGTTTTATTTACATAACAAAGCCTCCTTTTTGCTAGCCAGGCCAAACTGAAAGCAATGGCTGTCCCCCTACTGTGCAGTTCAATAGCTAAGGTTCTGCCTTTTTTTTTCTCCCCTCTTCATGACAGCCTAAGTTTGGTTCCTAAATCAAGTCCTTTCTGGTTTGATAGTTGGTACTTCTGCTTTTTTTTTTTTTTTGAGACAGAGTTTCGTTCTTGTTGCCCAGGCTGTAGTCCAATGGCGTGGTCTCAGCTCACCGTAACCTCTGCCTCCCGGGTTCAAGCAATTCTCCTGCCTCAGCCTCCCGAGTAGCTGGGATTATAGGCATGCGCCTTTTGTATTTCTTAGTAGAGATGGGATTTCTCCATGTTGGTCAAGCTGGTCTCGAACTCCTGAGCTCAGGTGATCCGCCAGCATCGGCCTCCCAAAGTGCTGGGATTACAGGCGTGAGCCACTGCGCGGGACCAATACTTGGTACTTCTGAAATAGCAGCAATTTGTCCTAGCTGAACTATAATAATAAAATTTTGAATTTTTTTTTTTTTTGAGACGGAGTCTTGCTGTGTCACCAGGCTGGAGTGCAGTGGCGCGATCTCGGCTCACTGAAACCTCTGCCTCCCGGGTTCAAGCGATTCTCCTGCCTCAGCCTCCTGAGTAGGTGGGACTACAGGCGCGTGCCACCACACTCGGCTAATTTTTGTATTTTTAGTGGAGACGGAGTTTCACCATGTTAGCCAGGATGGTCTCCATCTCCTGACCTCATGATCCTCCCGCCTCGGCCTCCCAAAGTCCTGGGATTACAGGCGTGAGCCACTGCACCCAGCCCAAGATTTTTTATTTTTAAAGACACTCAGTAGTTAAAAGTCAACTTAATTAAAAGCTAATATTTAAAATGTATGTGTATGTGTATGTGTGCATAGGTGCGTGTTTGTATTTAAAAGGCCTTCATGGTTTTGTTTTTGTTTTTCTCTGCTAGGACCTTGTCTTTTTTTGAGCAAAAGCTTTTTTTCTTCTCAATTGACTCAATTCTGTTTTCACCTGATTTTTTTTTTTTTTTTTACTAAAATAGTTATTGCAACAGAGGCTACTCTTGGGTTTTTAAGAAAGAGTATAGTTTAGACACTTAGAAATGCTTTGTTTAAAAAAATGTTTTAAGTGCACTGTAAAAGCATCATGTAGTCTAGCCTCATAATAATTCTGCCTTTTTGGAGACCCAGGATTCAGTGTGGGCTCCGCCCAGAGGTCAGAGATCCAGTTAAAAAAGACCTATCTAAGTAACATTGGTCTCCTTATACAATCCAGTGATAAATTTCTATAATTTTATGTTCAATTGGCAATTAAATCTGTTTTAATTTCCCTCTAGCTCACCAGAATTTCTCTTCAGAGCTTATAATGTAAATTTTGCTATCTGACTTTCACCTGAGTTGTTTCCTTTAATATGCAAATTTAAGACTATTTAGCTGACTACTGCCTAGCATTGTGAAACAGGTTATCAAGAATCTGAAAGTCTAAGATGAAGAAAAAAGGTTTTTATGAATCTGTAAGATGTACTTCTTCGATCAGCATACCTAATACATCTATGTATTTATGTGTTGTGTATACAATGTTGCACTCCTGAAAATATATCAAAGAGCTCTAATTAATTTTCTTGAAAAATAAAAGCATTTACGTCAAATACTTTATTAGAAAAAGGAAAGACTAGTCAAATGCTTTTTCAAGTTATGTGACTTAAGTAAAATCTTTAATAAATAAGCTATCTTTAAAATTATTGGTAAAGTAATATTAGAAATGTCTTAGGAATTGCCAGCATACATTTTTATTTGCATTTATTAATCAAGCAATTTCATACTTAACCCTGCCAAATACTATAAGGTGTCAAAATTTGGCACAGGGTATAAACCCAACCCAAGACAGAATGACCTCTGCTCGTGTAATCATTAATCAATAAGACATTGATATTGGTTTAATGAAAATAGCTACATCTTGAATTATTTAGTAAAATTACCATAACTTCTAATCTTGCGGCAGTCTAGGCAGTCTAGTCCACAGGCAGTAAGGAGGTTTCTTTTGGGAAAGGACTGTTACACATTGTTTCAAAGTTAAACTATAAGTAAACCTGCATGGGAAGGGAATGTTTAATTTTGTGAAAAACGACCAAACTGTCTTCCAAAGTAGCTGTTAGAGACAACCTGTCCTCAGAAGAACGCAGCAAGCCCCCTCCCCTAAATGCCCTGCAGCTTATTTCTTCCGAGATGTCGCCCCCACTCCAAGCTCCCAGAACTTAGGTACAGCTGTATCCACCCCCAGGCCAAACCACATCCTGGTACTCTAAGCCAGGTGGGGCAAGAAGTGACAAACAACTACAGGATGTAGACTAACCTCAGAAAGCCCATAGGCCCTCAAAGCCCTATATAAGTCCCTCACCTTAAACACCCTGTGCTGCCTCCTCTGACTGTTATGCAGCAGGCTGGCAGGTCAATGAACTTGCTTGCCTGACTTTGAGTATACTCGATCTTTCTCTCGGCCAACCTTACAGTAGCTGTATCAGTTTGCATTTCCACCAGCAATGAATGAGAGTTCCTGTTGCTCTGCATCCTCACCAGCATTTGGTGTGGTCAGTATTTTGGATTTTCACCATTCTAATAGGTGTGTAGTAGTATCCTATTCTTGTCTAATTTGCTGTTCCCCAATGACATATGATGTTGGGCATATTATCATATACTTATTTGTCGTTGGTATATCTTCTTTGGTGAGATGTCTGCTCACTTCTTTTATCCATGTTTTAATTGGGTTATTCTTTTTCTTTTTTTTGAGTCTCAAGAGTTCTTTGTGTGTTTTGGATAACAGTCCTTTATCAGAGATGTCTTTTGCAAATAGTTTCTACCAGTCTGTGGCTTATCTTCACATTCTCTTCACAGTGTCTTTCACAAAGCAAATAATAATAATAATAATTACGTCTAATTTATCAATTATTTCTTTCATGGATTATGCTTTTTGTGTTGTATCTAAAAAGTAATCATGATGCCCAAGGTCATCTAGATGTTTTGTCTTCTAGGAGTTTTATTGTTTTGTGTTTTTACATTTAAGTCCATGATCCATTTGAGTTGACTTTTGTGAATGGTGTAAGATCTGTACCTGGATTTTTTTTTTTTTTTTTTTGAGACGGAGTCTAGCTCTGTCACCCAGGCTGGAGTGCAATGGCACGATCTCGGCTCACTGCAACCTCTGCCTCCTGAGTTAAAGCAATTCTCCTGCCTCAGCCTCCTGAGTAGCTGGGATTACAGGCCCACGCCACCATGCCCAGCAAATTTTTGTATTTTTAGTAGAGATTGGGTTTCACTGTGTTGGCCAAGCTGGTCTCGAACTCCTGACCTTGTGATCCACCCACCTCAGCCTCCCAAAGTGCTGGGATCACAAGCGTGAGCCACCACGCCTGGCCTGTACCTGGATTTGTTTTTGTTTTTGCATGTAGGTGTACAGTTTTTCCAGTGCTCATTGTTGAAAAGACTCTTTGAACCATTGTATTGCCTTTCTTTTTTTGAAAGGTCAGTTGACTATATTTACATGTGCCTTTTCCTGGGATTCCTATTCTGTTCCATTTATCTGTTTGTTTATTCTTTAACCAATACCACACTATCTTGATTACTGTTGATTTATAGTAATTCTTGAAGTTGGGTTATATCCGTCCTCTGACTTATTTCTTCAATATTGTGTTGGCTCTTCTGGGTCTTTTGCCTTTCCACATAAACTTTAGAATTAGTTTGTTGATATCCACAAAATAACTAGCCATGATTTTCACTGGGATTTCATTGGATCTACAGATCAATTTGGGAAGAGTTGATATCTTGATAATATTGAGTTTTCCTGTCTATGAATATAAAATGCCTTTGTATTTATTTAGTCCTTCATGGATTTCTTTCGTCAGAATTTTGTAGTTTTCCTTATGTAGAATTTGTACATACCTTGTTAGATTTATACCTAAGTATTTTATAGGGGGGTGCTAATGTAAATGGTATTGTATTTTTAATTTCCTATTCCACTTGATCATTACAGGTATATAGGAAAGGAATTGACTTTTATATATTAACTTTGTATCTGCAATCTTGTTCTCATTGCTTCTTAGTTCCAGGACATCGATTTGGCAATTCTTTCATAATTTTCTACATGGATAATTATGTCTTCTATAAAGACAGACCATTTTATTTCTTCCTCTTCAGTCTGTACAACTTTTATTTCCTTTTCTTGACTAACTGTATTAGCTAGGATTTCCCGTACAGTGTTGACTAGGAATGGTGTGAGCAGACATTCTTGTGTTATTCCTGATTCCAGTGGAAAACGATCTAGGTTTTCACCATTAATTCTTATGTTGGCTGTTAAGGCTCCTGTTTGTTCTTTATCAAGTGGAGGATGTGTCCCTCTATTCCTAGAGTGCTGAGACTTTTTATCATGAGCTGGTGTTGGATTTTGTCAAATGCTTTTTCTGCATCGAGCGATATGATCATATGATTTGTCTTTAGTCTATTGGTGGATTATATTAATTGATTTTTGAACATTGAACTAGCCTTGCCTAGCTGTAATAAATTCCACTTTATCCTGGTGTACAATTCTTTTGATACATTGTGGGTTTCAATTTGCTAACATTCTATTGATGATTTTTGCATCTATATTCACAAGATATATTGTTTTGTGTTTTTTCTTTCTTGTAATGTCTTTGTGTGGTTCTGGCGTTAGGGTAATCCTTGCCTCATAGGATCAGTTGGGAAGTATTCCTTTTGTTTCTATCTTATAAAAGAGATGGCACAGAACTGGTACAACTTTTTTCTTAAATATTTGGTAGAACTTATCAAATGAAACCATCTGGGCCTAATGCTTTCTGTTTGGATGTTGTTAATTATTGATTCAATTAATTAGATATAAACATATTCAAGTGGTCTGTTTCCTCTTGTACGTTTTGGCAGAGTGTGCTTTCAATAAATGTGTCCATTTCGTCTAGGTTATCAAATCTGTGGACATACAGTTATTCATAGTATTCCTTTATTATAATTTTCATGCCCATGGGATCTGCAGTAATGTCCCTTATTTCATTTCTGATATTGACTATTTGTTTTTTCTCTTTGTTAGCCAGGCTAGAGGTTAATCAATTTCATTGACCTTTTCAAAATATCAGCTTTAGGTTTTGTTGATAATCTTTTGAGTTTGTTTTCAATTTCATTGATTTCTGCTCTTTTTATTATTTTTTCTCTTCTGTTTAATTTGAACTTAATTTGTTCTTTTTATAGATTCCCAAAATGGAATCTTAGGTTATTTTAGATCTTTCTTCTTTTCTGGTTTGCGCATTCATTGATATAAATTACCCTCTATACAGATTCACGGATCCATCCGGGTGGTCCGGGCACCACTGGCGCCCCTCTGCAGCTATTCCCCAGTTCCATTTTCTGAAGCCACAGGTCAGAAGCCGCTGTAGAACGCTTTGCCGAACTACAGGATCTTGAAGGGGGCTTAAGGTGCAGCTACCTGCCGCGCAGGCGCAAGCCTTTCTTTCCGCACAAAGACCATGGGAGGAGGGGTCGGCGCAAGCGCTCGGTGTCTCTCTGAAAAGAACTTCATCATCCTGCCTCCCGGCTTACCGAGCGCAGCGCAACGCATGCGCCTTGAAGACTTACGGAACTTATTTCACGCTCAGGGCGGCGGTAACGTGTGAACGAGAAGGAGGTGGTCAAGTAACGGAAGCCGGGAGGGAACTAGGGCGGAAGCGGACCAGGGCCAGGCTTGTGTTCGGAGCCTTGCCGGGGCTGGGGTTCCGATGTGGTCCCCGGAGCGGGAGGCCGAGGCCCCGGCCGGGGGAGACCCGGCGGGCCTACTGCCCCCAGAGTGGGAGGAGGACGAGGAGCGCATGTCCTTCCTGTTCTCCGCTTTCAAGAGGAGTCGCGAGGTGAACAGCACCGACTGGGACAGCAAGATGGGCTTCTGGGCACCGTTGGTCCTGAGCCACAGCCGCCGCCAGGGGGTGGTGCGCCTGCGTCTGCGGGACTTGCAGGAGGCCTTTCAGCGCAAGGGGAGCGTCCCGCTGGGGCTGGCCACGGTGCTGCAGGACCTACTGCGGTGAGGGGCGGGCTGGGGCCAGGGCCGCGAGGGCGGGCGGGGGCAGCTCTCCGAGGGCCGGGCCCTGGTCCTGTTCTTTGCACAGCGCACTGCGCCCAGGCCAGTGTCTGGCCCAGAGAAGGCATCCACTGTGTGTTCAGAAGGCGAAGAAGGAAAATAAGGAGGCTGGGCTAGAGAGGCTTGGAGGGAGAGGAAGAGGGGACCTGGAGAAAGATTGGGGGGCGGGGACAGTCCGATTAGATGAGTTCCAGAGAAGCCAGCCTAACAGAGGTGACAGTGATTTGCCTGGACTGGGACCCCGTTATGTTGTTGTTTCCTAAAGGCCTCCAAATTTGAATGGCCGTGGAGCAGAAGGTCTAAGAGATAGGATTCCTTAGCCTAGGGAAGGTCAGAGCTAAAAAGCGGGCATTCGTGGGGAAGAGGCCTGTAGGCATCTTGCCAACAACCCCTGGCACAGCTCATTCGTCTGGCTTGTCCTTGGCACAGGCTTTTTGGAGCAGAGAGGACGTGAAGGAGAATGAGGGCTTTGCTGAGTATCTGGGTGCCCTTAAAAGGTCTGTAGGAGATACTTGTGCGACAGGTGCAGTGTTTTGGCGGTATCTGAGGGTGACATTGATAACTAATACATGTACAGTACTTCCCAGCATGGAGATACTTTGCATGCACCATTTGACCCACTCAGCGGTCTCGTGGTGAGGTGATAGAATTATCCTCAGCAGACAGAAGAGGAAACTGAGTTTCAGAGAGATCAAGTGACTTACTCAGAGTTACACAGCTAGTTAAAGGTGATACCGGGACTGGATGCCTGGTCTTTGGATAAGTCATTTGCACTTCAGTGTACTTATCATTCTGAGACCAGCCTAGCGTGATACCTCTCTCAGTGAAGGAAGGAGAAAGTCAACTCTGATGTTTTTTGTTTGGTTGGTTTTTGTTTTTTTTTTTTTTCAGTTTGCTGCTCTTTCTGATTAAGAGATCTCCCTTCTCCACTTTTGTTCCCAGTACCTTCCCATTGGACTGGACATTGATATTGCCCAGGATGGTCTCGAACTCCTGGACTCAAGCGATCCTCCCACCTCAGCCTCCCAAAGTGTTAGGATTACAGGCGTTGAGCCACTGCACCTGGCCAACAAGGCTTTCTGAGATTGCATACAGTGGAAACCATTTTCGTTCATGCCTGAAGCAGGGAACAGGAGAAACAGCTGAAGAAGTCAGTGAGGGATGAGACCAGAATGGGCCTCCTTACTGTAGAAGGGTGATCATCTTCCACTTCCAATCCAGACACTTTAATACCTCTATGGTATTAAAGTCTCTTCTCCTGACTGCTGGTGCTCCACTGAAGCTTCCTGGTGCTTGCCTGGGTCCTGAAGAATTTCTGAGGGTGATACTTCTCCACAGAGGCAACGTCGCATAGTATTAGTATTAAAAGTAATGTCAAAAATCACAATTACTTTTGCACCAACCTAATGGTTAACAGCTTTTGCTTGAGGGCCAGCTGGCCTAGGCCTGAATCCTGGCTCTGCCATTTGCTAAATTATGTGGCCCTGTCCAAATTTTATACTGTCTTTAGCAATCAGTTTGACGAATTCTAAAATGGTGTTGATAATTGTACCTAGGTTTATTGTGAGGATTTGAAGAGATATTCCTTATACAGCCTTCAGCATAGTGACTGGCCCGCGGCAAGCATTTAATAAATTGAGCTGCCGTTACTGTTACCAGCACCACGAAATAGTTACATCGTATCCTCACTCTTGCCTTGGAAGAGCAAGAAGTCCTTCTCTGTACATCTTTGTTTTCTTCCTTATGTCTTGCACTCGACATTTTACTGTTTTGAGCACCAATTGTAAAAGGAGATCTCACCGAAGGCCCAGAAGCCGCCTGTGTTTCTGTTGTCTTAGTGGAGCACTTGCCTTTTGGTTCCAGACCTATCATGGTGTAGATTTGGCCTCTCTGCTTACCTTCTGAGTCCCTCGGTTTTCTCATTCGTTAAAATGCTCATAAGACCACCTCCCACGCAGAGGTGTTGTGATGCTTAGAGCTGGAGTATAAACAATGCTGCGTGTCGTTGGCACAGCATAGGTGCTTAACAAATGGTCATCATGATGATGATAAAATTCCTCTTTTGGGGTAAAGGGGGAGCTGGAGACTGGAATGGGACATTGCATTAAGTGCGACTACACGCCCTTCTTTTTCTTCCCTGCAGTCGCGGGGAGCTGCAGCGGGAGTCAGACTTCATGGCCAGTGTAGACAGCAGCTGGATCTCCTGGGGAGTCGGGGTCTTCCTGCTGAAGCCTCTCAAGTGGACTCTTTCTAACATGCTGGGAGATAATAAGGTTCCAGCTGAGGAGGTCCTTGTCGCTGTGGAGCTGTTGAAGGTGGGTACTCAGAAGGGGGTGTCTGGGTGTCACCTGGTGTGATCACAGCATCCTCAATGTCCCTTGTGTGCGTTCTTGAAAAAAGATTGTCTCTTTTTTTACATGATGACTGAGTTGATAACTGAGTTTACCTGCCCTCCCTTGTACTTGTGCTTTGTATATATATTCATTAGTGGGACTTGTACATTTCAAGGGTTAGCCTTTGTCTGGGAATTTTCAGTAACAGTGGATTATTTTCTAGTATCTGTAGGGATTAATGTTGAGCAGCAGTTTAGGAAATGCTTTGCCTTCTGTAGTTTACTGACAAGAGTTTCTCAGGGTTCCTGAGGACCTTGTGGCTTTCAGCGTTGCCACCTCTAAACTGGCCCACTCAGCTCCACTTTCCTACTTTGTGACCGTGCCCTTTCCCCTTCCAGCTTTCTGATGGCCTGCCTTCTGCTGCACATGCTCTTCTCCCTCGAAGAGGCCACTGGGACATGGTCCCGTCCTAGCCTCCTGGTCAGTCAGCCTCCTCCCGGCCTGCCCTTCCCACAGCCTTGATCGCATGGCTCATTGCTCCACTCCCTTCCTCAGCAACACCCTCAGCTCCTTTGCATCTCCTTTGGTCCACACCAGGAGACCCCCAGCAAATCCGTAGCCCTCAATCAGCCACATGGGGTTTACCACCCCTGCTGGAGAAAATCACCTGTCATCAGACTGTGTTCCCCTTCATGGTCCCCAGCTGTGGGAGGCCCTCGGAGCCACACCACAGCCTTATTTTTCTTTCTCTCTGTCCCCTCACACGCTCATTCCATCCTGTGTCCTCTTTGCTCTCTGCAGGCACTTCACTGAGAAGGTAGACTCAGGATTCCTGAGTCGGCCTACAGTTTTCTGTCCTCTTACCCCAAGCCTGACCTCCTCAGAGCCCACCTCCTCCTGTGCTCAGAGTGTAGTGTCCTTCCTCTGCCTCTCGTCTGCTCTGCGTCTGCCCTGCCCCTCTTGTCCCTTTGTCCCATCGGCTGGCCTCTTGCCTGGTATGTTCCGTCTCACTCTCAGCCTGTAAACCCCAACCCACTCAATGCTTTTCCGAACACCGATTGTCTCTTTTGTGGTACCTGGGCCCTGCCTAGTGACTGCTGTTTCCTTCTCAACCGACCTTTGTGTCACCACTTCCTACCTCCCATTCACTCTGTCATCCGGTGCAGACCTGCTTCAACCACACCCTCCACCCAGACTGCTGTGGATGAGGTGATAGGGGCGCGCGTGTGTGTGTGTGTGTGTGTGTGTGGATGAGGTGATAGGGGCGTGCGTGCGCGTGTGTGTGTGTGTGTGTGTGTTTTGACTGAGCACCTGGTGACCAAAGGACGTTGCAGAGAGTAGTTATTTTTGAAATTCACAGACCAAGCCTGACCTCAGGGCCCTTACATAGCCCTAGAGGCTTCACACAGCTGGAGCCAGCCTGGAATCCCCACCCTTCACCCCAAGAGAAGCACTCATTTCTCCTGACCTTGAGAGACTCCAGCCCACTCTGCCTCAGATTGAGGAAGAGATCTCCAAAATCTGGCAATCTGTCCCTGTCCCCCAGGATTGTTGACTAAGCAGCCCACATTTTCTTCAGGGCAGCCCCTCTGCTCCATCTGCACCCCTTCCCCTCACCCACGCAGTTATTCCTCTGCCCAGTGGCCTGGTCTCCAGGGCTCAGTCAAGGTCCCCGCAAAGACTGCAGGATGGTTTGGGTGGTTCTGGGCCAAGCTCAGGTCCTCTCTGTGGTCTTTCTCTCATCTCACGTTGTCCCCCAGCCTGGGGCAGAGGAGAGGTAGACCCATGGGTCCCCACAGATGAGGTTTGTACTGGCAAACAAAGAAAGCTTGCTCTTGAGGTAAATTTTTTTTCCCAAGCCCAGACAGAGAAACAGCCAGTAACTTTTTACTTTTGGATGGTACTGAAAAATACAAAAAAGCAAAAATTGTCCATTATTTTGTTATTTAAAAAAAAATACAAAGAAATGAAAGTTTTCTTTCTGTTCATCCAACTTTTCTCTCTTTGGGTACTCTCTTCCCATTTGTGTGAGAGTGCATGAGTGTGTATGTTTACATACTTATGTTTCCTTAATGGCTTTGTCAACTCTAGTTCTTCCTGAAAATCTTACTTGTTTCTTGTCTGTCTTTCCTACTAGAAGGGAACAGTGCCATGGGCCCTGGGACCCTGGGAGCAGTGCCTGATACCTGGTAGACAGTCAATAAATACCTGTTGAGTGAGTGAATACACACGCACAGACACATGTGTACACATCACTCCATTTTTTTCTAGAAATGGAATTGGTGTGCACCCTGCTTTGTTTTCTTTCCACTGCATTATATCAGGCGCCTCTTTCCAGGCCCCACACAGTATGGATTTACTTGATTCTTTTTGATGCCTGCATGATAATCTATCGATATGTCACAATTTATGCAACAGGTGCTCCGCAGATGGACATTTCAGTCATTCCAATTTCTCTCTCCATTTTTCCATTACAAAAAAATGCGACTTGTGCAGAGATCTATGTACTTCTCCCTTTATTTTTATGGATTTGATTTTTGGAAATGCATATGTGCCTTTTCAATTTTAACAAAAATTGCCAAACTACTTTTCAAAAGTTTGTAATAAGTTGCATTTTCATTAGGGAGTCCAGTCTCCCCACATCCTTGTCAGCACTGGATGACATCAGTCTTTTAAATCTTGCCAACTTACTGGGAAAAAAAAATGATACGTCCTGTTTGTGAATTGAGCATTTTTTTCACCTATGTACTAGCCATTTACATATCCCCTTCTGTGAATTGTCTGTTTATATCCTTTCCTGTTTTGTATTGTGTTATCTTTTTTTTTTTTTTTTTTTTTGAGATGGAGTCTGTCGCCCAGGCTGGAGTGCAGTGGTGCGATCTCTGCTCACTGCAAGCTCTGCCTCTTGGGTTCACGCCATTCTCCTGCTTCAGCCTCCGGAGCAGCTGGGACTACAGGTGCCTGCCACCACGCCCGGCTAATTTTTTGTATTTTTAGTAGAGATGGGGTTTCACCACGTTAGCCAGGATGCTCTCGATCTCCTGACCTCGTGATCTGCCCGCCTTGGCCTCCCAGAGTGTTGGGATTACAGGCGTGAGCCACCGCGCCTGGCCGTATTGTGTTATCTTTTATTTTAATCTGTATTCTTTATGTATTATAGATAGAGATATATAATGTATTTAGTATTAAGGATGTAAATATTGTTTCCCAGTCTGTTGCTTGCTTAATTTTTATTTATGATGTCTTTTACCATATAGAAGGTTTCATATTTCTGTAGTCAGATCTCTCAGACTTTTCTGTATGGCTATTGAATTTCAGGTCTTGTTTAGGAAGGCATCTTCTCACTCAAGCTTAAGTGGATATTCTTTTATTACTTTGTACTTTAATTTTTTCCGTTTACATTTCCTTATTTCAATACTTATTTTTGTATATGTGGTGGGGAAAAGCTCTGTTTTCTTCCAAATGGATAGCCAGTTGTCTCAGTGTCTTTTGTTGATGTCGTATAACATTAATTTATTTGTGTGTGGTTACTGTGCAGTTGCTGCAGTAGTTGCATATCTGGTAGGGCAGTCAAATCAGTGAAAACTCGATGTCTGTGTCTTATTAGGCTCTTTTCCACCCTTTGACACTGTTTATGAGTCGCTTCTTAAAATGCCCAATTTCCTTGAATTTGTTTACATGACACTGCAAGTTCTCCTTGGTTCCCCCAAAGCAGTCCTTCTGTCTCTCTAATGTGGGTTCCTTCACTTCCTAAACAGTGGTCTTCCTTCAGCTTATTACTTTCCTCCCTGAATGTCCTTGGGATCTTTGCTGTGGTTATGCTGAGGACTTTCAACATTGTATCGCTGTCCTGCCGTCTCCTTTGGGTTTCAGATTTGTATATCCACTTATATGTTGTATACATATTCTTGGATATCGCTCAGACATCTTATTTATTTATTTATTTATTTATTTATTTATAGATGGAGTCTCGCTCTGTTGCCCAGGCTGGAGTGCAGTGGCGCAATCTCGGCTCACTGCAACCTCTGCCTCCCGGGTTCAAGCGATTCTCCTGCCTCAGCCTCTCAAGTAGCTGGGATCACAGGCGCTGCCACCACAACCAGCTAATTTTTTGTACTTTTTTTAGTGGAGATGGGGTTTCACCCTGTTGGCCAGGCTGGTCTCAAACTCCTGACCTCAGGTGATCCACCCACCTCGGCCTCCCAAAGTGCTGGGATAGAGGCGTGAGCCACTGTGCCTGGCCTCTCTCAGACATCTTAAAACATCATATCCAAGATGGGACATTTTGTCTTTCGTTTAAACTAGGCTTTTCCTCCTTAATTTTTTCTTATTAATAGCATCACATCCACCAGTCACTCAATCCATAGTGACTTTCCACTAGACTTTCTCCTCCAACCCTATATCCAGTTACCAGTGTTATCTTCTGAATTTTGTTTGTCTCCACCACTCCTCTTTCTGTGTTTATTATTCAAATAGTCTGTTGTTCAGCCCCACATAATCTCTTGTGTAAATGGTCTCCTTGCCTCTAATCTTAATTCTACAATCCATCCTCTCCCAATTGGCAGTTAGCTTTCTGTTAATTTAGCCATGTCAGTTTCCTTCAGTGACCACCCACCATCTACAGAATAAAGGATCATCATAAGATACTACACTTTCTATAATATAGGAGTGCTTCTCCTCTCTCTCCTTTCCCCTCTACATTTGTACACACGCCGCATTGACCGATGCTTCTATGCTCATGTTCATCTCTCTTCCTGAGATACCCCTTTCACCTCTTCACCTAGGAACTTGCTCACTCTTCAGAATTCTGCTCAACTTTTTTTTTTCAAGAAATCTTGAATCCCCAGGCAGTCCTTCCCTGTATTTTCATAGCATTCCATACACACCTCAGTCTTTCTTGTTTCTGGTAGTAATTTCCATGTATGAGCAAAATGGTGACATTATTTCTTGGAACTTATATTTCTTAGTCTTGTCACTAATCTTATCCCATCTGTTTATCATGTACTTTTCTTTGTTTTTTGTTTTGTTTTGTTTTGAGACAGAGTTTTGCTCTTGTCGCCCAGGCTGGAGTGCAGTGGCGCGATCTCGGCTTACTGCAACCTCCGCCTCCCAGGTTCAAGCGATTCTCCTGCCTCAACCTCCCAAGTAGCTGGGATTACAGGTGCCCGTCATCACACCCAGCTAATTTTTTATGTATTTGTAGTAAAGACGTTGGCCAGGCTGGTCTCGAACTCCTGACCTCAGGTGATCCGCCTGCCTCAGCCTCCCGAAGTGCTGGGATTACAGGCATGAGCCGCCACGCCTGGCCCTTTTCCCTTAAAACTTTTTACAGACTCAGTAATGTTTGTGTTTGCAGTATAGCCAATTGGCAGGAAAATG
The DNA here is from genome assembly GCF_028885655.2 of Pongo abelii. Lineage (NCBI taxonomy): Eukaryota > Metazoa > Chordata > Mammalia > Primates > Hominidae > Pongo > Pongo abelii. The sequence goes on from NC_071992.2 coordinate 25,100,440, forward strand.
GAGAGACTACAATTGGAAGGGAATTAGATATCATTTCATCCACCCTCTTCAGAGAGTGATACTGAGGACTAGTGAGGCTGTGACTGGCCCAAGGTCACCCAGGCTAGGCTGGAAATCAGGCCTCAGCTCTCGTTGACAGCTGTTCTACCTCACCTCACCTCCTCAGTCTTCCCTTGGGAAACCACAGGCCAGGGAGAGGCAGGAGTGTAAAATCCACGATGGGCGTGCAGCGCAGAGCTGGCTCCCAGCATCTCATGTGCCTCATTTCATATAGAGTCACCAAACTTTCCTCCAAGGCTTAAAAACACAGATCCTTCCTCCTTTTTGAAAAGCCGCTACTCTGGGGAGGATGGAGTTGGGACTCCCGGGTGCTTGCCTTGTGTGATCATGGTTTTGAAGCTCAGGGTCAGGGTCCCTGCATCCCGTGGCAGTGGCCAGGGCTTGTCAGCCAATGTTGCCTTTCCCACAGGAAAAGGCTGAGGAGGTGTATCGTCTGTATCAGAGCTCGCCCCTCTCCTCGCACCCCGTGGTGGCCCTGTCAGAGCTCAGCACCCTCTGTGCTAACTCCTGCCCAGATGAGAGGACCTTCTACTTGGTGTTGCTGCAGCTGCAGAAGGAGAAGAGGGTCACAGTCCTCGAGCAGAACGGGGAGAAGGTATGGAGGCTCATCTGTTCATTCACTGACTCAGCAGTGATTAAGTACGTACAGTAGTGACCCCTTACCTCAGATTTTGCTCTCTAGAGTTTCAGTAACCTGCCGTCAACCATGGTCCAAAAATAATAAGTGGAAAATTCCAAACATTAACAGTTCCATAGATTTCAGTTGTGCACTGTTCTGAGTAGTGTGATGGGACCTCGCAGTATCCCGCCTGTATGCCGTAGTATCCCGCCTGTATGCTGCTTTGTCCAGCATCTCCCCGCCTGAGTCACTTAGAAGGAGTCGTCTCAGTGATGAGATCGACTGTCACGGCATTGCAGTGGTTGTGTTCAAGCCACCCTTATTGTACTTTTTTTTTTTTTTTTTTGAGATGGAGTCTTGCTCTGTCGCCCAGCAATGGCGCAATCTCGGCTCACTGCAGCCTCCGCCTCCCGGGTTCAGGCGATTCTTCTGCCTCAGCCTCCCGAGTAGCTGGAATTACAGGCATGCGCCACGGCGCCTGGCTAATTTTTGTATTTTTAGTAGAGAAGGGGTTTCACCAGTTGGCCAGGCTGTCTTGAACTCCTGACCTCAAGTGATCTGCCTTCCTCGGCCTCCCAAAGTGCTAGGATTACAGGTGTAAACCACCGTGCCTGGCCTATTGTACTTAATAATGGCCCCAAAGCACACGAGCAGTGGTGCTGGCAGTCCAGATTTACCAAAGAGAAGCTGTCAAGTGCTTCCTTTAAGTGAAAAGGTAAAAGTTCTGGACTAAATAAGGAAGACAAAATATCATTTGCTGAGGTTGCTAGGATCCACAGTAAGAATGAATCTTCTATAGGAAAAATTGTGAAGAAGGAAAAATGTTTACATAGCTATATGTATAGGGTTCGGTATTCTCTGAGGGTTCAGGCATCCACAGGGGGTTCCATTCACAGGAATGTATCCCCCATGGATAAGGGGGGCCTGCTGTTCTCATATGCCCACCACCAGCACTCCTGCTTGGGAATTTCTCAGCCTTTGTGCTAGCAGCAGTAGTAAATTCTCCCTGTCCCTCAGATTGTGAAGTTTGCCCGAGGGCCACATGCCAAGGTCTCTCCAGTCAATGACGTAGATGTTGGGGTGTACCAGCTGATGCAGAGTGAACAGCTTCTCTCACGCAAAGTGGAGTCCTTATCCCAGGAAGCAGAGAGGTAACTTTTAACCCTGAACTGAGCCTCCTCCCCACTGTAGCTGGCCCCCAGAGCCAGCAAAATGTTAGTATATGTGGGCTTTTAAAAAATAGGTGGGTTTTTTTTTTTTTTTTAGCTAATTACAAAAGTACTCACTGCTCAATGCAGAAATCATGGAAATCACAGAATATCACAAAAGAAAAAAAAATGAGGCCTCTTTTTTTTTTTTTTTTTTTTTTTTGAGACGGAGTCTTGCTCTGTTGCCCGGGCTGGAGTGCAGTGGCGCGATCTCGGCTCACTGCAAGCTCCGCCTCCCGGGTTCACGCCATTGTCCTGCCCCAGCCTCCCGAGTAGCTGGGACTACAAGTACCCGCCACCACGCCCGGCTAATTTTTTGTATTTTTAGTAGAGACGGGGTTTCACCATGTTAGCCAGGATGGTCTGGATCTCCTGACCTCATGATCCACCCACCTTGGCCTCCCAGAGTGCTGGGATTACAGGCGTGAGCTACCGTGCCTGGCCTTTTTTTTTTTTTTTTTTTCCCTCAATTGAGACAGGGTCTTGCACTGTCCCCCAGGCTGGAGAGCAATGACATGATCTTAGCTCACTGCAGTCTAACTCCTGGGCTCAAGCAATCTTCCCGCCTTAGCCTCCTGAGTAGCTGGGACGACAAGTGCGCACCACCATGCCTGGCTAATTTTTAAATTTTTTGTTGAGATGGGGTCTCACCATGTTGCCCAGGCTGGTCTCACACTCCTCGGCGCAAGCAAGCCTCCCACCTCAGCCTCGCAAAGTGCTGGGATTACTGGGGTGAGCCACTGTGCCCAACTGAAAACATGAGTCTTAATGCTTCCCCCACAGACCATGACTGTGAATGTTATGTTTATGCTCTTCCTTGCCAGTGTCCATTCAACTAATATTTATTGAGCCAGGCATTGTCTTAGGGACTGGAGATATAGCCGTGGGCAAGACAGGTCCCTGCCTTTGCAGAGGTCTTTCTGAGGGGCTCTTCCCCTGCCCTTCCCCCCGAATGACTGTACAAGGAATTCCTAATAAAGACACACACTCTGCCAGGAGGACACAGACATTGAAGTCTGTCTTCCAGTTGGGAAAGCCTAGCCTTGTTGGGAGGCAGAGGATATGTCCGAGGTCATTGTTGGTGTTAACAATTCATTCCCTGTCTCCCCAAAATGAGAAGAGGTGTATGATGTGCCCTGTTTGCATGTTCTGTCCCTGTGGGTTGAAAAAGCTTATCCTCAGTCAGCCTGCTTGAGCCTGCCTGTTGACTTGCCACAAGAGTTTTTGCCATCAGCATCATTTTTCTCGCCACTGGATAGAGTGAGTTTAGTCTTCAGATTTAAAACCACCTTAACTGAGTGCTGCTTTCAGGGACCCTTGGGTCCCTGCCACTCCTGTCCTGTGGCACAGTCATCTTATCTGTCCCTTTGTTTCCAGGTGTAAAGAAGAAGCCCGCCGGGCATGCCGAGCAGGGAAGAAGCAGCTGGTGAGTTCTTGTCTCCTCCAGCCCCATAGCAGTGCCCGAGGCAGGCCTGGAGCGATGCCCAGCAGTTCAGAGGGCAGCCTGCTGGGGTTTTGAGGGGGACAGAGTCTGCAGGGGGCCCAGGCACCACAGCTTATTTTACAGATGGGAGGGAAGAAAGCTGGGACATCCTTAGCGTCTGGGAAGGGCTGTCTTCCTCTTGCCCTTTGGCTCGCCCAGTTCAGCACTGACCTAAGTCTCCATGCCCCCAGGCACTGAGGTCTCTCAAGGCCAAGCAACGGACAGAGAAGCGCATCGAGGCCTTGCATGCCAAGCTGGACACTGTTCAAGGCATCCTGGACCGGATCTACGCCTCCCAGACAGATCAAATGGTAGTCACTGCCCTCTGCTCTAGCACTCGGCTGGTCTCTCTGTGTGTGTTGGTCACTTGCAGCTTCGGCTTGGCTGTTTGGAGGATCCCTGGGTTCTTTCAGGATGTGACTGGGGTTGCCTTTGCCTTTCCAGTCAGGAGGTTTGGCCTCAGTGGGTATAGGGTAAATCGAGCTTGGGTGCCAAAAAAAAAACCCTAAAGCTGCCTTTTGGAGTTGAAACAATATTGTATGTATTTTGCCAAATGTCTGTCCTTTGCACTGATAGCTTTGCTTTGTCTTTAGGTTTTTAATGCCTACCAGGCTGGGGTAGGAGCGCTCAAACTCTCCATGAAGGATGTCACAGTGGAGAAGGCAGAGAGCCTCGTGGATCAGATCCAGGAGGTACAGAAAGGGGCCAGGGAGGGACACACAGAGAAGGAAGTGACGGAGGACAGATTTGATTTTGTTGCACATCCTTTTTAACGAAACTTGACTTGTGATCTTGTGAACTTGAGGAAGCTTTCCTTGATTCTCACTTGGGGCAGGATTGCTTTGTAACCCTAGATATTTTCCACCAAAGACTGAGATGCTCAGAGCCACCATGCCCAGCTCAAGGCTTTGCACTTGTCTCTTACAGCTCTGTGACACCCAGGATGAAGTTTCTCAGACTCTGGCTGGTGGGGTAACCAATGGCTTAGGTGAGTGGACAAGGTGGTTATTTTTATTTTTATTTATTTATTTATTTGTTTTAGATGGAGTATCACTCTGTCACCCAGGCTGGAGTGCAGTGACGCATTCTCGGCTCACTGCAACCTCCGCCTCCTGGATTCAAGCGATTCTCCTGCCTCAGCCTCCTGAGTAGCTGGGATTATAGGCGCGCACCACCACGCCCAGCTAATTTTTCTGTTTTTAGTAGAGATGGGATTTCACCATGTTGGTCAGGTTGGTCTCGAACTCCTGACCTTGTGATCCACCCACCTCAGCCTCCCAAAGTGCTGGGATTATAGGCGTGAGCCACCGTGCCTGGCCCAAGGTGATTGTTTCTTCTTTTCATCCTGGAAGACTTCGCTTCCTTGTGCTGTGATGAGTTTGACGGTAGATTTGCTTTTCCGGGTGCAGGCAGGCCTCTCCTAGCCTGCCCTCCCTGGGGCTCATCTGGAGGAGCAGTCAGGGAATTGCCATTTCCTCCTTGACAGCCGTGCTCATGACCCATCTGTGCTCCGGCATTCCTTATTCACAAGGCTTCCGACTGGAGGATCCTCCTTCAAGGGCAGGGGGAGTCAGGGTCAGGTCCGTGGGGTTAACAGAATATACCTCCTTGGTGACTTAGCTCGGAGTGTGGAAGAAGCATCTCTGCTTGAAGCTACCCTCAGTCTCCTGACTTCCGGGATTTTTTTTTTTAATATGCAAGGAGGCCTGACATCTTTTGTAAAGCTAAGCGGGGTTTTGGTAACCTCAGTCCTGTACTCAATGCATTTCTCTCTGGAGTTTATGCATCTTTATGTTGTCTTTTCTTTCCAGATTTTGACAGTGAAGAACTGGAGAAGGAATTGGACATCCTCCTTCAGGATACCACCAAAGAACCTTTGGATCTGCCTGACAACCCCCGCGATAGGCATTTTACCAACAGTGTGCCTAACCCTAGGATCTCAGATGCTGAACTTGAAGCTGAACTTGAGAAATTGTCCTTATCAGAGGGAGGTATGGAGCTGTTTTCCAAGGCCTCTGGCGGGCATGTGGCCTTCTGGCTGACAGAGTTGATGGGCCCAAGCCCAGTTACCCCATTTGCCAGAGTACCAGAGCCCTGTAGGGAGTTGAGGGTTTGTTGATATTAAGACTCAGTCTCTTAAACACTGGAATGTCTTCATCTTCGAGATTTTCCTGTTGTAGTGTTCAGTCATTTCTTTGCCTTGCAGGTTTGGTCCCAAGCGGTAAATCTCCGAAAAGGCAATTGGAACCGACTCTAAAGCCATTGTAGGACCCTCAAGTGAAGGACCCTCATGTAAAAGAGAGACCAGGCTTGCTGGGTGTGTACATAGTTATTTAAACAAGAAACTCTCAGAATATGTTTGGAAGAGGAGGAAGGAGAAGTACTGATTTTATCTGGATGCTACTACTTACTACGGGACAGATAGAATTTCTGGAAGCGATGCTCCAAAGGCTTGCTCCCAGCTGTATCATGGACCTGCCTTCTCATCTTTCTAGTGCCACGATTTATACAGTCCCGTGTCTGACCTGTCATTTCATAGCCTGCAGTTCTTGCCATTGGCACACTTAGGTTTGTCTTCACCCACCAGCTTCGTTCCAGCCCACGAAGGGGAAAGATTTGCAGCTTTGCCAAATCTGAATCAGTTCCCACTTCCCCCTGCGGTTTTTTAGAGGGGTTTATCCTGTCGCTAATGTCAGTTAAATAACTTATTCCTGTCCCACTTGATTTCACTGGTAAGAGAAGAATGAGAATGAAATACTTCAAGGTTTTATTTGAGGGGACTTAGCTGCCATTTTATGGAGAAACATGTAGTATAAAAGGTTTTTCTCTAGGGTCATTTGTCAGAATTCTCCAGGTGTTCAGAGAAAGAGGTCGCCCCAAGTGGCCCAGAGTCGTGACAGTCTGGAGGGGCTGGTGTGGCCGGTGGGCACTGCCTCTTCATCTGATGGAGCAGGAGGTCTGCCGGTGGGGGAAAGGCTTCTTCCGAGGCTTCTGCACTCGCCTAGGAAGAGGCCCAGTCACTACAGGACCCTGAGATGTCCAGACCCCTTATGCTTTTCTAAAGAGGCAAAATTGTTGCCTTGGCCCCATCATGGAATAACTTAAAAATACATATCTATCTTCCAGAACAAGCCACACAACAACACACCTCCCCGCCTTGAGCCTGGCACACAGCGCTGGGCTCTCTGAATTTGGAAAGCGTTTCACTTTGTGGCCTACTGCTCGGGGCAGGGGGGCTGAGCCAGGATGTGCAATAGAGCAGGGGCTGTGCCCTCTGCCAGATCTGCCGGGAGCTGCCCGGGCCACCCGTGCACCTGTCCTGCTTCCTGCAGTCCCCGCTCCCTGCCTCCTTTGAGGGACTAGGGAGGGTGGGGTAGGGGGACAGACGGGAAAGGGTCTGAATGCTCTGGCAATGGCGAGAAGAAACGATCGCCACACTGTCACTCTGCTGCCCAGCCACCAGGATTTCTGCCTGGAGCCCTTTGCCCTGTCCCTGCTGCCTGAGGTGGCGTAGAGCAGAGGAGAAGAATTTGCTCCAGGCCAGGAGCACAAATCATTGTTCAATGAATTTCTCTCCAACTCGACCTTGGTAAACGGAAATGTTGGGGGTGAAGAGAAACAATCACTATTTTTTTTCTTTTTTATCTGGTAAATAATTAAAAGAAAAACCGAACACTTGTCCCGTCTCCTCTTTAGGTTGTATCAAGTGTCTTGTTCTTGGTGCATCCCCATGCTTCCAGCTTCTGCACACTTTGGTTCTTTCTCTTAAGGCCACAGGAGAATATGGAGAGCCTGATCGTGTGAGCTTTGAGCTGTGGCAGGTGCTGCTCCATCCAAGTGGCCGCTGTCACTGAGCTCTCCTGGGGAGGACTCATTCTTTGAATGGCCTCCCTGGTATTAGCAGTGTGCCATTGCTACTGTTTTCCATTGCCTGGGCTCTATAAGTGGCCTAATTTTTTCTGCCCATGTGATTGTATCATATTTTAGTGTGGCGCTGGTATTTCTCAGCTCCTCCTCCAGGGATGGTGTTTGCCACGCCCTGTGAGGGAGATGGGCTTTGAGGCTGAGGGCAGCATTAGGAACAGACTAAACGATTGGCCACAGCACTAGGTCTGCAGCTCTAGGTAAGTCAGAAGTGAACTGGCCAGGAAAAGGTGGTGAGAGCAGCGGCTCAGAAAGCCCTGGGAGAATCTAAAGGACCTGGTGAGAAGGGCGAGAGGGACTGGAGCTCACAGCCCCTGTGGAAGAGAGGGCAGAACCGCTCTTCCGTTCCTTCTGCTGGAAGGAAGTGGCCTGGACCTGGTGAACCTTGTTAATCTGGTTTAATGTTACTTTTTCTTTTGCTGTCTGAGCCACTGAAGAATTTTTGTTAAATGATCCAGACTTATTCTTTGCTGTACTACAGGAAATTAAAAGGAGCTGTTGAGTCTGCTTGGAGCAGAGAACAAGAAGGGGTAATCTACAGGACTCTGGTGGCGGCGGCTACAGCTGCCAGCATGGAATTCCCACAGCTGGACAATCAGGGCTGAGTGGCCTCAGGAGTCAGTGACATAGAGGGATTCACTCCTCTTGAGAGTTTTCTTTTTTAGTGGTTTTTTTTTTTTTTTTTTTTTTGAGACAGGATCTTGCCCTGTCACCCAGGCTGGAGTGCAGTGTGAGATCATGGGTCACTGCAGCCTCGACCTGGGATCAAGCAATCCTCCCACCTCAGCCTCCCGAGGAGCTGGTACTACAGATGTGCCACCACACCTGGCTAATTTTCTTTATTTTGGTAGAGATGAGGTCTCAAACTCCTGGCCTCAAGAGACCCTCCCACCTTAGCCTCTCAAAGTGCTGGGATTACAGGTGTGAGCCACTGCACCTGGCCAACTTCTTTCTCGTGAATCTTTGCTGCCTCACGACAGGTGTCAGAGCGGCACCACCACATAACAAAGTGAAGAGATGATGCCGTGCCTGGGAGGGTGGCTGGAGAGTCCCCCATCACTGCTAGTATGGGAACAGTGATGGTATGCAGAGAAGAGGTATGGTTAGAAGGGTAAGTGGGTATTTGGAGGTGAGGGGAAGGGTGCTACCTGGGAATCTCCTGGGCCTGCCTAAAAGGGTTGTGTAACCAGAGTCCTGGGACCGGGATGGGCTTTGCAGTCAGTCATGCTGTTGTGAGAGGGATGAAAGGGTTACACTGCAGTTCTCACTGCCTGCCTGAAGTGACAGCCGACGGCTGAGCAGACCTCCTGGAAGTGGTCGTGAGGATCTGGCTCAATCTGCTGAAAATATAATCTAGGCCATCAGAAAAGAGGAGGGAAGAGCTGGAGCTGTGAAGAAAGATGAGATCACTGAGAACTGCTGAGTCCCAAAGAATCAAAACGAAGCCCTGCTCTGAGGCTTGTGGGTGAGCCTGGTGACCCTCCTTTCTTTTGAAGTGTCTTCACGTCTTCTCATTTTTACGTAGTTGTGGCTACTCTTTGGGGAAAGTGTGGCTTCTTTTCTCTGTCTGCACAGAAGCAATGCAAGGTTATGGACTCTGGAATATGAGAGCCAGAAGGAGCCACGAGAAGAGTAGGGGAAACGTCTGTTTCACAGGGAGGACCCGAATCTTAGGCAGCTTGTCGAGGCCACAGAGCTCACAGGGGAGTTTAGTTTGTTGACTTCCAGCTTGGAATTCTTTGTTACACAAGTGTTGGCACTCAGAAAATAAGGCCCAAAATGTGGCATTTGACGAGCTGAACTAAAGCAGCAGCTTCAAGATTTCTCTCTGGCTTTCCCCCACCATGGTGCCTCTGTGACCCTTTCTTTTCTTTTTTCTTTCTTTTTTTTTTTTTTTTGACCCTTTTCTAAAGCACCAGGAGCATGCTGTCTCTCTGACCCTTTCTTTTCTTTTCTTTTGGACCCTTTCTTTTCTAAAGCACCAGGAGGAGCTCTTTCTCTGGAAGTTCCCTTACCTGATTGAGAAAACTTCTAAAATAAATGCAGTTGTCTTAAAGCCCCCTCCCTATGAATCTCATTAAATAACCAGGAATGATTAATCACCCAAGAAAAGACTGAAAAAGAAGCTACAGCCAGGATACTATACCCAGACAGACTTTTCGTCTTTTCTTCTGAGGGCAGTTCCAAGAGATAACCTGGGAAAGTGTATCTGCATAATAAGACAACCTTGGTTCACAGTGCAGTACCACCCCTCACCTTCCATGACTTGTCCAGAAGCTGTTGTTTGTCCTTCAGTCCCATTCAGCATCCAAAGAGAACCATTTACAAACCACTGTCAGGTATTTGGGTCCATTCATTTACAGCCCCCCAGTTCCCTTTCCCCAGTGAAGAGAGTATTTAAGTGCCAACCATTGGGCCTTTCTGTGTATGTTCATATTTTTATATGGCTCCCCTGCTTCATGCATGTTAATAAATTTGTTATGATTTTCTCCTGTTAACCTGTCTTTTATTATAAGGGTGTTGCCTGTGACCCTTAATAAGGTGGAAGAAAGAGATCACCCCTTTCCACTCCCGCACCAGGCTACTCCTAACCACACTCTCAGAAATGCATTCTCATGACCAGGTGCAGTGGCTCACACCTGTAATCCCAGCACTTTGGGAGACGAAGATGGATGGATCACTTGATTCTAGGAGTTCAAGACCAGCCTGGGCAACATAGTGAGACCTGATCTCTAAAAATGGAAGAAAAAAAAAAAAACACTCTCAAAAAATAACTCTGAAAGTACTTTCTGTGGTGGGCATGTGCCCTGACCCCACGTCAGTGCGTTCAGTTGGCAGACCAGCTTCCTTTGGCTAACATTTGTGCAGTTACACAGACTTCTACAGATTGGAAATTACAGACTGGGTGTGGTGGCTCATGCCTGTAATCCCAGCACTTTGGGAGGCAGAAGTGGGCAGATCACTTGAGGTCAGGAGTTCCAGACTAGCCTGGCCAATGTGGTGAAACCCCATCTCTACTAAAAATACAAAAATTAGCCAGGCATAGTGGCGGGCACCTGTAGTCCCAGCTACTTGGGAGGATAAGGAACGAGAATCGCTTGAACCCGAGAGGTGGAAGTTGCAGTGAGCTCAGATTGCACCACTGCATACCTGCCTGGGCAATAGAGTGAGATCCCGTCTCAAAAAAAAAAAAAGGAAATTGCCTCCCAGGAGATACTGGGTAGGGCTGTGCCTCAGAATCTTCCCATTTTTAGGGAAACCAAAGAAAGTATTAAAATTGTTTTGTTGTTGTTTTGCTGGTCCGCACCCTGTAGATAACGTTTTCATTGTATTTTGCAGCAGGCCCTTCAACTGTACAGAAAAGAGCCGGCTATTGGCTGCATAGCACTTCCTGAAGGAGTTGGTTCACAAAAGAAGCTGTCTTTATTCACAGGTGATACAATTGTGTATGTAGTAATCCGAGGAACCTATAGAGAAACTACTTGAATGGAAAATTTGTTTTAGCATGGTCACTGGACACAAGCTCAATATTTTAAATATTGAGTAGTATAGTCCAAGATTAAATATTGACTGTTTAGTATAGTTCTATATACTAGCAAAAATATAAAAATTTAAAAGAAATGATCTGTGCTAGCCCCCAATATATTGAATTCTGAGAAAAAAGTTTACTACCCTTTACCATGGCTTCTCGATCTTGGGCTATTGATATTTTGAGCCTATAATTATTTGTTATGGGAATTGTACCTTTTGGGATGTTCAGAAGCATCCCTGCCTCTATGCACAAGATTCCATTAGCACTGTCCATCCCCTAGCATAACAGCCAAAAATGACTCCATATACTGCCCTGGAGGATGGGGAGGATGGGAGCAAAATCACCCCTAGTTAAAAACCACTGCCCTACACTGAAAACTATAAAATATTATAGAGAAAAAAGTCAAAGATGTCCATCCATTCTTCCAAAATTTATCTATACAGTCAATGAAAACCCAGTCAAAATGCCAGCAGATTTTGTGCGTGTGTGCACGTGTGTGTATGTATAAATTAAAAAGCAACTCTAGGCCAGGTGCGGTGGCTCACACCTGTAACCCCAGCACTTTGGGAGGCCGAGGCAGGCGGATCACTTGAGGTCAGGAGTTCGAGACCAGACTGGCCAACATGGTGAAACCTCGTCTCTATTAAAAATATAAAAAATTAGCTGGGCGTGGTGGCTTGTACCTGTAATCCCAGCTATTCGGCAGACTGAGGCGGGAAAATCACTTGAACCCGGAGCCGGAGGTTGCAGTGAGCCAAGATTGTGCCGCTGCACTCCAGACTGGGCAACAGAGCGAGACTCCGTCTCAAAAAAAAAAAGAAAAAGAAAAAAACAAAAGCAATTCTAAAATTATATAGAAAGGCAAAGAACGAAAAATAGCCAAGGCAATCTTGAAGAAGTAAAATAAAGCTGGAGGACTGCTGAGCATGGTGGCTCACACCTGTAATCCCAGCCCTTTAGGGGGCCAAGGTGGAAGAATCAGTTGAGCCCAGGAGTTCAAGACCAGCCTGGGGGAACATAGGGAGATCCCATCCCTACAGAAAATAATTTTTTAAAAATTTAGCCAGGCATGGTGGTGTGCGTTTGTGGTCCCAGCTACCTGGGAGGCTGAGGTGGGAGTATTACTTGAGCCTAGAAGGTCAAGGCTGCAGTGAGCCATGATTGCACCATTGTGCTCCAGCCTGGGCAAAAGAGTGAGACTGTCTCAAAAAAAAAAAACAAAAAAACAAAACAAAACTGGAGGACACACTTTTCTATATGTATGCTGTACTTCAACTTTTTAAAAAGTGAATAACACTAAAAGATATTGAATGAATAACTTCCAAACCATTAGTGAGTATAAAAGGCAATAAGAATAACAGTACAATAGAAGACAGGAAAAATTTGAAACACAATGAAACACAAATACAGAAACTCTTGTTTAACAGAAAGTACTAAATGAGACAATAAAAGTTAATAAAAATATGTCAATAATCACAATGAGTGTAAATGAATTGAACTTGCCAGATAAAAGACAGATGTTGGTCCGGGCATGGTGGCTCACACCTGTAATCCCAGCACTTTGGGAGGCCGAGGTGGGTGGATCACCTGAGGTCAGGAGTTTGAGACCAGCCTGGCCAACATAGCAAAACCCTATCTCTACTAAAAATACAAAAATTAGCTGGGCATGGTGATGCACATCTGTAATCCCAACTACTCGGGAGGGTGAGGCAGGAGAATCACTTGAACCTGGAGGCGGAGGTTGCAGTGAGCTGAGATCATGCCACTGCACTCTAGCCTGGGCAACAGAGTGAGACTCCATCTCAAAATAAAATAAAATATAGATGATTTTAGGTTTTAAAAAATAATACACTTCAATCCTGAGCTATTTGCAAGAGATATACTTAAGTTCATACAAAGATTTTAAATAGGCTGGGCACGGTGGCTCACGCCTGTGATCCCAGCACTTTGGGAGGTTGAGGTGGGCGGATCACGAGGTCAGGAGATCGAGACCATCCTGGCTAACACAGTGAAACCCCATCTCTACTAAAAATACAAAAAATTAGCCAGGCGTGGTGGCGGGCACCTGTGGTCCCAGCTACTTGGGAGGCTGAGGCAGGAGAATGGCATGAACCCGGGAGGCGGAGCTTGCAGTGAGCCAAGATCGCGCCACTGCCCTCCGGCCTAGGTGACAGAGCGAGACTCTATCTCAAAAAAAAAAAAAAGAAAAGAAAAAAAGATTTTAAATAAAAGGATCAAAAAAGGGACTGTATCTGAGGTAGGAAGTGGGACTGGATTCCAGAGGTGGGGTTTGGGCACTGGACCAAGTTGAGGATTAGCTAAAACAGGGATGAGGTGGAAGCAGCTTTTCATATGACATGTCCACCAGTGTGCCATGTCAGTTTACCACTGCCATGCAGACACCCAAAGTTACTACCTCTTTCCATGGCAACAACCCAATGACCCGGAAGTTACAGCCCTTTTTCTAGAAAGGTCTGCATAACCTGCCCCTTGATTTGCATATAATTAAAAGTGGGTATAAGTGACTGCAGAACTGCCTCACCTGACCTCAAATGATTTGCCCCCCTCAGCCTCTCAAAGTACTGGGATTACAGGCGTGAGCCGCTGTGCCCAGCCCAGACATAATTTTTTAAAATGTGAAAATGTGAGCCTAAAACCAGAAGCAAACAGTTTCAACTCATAATTGACAAAGTCCTACGAATCTAAAAGAAATAGAAAACCTCAAAGGGGATAGAGGGCCAGTAAGCTACACGAACAATCAATTCTCAAGAGGGAAAAGGCAATTTTCAGAGAGGGAAGCGGGAAGAGTGGTGAGGAGGGTGCCTTAGTCAGGTCTGGCTGCCTTAACACAATATGTCAGACTGGATGCTTAACTGAAATGCTTCACAGCCCTGGAAGTTGGCAATCCAAGGTCAAGGTGCTGGCAGGGTCGATTCCTTCTCAGGCCTCTCGTTGGCTTGTGGGTGGCCACCTTCTCCCTGTGTCTTCACGTGGGCTCCCTCCTGTGCCAGTCTGTGTGCTAATCTCCTCTTCTTGTAAGGACAGCAGTCATACTGGATTAAGGGTCACCCTAATGACCTCGTGTTAACTTCATTACCTCTTTAAAGCCCGTATCTCCAAATACAGTCACATTCTGAGGTGTTGGGGGTTAGGACTTCAGCATATGGTTTTTTTTTTCTTTGAGATGGAGTCTCGCTCTGTCGCGAGGCTGGAGTGCAGTGGTGCGATTTTGGCTCACTGCAACCTCCGCCTCCCAGGTTCAAGCGATTCTCCTGCCTCAGCCTCCTGAGTAGCTGGGACTACAGGTGTGCTAATTTTTGTATTTTTAGTAGAGACGGGGTTTCACCATGTTGGCCAGGATGGTCTCAATCTCTTGACCTCGTGATCCGCCCGCGTCTGCCTCTCAAAGTGCTGGGATTACAGGCGTTGAGTTATCACGCCCGGCCACACCATATGATTTTTTGGAGGGTGGGGGAGACATCAGTCCGTAAGAGAAGGTTTGCCTAAGTAGAGAGCAATAGGAGTAGGGTGTCAGGAGCGGCCAGTTCCCAGGTATACACGGGAGCCAGAACCCACAGGTTCCCGAAGGCTTAAGATAGGGCGGGAAGGGAGAAATAAAGGGTGATTGATACACTGTGGGCTTGAACGAGTGGGTGGGTGCTGGTGCCATATATTGAGATGGTGAGAACCTGGGGAGGAATAAACTTGAAGGTTGGCCTGGGATAGAGCCCAAGGCATTCCAGCTGTTAGAGGTTGAGTAGGAGAGGAGGAGCCAGAAAAGAAAACCAAAAGGGGCTGGGGAGGAAAAAGGAAACCCGAACCTGTAGGGTGATGGAAACTGAAAGAGAATGGCCATCATTGAGTTCTGCTGAGAACCAGGCAGTGGGAGCCCACTGTTCCATGGGCAGGCACAGAGGGAGGCATTGTCTGCAGATGACAGAAAAACAAGAAGAGAACCCAGTCTGCTTTTCACTATCACCGTGTGCTGACAATTCTAAACAATGTGGGTGATTTATTGGTCTAAGTTCCAAATAACTATTGTGGATATCCGAGCTTCAGTGGGCACATTCCTATCTCTTGGGCTTTACTAACCCTTGTACTTGGAAGTTCATCCAGAGAACTCACAACGATACCGGGGGCTGCCCTCACATACTCACTTTGCAGGTAAGTTCTTAACGGTTTGGAATCACTAGAGCTCATTGTGGTTGCAGCTTGTGTCTTCAACCCTTAGGATAATACGTATTCCTGTGTTTAAATAGTAGATTCAAAATAAGCCAGGACAGTGTAGTAATTGTAAAGACCAAAGACACAGAGCATGAGTTACTGTAATTATGTCATTCTCTATGGCCACCTGGAGTTTTGCTTGTGTTTAACATTTAAAACAGTGGGCCAGGTGTGGTGGCTCATGCCTGTAATCCCAGCACTTTGGGATGCTGCGGCAGATGGATTACTTGAGTCCAGGAGTTCAAAACTGACCTAAGCAACATAGAAAGACCCCATCTCTACAAAAATTAAAAAATTAGCCAGGCCTGGTGGCACACGCCTGTGGTCCCAGCTACTCGGGAGGCTGAGGTGGGAGGATCACTTGGGCCTGGGAGGTTGAGGCTGCAGTGAGCCATGATTGTGCCACTGCACTTCAGCCTGGGCAACAAAGCGAGACCCTATCTATCTCAAATAAATAAATAATAAAACTGGAAAAGAACTAACCATGTGGTATGCTTTTATTTGGTAAGTGAAAATTTTAGTTCATCCATGAAATATTTTACCAAATTTGAATATCTTTAAATGGAAATTTATTCTTTTCAAAGTGTTCATTGTTGTTCAGCTAAAGAACAAATCAAGACAGTACTGATTATTACTTATTACCATGTGATTATTACCAAAAATAACTCTATTGTATGGAGGAGGAAGATGTTTAAAAATGATCAGCTCCTCTGTTGTCAAATATGGTAGTTATGCCACCAAAATAGTCAATATTTTATCTTCAAATATAAATACCTAAGGGCAAAGCTTACTATCTTCTGGAGGGGTATTTATCCTTTTATTTATTTGTTTATTTATTTTGAGACAGGGTCTCACTCTGTTGACCAGGCTGGAGTGCAGTGGTGCAGTCATGGCTCACTGCAGCCTCGACCTCCTGGGCCCAGGTGATCCTCCCGCCTCAACCTCCTGATTAGCTGGATCCACAAGCACGTGCCACCTCACCTGGCTAATCTTCGGTATTTTTTGTAGAGATAGGTTCTTGCTCTGTTGCCCAGGCTTGTCTCAAGTTCCTGAGTTCAAGTGATCCACCTCCCAAAGTGCTGGGATTACAGGTGTGAGCTACTGCGCCTGGCCTTATCCTTTTAATTGCAGAAGTTGGTGAGGAAAATAATTCAGAGGTTATTCTGGCCAACACAGAGAAATTCTGGGTGAGTTGAGGAAAACATCAAATGAACTGTGTCAGCGTTCATATTAAATTAGCTGATGGCCCCATCTGTATTTTCACAGAAATGACTCGTGTGATGTTTTAGTTTATTGAGTTTCCTTGAATATTTTCTCTTTTTCCAAAGCTATAAAAACTAGTGATTTCCTAATATTTCCCTCTCAAAGCAGTAAAGGGGCTCTAGGAAATTGAAAGGAGGGAATTGGAAAGTTGGACTCCAAGCCTGTCAGCCCAACTTCCACCAGAACGGACACCATTTAAACATTAAAGTCCAGGTGTTATGGGCTAAATTGTGACCCCTCAACATTCACATATTGCAGCCCTAACCACCCCCCAGTCCTCCTCCACTCAGAATGTGACTGTATTTGGAGATCAGGTCTTTAAAATGGTGATTAGGTTAAAATAAGGCTGTTAGGGTGGGCCCTAATCCAATAAGACTGGTGTCTATATAAGAAGAGGAAATTTGGGGATCTGGCATGGTGGCTTACACCTGTAATCCCAGCACTATGGGAGGCTAAGGTGGGCAGATCCCTTGAGGCCAGGAATTCGAGACCGGCCTGGCCAACATTCCCCGTCTCTACTGAAAATACAAAAAACTTGGCCCAGCGCGGTGGCTCACACCTGTAATACCAGCACTTTGGGAGGCCGAGGCAGGTGGATCACAAGGTCAGGAGATCGAGACCATCCTGGCTAACATGGTGAAATCCCATCTCTACTAAAAATACACACAGAAAAATTAGCTGGGCGTGGTGGCACGCACCTGTAGTCCCAGCTACTCGGGAGCTTGGGAGGCTGAGGCAGGAGAATCGCTTGGACCTGAGAGGTGGAGGTTGCAGTGAGCCAAGATCGTGCCACTGCACTCCAGCCTGGCTGACAGCGAGACTCTGTCTCAGGAAAAAATAAAAATAAAAAAAAATTAATCGGACATGGTGCATGCCTGTAATCCCAGCTACTCAGGAGGCTGAGGCACAAGAATTGCTTGAGCCCAAGAGGCGGAGGTTGCAGTGAGCTGAGATCGCGCCATTGCACTTTAGCCTGGGTGACAGGGCAAGACTCTGTCTCAAAAAAAAAAAAAGAAGAAGAAGAGGAAATTTGGATACAGAGACTCCAGGGGTGCACGGTGCACGGAAGGACCACCACGTGAAGAGGCAGCAAGTGGGCAGCCATCTGCCAGCCAAGGAGACAGGCCTCAGAGGAAACCCAACCCTGCTGACATCTTGATCGTGGACTTCCAGTCTCTAGAACGGTGAGAAAATAGATTTCTGTTGTTTAAGCCACCCAGCCTGTGCTACTTTGGTATGGCATCCCTAGCAAGCTCATTCACCAGGGTAATATTTGTTTGAGCAGAGGATTCCACAGCTAATAACTGTTGGAAATCACTGGAATTGAGCACAAGCTTTGGGATGTTCACCTCGGTTGGAAGCACAATGTTGCTATTTAGTAGCACATTAATATTGGGACCCAATTTTTATGTCTGTAAACTGGGGTAATAACACCTACTTTGAGGGATTTCCATGGGGATTGTATGCGGTAATGGATGTAAAGTGCCAGGTGCACAGTAGAAGCCCAGTTAATGAGGATGCTGACCCCAGCCCTCCCCAGGACCTGGGCTGGGCAGACACTGCTCTGGTGACTTTAGTGACGCCATGTCCTGCCCAAAGGGACTGCGCTGGGGAGGGCTGGAAATCAGTGCACTTTGCAATTAAGGGAGGGTCACTTTAAAAAATGTTTGCTGAGTTAGGCCGGGCGCAGTGGCTCACGCCTGCAATCCCAGCACTTTGGGAGGCCAAGGCGCGCAGATCACGAGGTCAGGAGTTCGAGACCATCCTGGCTAACACGGTGAAACCATGTCTCTACTAAAAATACAAAAAAAATTAGCCGGGTGTGGTGGTGGACGCCTGTAGTCCCAGCTACTCGGGAGGCTGAGGCAGGAGAATGACGTGAACCCAGGAAACGGAGCTTGCAGTGAGCCAAGATCTCACCACTGCACTCCAGCCTGGGTGACAGAGCGAGACTCCGTCTCAAAAAAAAAAAAAAAAAAAGAAATGTTTGCTGAGTTAATAAATTTTCAAAATTTTGCCAAATTTGCAAATAGTGCTACTTTGAATGATTTGGGAAGAATAAAAAGTAGGTATATCCTGCAGCTTATGAAAATCACATGCCTATATTATATATGCACTATAGAGATATGCATTTGGATACATACATTACAGACAATTTTATGTGAAAAGAGCAGGATCATCATAGCACTCAGAGACAACCACTGCCCTCATTTCAGTATATTTTCCTTCACCGTCTTTTCTATTGCCTTTTTTTTTTTTTTCTTGAAATGGAGCCTGGCTCTATCACCTAGGCTGGAGTGCAGTGGCTCAATCTCAGCTCACTGCAACCTCCGCCTCCCGGGTTCAAGCGATTCTCCTGCCTCAGCCTCTGAGTAGTTGGGATTACAGATGCCATGCCTACCACCACACCTGGCTAATTTTTGTATTCTTAGTAAACACGGGGTTTCACCATGTTGGCCAGGCTGGTCTTGAACTCCTGGCCTCAAGTGATCCGCCTGCCTCCGACTCCCAAAGTTCTGGGATTACAGGTGTGAAACACTGCACGCAGCCTCTATTGCCTTTTGTTTAGTAAATGAGATCAATTTTGTGTCATTTTTTTCATAACCTTTAAACTTTTAAACATAGGTACTTCTTATGCCGTTACAAAGGCTTAATATTCATTTTTAGTATCTATTTTTCCTCCATCCCCTTGGGCCCCAATGTGGCCACAGACAGGCTCTGATGTGAGGTTGGCTTTTGAGCTAGGGAAAATAAATCTGGATTTTTTAGAAATTATTTTATTTTATTTTACTTTTTGAGACGGAGTCTCACTCTGTCACCCAGGCTGGAGGGCAGTGGCACGATCTCGGCTCACTGCAACCTCTGCCTCCTGGGTTCAAGTGATTCTCCTGCCTCAACCTCCTGAGTAGCTGGGATTACAGGCGCCCACCAACACGCCTGGCTAATTTGTATTTTTAGTAGAGACAGGGTTTCACCATGTTGGCCAGGCTGCTCTTGAACTCCTGACCTCAGGTAATCTCCCTGCCTCGGCCTCCCAAAGTGTTGGGATTACAGGCATGAGCCACCACGCCGGGCCATAAATCTGCATTTGGAGGTAGTGTCCAAATTTCTGCAAAGTCATTTCATTGTAAGGAGACCTTCACAGGAGACCCCCTCACCCTACCTGGGTTCCCATGACTCTGGCCCTTTAAGAAGAGGCTAGAACTCTGGAGAGGTTGAGGTCTCCTGGGAACTGAGGGACAACAAAAGTGTCAGAGATTTGGGGGGTGTGGTGGGGAATCTCCTGGCTGGGGTGGCACACACAGAGGCTAATCAGGTAGAGTGGGAACTAGGGAAGATGACTCATTTCCCTCTCCCACCAGCCCCTGCACCTCCGCACCCTCCCGTCTCTCCCACTTTCCCTCTCTAGTTCTGGCCCTTTCTCCACCGTCTCTGCCTTTCTCTGCCCTTTTATCATTCCCACCGCCTTGGCTCCAGGATGGTCTTCACCTCTGGAAACAGCTCTGGCTTATAAGAGTTTCTTAGTTGATTTTCTTGGATTTTTTTAGGTTAAAAAAAAAAAAATCAAAGGTCGGGTGTGGTGTCTCATGCCTGTAATCCCGGCACTTTGGGAGGCTGAGGCGGGAGGATGGCTTGAGCCAGGAGTTCAAGACCAGCTTGGGCAACATAGTGAGACCCCCGTCTCTACAAAAAATACAAAAATTAGTCGGGTGTGGTGGCGTGCATCTGTAGTTCCAGTTACCGGAGGCAGGAGGATGGCTTGAGCCCAGGAGTCCAGGTTACGGTGAGCAATGATCATGTCACTGCACTCCAGGCTGGATGACAGAGGGAGACTTTGTCTCAAAAACAAACAACAAACAAACAAACACAAAAACCACCAAAAACACAAACATTCTGCAAACAGTGAGAAGTTGATCTCCTCAAATGTCTAACCTTTCCAGTTTTTATGTCTTTTTGTCAATTTGCTTTTGCTAGTACCCCTTTAAAAAAAGGTAAACACTAGAGGCATGCGTAAATAGCCTTGACTTGTCCTGAAGTGAATATGGTTCCTCTGTGCTTCTCCATTTAGCCCTGTATGGTGTTTTGATCATTTTATTTAGATCCTTAAATGAATTTGCATAGAGTTGTTCTAACTGTGAGTTGGGTAAAGAACATATAATAATGTTTCGCTTTTTGAAACATTCTCTCTGTCACCCAGGGTGGAGTGTGCAGTGGCGTAATCTCGGCTCACTGCAAACTCTGTCTCTTGGGTTCAAATGATTCTCATGCCCCAATCTCCCGAGTAGCTGGGATTACAGATGTCAGCCACCACGCCTGGGGTTTCGCCATGTTGGTCAGGCTGGTCTTGAACTCCTGACCTCAAGTGATCCTCCCACCTTGGCCTCCCAAAGTGCTGGGATTACAGGCATGAGCCACCACGCCCAGCCTCTTTTTAATCCATTTTAATGTTTGTAATATAATTGAATTATCCTACCTCTGGTTTACTTGAAACACTTTGGTGTTACTTCTATCACTGATTTTTTTTTTTTTTCTGGCTTCCTCTCCCCTCCCCAGTTATATTTTTTTATATGGGCAGTGTTTCTTTCTTAACCAACTTCCCTAACTTCTGGCAATTATTTGGAAAATATAGCATTTACTGACTTTGCCACAGTTATATGCCTCTTCTCCTCCCCACCATACTTTGGAATGTACTCTGGGGTTCCTGTCCCAATTTATGGCAATAAAGAAATTGCTTTTGTTTTTACATTCTATAGCCCTGCTTTCAAGATTTATAATATTTGTATGCCATTTTATTGCTCTGATTATTTAAGTTAAGTGAATGTTTTAAGTAAATGAATTATTTAGCCCAAGGTCTCTTCTCCCAGGTCATCCCAGCTTGTGAGTCATTTATTTGAATTCATCTCTTGGTTGTGGGGACCATATCTTCCAGTGGCTTTCCAGGAAGGACCGTGAATCTCAAAGCATAATTCAGAAATATTTCGTTAGCTGGGTAACTAATTCACAAGCACACCAAGGAGACAGACATTAGATTCTTACCAAGGGACAAAGACCTAAATAAATAAATAAACAAACCAGTGGGAGGATTTATAAACACAGAAGAAAAAGGTGCCAGCCTAGGCAGGGTGATTTTTCTAATGATTAGCTGGAGGCTATCAAAGAGGCTAGTCTGGGCGATCTATTCTGGAAGAGATTGAAGAGGTCACTAGAGAAAAAAAAAAGTAAGCTGTCTGTGGATTTTGCAAGATGTCTTTTGAGTTAAGCTGTGCAGTAAACGTGGCAGGCTGTCCCTACACAGTGTCTGCCAGTATGGCCTGGCATCTCCACCTGACAGGCCAGCATCACTCCATTTCTTTTGGCAGAATGTGACTGCAGGTTTGAGAATATCTTTCTATTGCCATCACAGTTTATAGAATTTTCCAGTCTTAACGTTTTCCATCTAAAATTCTACAGATATTGTTCCATTGTTTTCTGGCAGATGAGTTGCTAGGAAAATTTATTAGCCACTTAATTTTTTTCCTTTGAATTTTACCTAAATCAAAATTCATTTTTTTAATTCTCAGAGAAAATATTTTTACGATAATCTGGATGAACCTTTTATTTGTATATTTATTTTCTAGAACACCATTTTAACCTGTAGTTCACATTTTCTTTTGTTTTAATAAAATATTGTTGTATTTACATTGTATGTGTGTGTGTGTCTGTGTGAGAGACAGGGTCTGACTCTGTCACCTAGGCTGGAGTACAGTGGCACAACCACAGCTCACTGCAGCCTCAACCTCCCAGGCAAAAACAATCCTCCCACCTCAGCCTCCCAAGTAGCTGGGACTACAGGCATGCATCACCATGCCTAGCTAATTTTTTTTTTTTTTTTTTTTAGACAGAGTCTCACTCTGTCGCCCAGGCTGGAGTGCAGTGGCGATCTAGGCTCACTGCAAGCTCCACCTCCGGGTTCATGCCATTCTCCTGCCTCAGCCTCCTGAGAAGCTGGGAATACAGATGCTCGCCACCACGCCCGGCTAATTTTTTTGTGTTTTTAGTAGAGACGGGATTTCACCGTGTTAGCCAGGATGGTCTTGATCTGCTGACCTTGTGATCAGCCCGCCTCAGCCTCCCAAAGTGCTGGGATTACAGACATGAGCCACCGCACCCAGCCATGCCTGGCTAATTTTTTAAATTTTTGGCAGAGACTGGCCACTCTGTTGTTAGGGCTGGTATTGAACTCCTAGGCGGAAGTGATCCTTCTGCGTTGGCCTTTCAAAGTGCTGGGATTACAGGTATGAGCCATCGTGCTCAGCCTGCATTTAATTTCTTTTTCCTGTAATTTTGCTTTTTTCCTCAGGTATACTAATTGTCCATATTTTAAATCTCCAATATTTATGTTTTTGTTTAACTGCTTTAATCCCTTTGGCCTTTTCTTTGAATTCCATGTAATTTTCTATTTGGAGTTTTTCTTTTTCTTTTTTTTTTTTTTTTTTTTTTTTTTTTGAGATGAAGTCTTGCTCTGTCACCCAGGCTGGAGTGCAGTGGCGCGATCTCGGCTCACTGCAAGCTCCGCCTCCCGGGTTCACACCATTCTCCTGCCTCAGCCTCCCAAGTAGCTGGGACTACAGGCATCCGCCACCATGCCTGGCTAATTTTTTTGTATTTTTAGTAAAGATGTGGTTTCACCGTGTTAGCCAGAATGGTCTCGATCACCTGACCTTGTGATCCGCGCACCTTGGCCTCCCAAAGTGCTGGGATTACAGGCGTCAGCCACCGTGCCCGGCCTCTATGTGGAGCTTTTCATGTCTGAGAGTGGCTTTTGTTCACAAAAGACTTTAGTTACTCAGATTTTAAGTTATGTTAGTTTATAAAAATAACATTTAAATACGTAGTTTTTACTCTGTTTTAAATTTTAATTTATAAGTATTACAATTTTATTTATATATCTAATCTTTTTATAAAATGAGAACAACTTTGTCAAACTTAAAGTGACAGAACAAATTTCACTTAAACATTTGGTCGCAGTTTTATTTTTTATTAAACATTACAACTCTATTTATAAATTTGATATATTTGATGTCTTTTTCCATTGAAATTTTTATTGAGAAACTTACAGAGTCTCATGCAATTGTGAGAAATATACAGAGAGATCCCATGTACCTTTTACCCAGTTTCCCCCAGTGGTAACATCTTGTAAGCTGTAGTACAATATCACAACCAAGATATTGACATCAGTGCAATTTACTAATCTTACTCTGTCAATCTCCCCAACACATCCTGCCACTCACTACTCCCTTTTCCTAACCCCTGCAAACTCTAATCTATTCATCATTTCCAAAATTTTGTCTTTTCAAAAAGTTTATATAAATGGAATGACTAAGTAACACTCTGGGATTGGATATTTTCACTAAGTTGTCAAATGAATGTGTGTAAAGTTGCTTATAGTATTTCCTTATTAGACTTTTGCTGTCTGCAAGGTCTGTAATGATATCCCTTACTTCAGTTCTGATATTTATAATTCGTGTCTTCTCTCTTTTTTTGTGTCAGTTTTATTAGAGGTTTATTAATGTTACTGATCTTTTCAAAGAACCAGCTTTTGTTGTTGATTTTTTCTACTGCTTCTCTGTTTCAGTTTCATTGATTTCTGCTCTTTTTAATATTGTCTTCCTTCTCCTTTCTTTAGGTTTATTTTGATCTTTTTCTTTTGATTTGAGACTTTTCCTTTTTTCCTAATATATGTATTTAGTACTATAAATTTTCATCTTAGCACTGTTTACCTGTGCCCCACAAATTTTGATAAGGTCTATTTTAATTTTCATTTTACTCGGTGAATTTTCTTTTTTTCCTCAGGATTTTCTCTTCGACTGATGGATTGTTTAGAAGTATGTTGTTTAGTTTCCAAGTGTTTAGGAACATTCTAGCTACCTTTCTGTTATTTATTGCTAGTTTGATTCTATTGTGATCAGAGAACATACTCTATATCATTTCAATTCTTTTAAATTTGTTGAGGTTTGCTTTATGGTCCAGGATATTACCTACCTTGGAATATGTTCCATACACACTTGAAAAGAATGTGTATTCTGCTGTTGTTGGCTGGAGTGTTCTATACATGTTGATTAGATCCTGTTTATTAATGGTATTATTGATTTCTTCTATATCCTTGTTGATTGTTTTCTGTGTAGTTGTCCTGTCAATTGTTGAGAAAGTCTTTAACTGTAATTATAGATTTATTTACTTCTCCTTTGAATTCTATGAGTTTTGGCTTTACATACTTTGCAGTTCTCTTTGATGCTTATATATTTAGGACTGCTATGTTTTCTTGGTAAATTAACTCTTTTATCATTATATAATGTCCCTCTCTGTCTCTTGTAATTTTCTCTGTTTCTAAGTCTACCATATCTGATATTAATGTGGCCACTTCTGCTTTTCTTTAATTAATGTTTGCATGATAGACCTTTTTGCATTTTTAAAATTTCAACCTGCCTATATTGTATTTGAAATGAGCTTCTTGCAGGTAACATATGCTTAAATGTTGTCTTTTTACACGACTATTCCCACCTCTGTCTTTTAATTGTTATATTTGGAACTTTTACATTTTATGTAATTATTGATATGTTAGAGTATAAGTCTGCTATTTTCTTTTCTGCTTGTTGTGTTTTTCAGTTTTCTGTTTTAATGTCTTCCTGGGGTTACTTGAAAATTTCTTTTAAAGCAATTTTGCTTTGATTGTTCTTTTTTTTTCCTTTTCTGTTGTTTTTTGCTTTGACTCGTCTATTACTTTCAAAAATATATCTATTTATATCCTTTTCAGTGGTTGCTTTAGGTATTACATGACTTGTCACAATCTTTTGGTGTTGTCATTTTACCAGTTTGAGTGAAGTCCAGAAAGCTTACCTCCCTTTACATCCTTTTACCTTCCCCCATTTATAATTGTCTTAAATATTTTCTTGACATACACTTAGAACCACATTAGAGTTATATTTTTCAATTAGCAAACATAATGTAGAAGATTAAGAGGAGAAAAAAGTCTATTATAATTACCCATATTTTTGCCTACTTTGTTCTTTCTTCCTTCCTGATACTCAAATATTTTAAAAAATTGTTTCTGTTTAGAGAACTTCTTTTAGCCACTCTTTTACGATAGGTCTCCTGCCAACAAATTCTCTTAGTTTTCCTTCATCTGAGAATACCTTGATTTTCTCTTCATTGCTGAAGCATATTTTCATGGGTTATAGGATTCTGGGTTAGTAGTTGTTTTCATTTGGCACTTGCAAAATCTTATACCGTTTCTTTTGTTCTTCTGGTTTCTGATAAGAAATCGACAGTCATTCAAATAGCTTTTCCTCATAGGTAAAGTAAGGTGAGTTTTTGTTTTCTTTTTGTTTTCTGGCTGCTTTCAATTTTTTTTCTTTTGCCATTAGTTTTCAGAAATTTAGTAATGCTACATCTTGGCATGGATTTCTTTGGTTTTGTACTGTTTCGGGTTCACTCACCTTTCTAAATCTGTTGGTTTATTTTCCAAATTTGGAACGTTTTCAGCCCTTGTTTCTCTGAGTACTTTATTAACCTCACCCTCTTTCTCCTTTCTTTTGGGGTGACCAATCACAGGAATGTTAAATCTTTTTGTTATAGTCTCATGGGTCCCTTAGGCTCTGTTCATTTTTGTTTTCAGTCTATTTTCTCTCTGTTGTTCTGACTGGTGATTTCTATTGTTCTGTTTCCCAGTTCACTGTTTCATATGGTTTGGCTGTGTCCCCACCCAAATCTTATCTTGAATTTTTGCTCCCATAATTCCCAAGTGTCATGGGAGGGACCCGGTAGGAGGTAATTGAATCATTGCAGTGGGTTTTTCCCATGCTGTTCCCATGATAGTGAATAAGTCTCCTGAGATCTGATGGTTTTATAAATGGGAATTCCCCTGCACATGCTGTCTTGCCTGCCACCATCTAAGACATGCTTTGCTCCTCCTTTGCTTTCTACCATGATTGTGAGGCCTCCCCAGCCATGTGGAACTGTGAGTCCATTAAACCTCTTTTTCTTTATAAATTACCCAGTCTTGGGTATGTCTTTATTAGCAGCATAAGAACAGACTAATACATTGTTTCTTTCCTTTTCCACTTCCATTTTGCTACTGAGCTTTTTATTTGTGATTGCATTTTTCAATTCTAAAATTTCTTTTTAGCTTTTTATGTCTTTCAGGTCTTTGCTGAAACTATTTTTACATTTGTTTCAAGGGTGGTCATAATTGCTTGTCGAAGCATTTTTATTGTGGCTGCTTTAAAATCTTTGTAAGACAATTTAACATTTCTGGCATCTCAGTGCTAGCTAGTATCTATTGATTGTCTGTTTTATTGAGTCCGAGATGTTTCTAGTTCTTGGTATCACAAGTTATTTTCAGTTGAATGCTGGACATCTTAGGTGTTATGAGATGCTGGATCTTATTTGTGCCTTCTGTTTCAGCTGTCTTTCTCTGACACCACTCAAGCAGAGGAGTGGAGGGCAAGCCTTGTTACTGTCAGGTGGGATTTAAAGTCTAGGTTCTCCATGCAGCTTCCTTTGACACCTGAATGGGGGTTCCTCATTACTGCTGGGTGGGAGTGGGAGGTCCCCACTAGACCTCCACAGATACCTTCCTATCTGGGAGGAGTAGAAGCACCTTGTGGTTTTTCCTCATGTGGCCTGCACTAACATCAAGAGGGTAGGGTGGCCTCTTGATTACTAGGTGGTGGTGAAAGCTCTATTGTCCACTAGGCCTCCTCTAATGCCACCTCAGGGTGGAGTGGGAAGGGAGTTTTGTTATTGCCGGGTAAGGGGTGGAAGTCCAGGTTCTCTAGGGGTGTCTACCGACATTGCAAGGGGCGAGGCTCATTAGTGCCTGGAGGGATTGAAAATCCCAGCTGCTACTTGGCCTTCTCTGACCTCGTCCTGGTGGACAGGTTGTGGTGCTCATTACAACCTGGTGAGGGCGACAACCTAGGCTTCCCATTTGGCCCATGTTCATGTGGCTGGGGATGCTGTCTGGCTGGGGTAGAGCAGTCATTTTTGCCATGTTTTCTGTCTTGCTCGGCTGCCCTTTTCCTCACCCATTTCCTACAAGGAAAAAGAGGGTTTTTATTGGGATTTTGCTTTTGGAGGGTTACTTTGTGTTTATTTAGTCTGTATCCATTGGTATTGTTGAGTTTCTGGCTTCCTCAAGCTGCAAGTCTGGTGATTTAGGGCATAAAGAAAACCGAGGAAACTTAGCACTTTGTCATTCCTTGAGCCGTGAGGTCGCTAGCTGACCTTCTTTCTTCTCTCCACCTTTCAGAGTCTTCTTATGCTTGTTTTACATATGATATCCAGGAAGTTTAGTTGTATTTAGTGGAAGGAATAGGAAAAAGTATGTTTTTTTCCATCTTCCCCCAAGTCTTGATTTCCTTTTAAAACACATTAAATGGATCACCCAGCGGCTATGAAGCAAGACCTTCCTATGTGCCATACTCAACAACCCTCACTGATTTTAAAATACTGTAAATCTAGTTCTCTTTAGTATTGTAATAGTATTTACAACTTCATCAAATTCTCTTATATCTGCCCATTTAAAATTGTACGCCTGAGATCCATTTTACTTTTAAAATTGGAATCACTACCTAATGTATTAGACAGATTCACTAATATGCCAAACACATGTGAACATTACAGTGACATCAAATAACAAACGTAAACTGGATATTCGTAAACCTAACTTTCCTGGGATGGAAAGACACTTAAGCATGAAGAGAACAATTTGTCTTCTCAAACAAGCTGAGCTTACTGCATGGACAATTCAATGCCTGTATTCATGACCTTTTCAGGCAGGCTGTGGTTGCTTGGAATGAGGAGTTGTTAGACTCAAACACAGACTTCAGAGCTGCAGGTGCCCAAAGTGATCCTGCCCGTGGCAAGGAGAGTGTGCTAGGTTGTCATTTAGGGTCACTATGGCAGTGGGGGACTCCAGGTTCATCCCCTCAACTGGGGCCGTTTGCAACCCCATGTGCCCTGGAGTCAATCCTTTCATAATCTTTCAATCACACCTCCCATTTTGGGTAAAATTCTGTAGCTCACACCCAGCCTGCTTCTCCCACTGATAGGGTACATCTAATTTATTTAACCCTTGACTTTGGTGCCTGGCTATTGGCCACAGGATTAAGACAATTCTAGGCTGGGCATGGTGGCTCATGCCTGTAATCCCAGCACTTTGGGAGGTCGAGGTGGGCAGATCACCTGAGGCCAGGAGTTCGAGACCAGCCTGGCCAACATAGTGAAACCCAGTCTCTACTAAAAATAAAAAATTTAGCCAGGTGTGGTTGTGCATGCATGTAGTCGCAGCTACTTGGGAAGCTGAGGCAGGAGAATTGCTTGAACCCGGGAGGTTGCAGTGAGCCAAGATTGTGCCGCTGCACTCCAGCCTGGGTGACAGTGTGAGACTGTCTCAAAAAAAAAAAAAAGACAATTTTAATGACATGCTAAAGTTGGAGAGTCTTCACCTTACAGTGTTCAAGAGCAGGGGGTTGACAGGCTAGACCTGGGTTTGAGTTTCAACTCTCTGGGTCTCCCTTGGCTAAACCTCTGTTTATCCCCATACCATAAGGGTAACAATTTTCATCTGAGAGGGCTGCTACAAAGATTAAAGTGCAATTTGTTTTTTGTTTGTTTGTTTGTTTGTTTGAGACGGAGTCTCGCTCTGTTGCCCAAGCTGGAGTGCAGTGGTGCAATCTCGGCTCACTGTAAGCTCTGCATCCCGGGTTCACGCCATTCTCCTACCCCAGCCTCCTGAGTAGCTGGGACTACAGGCGCCCGCCACTGCGCCCAGCTAATTTTTTGTATTTTTAGTAGAGACGGGGTTTCACTGTGTTAGCCAGGATGGTCTTGATCTCGTGACCTCATGATCCGCCCGCCTCAGCCTCCCAAAGTGCTGGGATTACAGGCATGAGCCACCACGCCTGGCCCCACTAAAGTGCAATTTGTTTGGCAAGCTTTATGTCAATAAGTAGTAACTATCTTGATTTTTGTAAGCCTTTACTCCATATCACTGATTTGTTTTCAGCATTGTTGACTCTAGCTTTGCTGGTTTGATGATGAACATGATTGCCTCTTTCACGTCTTTCCAAAGCTCTGACAGTTCTCTTTTATCTCAATTCATAGCTTACCCATTGAACATGGAAATCAGGCTTTGACTTCCTTGAGAGTGTGAAGCAGTTATTAACTGGAAATTTCTTGTTTTCTCAAGAGAGTCTTCCAAAATATTCTTATCCTGTATCTGTTCCCTGCTCTGCTTTCTTTCTTTCTCTCTTTCTCTTTCTTTCTTTTCTTTTCTTTCTTTCTTTCTCTTTCTTTCTTTCTTTCTTTCTTTTCTTTCTTTCTTTCTTTCTTCTTTCTTTCTTTCTTTCTTTCTTTTTCTTTCTTTCTCTCTCTCTCTCTTTCTTTCTTTCTTTTTCTCTTTCCCCTCCTTCCTTCCTTTCCTTCTTTCTTTCTTTCTGTAGAAATTCTGCCCATCCTTTGTGCTGCTTTTGTTGGATTTACTCACCTTTGAATGGGAACCATTCTGCCTTATCTGCTGTTTTCCCCTAAAGGTGTGGGTAGATGTGCTTTGACTCCCTTCCCTGTTTATCTAGGAATCTCTAGATAACCTCCACCCATGATGGAGACCTGGACACTGATACCTTTTTTCCTGTTTAACCTCTGAGTTGCCTAAAGAGGGTTTGGTAGAAACTAGATTCCTGGACAGCCTTCCCCTGGAGCTTGTTCCTACTGAGTCTCTGAATTTGTTGAACACCTCAGTAGCATGACCCAGCTCTAAAGAGGCAGCGACATGGCTTGCTTCCTGGGTTTTGGGTTTGTTCCTCCATTTCGGGGAGGTACAGCCACTTTGTCGAAAAAGCTGGGCCTCTTTTCAGAGAAAGCATGTGGTGCTAAGTGGACTTGCCTCTCAGCCTCACACTGCCTAGTCCAGGGAACCTGGGCAGACAAAACAATGCCATGGTGTGGCCTGCTCCCACTTCCATTAAGCCAGCATGGAGCGTGGGTAGGGCTGGTGGAACCAGAATCCAAACAGGTGCTCTCTGCTCATCCTTTTTCCCCAGGAGTTGAGTGCCCTCCAGTCTAGGGACTGGGGACTTGTCAGATCTCCTGAAGCTCCTCTCACAACTATGCCCAGAAAGAAAATTCATGACGCAGCTCCCTGAGTTCTCTCTGCACTTTGGTTTTGTCTTTATTCTAGGTCCTTTTATATTCTTCTTGCTGGGTATCTGGAAAGATAGGTTTTGTAAATATAATATAATGCTACTGCCGTTTTTAGAAATGCTTTGGAAAAAATTGTGAGACAGCAAAATGCACCTAATTTTTTCTCCATTTCTCCATCCCCAAGCCACTTCTCCCAGCCAGCTTTTTGAGGGACAGCCCTCCCTCTCCCATCCCGCCTGTGCCTTATGTCAGAGCCCACTCAGACTGCCCCATCCCTGACCAAAACCTAGGTCTTAAGTGCCCTTAGGTCAGTGCTTCCAGATTCAGAGTGACCAAGGGATTGCATTTTAATTACTTTCAGGGAACAGAACGATTTCAACCCTGGTGTCCTAGATTATAATCATCCATCCCACAGGCTGTCTGATGGCAAGAATTTTAAGCCCCATTTAAGGTGGACGCTGGAATTATTTCTGGATGGAGCAGAGTAGCTGCAAATCACTGCGATAGTGGCTGCCCAACCCAGTAACCCACAAGGCTAGCATGCCTTGTCAGTGCCACTGTGGTGTGAATTAGACCTTTTTACAGGTTACATCAATGCGGGAGAAGGAAGGGCAATGATAGGCAAGAGTGCTGAAATATCTGGTGCTCAGAAACTTCCTTCCTCTTTATTCCTCTGTTAGGTCCCTGGGGAGGGGAACAATGAATGGGAAACCCTAGCACCGCCGCTAGCTAGCATATAGTACTATTAGGTTGGCGCAAAAGTAACTGCGGCTTTTTACTTAATGGCAAAACCACAATTACTTTTGCACCAACCTAATAGTAGCTGAACAAAAGTGTTTGTTGAACTTAATTGATCGTACAAGACTGTGCCAACATTGAGAAAAAAAGAAAAGAGCCCATCTTGGAATCAGACCAAGACTATGGAATGTACTATCTGTGCAACTTGAGGCAAGTTATTTCACCTTTCTGGGTCTCGGTTTTGCGATGAATATGAAAGCTAGTCGTGTCGCTCTAGGAGAAGCGGTTTGTGTTAGTGGCAGGTGCGCCCCCTCCCAATAGGTGACAAGAACACTCCCTCTCCCGTTCCTGCGTTACCTCCCCCAGGCCGCGCGGTGGCGCTGCGTTTCTGCAGCGTCCCGGGCCTCTCTGGGGCGATCGGGCGCGCTGGCCTCTGGGGACGCCGAGGGCGGCTGCGACGCGCCGAGAGGCCGCGGTGAGTGCGGCGGCACTGGGGGATGGTCGTCCCGAACCCTGGGCTCCCCGGTGGGAAGGGGCAGCTGGGCTGCGCGGAGCAGGCCCCCATGAGCCTCGGGAAGGAGCGCAGTGCAGGGTGTGGAGCCACCCTCAGCATCCGACCGCAGGCGGGGACGAGAGCCTTGGGCAGGAGCCGGGAGACCCCTTCCCTGACCCCTGACTTGCCGGGGGTCCCTGGCATTACTTCCCCGCCGCCGAGCCGTGGACCAGGGGGTTTCTAAGGTCCTTTCGGTGCCAGCATTGCGGGGTCTCGGGTGATTCGGGGGTCTGTGCTCTGATACCCGGCCCTGCCCGTCTCTCTTACAGGCTCTCCCACCTGTCACCCTGGCCCTTCTTTGCTTGGACGGTGTCTTCCTCTCCTCAGCCGAGAATGACTTCGTCCACCGAATCCAGGAGGAACTGGACCGCTTTCTGCTGCAGAAGCAGATGTCAAAGTAGGCTTGTGTGAGGGGCGAGGGTGCCCCCTTGCTGGGAAGGGCAGGGTTCCCGAGCTGCCTGTGTGCCCTCCCCCAGGTGGTGCCTGGCAGCTGGCTCTGACCTTGGCCTTTAGTCTTAATAACGCCAGCCGCCTCTTTCAGCTGCATCTTTGTAATTCTGAGCATCACCCCGAGACTGAAGGGGCCCGGCACAGGGATGGGGATGGGACCTGTGGGTCCCTGCGATCACCTCTATCTATGCTCAAATCCTTTGCAGTCCACCTGGGACCCAGGGGGGCAGAAGGGAGCCCAGTGTTAATCCGCGATTAACCTGGGAGTGGACTTGGTAGGGGCCAGGCCCTGGACACCTGCTCAGCACTTCTTCCCCTCCCTTCCCAGGGTTCTTCTTTTCCCCCCACTCTCCAGTCGCCTCCGGTACCTGATCCATAGAACAGCAGAGAATTTTGATCTCTTGAGCAGCTTCTCCGTTGGGGAGGGATGGAAGAGGAGGACGGTCATCTGTCACCAGGACATCAGGTGTGTAGCCTCCCACCTTGGAGTGCCTGCAGCCGTGGTGTGTGGGTGGCCAGCTAGCTGGTCAGCCTTTGGAAGGGCAGGGCTGGGTGGATCCAGGGCTGGGACCCCCGGGCTGCTGCCATTCCTAGCTGCAGCCGCTCAGCCAGGGCTGCTGCCATTCCTAGCCGCAGCCGCTCAACCAGGGCTGCTGCCATTCCTAGCCGCAGCCGCTCAGCCAGGGCTGCCTTTTGCATCAACAGTGGAGCAGATATGCAGTTTGTGGAATTCACTTGGCAAAATCAGCTATACGGTTGGGCCAAAAGAGAGAGAGAGATCTGTTTAAGTAGTGGGTATGGGGGCGGGGGGCGCTCCCTAGCATTCCTCTCAGTGAGCTTGTGCCCCACAGAGACCAGAAGAGTACCTGCTGGGCTTCGGTCCCCTCTGTTCCCCTTTGCGTCTCACAGTGAGCATCTTACTTTAATGACTATGATCCTAGTGTTTGAAGTGACATGTTTTTCTGATAGCATACTTCTTAAATGCAAGAGCTTACCTCCCCTGGTGTGTAATTGAAGATGGACTGATCTCTAATTTGGATCACAGCACTAGAGGGCAAGCTGGCTGCTCTGTGCTCATTCAGAAGTGACAGGCTCCACTGTGATGCCTTCCTAAGGGATTTTCGAGGGTCATTTTGGCTGTGGTTTTTGCCTAATGCTGACCTGAATGTCTCTCTTGAATGACAAGTGGCTCTAGTAAATCATTTTCCTTTGGGCCCCTACACACTCTGATTACTTCCTCCCATTCCTGCTCCAGGGTACCCAGTTCGGATGGCCTCTCTGGCCCCTGCCGCCCTCCTGCCTCCTACCCCAGCAAGTACCACGGTCCTCGGCCCACCTCCAACCAAGGAGCAGCTGCGGTTCCCCGAGGTGCCCGGGCTGGCCGGTGGTATCGTGGACGCAAGCCAGACCAGCCTTTGTATGTGCCCCGGGTGCTGCGCAGGCAGGAAGAATGGGGGCTGACCTCTACCTCGGGGCTCAAGAGAGAGGCCCCAGCTGGCAGGGACCCAGAAGAGCCTGGAGATGTTGGTGCTGGAGACCCCAACTCTGATCAGGGACTCCCTGTGCTGATGACTCAGGGAATAGAGGACCTAAAGGGCCCAGGACAAAGGTGTGAGAATGAGCCACTGCTGGACCCTGTTGGCCCTGAGCCCCCGGGGCCTGAGAGTCAGTCAGGGAAGGGAGACATGGTGGAGATGGCCACACGGTTTGGGTCCACCCTGCAGCTAGACCTGGAAGAGGGGAAGGAGAGTCCGCTGGAGAAGAGGCTGGTGGCAGAGGAGGAAGAGGACGAAGAGGAGGTGGAAGAGGACGGCCCCAGCAGCTGCTCGGAGGACGATTACAGTGAGCTGCTGCAGGAGGTGATGAGGCTCTTGAGCCCAGAAAGGGAGGGCGGAGGTGAGGTGGGTGTGGCCGTGGGTGGATGGGGACCAAGGGTTATGGTGTGGAGAGCAGGGGATGTGCAAGGGGAGGTAGGGCTGGGTGTTGGGTGACAGGGATTCCTTAGGGAACACAGGAGATGAGGTGTGGATTTGGGTCCCAGCCCAGCCATGTAGGAGCTGCTTGACCCTGGGCAAGTTATTTTGTTTTGCTGAGTCTCAGTTTCCTCTTTTGAAACTAAAACCAGATGATAATACAGCCTTCACTAGGTCATGGAGATGGACTCTGTGTGCAAGTTCATCGTTGTGTGTTACGGATGCCAGTCATGGAAATTACTCTTTAGCCTGAAGTTTTATCTTATAAATCTTGTCTCCTTGGGACCGTGCGACTGCCCCTGAGACTGACTGTGGGTTCGGTTGGGAGGGTGGCATCTTTTATGGCTATTTTATACATGAAGAATGCAGACCACAGACCTGCCAAATATCACATTGCTAGTAGGGGAGGGAAAGGTCTTGGACTTGCCCAGCTCTGCCTCTTACTGACTTTGCAACTTTGGGAAAAATTACTTCACTCTTGGGCCTTCAGTTTCCCCATCTGTAAAGCAGCTTTCTAGAATATAGTTTTCAGTATTCTATGGAACATTATGTGTGTAATTGCCAGTCACTTAGTGGGGACTCCATACAAGTAAGTGCCCTCCCGTAAAACCCACATGTCTTGACCTTCCAGCCCAGCCTGCCTGCTGCTGCCTTTCCCAGACTTTTGCCAGGTGGACCCCTTCTCCCCGCAGAGCTCTTAGCGCGCGGGCTAGTGGTTTGGAGCTCTGCGTGTCCAAGCTCCCCTTGCTAAAGGGTCCAATCTCTCCTAGATCACAGACAACCTGACGAAGAAGGAGATTCAGATAGAGAAGATCCACTTGGACACGTCCTCCTTCGTGGAGGAGCTGCCTGGAGAGAAGGACCTTGCCCACGTGGTAGAGATCTATGACTTTGAACCAGTGCTCAAGACGGAGGACCTGCTGGCAACGTTTTCTGAGTTCCAGTGAGTGGTGGCCGGGAGAGGAGCTAGGATACCCCTTTGTAGCTGGGGGTGCTTGCCTGCCCCACCCCCAGCGCCTAATGCTTCAGCAAGAGAGACAGAAAGTGGGTGTGTTGCCTGGGCTCCGTATTCCTGGGCAGCTCTCCCTGCCGGCCGTCCCTCGGGAAAGAGAGCACTGATTTGTTGGTTGTAGACACACCCTGGAGGCCCTAGACCTGGGCTGCCCCCCTGCATGGCCATACGCCTGCCAGGACGCCACTCACCCTCCCTCAGTCTCAAGGGACATGGCAGCCTCCTCTCGTCCTCTTGCCTGCCTCCCAGCGGCTGCTCAGTGTGTCTCCAGCAGGCTATGGGCCACCTCCATGTGGGAACTGTTTCTAGGGTGCACTGAGCAGCCTGCTGGGGCAGAGTGGAGGTCGGAATGGTGGCCAGAGGCTGTAGTGAGAGACACGACTTCCCTCCTCCTCAGCTTCCCCACATGCCTTTAGATCTACCCTCCTGTCTTTCCTTCTTTTTTCTTTTCCTTTTTATTCTCATTTTGCCTTCTCCCCTTCCCCTTCTTTGTTCCTGCTCAGGCTTTCTTCTCTTTTTTTTGAGACAGGATCTTGCTCTTTTGCCCAGGCAGGGGTGCAGTGGTGTGATCACAGCTTGCTGCAGCCTCAACCTCCTGGGCTCAAGTGATCCTCCCACCTTGGTCTCCCAAGTAGCTGGGACTACAGGCATGTGCCACCGTGCCCAGCTCTGCCTAGGCTTTCAGAAACCCCTTTCTGTGGCTGGGCGCGGTGGCTCATGCCTGTAATCCCAGCACTTTGGGAGGCCGAGGCAGGCGGATCAGGAGGTCAGGAGATCGAGACCAACCTGGCTAATACGGTGAAACCCTGTCTCTACTAAAAATACAAAAAAAAAAAAAATTAGCTGGGCGTGGTGGCGGGCGCCTGTAGTCCCAGCGACTCCGGAGGCTGAGGCAGGAGAATGGTGTGAACCCAGGAGGTGGAGCTTGCAGTGAGCCGAGATTGCGCCACTGCACTCCAGCCCGGGTGACAGTGTAAGACTTCCTCTCAAAAAAAATAAAAAAAAAGAAATCCCTTTCCGCGTGGCCCTCGTTAACTCTGCTTCCTAAAGCCTTCCCCTGCGCTCTGCCCCTGAGCAGGAGAGCCGAAGGGGTGGCTAGGGGCAACACGTTCTGGTCTTCTGTTCTCTATACTTTGATGGTGCAGCAGGCTGGGGCCCCTGTGCCTTCCTCTGCCCGGGTGGGGCCACACTGCCTTAGGCCTCTCACAGGCTGCAGGGTAGGTGGCACCTTCCTGAGCAATAGGAATAAAGCTGACAGGAGCATGGTGGCCTTGCTGGTTTGAGGTCCTGTACCCCTCCCCCACCACAGAAACCCTTTCTTCCCCAGCCTCAGACCCCATGGCCTTGGCTGGGCTGAGACAGGCCTGTGAGGAGTCTCTTCCTCCTTGGCATCGTGCCATATGAGCTCTCTGAGTCCTGGCTTCTTTAGTTCTAGAAACTGGTGACCTGCCTGACATATTGACAGGAGTGACATTTGTCTTTCTGAACCCGACCATATGGGCTTCAGAGGAAGTTTGCTGCAAATGGTTGTCTCCGTCCCAGAAGAGATGGGACCTTGCCCGGGGCTCATGGCATCTGCGGGCTGGAGGCGAGGGGGTGTGGCTACGGGATTCGAAGAGGAGTTTGACCGCTTGCTTTCCTGAATGTGCTGTCTCCTCTCTCCCCGCACAGAGAGAAGGGGTTCAGGATTCAGTGGGTGGATGATACTCACGCACTGGGCATCTTTCCCTGCCTGGCCTCAGGTAAGGCACCCCTGGTGGGCCCGGCCCTTGCTCGGATCCCCACTGAGAGGGAGGACCCTGGGTGGAGGCCACCATCTCCTGGGCGCAGGCTCAGCTGAGCCAGTGGGCTCTGGGGGTTTTGTTCCCAGCCTAAAACCCAGGGGGAGCTGAGTGGTCTCTGGCCCATAGTAATACGCCTTAATGAAGAAGCCCTTCCTATTGTGTTAGTGCTTTCAATGAAAAGGCATCAGATTCAGGCGACCTTTGCTGAGGAAGGTCACGGGCCAAGCCCAACAGATGTCCCTGTATTAAATGAAACCACAGCAAAGTGCTGCTTTAACGGCCAAAAACATTTGAATTGCGGAGATTTCATATGGTTCAAGTAGACACATTCTTACTCGATTTTCGCTTCAGCCTCAAGATGTAGGTCAGGTTACCTCCATTGTACAGCTGGAGAAACTTAAGGGTCCCAGAGTGCCAGGGGTTCACTTCAAGTTACACAGCCTCTCAGTGTCACAGCTGGGGGCACCACACTGCCTCATGCCTCCAGTGCTCCTGTCCCCCTCAGTCACTTGCCTGCATTGCCTTGCCACACCACCGTGCTTACATTTGGTATAATTTATAATTACCCCCGCCACGCCCCCTTTACTGGGCTTCCCAGAAACAGCCTTCTGAAAACCTGAGCTGGGTGCTGGGAGCGCCATTGCTGCTGGGGCCCAGTCCGGAGGGAGGGGGCAGCATTTAGGGAGGGAACAGGGCAGGGTGAGGTCTCAAACCCCAGAGAGGGAGATTGTGGAAAGGAAGGCAGGGAGGGAGGCCAAGAGGCTGCCCTGTGCTGCGAGAGGAATGAGCTCTGGCTGGGGTTGGCCATGGCGTTCTGGTCTCCACAGACTATGGCGAGAGCAGGTTCCCTGGCTTCAGTTTCCTCTTCTGTAGAACAGTGGGCAGCTTGGACCTGAAGCCTCTCCCAGCTCTGTTCTGCCATACTCTGTAAATAGCCGGGGTGCTGCAACGCCAGGCGTGACTCAGGGCAGTGAACGCATGTTCCCTGGAGGGTCTTGAGTGGTGAAAGGGAGAGAGGTTGTGTTTAGCCCTGGGGCTTTGGAAACTGGGAGCCCGCCTCTTCTGATGTCAGAATCACAGCCTCACCAGTGCTCTCCCCGACCAGCCTGGGGTGGGAGTGTCCTCTGAGCGCAGGTGTCCCTGTGTAGGCCTGTGGGGCTCTGGGGCACGAGGCAAGCAGGCGGCAGTCGTCTCTTGCCCATCCAGGGCAGTGTCGGAGCAGCCCTGCCCTGAGCTTTGAATAGGTGCACGACACGGCTGCATGGGTTTGGGGTGGTGGGTGTGCTGCGGGGTCCTGAGGAGGAGGGAGTGGCTCCACACCTGCTTTCTTTCCACAGCTGCTGAAGCCCTGACCCGGGAGTTCTCGGTGCTCAAGATCCGGCCCCTCACGCAGGGAACCAAGCAGTCAAAGCTGAAAGCCTTGCAGAGGCCAAGTAAGGAAAGCGGATGTCCCTGGATAGGGAGGCTGTGTGTGCGTGTGTGTGTGCGTGTGTACATGCGTGTGTGTGAGCATGTGTGTGTGTGTGTGTATGTATGCGTGTGTGTGTGTGCATGTGTCTGGTTTGGGCAGGGTCTTCCCCTCTGTTCATTCTTCCCTCTTGACTTCTCTGCTGTTTGGGAGCCCTGGGCTGCAGTAGCCAGTGGGGCTGTGTTCCCCCTCCCTAGCAGGCCTAGGGGGGTCTGGGGCAGGGGTCTCCCTTGGGGAGTGGCATCTGCCAGCTGCTGTGCAGGGAGGCCCCCCTGCTTATACCCTCTTCTGGGCACAGGGAAAAGCTTGGTCTTTTTTCTGGAGGGCCCTGGAAACTGTATCCCATAGGACCAGGAAGGGCCTAGGCTTTGGGGTCCTCTCCGGGACCCCCAAATGGCTCTGTCAGTTACTTCAATTGGTCTCAGTGACACTAAGGAAGTCACTCAGTGTGTGAGTTGGTTTCTTCTTCTGTAAAATAAGCAGACTCTTCAGTCTGGAGGATTGAATGAGAGCCTGGCGTACCTGCCTGGAGCCCTGAGGGCACATAGAAGGTACCAGATAACCGTTAGCGCCTCCCTTTCCCCTTCTCCTTCCAGAAACCATGGTGGGAGATTTTAGACACGAGTTTTCCATCACTTCAAAGTAGCAACTAGTAAAATGGACGTGCAAGAGGCTTGCCGAGGCCAGCTGTGCTCTCGTGGGTGGTTACGTAGCCAACATGGTCCAGGGTTTCTTGGAACAATAAATATCCTGTCCGTAGGTCTGTGAGCTCTGGGTGTTCCATCCTGACTTGATACCCCTCCCAAAGGACCCTAAAAAGTAGGGAGGTATGCAGGATGAACCCCTCAGCCCCCTTACTATAGAGACAGAGAAACAAGGGCATGGAGAGGCGACAGGTTTGGGTCAGCATCCCCTGGGGGGGCCAGGATCCCTAAGTGGGCCCCCTCTCACGAGCATCTGGCCACACCACGGGCACAGCTGGGCCCAGGCCCCACACGTGTCACACGAGAGGCTGGCTCTGATGGCCTCTGCGGCTGCTGTGTTGCTGGGGGAGAGGCAGCCACGACCTTGTGTTTAGGTCCCCACCGTGGGGCTTTCCTTCTAGAACTCCTGCGTCTGGTGAAGGAGAGGCCGCAGACGAATGTGACTGTGGCCCGGCGGCTGGTGGCCCGAGCCCTGGGACTCCAACACAAAAAGAAAGAGCGGCCTGCTGTCCGGGGTCCGCTGCCGCCCTGAGGCCTGGAGACCCAACCGGCCTGGATCTGCGTCCCGACGTAGCTGGCGCCCCCAACACCATAAGCCTTCACAGACGCCGGAGCAGCCCCGCGCCACCCTCGAGCTTCACCATGGGGTATGGTGGGCTTTAGTTTAGTCCCAGAAAGGGAGAAAAAAAATAAAAACTCACATTGTTCTAATGTGATCACTTTGAAATGTGGTCTGTGGGGGATGCTAGGGGGTGCTGTTCCACCTTGCAGTGCAGGCGGGCAGCTCCTGAAGGAAGGTCACTTGAGGAGCTTGGCTGGGAGGATCCCCACTGGGCCTGCAGGGCCTCTGTGCACAGCCTGCCCAATTTTGGGAGCTGGGTTGCACCTGCTGTGTAGCACCTGCCCACACTCCTTTGGCAGTTCAGGTATCCAGCCTGCTGGCCTGTGCTGTGGGACAGTTCTGGGGACCCCTTGGGCTGGTCCTGGTGTTACCTGTCAGTGCCAGTTCTTGCAAAATAAATGTAAACAAAGGCAAGAGGTGAGATATGAATGCGCGCCAATGCCCTCATCAATTGTGGTTTGAGTGGAGTTGGTACCGAGGTGGTCCTACCTACCCTCTAGTTTGCTGGGCCTTAGCATGCTGTTGACGCAAGGAGAAGTCCCCGTGTCTGAGTGAGTGAGTGGCTGGCTTAGGCCAGCCACCCCCACTGCCACTGGGAATTGCTGGGAGCCCCTGTCCTGTGAACGGATGCCCTCTTGCTTTGATAAGCTGCCTCGTGGCTGTTTAAATCTAGACTTCCCATCCAGCCCTCGCACAACTCCTATGCCTCCTGACAAGTTTCAGTAAAAACCACAGGAGTTCAAGAAAGATGATGACTCCTGTTCCGTTACTTCTTGTGATCTCCTTAGACTGCTTCTCCCAGAGGGTAGGAGCTACCCCTTTTGGAGTCTGTTGAAGGAGGTTCCCTGGTGGCCACCCTGGGCTGGAGGGGATCTGGGGACCCACGTCCACTGGAGGAAACCATGAATGTATCTGAAGCTCTGCTTCCGGCCACTGAACATAGGAAGCCTGCTGCTCAGGGCCCAGGTGCCGTGGGTCAAAGGAAACACAGACACGTTTCATAAATCTTTTATTCCAAGTTTCAAGTACGTGTAAGTGTCTGTGATGACACATGGTGCTCAGTGAGCGCCCTGTCACCCAGGACCCTGGTTATAGCACCGTTGAATCAAAAACCCACAGAATTGGAACAATAGGAAGATGAGTCACTTACACAGGTGGGTTGGTTTTTCCTTAGATTTGTACTTCCAAGGGCCCAGATGTCCAATATTAAATGCCAGTAAATTTGTGTTTCAAAAGTCTGTGAAAATATAATAGTATCTTGAAAAACAAGGGGGGGTTGTGGAGAGAGAAGCACCAAGTCTGAGCTCACCAAATCAGAAAACATGTGGCACCAATATCTATGTGACTATAATAGACTGGAGGGTTTCATTGGAAGTCTAGATATTCAAGTTTGCTGAAAATTACCTAAGAGGAGGAGAAATAGGATTCGGCCTGACCCTCTCTGGGGGGCTGATGAGCCCGCATTTGTCCACGTGTCACTGGAGGAGTGCAGCTCCACTATGTCTGTGGTGAGCTCGGTGGCTTGAATGGGACAAGCTGATGACAGCCTGTCTGTGGGCCTCATCCCGGTCAAGAATGGCTCTCGGTGCTGCTCCAGCAGCTCTGTGGACAAACCCCAGCCCCCAAGGCGTTCTCAGGCCCCAAGGGTCAGGCAGCAGCCCCCCATGAATGACGGGAGGGTCCTCTTCCTCCTGACCTTGGACACGGCTGTAGGGGTCTGGACAGGGTGGGGGTCGGGCTGGGTGAGGGCGCATGGCATTCTTTCAGACTCAGTTGTTGGGGCAAGTCCCACAGAAGATGTGGTGTGGCCTGAAGACAGGAGTTGTCCACGCAGGCTTCTTTACTGCGGGGACAGCTGGTTGTTTAAGAGCCCGCTGAAGTGCTCAAACTTTTTTTCCGTCTCTTCGCTGAAGGAACCACCTGAAGAGCGAGAATCGGGGAGAGAGAGTGGGCAAATGAGATGCTCGGGCCTTGCCTGACCCTGAGCCGGGGGAGTGGGCCTCAGGGGCTCTGCTGGGGCCACCTCTGTGTGCCCTCAAAAGGACAGGTGCCAGGCACTGGCCATCTCTAGGGCTGGGCACATAGCAAGTGCTCTGTCAAAGTTGAGTGAACGAGTGAATAAATATAGCGCCTTTAATTTTAACCTTTTGCTAAGAGTGAGGCCCATGACTTTTCCTGCAGAGGAAAAAGCTCTGCCTTCCCTTTTGTTCCCTAAGCCAAGCCCTATCATCCAAGGAAAAAAGTGTCTTTATTGGAGACTAGAAATAACAGTAGTTTGCTAGCTTCCAGCTCTTGACAGAAAAACCTGATAGGCAGAGCCCACAGATTGCTGATGCCCACATTTTTGAGGTCACATGCATAATGAGCCAGTGGCCTCAGCTCCAACCCTTAAATAGCCTTGGGGTCTGCACTGGGCCGGCCCGGTCCTGTACCACCCTCCCTCCATGGCCGGAGCTGGCTGTAAAAACTCAGTCTCCATCCAGGCCTGTGTGTCTGTGGCTTCCGTCCTGAATGTGGAAATGTGATGCTGGCTGCATTCCCCGAGCTCTTTACCCAAATTAGGAAGCTGCCTCTGGGTCCTTGAGAAAGTAGGGCAGCTCCCGCCTGCTTCGTGGAGCGGGGGCGGCCTGGGCCTTACCTATGTGGCAGTTGTACATCCAGATGCGGTGGCCGTCATAGCGGCTCCTGCATTTCATGATGTTGTTGGAGTAATCGGATTCTGCAACCTCGAAGTTGGGGTTAATAACAACCTAGGGAGAAGCAGGACAGAGGAGGCTGCTTGGTCCCTCTGCTGCCACCTCCACCCAGGCCTGGGGCTCTGAGAGACCAGCGACCTCAGGGAAGGGGAGCGTGGCAGGTGCCGGGACCCAAGACGGGGGTCTGTGGGTCTCAGCAAAGTCCTTGGGGTAGGGAAGAGATGAGTCAGGGAGCAGAGGGAGCATGGCCTGGAAGAGGGAGACCCTGCCCTCTGTCCATATCAGTGTAACACACACCCCTCTACCCAGGGTGGGCCTTCAGAAGGGGGTCACCCCCTCCTGGGAGTTCTGGGGAAGGCAGGAGTTGGGATCTGGGGAGGCCCCAGAAAATGATGCTGAAGAGAAGCAGAAGGGTGCAGGGAGGACCTGGCGGTGTGGGAAGTGGGAAGAGGGCTGCCTGGGCGCTGGAGATGGGACACTCGTCACAGGCGTGTGACTGTGGACATGTCCCTTCCTCTCTCTGTAAAGTGACAGGTGGGACTTGGGGATCCGTGTCCCTGTCTGCTCTGCTGACCGAGGGCCTGGCTCTGGGGCTGCTGGAGAAGCTGCACCCTCTCCCCATCCTTCCAGCCACCCCTGCATCCGCATCCCCCCAGCTACAGCAGGAATAGGAAGGACATATTCTGGGAGGGTGTCTGTGAGGGGACAGAAAAGGGGAGGTTTATAGTGAGGACCCGAGGAGAAAAGAGAAAGGGAGGGAGAGGGAGAAGAGACAACAGTGGTGAACAGAGGGGCAGAGGACGCAGAAGACAGGCCTTCCCTCGAGGGTCCTGCCACATTTGGAAGGGCTGCGACCCACAGCAGGGGGGCGGGTACAGGCTGCTCGTTCAGGAACATTCTCTAAATTTGGGGCCCCAGAAGGGCCTGGACATGACCCTTTAGCAGGCCGCTGGGCTTGCCCAAAGAGGTGCTGTGGGAAGCCAAGGCCAGCCTGGCAGCCGGCCCTCTGCTCTGGCCCAGCCGGGCTGTTCTGGGGGCCTGCACCTGGCTCAGCTGTGTCCCGCTGGGGCCCTGTCCCTTTAGCTAAGGAGGTACCTGCCCTGCTCCGGGGCGGCTTGAGTTTTTTCTTTTCCACCCAACCATTCTAGCTGCCCCCTCGTCCCTGGCCCATGCATGGCATGGGGCAAACACAGCTCCACATGCCAAGGCCTCCAGCTGTGCAGGCCTAGGCAGCTCCTTGGCCGCCCAGGCGTCTCGACAGTGCAGCCATGAGGGCGGCTGGATGCAGCAAGGGCTCGTGTTGGGGACATGAGGGCCAGTGTGACGTGTGGGGTGGAGGTGGGGCTGGAAATCTGTGTCCCCCACTGTCTCACCCCACTCATCTACTGCAGGCCGACATCTCACGAGGGCCTGCGGGAAGTGGCTTTAGGTTTCTGTATGTCTGTGAATCTAGGAAATGATGAGAAAGCGGATAAAGCGGGGGCCACCAGGAGCCAGGAGACCCCTTCAGCCCTGCCTCCGAGCTCTGCACAGGTCCCTCTGCGTGGAAGGTCACTTCCTCCTCGCCCAGCTCCCTCCTCCTGTCCTTCACAGCACCACTGATGTCTGAAGTGAAGACCAGCACTTGTGTCCCGTGAGTCCCCAGGCCAGCGCCTGTAGCATCTAAAGCTCCGTGTCTATCTTAAGGGGAATGTTCTTTGTGATGAATCAGAGGTATTAACATGCCCCTAATGAGTCCATTTGCTAATTGTACTGTGTAGGGGTCGAGAAAACAAAATAAAGAGTCGATATGTCTGGGGTTGGGCGGTCATGAGATGAAGGTAATGATGGGGTAATTATCTCCCCTTCCTTGGCAGATAAAATCAAACAATGCATTCCCCAGGCTTAGGCAATTAATAGCAGTTATTAAGTGGATGGCACTGGCCAGAATACAGGGAGATACACACTCACCCAGCAAAATGATAGCAAACCTCAAACAGAAACCACCAGGCACTGTATACGTGCACATGGCCAC
The DNA here is from genome assembly GCF_028885655.2 of Pongo abelii. Classification (NCBI taxonomy): domain Eukaryota; kingdom Metazoa; phylum Chordata; class Mammalia; order Primates; family Hominidae; genus Pongo; species Pongo abelii. The sequence goes on from NC_071992.2 coordinate 25,144,951, forward strand.
GGCTATTCATCTTTTAAAATAAATAGCTCTCTGGTTAGGCCTCTCCAAGTCTGTGGTTCTGGGCTTGTGGGTGGAAAAGTGCTTGGCTGTCTGCTTTCCAGCCTCTGAAACTGCCCAGGAATCCTCTGAAAGCCCCTCTGTGGTGACTTCCCTGAAGGTGTTGTTTCTTCAGAGGACTGTCTGTAGGTGGGGACCGTGGGCCAGGCCCTGGGCTGGCTGAATGCCCCCTCAGGAAAGCTTTCAAGGCGGAATGACACATTTCTGGTCATCCACTTTGCTAGCCAACAGGGCAAGCTGGAAAACGACATGGGTGAGGACGTAGGAGAGTGAGAGGGTGAGATAAAGCTTCTGCAGGTGGACGTGTACCCGTGCACCGGGAGACACATTAGGGACACAGTGCCCCTTGTCTCCCCCAGTTAGAGCCCTGGCCAGAACATGCCCCTATTTTCAGGAAGGAGGGAAGCCAAGGCCCCCTGGTTCCTCCTCAGGGCTGGCCTTCCGCCCAGGCAGAGTATGTGGAAACAAATCCTGGCAACCCCTCTGACAAAGAAGTCACCTGGCCAGGCTGTCTCTCATGTTCAATATTTTACTCTTATAGATTCACTTTGCATTGAGAATGGCCTCTTCTGCAGATCCTCCTCTATGAGGCAGATATTTCCGGAAGAGCTAAGTCACAGATATTTGCAAGTGACTGGCTCTTTATGAGTTTGCTTTCAGTCTTGAAAGCACAGACAAAGGCAGGCTAGGGCACTAGGAGAAATGGGGATGGCAGAGAGAAGAGCTCCATAGGAGACAAGAGGTGTGGGTTGCCTGAGCGTGTATGGAATAAACTGGCCGGAGGAGCAAATCTAGCCTGCTGATGAGTTTTGATTTGCATGTACACCAGGTGTTAACTCAATCAAATGTGAATGTCTCTGGCGCCTCTGGTCCTGTGCACGCCCTATTTCTCAGGTCCCCATGCCTGACATCTTTGGGTTAACTGATGGACTGTGATGGCCTCTGGGGGTAGCACCCTGCCCTTTAGACAGCCTGACTTCCACGCCCCTGTGTGGACACCAATGGGAAGGAGCCTGTGGAGGTGGCCTCCCCTCCTCCCCCTGCAGGGCTGGAACCCCTTCCCACCCACCTCACCTGGAACAGGTAGTCTCCAGGGGGCACGTCAGTGATGTCAACCCACTGGCAGTCGATGTCATGGCGGTACATGTCCCAGCAGCCCATGGTGATGCCCTGATCGCCGAAGTTGGCACACTCGTAATTCTTCTGGATGTCTGCGGGCAGAGTAGAGGAGAGCTCGTCACCAGGGAACCATGGCCCCACTGCCGCGCCCTCTTCCTGCTCCCAAGGCCCCTACCACTGCTTCATCTGGGCTTGGCATCCCACCCCACTGTGTGGGCTGCTCATCTGTTCTCATTTCAATAGAACCCCCCACTCAATTCCCTACCCACATCCTGCCTCTTCTCTCAGGCCAGGCTCAAGTCCCCCTTCCTCCATGAAGCCCTCCCGGACCACTCTGATCCACCCTGGCCTTTCTGTGACATCCTCAGCCTGGGGATAACTGCATGTGTGTGTACCGGGGAAATCTCTGGTGCCTGTGGTTTAGCAAAACGTGGGGGTCATACTGTCTGTCTCCTCTGGAGGATCAGCAATTAGAGTGTAGGCCCGTGTCTCTCTGACACTTACATGTTATCTGCACATGGTAAGAGGTCAACACCTGTCTGCTGTGTGATTTCACGGCAAGTCAGTGGCGGGCCGCTTCAATGAATAACAAATTAAACACACATTTACTGAGAAGCTGCCATGCCTGGACACTGCTGTAAATAGTGGGTCTAGCAAGAATAACTGACATGTCTCACCATGAAGAGCCCCCAGGGCTGCAGGTGCACTAACAGGTGATCACAGGGCAGGTGTGGTGACCTACTAGAAGTGTGAGCAGAGTGCCACTCCTGCCAGGGGCGGGGGGCGCTTCAGAGGAGGGCATTTGAGATATAATTGAAGGATGACAGCCTGATGTGGTAGGGACACTTGGCATTGGGACACCAGAAAAAAGGTTGGTGGCAGCCAGAGTGGGAGAGGCATAGGCATCAGGGTCTAGGCTGCTAAGCCCAGATGGAGCAGGATCCCGAGAGTCTGGATCTTGTCCAGGAGGCCCTGTGGACCGACCAGTGCCGGTCAGCACAGCTCTGGGGAATCTGGGTGCCCTTGGAACCAGGTCATGCCCATGCCCCCAGCGCCTCACTATAGCTGAGGAAGGTCCAGATGGGGAAAGGTGGCAGTGGTCAGAGTGACACAGGGTCAGTGCCAGGCCTGGGCTCCAGCCAGGTGATCGTGGAGGCAGAGGCATTCGAGTCCCTCTGAGGCCTCCCATCCCTCCACTCTGCCCACAGATACCTCCTTCACATTCTGTGTCCTCCAAGCAGAAGCTGGCCTTGTGGCCCTCTGCCACCTTGGTGCCATTGAGGTTCAGCAGGTCGTAGTGGGTGAACACCTCCATGCTGTGGTAGTGCCTGGAGCGAGAGAGAGATGGCCTGGAGGTCAGTTTCTGGAGCAACTGCTGCCTGCAAGCAGAGGCCTGGCTGGCGATTTGCCTCTGGGAATACTTCCACGGGACCAGAGGGGGCCGGGTGGGGAGAGGAGTGGATGAGAGGCCTGAGGAAAGGAAAGCCGGTGCTGCAGAGGCAGCTTCAGGGCTCTGGAGTCAGACCACTGCTCACCTTGCTAAGCCTCCGTCCTCTCTTCCGCTGAATGGGAATGATCATCGTAATGCATGGGGTGCTGTGGGTACCAGGGAGGTGAGCGGATTAGCCAGCACTGCGTATGATAAGCACAGAACTCCAGCTATTGTTTTTAATAAGCGTGCAACTGGCTCTCACAGCCCCTTCCTGTTGGATGCACTTTCTTCAGGGTAATTAAAAAACTCCACATTTTGATGTCTTTTGAAATAGAATATGGTAGGGCGAAAAACCAAAGGGGAGGAGGCATGATTAAGGGGGAGAAGCAGAAAGAACAGGAACAGTAAGGAATAGAACATGTGCTCTGTACAGGACACACGCAGGTACTCCAAGGTCGTGCCTGTGCTTCAGACCTGGTCAGGAAGGGCCTGCAGCTTCACCTCCGGCCCTGGGAGGTGAGCAGCGAGTCTGTGCTCCTTGCATTGTGCAAATAAAGCAGGGAGGAGCAGAAAGACAGCTGGGAGGCCCTCTGGGAGGGAGACATTGACTCATCCTCAGGGTCGCACAGCAGCGGCAAAGGGAGGCACGTCCCTGGGGGTTCCAGAAGAGAGTTCTGCAGGAGAGCTTGTGCAAGCAGGCTGCAAATTCCTTGCCGCTGGTTTACATAACGACGCTCCCTCTCTTCCCTCGGGAGGAATTGAGAACAGATGCAGAGTCTTGGAACACATGCGCTTGGTTTAGAATAGCCCTTGGTTCAGAATAAACAAGGGAAACGGGGCTGTCGCCTGTTGCTGCAGGGCCTTCCCGAAGCCTGCACTGCCCAGGCCCAGGGCTGAAGAAGCAGGTTGTCTTAGCCTGATCCCAACCTGCAACGTGCATGTCGCAAGTGTCTGCAACTATTCCTATATGCTTGTCTCTGCCATTACAGGGACATTTGGAAAATGAGGGAAACCGAGGAACGAGTCGCCAAGTCATGGGAGCAGAGTCCCCTGTTTTGTTGGTGCAGGATCTGAGCTTCCTCTTCGACAAAGAGGGGAGGGTGGCTTTGCCCGTTCTCGGGGCCGCAAGATTGAATAAGATGAATGGTGTCAAATAACTAACGCAAGGCTGTAGCACATGAGTAGTCAGCACTTGACATACCTGTCCCCTTCCTCGTGACACTCCTATCATAGCAGTCACAGTAGCAGCATTTTTATTACCTCCACTAGCACTGCTGCTACGACGGCCAGCGGGAGCTCCTTACTTCCCCAGCCCCCTGCCCTTGGCCTCAGGTTCCCTCTGCTGTGTATGGGCGGCGGGGGCATGGGGAACAGGGAAGACAGCAATGAACAGGATAGGTTTCCTGCGAGGAAATTCGAGGCTCTTTTCCCTTCCTCCTGCATTTGCCTGTGCTAAAAATAATATCAGGAGTTGCTAAGTTGGGTTTCCCTCGGTCACTCATGTTTCTGGGTAAAATGACGCTAAGCCCGGGTTCCACTGAGAACATTCACAAGGAGTCATTTTGTGGCCGTGGAAGTGACGACTTTGAGAAAGTCTATTTTGGCTTCTTGAAGGAGCAAGAAGAGACATGAGGTCTGACTCACTGCCTAAAAAATGTCTGCATTGCTCAGAGAGGGGCTTATGTGACCACGTTTACCAGCTGGAAAGACTGAAGAGAAATAGGTTGATGCTCCGTTGTCTAAACAGAATTCAGACGGAGCGCACAGACAGACTCTTGTAAGGATGACCCCGTCCCACTCCTCGGCTTCCTGCAGACTTGATTTAAATCTTCCCCAGCTTCAGTTTTTCCCCTGCAAACACTCGGAGGGGAGCAGCTGGTTTCATGGCCTCCGAATTTTCCCTGGCTTCTGTCCTGGGCATCTCCACTATGCCTCTTAGGCGTATGTGGTCATCCCTCCCTAGGGCCACATCTCCTTCCCAGCTGCCTGGATTAGAGCCTAGAGACCCCCCCACTCCCCCGCCCACCAGCACTACCCACCCATTCCCCAGAGGAAATACAGAGCAGGACTCTGGGAAGATGGGACGGTGAGTCCTGGCAAGGAAGGTATTCCTCCTCTTGCAGGCTGAGCTGTCGTGATCCTTGGGCGTCTAGGAGGGGGCTGGATCCCTGGGGTAGAGTTAGGGAAGCGTGGACTTGGAAGGAAAATCCAGAACGCTAAGGGGAGAGAGCGCCTGATGCTTGGCAGAGGTCACTGTGATCTGCACAAAAGGAGACACAGCCTTCTACTGTGAGACTCCAGAGCTCAATGCTTTTTTGTTTTTTTTGAGATGGAGTCTCACTCTATCACCCAGGCTGGAGGGCAGTGGTGTGACCTCGGCTCACTGCAACCTCTGCCTCCCGGGTTCAAGCAATTCTCCTGCCTCAGCCTCCCGAGTAGCTGGGACTACAGCGCATGCCACCATACCTGGCAAATTTTTGTATTTTTAGTAGAGATGGGGTTTCACCATGTTGGCAAGGCTGGTCTTGAACTCCTGACCTCAAGTGATCCACCCGCCTCGGTCTCCCAAAGTGCTGTGATTACAGGTGTGAGCCACTGCGTCCAGCCCAGAGCTCAGTGTTTTAAGACATGGCACTCATCAAGGGAGGAGGTGTTGGATGCAAAACAGATGACAGATAAAGCTGGTTCAGAGAAAGATGGGAGAAGCAGATACGTTCTTTGCTGTCCTAGGTCATTGGTGGCCCCAGTGAAACTCCCAGTCAGAGCCTTGGTGCCCTTTGCAGAGGAGATGCTTGCACTCTACATCTTTTCCCACCCCAGCCACGTGTCCCCGGGGCATCCAGAATGGACAGTCCTGGAGGTGCTCTGCCATGGTGGGGGCAACACTCCTGTCCTCGTTTCAGAAAACACTGGGGATGTTTCCATCCCAGGAGGAGTTGCCAGAAAGGCAGAGGCCCTTCTGCTTGCTCCACCCCCCCATCCCCCTGTGCCAGGCAGCCCCTTGGCAGGAGCAAGCCCCACAGATGTGATGAGGGCCTCAGATTGGCTCCCAGGGGCCACATCACATCTGTGGGCTTTGATCCTCCCAGGAAGCTGAGCAGCACATGTGGTAGGCAGGGTGGAGTGAAAGGGAGTCTCTCCTCTTTGCAGCAATGCCATCCCTGACCCGGAGGACTGTCATCTGAACTGGAGCCCATACGCCCTGCTTCTCCAACTCCTAGCTCCTCTCCTGGGGCTCCCCCCGAGGTGGCAGAGCCAAGCCCCTCGGCCTGTGGAGCCTGTTGTGCATCTGTGCTCTGTCCTGTCAGAGCTGTGGCACATCGTGCCAGTTGAGCAGCGGTGGCCCCACAAGAGGCAGGAGAGAGACGCATGACCATCGGCCGGGGCACAATGCACATGAGAGAGAATAACTCCGGGGGCACTTTCCTCCAGGTCTGGTTGTCAAGGAAATTTCCAAGGGGGCCAATCTTTGTGTTTCAGCCAAGGGCTTTCAAAGAACAGAACTCTCTTCCCCGAGGTAGCATCAATTAAACTGGAAATGGCATTTTTTCCCATTCCCACTAATTTGAGCCAGGGTTCTCAAGCCTGGCTCCAGATGGCCTTCAGAGTGTCTGCAAATCTGCTGACATAGGCTATTAAACTTCTAGAAATATTTGTTTTGAGGAGAGGAAGGGCCAGCTCTCATCAGCTTCCAAAAGGAACCCAATAGAGGTTTGAGGCCAGGATCCTGTTCCTCCCACAGCACCTGGAGAAGTCACCTGGAGCTCAAGGGACTCCTCTTAAGGTCCCTGGGATCTTATGATCATTGTTTCTCAGCTATGGACCAGGAGGGGGAGACCAGAGGGTACATGTGCTCAGCATGTCCTTCCTTCCCTCCCATCCCCTCCCAAGCCATTGACTGGAACATCTGTAAGCAAAGAAATAAAATAGACCACAGGAAAAGCGGGGAAGCGGGGGAGCGGGGGGTTGGGGAGCAGGCAGGGAGCCAGAGTCTCCAGATCAGAAGAACATTTCCAGGATGTCACCATGTGCCTATTCTTAGAGGAGACCAATTCCTTGGAGAGTAAGTATATGGCACAGGGAGGTTCCTACCATGTAATCTCTGAGTGGGCTGCCATATGTAGGGCTGGGATGCAATTATCTTCTGCTTATAGACCCATAGGCAGCATCAGCCCCCGCCGCCCAGGGCTTCCACCCACATGTTCCCTAAAGGGTGTAACTCTACTGACTTACACCCTGAAGAAGACTGGCGTGCTTCTCTATAAAGACCACACCTTCTTGGGCTAATTAGGACGTTCAGAACATTCAATTGTTTGAATGGAAAATCAGCACCCCTGAATTCTACCATAGTCCTTTCTTGTGAGACTAGTGGAACAACTCTATCCCAAAACTGATTTGAATGTGACTAGGTCATCAGTTGCGATATGAAAAAAAAAAAAAAAGCTAAAGATAGATTTCTGATGAAGAGTCGGCAGACAAAAAAGAAAGAGCATGTGGTTTGGAGTCAGACAGGCCCAAACCGGGATCCCTGCTCTCTGCAACTCCTAGCATTATCTCGGGCAAAAGACAACTCCAAGCCTCTGTGTCCTTTTCTAGGAGAACGAAGCTTCCCTGGGCCTGACACTTAGAAGAGGCCAGGACATGTTAGTTCTGCCCATAACAGTGATGACCACATTCCGGAGCTGCAGCGGAGCCTCAACATCATCTAGACAAGGGCTTCTCAGACGTCAGTGTGCACACGGTTACCTGAGAATCCTGCTAAATGCAGATGCTGATGCGTAGGTCTGCAACGGGCCCTGGGATTGAGCAGGTCCCAGGCTCTCAGATAGTGGCAGATACCTCTGGTCCAAGGACCTCACTTTGAGAAGCAGGGATGTGGTGCAAAGGCTCAGTTGTATAGATGGCCCATTCAAGTGTGGAGAAGGTTAATGACTAGGCCACATCTGTAGCCCATCAGGGGCTTCCTGCTGTATTGAGTGGCAGAGGTCTCTCTCCCTTCCTTTCCAAGAGTGTGCCTGCTTCTCTTCCCTCTACCCACCCAGCTCAGGTCTGAGCAAAAAAATCCCTGGACAAGCAGAGACAGCAGGCTCTGGATTAGATTGAGTCCAGGCAAAAAAGGGAAAACAAACAGAGGGAAGGTAAGAGGATGAGCAGATGGCTTGTGGTAGCTCTAGCCAGGGCTGGCTGTAGGATTTCACCCTGTTCTTCTGTCCTTGCCTGGGATTTGCAGCGCTGGGATCAGGTCCACAGACTGACAGAGCTGGAAGGGACAGGTGAGGTCCCAGGTGATGCGGCCCGGCTGACCTGACATCATGCAACTGGCTAGAGGCACGGCTGCATTTAGAGACCAGGTCTCAGGACTCTTGGGCCTAGACTTCAGTCTCCACACCCATTGTCTTCCTAGAGGTACTTAAAATACATACCAGTACGTGGAATATATATATATATATTTTTTTTCGAGACAGAGTCTGGCTCTGTCACCTAGGCTGGAGTGCAGTGGCATGATCTCAGCTCACAGCAACCTCCGCCTCCCGGGTTCATGCCATTCTCCTGCCTCAGCCTCCCAAGGAGCTGGGACTACAGGCACCCACCACCACGCCTGGCTAATTTTTTGTATTTTTAGTAGAGACAGGGTTTCACCATGTTAGCCAGGATGGTCTTGATCTCCTGACCTCGTGATCTGCCCACCTTGGCCTCCCAAAGTACTGGGATTACAGGTGTGAACCACTGCGCCAGGCTGGGCAACTCCAGCAACTGCAGAGCCTGGAGTACCTGGCAGCGCACAAACCTGTGGACACACTTGGAAACCGTGGGCTGAAGGTCAACAAGGAGGGTATGAGCGCTCAAAACAAAGTGTGTTTCCTGATGTTAGAAGCGTTGGAGGCAGGAAAAAGGGGCAGCAGGCCGGGGGAACTTGGAGTGGAGAATGGCTTCGGGAAATGTGACAGCCCAGTGTGGCAGACGCAAGCCCCCCACTTAGGAGGATCCTATCCCCAGGCCATGTAGCCTCTTGGCTCTAAGTGACCCTGGCAACTCTGAACTCCCATCTGGGGCCTGCAGGACGTCCACCGGGCAGTTTAGTGGGGAGGGTGGCGAGCCAGGCCTACCTGTGACAGTCATGCCAGATCCATGCGTGGCGGCCGTTCTTGGGCCGGAAGTCGGACTGGCCATTGTTGTGGATCTGTGAGGAGAAGCGCAGGAGCCGGCGGTAGCCCGTGGTGGGGTTGGTCTGCGCGGCTGAGGCCGAGAGGCAGTTCTCCTCCATGGCACACTGCAGCATGAACATGGGCCGGTCCTCCAGGTAGGTGGTCTGCTGCACCATCTCCGCATTGAGGACCAGGTCAGGGGCGGCTGGGGAGGACGGCATGCTGGTCAACAAGGCAAGAAACCCCTCCCCAAGGCTTCTACTTCTGATTCTTGAGCTGGGACAAACCCCCTCTCCTGCCTACCGCCACCTTCTGGAATGACTCAAGGGCTCCTCAAGGTTACCTTCTTGTTCAGCAAGACCCTAAATTCCTCTTTTCCTCTGCTGTGAGTCCTCTTTGACAACTCTTCAGTTATCGGTGCAGATGAGCGAGATGTTAAAATCTCACACACCTGGTCCCAGGCTACGAGCTAAGCACAGATCATGGTACGTTAACAGATCCCGTGCCTCATAAGCGCTGAATGTGAGTGATGAGCACGTGGGGGTTGATTATATTGTTCTACTTTCAAGTGGCTTCGAGTTTTCCATAATAAAATGCAAAAACAACAATAACGACGTGATTGTGCTACCCAGAGAGAAAGAACACCTCTAATACCTTGGTCTGCTTCTTCTGGGAATGACATATTTTCCAACATGTATAATAGTGTCTGTAGATTTATGGTGCACTAATACAGTTCCCCTTAAAATACATCTTGACATATTTTCACGTTGACATATATCCATTACAGCACATTTCATGGCTACATAATATTTAATTCCTAGCTCTAGCTCGTATTTTTAGATATATTGGCTCTTTGGAATTTTTCAGTTACAAGCTGTGATAAATACCCTGTAGTAAATCTGTGCATATAACTTATTTTTTTTCTTTAGAATATATCTCTGTAAGGGAAAGTGCTAGGAGAAAGCATTGTCTGTTTTTAAGTCTCTGATTCCTATTGCCAAATTGCCTTCTTAACAGGTTCTTCCAGGTTCCAGGGCACACACTGCTGCCCTACGGGAGAGTTTTCCCCAGGTGCCTGTCTTTTACAATGGTTGATTTACTCAGTTAGTGCACTGCACATAGCAGGTGTTAAAAGAATGACTGATGGCTACAATCTACGCTTACTAAACAATTATATTAGAAGGCTTAGCTTCTTTGCAAAAGGATTAACTGTAGGCTTTACCTTTAAAAGTGAGCTTTCAGTGAACATTTCTAGTACACAGAAAAATGCCATATATTAATCAGTGATCACAAGATCCTGCCATCTTTTATTTTGACAAGTTGCTTGTAAATTTTTTTCCCCCTAGACTGCTTGGCAGAATTGCTTATACATTTTAAGCAAGCAGAGTCTGTGAGTTTTGCTTCCCTCAAGTTCACCAGCACGTGGAGGGAGCTCTGTCTCCTTTCTCCCCCTCCCCCTCCAGGCTTATAGGCTGCGGCAGAGCCCAGTGGGTTCTCAGTAAACCCTGTGAGCTCACTGGCACCTGACGGAGCTGGCATCCTCTAGAGAGCAGATCCACTCGCAAGAATTGGGTGTGGAACCAAAGGGTAGGCAAAGGGTGCACACAGATGGCACGTGGGGTGGGGCATGGAAGCCGTAAATCAGGAGGCTCCCGTTTGCTGACAAGTATTTCTTCTTGAAGGCTATGCCAGGATGCAGCATTGCCCTGTACTGAGTGTTCTGGATACGCTTATTTTTATGAGGATGTCGTGTGAGCCTATTAGTTGACAGCCCCTCTGAATACCTCTGAGCTGAGCATGGAGGTCTCCACTTAGGCTCTCCTGCCAGCTCGCGAGGCGAGGGATCGTTAATGTCCCATGGTCTGTGCTTAGCTGGTAGCCTGAGACCTGCAATCTCAACACCTGCCATGGGTTGGGGACTTGGCCTCCCCTGCATCCAGCAGGCAGCAGAACTCCTAGGTGGCATCCTTCCACGTACCCAGGGCCTGAGTATTACGATGCACTGTGCTAGGCTCTCTGGACAGAGCTGAGCAAGGCAGAGGTGGAACTACCCTAGACTCTAGCAAGAGAGAGACATATTCAGCACATAATAATTACTACTGCAACAAGAGCTGGCAGGAGAAATGCGGGGTATGATGGGAATTGTAACAGGAGGAGCCTGTCGGGTGGGTGGTCAGGAGGCTGCTTTGGGAGAAGTTGTGTTTTAGTTTTTTTCTGAAGGAGGAGTGGGGATTCAAGGAAATAACACTAAGGATGAGGTTGGGGCAAAACAAACAGCCTGTGCCAGGCCCCTGCGGCACCAAGGAGGGTGAAAGCCAGTGTGGTGCAGACACTGAGGACGGGAGGGGGTGGCCAGGGAGGAGGCTGGACAACACAAGCACCGTGCGAGCCCCTGGTCACGGAAGTGCGGTGGGACACTTGGGTGGGATTTAAGTGGGACGTGGCCTTGGCTCTGGCTTTGGGGAGGGGAGAGGAGGGGAAGCCACCGCAGGGGCACGTATCACTGTAGGGATCTCCTTTGCAGTGATGCTGTGTGGAAGGTGGTCATCTGGACACAGGCAGCAACAGTGGCAGAGAAAGACATAGAGAAGGTTGAGGAAATACTGAAAGGTTAAAATCAAGAGGGACTGGACATGGGGGTGGTGGGGAAGAGGGAGAATCAAGGAGGATGTGTAGATTTCTAGCATATGCAGTTGGTGGAGTGAGAATAAGATATTATGAAGGGTTGCCTGAAGAACTAGTTTATTTCCCTGAATACTCTAACATGCATTTAGCCAGGGCAGCCAAGAGCTGTGTTCCTGGCCCCAAAGACTACTGCCCTGCTGCAGACACACTCCCAGTGATGCTTCAGCCTAAGCTGTGCAGCATTCTAAGAAATCTCCCCATGAAACTCATTTTTGGATCTTCCATGAGGATCTGATGGCATCATTCATCTCATAAATCTCAGTCCTCAGAAATTCCCTTTAATCTCTTAGAGTTGTGGGCTTCTCTTGACTCATAGCCATGTTTCTATCTCATAGGTACTGTTAGTTATATTAATGACCAGTATTCTCTTTGCTCTGGCTGCTAGGAAGCTCACTGTGAAATTAGTGACCTACTCATAATAAATGCATAGAACCCCCTAGTACACATTTTTAAAATTAACCCCTCCCTGGCTCCATTTTAAGCCACTACCATTTTGCCAGCACCTGTCTATCTTTCATCTGTTTTTATTTTATGCTATCTTGAATTGTATTTAGGTTTGTATTATCTTAATTTCCTTCTGGAAAAGATGGGATATTGCAAATATAAATAAATTGATGAATAAAGAAAAGGCCCCCGACAGGGGAGTGGCTGTTCCTCTCTGCTGGGATGCTTTCCCCTGGGGAGCTGGTAAGATGGTGATCTCGCCATCTCTTCTCTCACAAGGATGTGATAGCTTGTGATGTCTGCCCAGAGAAGCCTGCCCTGAGGAGCTGGTAAGATGGTGATCTCGCCATCTCTCCTCTCACAAGGATGTGATAGCTTGTGATGTCTGCCCAGAGAAGCCTGCCCTGAGGTCCTGCTTTGCAAGGGCTAGGAGATGCTAGTGAGTCTAAAAGGGGTTGGTGGGAGACGCAGCTGCTGGGCTCAGTTCAATCCTGTATTCTCCGTGATAGCAGGATGACAGTGCATCTTTGTTTATCAAGCCCTTGCACATATTAATTGTCACACTTGATTTCTAATTTCTAGGGAGAACTACAACTATAGACCACAGAGGCTGACACGCTTTCCCAAGATCAGCCAATAAGGCAGGGTCTGGTCTCAAGTTCTCTGGCCAGTACCTGGGCCTCCCAATGGAGATGGCTGCGTGTGGGTTTATATTATAAGGCCAGGAAAGGAAGGGCAGGGTTTGGGCTCAGAAGGACAGCATTCCAAAAGGTTGTCTACTGCTCCTCTTCTCTCAGCATGGGAGGGAGGCTTCAGGAAGTGGGTCAATCTGAATCCTGGCTGGCATTCCCTTCTATGGGCTCAATCTCTCTAGGACTCCCAGTGAACCACCAGGCAGCTAAGTGACCTCCAGGGTCTGAAAACAGGAAATGCTCTACAGAGGAGGTGGAGGGAGGAAGCCAACACCCATGGAAGATGTCATCGACCTCATTTAACTGGCATGACGGAGGCACTCTCAGTCATGTAGTCTGCCCTGGGTCACTGCAGTAGCAGTGGTCCTGTGACTGAACACAGGCTACAGACTGCAGCCCCTCCCTCCCGCTTTTCTCCCCACTACATCATAGACAGCGATCTGTGGTTGGGGTGGCGGTCATCTCTCTTGCCCCCAGTTTTTCTCCCTTAGGATTTCATTCCACCTTCCTCTATTGCTTGGCTCATGGGAAGGCTTCAGAGTCTCTTGAGGAATAACTGGTGGGACTCTGGTCCCCTCGGGAGCCTGGTGGGGAGGGAGGGGAGGAGCTCTTACTTTCTGAGCAGGCAACTCCAGCCCCATACTGCACTCCGCCCTGGGGGCAGGCCACGTCCTCCCCGTCGTGGCGGCAGTGCGCCAGGGACAGCTCCGTTCCCGAGCACTTCACTCCACTCATGACCACTTTGTTGCTGTTGACATCTCCGTGCCAGTACCAGGTCTCCTGGAAGAACCAACAAAACAAATGGTGGGCACATCATCTCGAATTGTTACTTTCTCATATCCTATCAACTTGCAGCCTCACAAAAATCCCAACGTTTTATGATCCCATTTTTTCAGATGGAGACAGCACAGACAGTCACCTGTCCAAGCTGTGCAGTTAGTTGGTGGCAGAGTGAGTGGGAATCCAGGTCTCCTGACCGTAGCACTTGGACTCTGTCACTCTCTCCCTCAGGGAAGTAGAGCTAAGGTTGTGGTCAAATACTGCAAGGCTGTGTGTCAGGAATGGCAGGTGCATGCAACTCAGGTTGCCCACTCCCTAGTCCTGACCCAGGGCAGACATTGCTAATCAATCACAGCACTCTCTCCTCTAAGCCCCAATAGGATCTCAGAATCCTTCTCAACACAGTGCTCCAGGAAGATGTTACTGGTTGATTGGAAGTGGTGAGAGAGAAGAAGAAATCTATTTGCATAGGTCAATCGTTAGACATGTTATAAAGACGAAATTCTGAATTTAGACTTTTCCCCAGTTTAAAGAGCAATTAATAGAGTAGTTCTGCACAGAAGCTGAGGAGATCCGAGGCTTAGGATGCTGGGATTTATTTGGCCCCTTTGCTCTATGGGGCTTCAAAATACTGTTAGGATTTACTCTCACACTTCAGAGAAGTTTCCAGCAGAGAAAAATGAGGAGCAGAATGGGGCTGTCAGGTACAGAAACGGGATGAGAACACAGGTGCTGTGTTCCTCGGGTCTCTTGGGCTTGGAGGCTGAGGCAGGATTAGAGCTCAGGGAGGTCTTCTTGGGATCAGAGACAGACCATCACGACAGGAAGGGCCTTGGAAGTATTAATATCTCATCTAAACTCTCCTGTGATGGTTCATTTTATGTGTCAACTTGGCTAAGCCACAGTACCCAGATATTTTGGTCAAACACTATTCTAGATGTTTACGTGAGGCTGTTTCTAGATGAGATTAACATTTTAATCAGTAGACGTTGAGTAAGGCAGATTACCCTCCATAATATGGGCAATTCTCATCCAATCAGTTGAAGATCTTAAGGGGTTAAAAAAAAAAAAAATGACCACAGACTGACTTCAGACTCTAGCTGCAACATCAATGCTTCCAGCCTGCTGGTCTACTCTGCAGACTTCAGACTTGCCAACCTCATAATTAGATGAGCCAATTCCTTAAAAGAATTATCTGTCTTCATGCTGTGTGTGTGAGAGATATACACACACATATATAAACACACATTCACACATCCTGTTGGTTGATAGCACACACACAAACACATTCATACAACCTATTGGTTTTGTTTCTCTAGAGAACTTGACCAATACCCACCTCCATCCTCCAGATGAAAAAAATGGGGACTTGAGAAGGGATGGGGCTTGTAATCAGTGGCAGATTTGGAACAAATGTCAGTCCCAGGCCTATTTCAAGACCCCAGCTGAGGCCCAGGTGTCTTAGGAATGAACTGACTGGGAAGAAAAATATCTGGTCGAAGACTCCCTTGAAATGTGGCGCTGTTTTTCCACTGTCCTTGGAGATTTAGAGAGTGCCCTGGTTTGTCATAAACAATATTAGCAGAAACACTGCGTTGCCTAGGGAGGCCAAGCTCCCAGAGGGCGTAAGCAGCTATTTTAAAGGCCTGTCCCTTCTGGATGCCGGAATGAGGAGCCACCGGGCAGGGGACCCCAGGCAGCTTCTGCTCAGGGCTCAGGACTTCCCATTGGAGCGACCTGGGACCCACCCAGCCCATGGGAGACAGTCAGGCTCAGTAAGGATGCAGGAATTCTCCTCTTCTCTCCCTAAACCCCTTTCTTAGGTCCCAAGAAGGGCCACTGGGGAAGGAGAGCTGGAGTCAGGATTAACAACACAAGAGGAGGGTCTCCAAGCATCTTCCCGTTCTGTAAGCTGCTTAATGGAAGTGTTTACAGCCAGGATACTGAGGTCTTGGGATTATTCATTCCATGTCACAGGGAGGACAACTGAGGCAGGGAAGGGTGGCTGCTTTGCCCCAGACCATTACACAGCCAGCTGGTGGGAATGCGTCGGGATTAGACCCAGAGCCTCCTATTTTGTTGCTGCTCTGTGATGGGGGCGGGAGGGTGGGAACTAGGACTAGAGCTCAGCTGTTCTCAGCTGAGTCACTCTCTTTGGAGAAGGGGCAGTGGGAGGAAGTGCAGCTGATGTGACAAGGCTTGGAGATTCCCTAGCGTGTCAATGGGAGAATGCATTAGGCACAGATGCCAGCGGGGAAATGTGTTCAGACCAGAGCGGGTTTCAAGGGAGCAAGCTAAGGCGTTTGGGGGGGTTGAGCCTTGGGCTGGGGGTCACCACCTCCCCAAAGGACTGAGTTGTTCTGCACAAGGCACATCAGGACCCCCCAGGATCAGCCTTGAGCCCAGGGTGAACCCCAGTGTGCAGAGCAGGAGTGGACCATGAAAAGCAGAGCCCAACCCCTCGTTCTGCAGCCGAGAAATCGAGGCAGAGGTGGGAGTGACCTGCCCAAGGACTCAGGCCTGTAAGGAGCAGCGCTGTGGCCAGAGCGAGGCTCCCTGACTCTGGGTCCAGGGCAACTTGCTCTGTCCTGCCTTTACGGCTAGGGAAGGTACGTGGGAGAGGGGGGCTGACTGAAGACAGTGTGGTCAGACTGCATGGGGCGTGAATGCGGGGTCTGAGGCCGGGGCTTCTCACCTGGAAGGCGTTGCTGGCGAATCCCAGGCCCAGCTGGCGGCAGACCACCATGGCCTCCACGATACCCCAGTTCTGGCCACACACCATCCCCCACACAAGGGACCCGTTTCTCTCCACCAGCACCTCCACTCGGCCCTCGTAGGGATTGCGGCCCCCGTTCAGGCGCAGCTGCAGACACAAAGGAAGGCCACGGTCACCAAGAGGGACAAGGGAGCTTCCCCACTACGCTGCCATCAGCCCCAGTGTCCTGGAGTCCTAAGCCAGGTGGTGCTGCCCGGGACACACTCAGATTCAGCAGCACCCTTGGGAGCCCCCGGTGGCAGTGCCGTGCCTAGCATGGTCTTATAGTGAGGTCCCCACCCCAGGCACCCTAAGCAGCTGGGGAGGCCCAGTGACTCCACTGAGCCCCACAGCAGAAGCTGACCCTGCTCCCCACAAGCCTATCAGTAGGGGGCTGCTCTTTGGGAGGATGGTGCCCTCGGGACCTTGACATGTTGGAATCTCACAAGACTCCTGCCTGGGCACTTTTTGCCACACCCCCTACCTGGCGGGTTCCAGAGCCACTGGCATCTTGTCCCATGGCTCCCCTGCTGGTCTGAGACCCACCTAACCAGCTGCCTGTTTGACAACTCTGCTTGGTATCTCAGAGATCACAAATCTGAACTTGTTGTCTTTTCTCTTTACCCTAAATGACTGGGTGTGGCCATGTTCCAAAACAACTTTATTTTAAAAAACAGGCTGGGTATGGTAGCTCATGCCTGTAATCCCAGCACTTTGCGGGGCCAAGGTGAGAGGATCACTTGAGCCCAGGATTTTGAGACCAGCCTGCGCAACATAGTGAGACCCCATCTCTACAAAAAAATAAATTTAAAAAATGAGCCAGGTATGGTGGTGCATACCTGTAGTCCCAACTACTCGGGAGGTGGGAGGATCCCTTGAGTGCAGAAGTTTCAGATTGCAGTGAGCTATGATCATACCACTGCACTCCAGCTTGGGCAACAGAGCAAGACCCTGTCTCAAAAAAACAAACGAACAAAAAACCAGGAGGAGGGGTGGTCTTGGCCACATATCATAGTTTGCTTGGCTCCTGAATCTGCTGTTATTCAAGCCAGAAAGAGAGGAGCAATTCTTGACATCTCCCACTCTCTTATCTCACATCCTGTCAGTCTTCGCCTGTGGGTTTTATCTCTCGTCTCTCTCCAATGCATCCACTTCCCTCCAGTCCTTCCCTACCCTCCCTCATCTCTTGCCTGAGCCAGAGCAATGTTCCTGTTCTAGGTCCTAAAGCCAAGGCAAGTCTCAGAGGCTCTGGCTGCAGAATGTGGCTGCCTCGTTGCCTCTGGGGCCAGGAAAACACATGGTCACCAAGGGCACTTGCCAAGGCTCCAAGACGTTAAGGCTAACCAGGCCTGGGATGGCCTCTAGGACAGAGAGAAGGGTTTGACTGTTCTGGAAGGAATCTGGACACTTCATGCATTGGGGGGCTTTTCTCATTTTCTAGAGAAGACTGGGGCGCACAGTGTAGCTGGCATGCAGTTCTAACTCAGCAAAGGACACAGCTTGCCATTCCCAGGGCCCCACGTAGAGCGTCAGCATCCTGGAAACCGTGCGGCTTTCTGGTGAGCGGGGTCTGACCTCACCAGTGACAATGGAGCCTACGGGACCTCATGGTCAGCCAGGAGCCTCTGTCCTCACCCTCTCCACCTCCTCACCCAAGGAGGATGCCAGGGAAGGTCAAGCCCTCTCCAAGTCTCTTAAAACAGCCCAGGCATTTCCCTTTTCCTGTTCCTTTGGTTCTCAGTGGCAGCAGCACAGGGTTTTAAAGAAGGGAGCGAAGTGTGTGGCAGCCCAGTTTTTTTCTGAACATGAACAGAGGAAACAGAATGCCTCTAGCCAGCAGAGCACAGCCAGGCTGCACCGTGTTTTGATAAGGTTGTGGCTAGCCAGTCCCATGCCTGTCTTTGGAGGTGGTGGGGCAGAGGTGAAGTAACTCAACTCAGATGTTAACATGCAAGGAGGCAAGGCCTTTCCAGCTCACACTGCACACAGGGGCTTGGGCCTGCTGCCAGGCCAGGGCCAGGCCCGAAGTTCGGAGGGGGAACTAAACATTGCAAACGCCAAGTGGCAATGTGTGTCACAGTACTAGCAGCAGCGCCTGGTCACTTCCTGGGTTCACCCCAGAGCTCTGTGGCTATACTTTCTGCGGCCTCAGTTACAGTCCCCTCTAGGTGTCCAGTCCCCTCACCTTTTTCTGCAAGCCCATGGCAGGGGTGTTGCATCTCACACCAGCATCCTCCTCGTGGTTGCAGCCCTGAGACTCAGTGTTGAACTTGCAGTCTATGATGGACTTCTCATTGCCTGTGCACTGGATCTCGTTGAGGTGGATGGGTCCGATCCCTGCAAGGGGAGAATAAACATGATCTATGAAAGCTTTGGAAGGAAACTTTCTGGAGTGGCAAGAAAGCCCTGGACAATAAGAACATGCCTCTCCCATCCTCAGACCTCTCCCCACTGCCTCTTGTAATCAGCTCAATGACCCAAGCCTCTTCTCCCCAGAGAGAACAGTGCTAATTCTCTTGGGATTCACTTATCCCACAAGAGCAAATAAAGTTTTCTACTAATTTGCTGCGTGAGCTTGGCTGATCACTCAGCCTCTCTGAATGCCAGTTTTCTCTCATCCTTTTTCTAGTCCAAAGGAATTGGACTAGAAGTTGTGTAGTTTCCTTCCCGACTTTAATATTCCACGCATTTATGAATCTCAAAGGTACAACTATTGCTGTATCTGTCAGGGTCCCTGCAGGAAACAGACGGCATGTACAAATTGGATTGAGTTAGAAAAAGGGATTTTAAAAATAAAGGTATGGACGGAGTGAAGGGAAATCACAGAGCACAGTCCAGTACTCAGGAGCTAGTGACACAGGCGTAGATACCACACCCATTACCCTCTGCCTCCCTGCTAGGGGCTGAGGATTCAAAGACGGGTAAGGCAGGCCCCTGCCCCGAAGAGCTCCCAGTTCCTGGGGGAGGCAGAACTTACACAAATGCTTGTGATATGACATGGTCAGTAACAAAGATGAAGGTCACAACGGGTGCTCTGGAGCTCAAAGGAGGGCCCTCGACTCTGCCGGAGGGTTCTGGAAACAGCTGGTATCGAGGTTTACTGAGGCCAAAAACCAACTTCTAGACCAACCCATATTAGCAGGCAGGACCAAGTTTCTATTTCCTTGGAAATTCATAAATGATGATGCTTCCAATTCCTTGGAATTTTACAAAATGCATAAAAACGCATCGGTGATGGTGGCTGGAAGCATCGAAGGACTAGCGTGGAAAGGCTGTGACAAGGCACCGATCCTAATCAGAGCCCAGGAAGCAAGCAAGGCCCACAGCTCATGGGCACAGAAACAGTCAGGAGAGAAAACCCTATGTTGGGAAAGAGCAGAAGGTTCTGTCTGGGAAACAGCTGGGCTGATCTGGTCCAAACGCCCGTGCTCTCCTCCCTCTAGGGAAGCCCTCGCTGTCTCCTGCCTCCTGCACTGCCCTCTTTCTGCCTACATCTAAGGAGAAGCCTGCCTTGAAGAAAAACCTCCATCCTCCTCCATGGTGCAGCTTGAAAGACCTCCCACTTGTCTGAACTTCTGCTTTTTACACATCTTGCTCAAGCGGCAATGAGCTGGGCAGGCAGCCTGAGATTGAATTCAGCTTGAGGTTGAAGATTAGGTTGAATCCTTGGAGAGTGATAAAAGCTTTAGCTCTACCTTGCTCATCTGTAAAAGGCCAATTAATTATAATATGTGTTTTGCCAGGTCGGGATTTTTTTTTTTTGTAGGGGGGCAGTGGGACGAAGTCTTGCTCTGTTGCCCAGGCCGGAGTGCAGTGACGCAATCTTGGCTCACTGCAACCTCCGCCTCCCAGGTTCAAGTGATTCTTCTGCCTCAGCCTCCTGAGTAGCTGGAAATACAGGCACATGCCACCACGCCCAGCTAATTTTTGTGTTTTTAGTAGACATGGGGTTTCACCATGTTGGCCAGGATGGTCTCGATCTCTTGACCTTGTGATCTGCCCGCCTCGGCCTCCCAAAGTGCTGGGATTACAGATACGAGCCACCATGCCTGGCCTGATTAAGGTTATTTCTTATTTCTCCCACTTGACGTGAACTCCTGGAGAGCGGAGTATTTTTGGAATAAATGAATTCTCCATTCCAGGATCCAGGCTGAAGAGCACTCAGACAATGTTTGTGGATTGCTAAGACTACAGCTCAAGACTGGACAGGACAGGTAAAGCCAATTTAAGAGCCTAGCATGCTTCAGACTCAACTGGTCGGTCTCCTTCTGGCTGAACTTCTGTGTAAACTTGCGTGGCTGTCTCAGACATCTGGGGTTGGTCTCCTTCTGGCTGAACGTCTATGTAAGCTTGCGTGGCTGTCTCAGACACCTGGGGACGAGGCCCCGGGGGTCAGGGCCTCCGTCCTGAAGCACACATACCCATGGTGCGTCCAAGGAAGGGCACAGAGAAAGAGGCCCGGTGTGGCTCACTCTCTACCTGCCCCACTGAGTTCCACAGGGGGTTGGGCAGGGTGGAAGAGGCTCCGAAGGACACTGGACTGGGCATCTGGCTTCAGCGTCTGGGTGTCTGTGGGCTTCTGGTTCCTTCTGCTGACCTGGGCTTGGTGTTCTGCATCCTTGACCTGCAGCTGTCACCTACTCCTGGGTTCTGGAGCACCCCTGAATTGCTCCTTCTCATGGTGCCTTCCCCGTCTCCACGTTGGCTCTGTTCTTCTCCACATACAAACCCTGGCCTAGGTGACCACATGGCTTGAGGTAGAATTAGGGCACAGTGGAAAAGCCGCGTCTAACATCATAGAGCAGTGTTACGGCTTCCATGGGTCCAGGCCAATGAGTGGGCTGAACTGTCAACTAAGCTGGTTACAATCAGATTGTAGGAAGCACAAGAGAACAGAATAGGACATGTCACGGATTCTGCATGTTGTAAAGCTGAGCTCTTGTTTAGAAAACCTTTGCTGGAGTTTTACATGTCACGTGCATTCCTTCTTGGGGACTGCATGCAAAAGGGTTTTCAAGCCACTGCTGTAAAACTGGGGAGCTGCCCCCTCCAGTACAGGAGCCACCAGCTGCATGTGGCTATTGAGCACTTGAAATGTAGCCAGCCAGTTTGTCTACTCAGAAATGCAGACAAACTGAGCTGTCTGTTAAGTGTAAAATACATACTGGATTTCAAAGACTTAGCACCAAATATGCAAGTGATCTCATTAATAGCATTCATATTGATTACATGTTGAAATAATATTTTGGATACACTGGTTTAAAGAAAATACATTATTAAAGCTAATGTCATCTTTTTAAAATTGTGGCTACTAGAAAATGCAAAGTTACATCCGTGGTTCCTGTTCTATTTTCTTTTTGAGAGACAGTCTCGCTATGTCACTCAAGCTGGAGTGCAGTGACATGATCATGGTTCACTGCAGCCTACCTCCCAGGCTCAAGTGATCCTCCCACCTCAGCCTTCTGAGTAGCTGGGACCACAGGTGTGTGCCACCATGTTTGGCTAATTTAAAAAAAAATTTTGTAGAGAGGGGGTCTCACTATGTTGCCCAGGCTCGTCTTGAACTCCCAGGCTCAAGTGATCCTCCTGCCTCTGCTTCCCAAACTCCTGGGATTACAGGCGTGAGTCCTTTCTGTTTCTATCAGACAGCACTGGTCTAGTGTTGGAACTTCTTCACCAAGTATTTGTTCTACTGATCCTACTGATTCAACTGGAACACATTCATTCATTCTTTCTTTACAACGTGAATAGCACTGGAGCACTGCATGCTGGCAGACTCGGCACTAAGGACACAGAGATAAAGACACAGGTGCTTCCCTCATGTGGCACGCAGCCTTGCAGGGACGTGGAGGCACCAACAGGCAGTTGGGGTCCCGATGTGGGCAGGGGTCCTAAGGCACAGAGCACAGAGCCTGACCAGGACCTCATGTCTGTGCTGGTGAGGCTGGAGCCAGTCAGAGCTGCAGGTGCTGTGCATCCAGCCACCTTGTTTCACAGTGAAGAATCTGAGGCCCAGAAGGTTGCTCAAGGTCACCAAGCAAGCAGGTGGCTGGGCAGGGAGGAGGACTCAGATTGCCCAACTCACAGTCATTGCCCTTTCATGCCTCCTGGCTGTGGGTGTGGTCACCAAGTCCATCAGCTAGAGCCAGGGCTGAGGGGCTGACCCTGTCTGCTCTGTGACTTGACATTAAATGTGGTACTTCTCCCTTTCTGCCTACTAGAGTTGACCCCGCCCAGCATGACAGGAGATATCAATCATCCACTGATTCTTACAAGGACAGCATCAAAAATGCCAAATGCCTCTTTCTCCCAGAGTTCTGCAGGCCCCTGGAAACCTCTGGCTGCTCTAGGCAGTGAAATAATTAGGTCACATAGCACACACCCATGATAAATGGAATGTTTGTGTCATCGAGGGCCTGTTTATTCCTCAGAATGAGTGGTCTTTGTCCTGTAGGCCCTTGGAGAGCACAAACCCACACATTGGCCAATCAGTAAATGACTGCAGGGATAGTCAAGATCCAGGGAGGCCAGGTGCAGTGGCTCATGTCTATAATCCCAGCACTTTGGGAGACTGAGATGGGTGGATCACTTGAGGTCAGGAGTTCAAGACCAGCCTGGCCAACATGGGGAAACCCCGTCTTTACTAAAAATAGAAAAATTAGCTGGGTGTGGTGGTGCACACCCATAATCCCAGCTACTTGGGAGGCTGAGGCAGGAGAATTGCTTGAACCGGGGAGGCGGAGGTTGCAGTGAGCCGAGATCGTGCCACTGCACTGGGTGACTGAGTGAGACTGTCTCAAAAAAAGATCCAGGGGATCCTGTGGAGCTCACCATGCCCAGGGAAGGAGCACTGTTCTATGGCCCAATGGAAGCTGCCAGGTGGCATGATGGGACTCAGAGTGCACCCCAGACCCCCAAACTTCAGTGCACACCTGGAAGCTTGCACAGACTGGAGAACAGAGGCAGAGAGACATTCTGAATGTGAACAGGACTGGGCCACGGTGAGCATAAGGAAGAAGCCCTTGTCTTAGAGTTAGAAGACTTGGCTTTCAGTCTGTCTCTGCCAGCAATGAATGGGGTGACCTCAGACTGGTTCTCCTCATCTCTTGGACTAGAGGACCTGAGGTCTCTCCAGCAGTACTGTCCATCATTTCAGGACTCTCTCGAGGCCACTGGAATGCGGGCCTCCTTCCAACGTCAGGGCACCCTGTAAGAGCTGACCCACTGCAGGCTAGGGCATGGGTAGGCCGTAGAAAGAACCAACCAATGGCACCAGACAGATGAGCTCCACTTCTAGAAGGAGGAAAGCTCTACGGTCTTTGACTCAGCTGGAGGTTAAGTTCAATGCAGGATTGTAGAATATCACACAGAAAACCACTGGATGTGGTGTCAGGCCCTGGGCTAGTGAGGGCTATCATTTCTTCCAGTGACCTCACCACATTCCTTTCTGTGGGGTGATGGCCCGACATCTGACACTATGGAAATATCCCCTCTCCACTGGACAGGCCACCCCACCCCTTGTCTGTAGGCTATTCTGCTTCCTACCCATCCCTTCCCAGCCATAGCAGCCGATGGTCTGCAGTGGCCTCCCTGCTGGTCAAGGCTGAAAAGATTCCAGGAAATGACTATGACTTCCCTCGCTCAAGTCACAGTTGTCTCGGGGAGGACTGGGCACTCCTAGACTGCACAGTCTGTTCAGGGTAAAAACTCCTCCTGTTGAATGACCAAGGTTCGTAAGGATAAATGGTGGTCGTTGGGCTTCCTGGGGAGGGGAAATGACCTCTTCTGTGTCGTCTTCTAGCTGCAACATCACTTTCCACCAATGGACCCACTTGAAAGCCTCCCTTCCTTCTGTTTTTTTGCTCACATGAAAGATTTGTTCGGGACAGTTAATAAAAAGCAGGCCCTTTCTCAATTAGTCTGAGGACATCCGGAGGGTGGCTTCTTGTTCCCTTTCTCTGCTGTCAGGGAGGGAGTGTGTGCAGGGCTGCTCTGGGGAGGAAAAGTAAGATGGCATTTGGTCCTTTTGTTGTACAGAGTGGTTCAGTCTGGTGAACTTGGAGGCCCTCTCCTGCAGGAGGCGCCTGAGAACCCCGGCTTTTTTGGTAAGGCAGCGGAGAGCACTGGGTTAGGAGCTGGGAGACCTACGGGGGAGTATTCATTGGCTGCTAATATGTTATCTCACCTTGGATGTTTACTCCGTTTTTTGGGCCTCTGCTTCCAAATCCATAAAATAGGGTCTCAATGTTCTCTAAGGCCCCTTTCAGCTCTGTCTAGGGAGAGGCCTGGGATTCTCTCCCAGGCAGCTGCTAAAGGGAGGAGGGAAAGAGGATTGCCCGAGAGCTCACTGCCGGCAGCCAGGCTGGGCTCACGGCACCATGCTCCTGGGAAGAGAGGCCCCCTCTACCCTCCCCATTCCTTACCTTGCCCCAGTCGGGAGCCAGTGACTGCCTCTTTGGCACTCCCAAAGCCCAGCTCTCTGCAGACCACACTGGCTGACACCAGGTCCCACTTGTCGTCGCAGACGGTCCCCCATTCTCCATTTTTGAGCACCTCCACGCGGCCCTCCCCGATGTAGGCACCGCCTCTCAGTCGCACCAGGGGTTGCTGAAGAGAGACACGGTCCTGCTGAATACAGATGCTGATGCGTGTTCAGCAGGCGACCACTGTCCCCTCCCGCTCCCTTCCCTGCCACCCTGTTCCCAGGCCAGGCACTCAGTCCGGGAGCTGCAACTGTGCTTGATGTATGGATGTGTGTGTGTGTGTCGTGGGTGTGTGTGTGTCGTGGGTGTGTTGGGGTGTGGAAGCTTCCTCTACAGAGTCAGCTCTGGTGCAAGCTACCTTTGCAGCCCTTGCGTGGAGCTTCTGTCCTGGTCCCCTGGGGAGCCCATCGGGGACTGTCAATCACTCATCACCCCAACCTTTGTGTGGCACAAGGATCCCTCCATCAGCACTTCCCCCACCAACTCCAGAGCCTCATGCTTTTGAGCTAAAGAAGCGCCTACCCTCCAAAGTCTGCAGATTCCAAATGGATCATAATTCTTTCTTGTAACAAGGTTGCTTCTAAGCAAGTTTGGATCAACCTTGTTTATAACATAGTGCTACAGTCTAGGCCTGCAGAGACTCCACAGTACTAGGTAGGCACTGGAACGATTCTGCTGTGCACACCAGCTAGAGGCAGGAGGGAGCAGAACAGGGAGACAGGCAGCTGGAAAGCCAACCTTCATAGAGCCGTGACTCAGAGAATGGATAGGGAGCCTCATACTGATTTGTCCTAGGGCTGGGGGCATGCCCAGCCTCCCTCGATTTGACTCCAAGTCCAAATTGGCCTAACTCCAGAAGATGCAGCCCAACCAGCTATGCAGAGAGGGTGGAGAATTACAGTTTAAATACCCCTAATGTTCACTGACAGTCTGGAAGCTTTAATCTCCTTGTGGGCTTTACTGAGTTAGACAGGAGTAAGACTCTCTACGTCTTGGCCACAGTGCATCATGTCTTACAAGATGGGAGCTGGGTCACTTGACTCCAGCTGTTCACATATCCAGGTTTGCATCTGTTTCTCTGCATGTGTGTGCATGCACACACATATGTGGCACGTGTGTGTGTGCAAGCTCACCTGCATGCATGCTGCATGTATGCACGTATGTGTTTTGGAGGAGGCTCAGAAGCCCGTGAGGCTCTCAGCTACTGCTGATGCTCATTCAACTCCACAGAGGGAGTGAGGAAGACTGTGTAGCCATTCTAGGTGTGTCATAACAGACCAGAGTCATTGCCTGCCCTGGCCTATGTTGTCCTTCGCCCAGAACTGCCTTCACCCTAGCACTGATGGCCACGCGAGGCAGGCCTGGGTGGAGGTGACCTTTTCAAGCATTCATGTCCACCAGCTACCTTCAGCGGGATGGCATCACACAAGAACCTGCCTCTCTACCAATTGTACCTTGGGGCTGGCCATGGGAGGGTGGGGTGCTGAGACAGCACCCAGATTTACAGACCTCAGGGACTACTCTGACCCCGGCAGTATGGGAAGAAGAAAAAAGAGGAAAACACCCAGTGGCTATAGGATCTTTTATCCTAGCTTTAAAAAAAAACCCAAACAGGGCCAGGCATGGTGGCTCATGCCTGTAATCCCAGCACTTTCGGAGGCCAAGGTAGGCGGATCATGAGGTCAGGAGAGCGAGACCATTCTGGCTAACATGGTGAAACCCCGTCTCTACTAAAAAAAATATATATATATATACAAAAAATTAGCCAGGTGCGGTGGCGGGTGCCTGTAGAGTCCCAACTACTCGGGAGGCTGAGGCAGGAGAATGGCGTGAACCCAGGAGGCGGAGCTTGCAGTGAGCCGAGATCGCGCCACTGCACTACAGCCTGGGCGAAAGAGCGAGGCTCCGTCTCAAAAACAAAAAACAAAACAAAACAAAACCAAACCAAACAGAACAAAACACGCATAACTGCTGGCTGGCTCCAACCTCTGTTTTCTGTAGAATGCTGGCCTCCTGCCTCCCTGACCTCCCTTCCCAAGCTGTCTTCCCACAGAATGGACCATCCATGACCTAAGCTTAATGGAGGCAGAGGTCAAATAACCTCGCCCCAGCCCGGCAGAGGAAAGAAAGAAACCAAGGGAAAATATGATGTAAGGCACGCTCGCTCTGTTTCAATTGGTTTAGTATGAACTTGATTCCTTTGCTTTAAACTGCACAGTAGAGGAATTCCAAAACAGTAGGATCTGGTATTCTGGATGACACACAAGGAAAGCTCAGAGGCTCAGGCTGAGGCTGTGGAAAGGATGTGGCCATCAAATCATACACAGGGGGCAAGGAGGGTGTGGTGGGGCAAGGAGGGTGTGGTGGGGGTTTGGGGGGTGGTGGACTGATTGTCGGAGGTGGACATGGCACTGTCTAGGTGTGTCCTGGAGGCACACATATGATGGTGTGGTCACCTCTGTGCTCTTCAGAGGCCCTTGAGGGGACTGAGGAGGCAGGGCCTCCTGAAAGTGCCAGGAAGTCACTCCTAATAGTTCCCACTCCCTCTGGTTGAGGAGGGCTCGGCTCCCAGCATGCATTTCACTCCTCTCACTGAAGGCTCAGTCTTTTGTTCAAATCTCTACCAAGCCTGGGAGGGGTGCACCCAGTGTGGTTTATCCAGCTCTTGTCACGGTGTCCCTTTTATATTGGAGGAGTGTAATCACCTCCTTTCCACAGGAGGTCTCAACAAAGAGGGGAGACCGGGGAGGGGAGAGGGGAAAGAGGGAGGGGAGAGGAGAGGAGACAAAAGGGCATGGTTGGGGGAAAGCTGGTTGGCTCAGCCTCTGCTGCTCCTGCCCGGCTGCCTGGACCTGGCTGACACACCTGGCTGACACACTCTCTGCCCCCACCCCAGAGCCCTTCTCCCTCCTCTGGCTCCCTCTTATCCCTGACTTGGTGACAGCCCACCTGGAACTCACCCCTGCCAAGGTGATGATTACTACGATCGTCACGCTAATCAGATGCTGTCTTGTCTACTCATGCCGAGTCAGCAAACAGTGCACTAAGTACTGAGGTCTTACCTGGCACAGAGCATCAGCCCCTGATAAATGATCGGTCACTTCTCCTATCCCTCCCTCTCCTCTTCCCAGTTGCTATTCCCACCCACTCACGAGATATTAGCTGTTTCCTGAACACAGAAATCACAGAGACCCTTTGATGGATACAGGAAAAAGGAAGAGGAGGAGAAAGAAAAGCGAATCAAGAAGAGACAGGGCACTTGCTCTTTGTCAGAGGCTGGGTCAAGCTTGCCATGGTTGGGCTACTTTACTTGTTCTAGGAAATCAGCCCATTAGGCCAGGCGCAGTGGCTCATGTCTGTAATCCCAGAACTTTGGGAGGCCGAGGCGGGTGGGCCATCTGAGGTCAGGAGTTCAAGACTAGCCTGGCCAACATGGTGAAACCCCATCTCTACTAAAAATACAAAAATTAGCGAGGCGTGGTGGCGGGTGCCTGTAATCCCAGCTACTCGGGAGGCCGAGGCAGGAGAATCGCGTGAACCCAGGAGCCGGAGGTTGCAGTGAACCAAGATCATGCCATTGCACTCCAGCCTGGCAACAAGAGTGAAACTCTGTCTCAAAAAAAAAAAAAAAAAGAAAAAAAGAAAAGAAAAAAAAAAGTCAGCCCATTGAAATGGGGCTGTTACTTTATATGGGAAGATGTTCATCTGCATTTCAGGAATACACTCACACACACACCCCCACACACCCCCACACCCCACACCACCACACCCCACACACCCCCTACACACACCCCACACACCCCCACACTCATACACACCCCTACACACACAGACCCCCCCACACACCCCCACACACTCATACACACCCCCACACAGATCCCCCACACCCACGCACATTCATACACCCCCCCACACACTCATACACCCCCCACACACGTATACACCCCCCCACACACGCATACACACACCCCCACATATATCCCCCCACACTCATATACACCCACGCCCCACACACCCCACATACACACTCATACACACCCCCCCACACCCCCACAAACACACCTCCCCACACTCCTACACACACACCTGCACACACACACACACAGCCCCCACACTCATACACCCCCCCATACCCCCACACACTCATACACACCCCATTCACCCCCCACACACTCACACACAGATACACATCCCTACACACACCCATACACACACCCCCACACTCATACATCCCCCACACACCCCCCCACACACACCCACATCCCCACACACTCAGACACCCCCACACACAGACACCAACACACCCACACTCTACATACCCCCCACACTCATACGCACACACTCATACACCCCCACACACTCATACACACCCCCTCATACACTCCACACACTCATACACACACTCATATACACACACTCATACACCCCATACACTCATACACACCCCACACACACTCATACACACACCCATACACATACACACCCCCCACACATACACATTCATACACACACACCCCACACACATACACACCCCATACACACACCCCCACACACTCATACACCCCCCACACTCATACACACCCTCCACACACTCATACCCCCACATATACCCCCCACACACTCATACACACCCATACACACACCCCACATACACACTCATACACACCCTCCACACCCACATCCCCCCCACACCCACAAACACACCCCCCCACATTCCTACACACACACCCACAGACACCCCCCACATACTCATACCCCACACATACTCATACACACACACACATCCCTACACACACCCCCACACATACTCATACACCCCCCCCACACATACATCCCCACACACACCCACACCCACACATCCCCACACCCCCACACTCATAGACACCCCCCCACACACTCATACACACCCAACACACCCCCCCACAGTCATACACCCCCCCACTCATACACACCCCCACACACTCATACACCCCCCACACACTCATACACACACACATACACCCCCCCACGCACTCATATACACACACTCATACACACACACCCCCACACATACACTCGTACGCACAGACTCATACACACACCCCCACACATACACCCCCACACACATACACACACCCCCACACACACACAGGTGCTGTTTCACATAAGTATAATGTGACTAATGTATAGATGATTTAGGATAATGGCAGGTTTTCTACCTTGGTGGAAGCTTTTTAAAATTGTTATCCTTTCTGTTGCAAAATAAACCAAACATGCTTGCAAATGTGTCGCTGACTGCCTGTGCTTCTCAGAGCTGGGTCACATTTCCAGCTCTCCTTTGGGAACTGTGCAGGGGCACAAGGTCCCTGTCGCACACCCCTTCATCGTCTGCTCCTGTCTTACGCAGCAGACAGCACACCAACAGCCTGTGACAACTGATGCTGGGGTATTCTTCTCCCCCAGGTGGTCCTTCTCTGCAGAGGGCGCTCAGGTCTCAGAGTAAAGCAGCCACAATGGTGATCTCAGCTGAGGCCACCCTTCCTCACTCTGCTGGGGGATCCTGCCTACTCCCTCAACACCCTCCCATCCCCTCCAGGTGCCAAGTAGCCACACCTCGTGCCCCATCCTCACCTCTGGCTTGTAGGCTTTCCGGAATCTCGAGGGTCCGTCAGGGCTGAAGACCTGCCCAGGCACACAACTCACCACAGCCGGCAGCCCATTCTCACACGTGACATTCTTCATGGGGTCCAGTGACACCTGGGGGCCCAGCTTGCAGCTGGAGATGTGGGCCTCTGTGCCGGTGCAGTCCATGGAGAATGGCCAGTAGCGCTGCTTCCTCCGTGAGGCAAACATTCTGCAGACGATGGGAGGGGACAGGTGACCAGGGCATCATGACGCCTACCCCGATTCCTTCTGCAACGAAGCAGAACATGAGAGACTGGGCCCTGCTCCTGGAGCTCAGCCCTGCTTCACAGAGGGTCCCAGCTCAGTCCATTCCGCCAGCATTCACTGAGCACCTGCTAATGCCTGCACCACACTAGGCACTGGGGGACAGAACCCAGAGGGTGGACAAGGCCTCCTGCCCTCAGGCAGCTTCCATTCTAGGAAAGAAAGGACTCACTCAATGTGGTGAAATAATAATAATAAAGCCCAGGAACACAGAATGCACAAAGGTATTTAAAACAGGTGAGATCCCTGGTCCTAGAAAACCCCTCACAGTCTAAGGTAAACCATTTGTTTACCCTAACTCTTCAGATAATTCCAACATAATTTGTTGTCATTCTTTTTTTTTTCTGAGACAGAGTCTCACTCTATTCCCCCAGGCAGAAGTGCAGTGGTGCAATCACTGCAACCTCTGCCTCCCAGATTCAAGTAATTCTGCAGCCTCAGCCTCCTGAGTAGCTGGGACTACAGGTACCCGCCACCACGCCCAGCTAATTTTTGTATTTTTAGTAGAGACGGGGTTTCGCCATGTTGGCCAGGATGGTCTCAAACTCCTGATCTCAAGTGATCTGCCTGCCTCGGCCTCCCAAAGTGCTGGGATTATAGGCATGGGCCACTGTGCCCGGCCTATTGTCATTCTTTAGCTTTATTTTTCTTTGTCAGTGAGCAGTACAAACTGATTGCTAAACTCTCCCAATGATATACAAGATTAAATTTGTATTTCCAATGAGAAACAATGAAAACAGTCTTAAATTACTCCATCTGCTGAATCAAAGTACAATCTGTCTAGCAGTAGAAATTATAATGGTAATGAAACTACTGCTTCCTGCACCCAGGAAGACCAGTGAGGTTGAGGTTGTCTCTGTACCATATCCTAGGGAAGCCCTTAGCCTGTATTGATAGCATGTGCAAAGTGTTCCTTTTTATGTTTTTTTTTAAAGGCAGAATATAGATGCAGGTAATTCAGTTTTTTGTTTTTTTTTTTCTGAAACAGTAACCAACTGACAAGTAATAGATTGGCTACCAAAAAGGATACTGTACCTCAGTTTCTCATGTCCAAAATCAGAAGTAGTAATAGTATCTGCTTCACTAGATTGTTGTGACAGTTTATTTATTTATTTATTTGTTGTTGTTTTTTTTTTTTTTTGAGATAGAGTCTCACTCTGTTGCCCAGGCTGGAGTGCTTTGACGCGATCTCGGCTCACTGCAACCTCCACCTCCCAGGTTCAAGGAATTCTCCTGCTTCAGCCTCCTGCGTAGCTGGGATTACAGGTACCTGCCACCACAGCCGGCTAATTTTGTATTTTTAGTAGAGACAGGGTTTCACCGTGTTGCCAGGCTGCTCTCGAACTCCTGACCTCAGGTAATCTGCCTCGCTCGGCCTCCCAAAGTGTTGGGATTACAGGCATGAGCCACCACGCTGGGCCATAAATCTGCATTTGGAGGTAGTGTCCAAATTTCTGCCAAGTCATATCATTGTAAGGAGACCTTCACAGGAGACACCCTCACCCCATCTGGGTTCCCATGACTCTGGCCCTTTAAGAAGAGGCTAGAACTCTGGAGAGGTTGAGGTCTCCTGGGACCAGGGTGGTCTCGAACTCCTGACCTCTGGTGATCTTTCCACCTCTGCCTCCCAAAGTGCTGGGATTATAGGCATGCGTCAGTGCCTGGCCTGTTGTGACAGTTTAAATGAGTGAATACTTGTCACTTAAAACAGTGCCCAGACATAGGAAAAGCTACATAAGAGTTTGTGAAATAAATAAATAAATAAATAAAACTGTATTTGTTAAAGAAAAAAAAGAAGAGTGAGAGGAGGGAGGCACTCCATGGTTGGAGTGATGAGAGACTTTACGGAAGAGAAGGCTTTAAATTGGGCCCTAAATGATGGTGGGATTTGAAACAAAGGAGGTCCAGGAAGGCCCTGCTACCTGCTCATGCTGACCCAGCTTTTCAGGGCCCATGTGCTTGTCCCTGCACGGCAGGACCCAGTAAGATGCCAGAAGGAGCCAGAGGAGGGGACTCACTGGGCAGGCTGACCCTGAGACAGGGCAGAGGTGAGGTCCCATCCCTGCTGGTCCAGCAGCCCTGGAAGAACCTCCTTTGTCTCAGAGTGAATGGGGTGTGAAGACAGAGGAAGGGCAAATCCTACAGACACAGTTATCATCTCTCCTTAACCCAAATCTGAGACCTGTTACAATTCTAGTGTGCTTGTGAACTCAATGACACGGAATCTTGCTGAGGACTATCCTGGCAAATTCAGGGTGCGTGCTCACCACAGCGGCAGCCCAGAGCAGAGAACTGCTCAGGAGGGCTATTAATAATTCCAGGAACCACTGTCCTCCAGACACACTTCCTGCAAGGCCCCTGCACTTGGAAGCCTACAGCATGTTCCATGACGCCCACACAAGGGGCGGGAGAAGATACTCGGGGGAACACCAGCTGCTTGAGGATTGGTCGGACCTCACCGCCTGCCTTGGCTCAGGAAAACTCCTCTGCTTCCAGCCGTCAGTGAGCGCCACCCTCTCCAGGAACAGATGTCCTGCGTTCTAAATGGAGAGTGCAGAGCCCACAGCAAAGAACTGTCCCCAGCAGCCCGGATCCCTCTGACATCAGCCCCCAGGAATGTGCTGCAGACCCTCTAGCACGTTCAGGCCTCCCAGAGGAGCCCCTCCCCTCCCCTCCTCCATCCCAGTGTTTCACTGGGGACAGGCCTCTGAGCTGCAGACGGAGGCCCTCGGAGGGTGGTAGACAGCCCACCCGGCTCCAGGCCTGGAGACTGGAGGAGTGACTGGAGTGAGTGAGGCAGCCTTGGGTGGAGTGGAGTGGGAAGCCTGCCTGTGAAAGAGGCAGCTAGGCCAATAGCTGGTCTGCAGGAAGAACACGGAGCTGGACTGATTCAACCAAGAGTCCTACCCACCGGCGCTCCCCTTGCCAAGAGTGAAGGCAGATGCAGTGGGATTCTGCCAGCTGCTGAGTACATCTATTTCCATGATGCTTTCCGGAAGTGGGGAAATAGCACAGGATGGGTTTGAGATGGACGTAAGCTAAAAACCCATAAGCCCCCACTTTGATGTTCTGGGTCTCCTAGAATTAGTGTCAGCTCAGAACCAGTGGCCAGTAGTCCAAAAGATCTGATTATTTCCTTTTCTCCAATGCATGCTCATCCTGGTGAAAGGTGTCTTTGGAGAACTGGGAGAAAGCATACAGTATAGATTTCTGGCAGGCTACGAGGGTGCTTCCTTGAGAGTACCCAGCCTTTCCCTCATTCAAGAGCTTCCAGTCTGATAAAACTGGCTCACGTACAGGAATGGATTGAGGGGGTCATGACTCTACTCTGCTTTTATGATTTGGGATAGACTTTTGTTTGCTTGACCTAGAAGTTTTCTGCTTATACAGATTAAGTACGAACTTAGTAGGCTTCCTGTCTATTTCACTTCGAGGAACATCATGATCAACCAGCCAATACCACAGGTCTGCAGCAGTCAGACTCATTGCTGCTTTGACTCCACTGTCCAATAGGGTCAGCACGTCCACCTTGCCTTTGGTAGTACTACAGCCACGGGGCCCCTGCCACCCTGGAGCCAATTACTCCCGTCACATTCGTTACTGGTTCAGTGGCTGCTGTTCCTGCTGTGAGGTCTGGCCTTCAGAGAAGAGTGATCACAGCTCCTCAAGGAGGCTGGAGCTCCTTTCATATATTTATTTCTCACCATCAAGGTGAAAGGCGTGTCTTCAGGAGCTTCCCAGTGTGGGTGAGGAGGTCTTAAAGGTAAGATCCACTCTATCATCCAGCCTCCCTAAGCTTTTGAATTCTGTCCTCTACACACAACAGAGGCAGGGTCAGCATTTCTACTCACTCACTGTGGGCCACACTTTGGTCCACATTTCAGCCAACCAACCAGGCAAACGGCTGGAGGCCTTTTTAACTTCCTGAGCTGTAACATTAAATGCAGAATCTCTGCTTAGAGAGCTCATTTCAATTAAATGATGCCAATATTGGGATCCTACTTTCGGGAGAACAAAATTATGACTACAAAATGCTCCCTCCCAGCACCAGGAATGGGGGCCTGAAGTTTAAGCTTCATTAGCTTCAAGGTACATGGCATTGCACCCCAGCCCTGTGTGGAAGTCAGTGCCACGGCCACACCAATCAGAGAGGAGGCCTTGGTGAGAAGCCACTGACTCTACTTTTGGCAAGCCTGTGGCTGCAGAGACCTCTGGGGTGTGTGCAGGTAACTGGAGGGTATTAGTCCATTTTCACGCTGCTAATAAAGACATACCCGAGCCTGGGTAATTTATAAAGGAAAGAGGTTCAATAAACTCAAGTTTCACATGACCGGGGAAGCCTCACAATCATGGCAGAAGGTGAAGGAGGAACAAAGGCACGTCTTACATGACAGCAGGCTAGAGAGCGTGTGCGGGGAACTGGCCTTTATAAAGCCATCAAGTCTCATGAGACTTATTCACTATCATGAGAACAGCATGGGAAAAACCTACCCCTATGATTCAGTTACCTCCCACTGGGTCCCTCCCATGGCATGTGGGGTTATGGGAGCTACAATTCAAGATGAGATACAGGTGGGGACACAGCCAAACCGTATCACTGGGGGAAGCAGAGGTGCTGAGGAAGAGCTGCAATTGGCGGCCAGGGGGCAGCTCTAAGGCTTCCAAGTGGCCACCAGCCCAGCAGGTTCACAGAGGGAGCCAGTCCAGTAAGGCAGCAGTGGGGCGGGGGGCCCAAGGTGGGGGGCCCTCAGGGGTTAAGCAGGTGAGTTTCTGAGGCTATGAGGTCCTTCAGGGGCCTTGGTGGATACATGGAGATTACTAACTCCACCCCAGACTGAGAATTACTTTGAAAATAATTTCCTGCATAGAGTGGGCAGTGCTGCATGGCGGGAGGGAAGGGGTCCCTTCTTGGGCCTCAGAGGTGTGCTGCCAGCAACAGCAGCCACAGGCTGTAGGAAGAGGGAAAGGGACATGGGAAAGACGCAACTGGAAGCCACTGCTTCAAGGGCCAGGCAGGGTGGTGGTCCTCAGTCTGCCTTCCAGACCTCTGCAGTCCTCAGCCTCTGAGCAGGGCCCATGGATATCCCTAGTCCCAGGCCAGTCCTGCCACAACCCTCAGACTAGCCAGTGCTTCTGAGCTGGCCTTACCCCCGGGAGAAGAGGAGCTGCAGCGGGGCCAGCAGGTGGTGACTGCTGGGTGGTGCTCTCCCCGAAGCAGACCTGGGCTGTCCTACAGGCTCTGCCAGGTGTGGGCTGTGACACCCTGAGTCCACTGCCCTTCAGGCCTCTTCCATGTTCTCTTCCAGGCAGACCCAGGGCTTAGGCCAATGGTCTCTGAGCCTTACCATTCCCTAGGAGTCCTAGCCCTTTGCTGGCAGCTCAGCCCCGACAGCCCACAGAGGCACAGAAAGTCTTCCCAGCACCTTTCTTTTTGGGGCACACGTAGGCCTAACTGTCAACTGAGTCCCAGAGACGAACACAAAATGACAGGGACAAGCTGAGAAGGTTGTGCTTCCCCTCCCGCTCCCCCACTAGCAAGGCCGCCCCACCTCTCCAGCTAGAAGGCTGCAGGAGGGGCTGGTTTCCAGCAGCTTCTGTTCTTCATCTCCCATCCTGCAGAGAGCACCACCCACCACCCCCTCCTTGGATCGCTCTCAGCCTTGGAAGCCTTGTCCTCCCCGTCCTTGAAAGGGCAAAGCCACAAACTCGAGGGTGGGAGGGGCAGGATGGGGTTCCAATCCAGCACGTGATAGGATTACCCAGGGCCCAGCTGCTGAAACTGGCCTGAGATCAACTCCTCAAAAGCCGAGAAGGACTCTGGACTGGCCACGGTTGGGAGATGGCTTCCAAACGCCATCTGAACAAGGCGCGTGCTGTCCAGCTCAGAACAGCAGCCAGGCTGGGGGCACTGGTAGGGCCAGCCAGGTAGGAAGCCTGCCAGGGAGGGGGTTTGCTTTTCTTGGCTCCAACTGGTAAGAAAAGCTGAGAAGGTGTCACCAAGGAAGGAGTTCTCCAAAGTATTCAGAGGTTCTCCAAAGTATTCCTGGAGAACCAGGAGAACCAGTTCTCCAAAGTATTCCTGGAGAACCTGGAGAACCAGTTCTCCAAAGTATTCCTGGTGCCAACAGGAAGGTCTGGGTCATGTCTGGGGACTGGAATCACCATTGTGGCCAGCCTGGGGTGTTGTGTGCTCACCCAAATGGGCAGCTCTGCAGCTGCACTCATCCACCCATGTGAGGGGCTGCAGGCTGGGACAAAACTATGGCCCACCCCGTCCAGGCAGGGCTGGGCCAGGGTCGGGGAGGAATATGTGGTCTGCCCGGCACCCCAGGGAGCTGGTGGGTAGAGCTGAGGCTTCAAGCCAGGTCTCCTGACATGGAAGCCACGTCTTTTCTTTCTCTGATTTGG
The DNA here is from genome assembly GCF_028885655.2 of Pongo abelii. NCBI lineage: Eukaryota > Metazoa > Chordata > Mammalia > Primates > Hominidae > Pongo > Pongo abelii. Next base: position 25,181,880 of record NC_071992.2, read on the forward strand.
AAGGAAAGAGACAGTGCTGTGAGTCTGCACTCTCTAAGAGTGTGGACCCTAAAGCTGGACACGGGGGACCTCCAGAGGCCAGGGTGTGCGTGAGGCCTGGATCTGCCCCTTCCTGGTTCTATCACCTTTCTCCAGTTTACTCAACTCTAAAACAGACTCCTGTTTCCCAGTGGTGTTGTGAGGATTAAATGACTGAAAATAGTGCCTGGCACATTATAAGTCTTTGGTAAAGCCAAGCCAGTATTCCTATCATTATTAAGAGGAGGGAGGAACACCCCATGACCAACCAAGTATACCCCAAATATACACCAGCCGTCAGCTTGTTGGGGTGCTGGAATCCTTCCACTAGACACTCCTTAAGTCAAAACGACTCCAGGTTCTGTCCCTGTCTACTTCTTTCCCCTACTGGGAAATATTAACCTTAGAGATCATCACAGCATTGTCAGATTTAACTGGGATTGGATGAAGTGAACTGCATGGACCAGTTTCTCAATTACCTGCTGCAACTTCCAGATTTCTCAGAAGAATCATTTGCCAAGAGCAAGTAAACATTTTTTCTTAAGTTGGTGTTGTCTCTGCCCAGCCTGGCCAGGGTATTGCCCTAGCCTAGCTCATGCAGTCCCTGAGCTGGCCAGCAGCACCCTGAGTTGGGGTTCTCTGGGCTGGGGGCACCTTGCATCTCACTTCTGCAATACGCCTTCCCTCAGGCTACTCTAGGGATTAGGGTCTATCTCCTATAGATGTGTGAATTCCTCAACGGTAAGGATGCCACAGGGCGCCCTTGAACTTGGCGCCTGGCCTGGCCCAGGGGCTCTGTGCAGGCTGCCTGCAGGGACACCAGCTTGCCTGGCCGTGCCTGGCCAAGGAAAGGCCACTGCCAGGGCGGACACTTTTAACTCTTTTAGGCAGGGCGGATACCCTCAAAGCCACCCCCTTTGGTGCAGTCCTCTTACTTGTACACTTTGGCGTTGTATGTCCTCTCCCCAGGGAAGCCGAACATGCCGCAGACCACGCGGGAATTCTTGGCCGTCCAGTGCTTGTCACAGATCTGCTTCCAGGTCTTGCCCTCCTTCACCTCCACGTAGCCCTCCGTCACTGGGGTGCGCTTGCGGTAGGTTGAGAGGATGGCTCGAATCCGAATGTCCTCCACCTGGATATTCAGGTTCTGAGAAGAAAGGGCGTGGAAGGAGAGGGTTACCCTTCTGGCCTGGCCGCAGAGACACCAGGCAACCAGTACTTCTTTAGTGACTACGGGCTGGGCCTGCCTGTGCCCTCGGGCCCTGCAGTGAGCTCTGGGCACCCCGGAGGGGCACACGGCCCAAGCTGCAGTTAGAAAGCGCTATGCATGGGAGATAGTGAGGCTGAAAGGACCCAACAGGGAGTGGGGCAACCCGGAACAGTCAGAAAAGACTCAGAGACCCCATGGGCTTCTCCTACATCGGAACCTAAGATCTTGGAGAGCAAAAGGCAGCAGCCTCCTCCTGCACAGGCCTCGAAGTAAATGCACGGGACAGAAAGTGTTCTTTCAATGTGGATTTTGCATTTCACCCCAAAGTACATGTGTATGTGCCTGTGAGTGTGTCTGTGTGTGTCTCCCTGATTCATCTTTCAGTAAAACTTGAGTTTCAGACAGAGGACCCCCAGATGTCCTGAAGCGGGTGGTGCCACCCTGCAGACTACCTCATACCCCAGGGGTGGGCATTCCTCTGTTCAAAAATCCTTAGAGAGGCCTGAGAGAAGGAGCAGGGCTTAGAGAGAAAGGAAGCAGAGATTCCTGGTATTGAGCGTGCTGTGTGCAGAGACCCACACCTGCCTGGCAGGGATCAGGGAGGTAGGGTTGGGTACAACTATCTGGCTGCAGCAAGGAAAGGAGAGACTGCAAACACTTTAAGCCCCTCGGAGAGTTCCCTTCCCACACCCACCCCACCCATCTATCTGTGGAGTAAAGGACAGGGGCTGGGGTCAGGGTTGGAAAGATTCATTGGCAGGGTCCTTTGGGAGGAAGTGGAGGAGGGCTGGAGGGGCATGGGCGGGAGGAAGGCGCCTGCCTCCCTGCCATGTGGGCGCTCCTCCTTCCTCGACGTGGAGCTGGAATGTCCCTGTACCACCTAGACCTGAGTCCCGGGGATCTGGCAGGAGAGGGGGCCTCAAGAGGCCAAGCTAGATGACAGGAGAAGAGGTTCCCTGGAGTTACAGTGGCACTTTTTAATGCCTTTCTAAGACATGCCATAACAGGCTCCAAACTTCACAGAAGCTCCCGCCTGAATCACTCATGGCCAGCCATCACCAGCTCTTGCAACAGTCCCTGACTGAGTCCCTGCCTCCGTCTGTCTGCCACAGGGCCAGCCACCAAAGAGCCTCTTTTTTCTTTTTCTATTTTTTTTTTTTTTTTTTTGAGACGGAGTCTCGCTCTGTTGCCCGGGCTGGAGTGCAGTGGCATGATCTCAGCTTACTACAAGCTCCAAGCTCCACCTCCCGGGTCCATGCCATTCTCCTGTCTCAGCCTCCCGAGTAGCTGGGACTACAGGCGCACGCTGCCACGCCCAGCCAATTGTTTGTATTTTTAGTAGAGATGGGGTTTCACCATGTTGGCCAGGATGGTCTTGATTTCCTGACCTCGTGATCAGCCCGCCTCGGCCTCCCAAAGGGCTGGGATTACAGGCATGAGCCACCGTGCCCGGCCTTTTTTTTTCCTTTAATTAATTAATCCTTATTCTTTTTTGAGGCAGGGTCTCACTCTGTTGCCCAGGCTGGAGTGCAGTGGTGTGATCAGGGCTCACTGCAGTCTCCATATCCTGGGCTCAAGCGATCGTCCTGTTTCAGTCTCCCAAGTAGCTGGGAGTACAGGTGTGCACCACCACGCCCAGCTAATTTTAAAATATATTCAGAGATGAGGTCTCACTATGTTGCCTGAGCTCGTTTCGAACTCCTGGCCTCAAGGCATCCTCCCACCTCGGCCTCCCAAAGTGCTGGAATTACAGGTATGAGGCACTGCAGCCGGCTCTTTCTAAAACACAGATCTAACCTTGTCCCTTGACTAGCTTCTCTTTGTCTGTGTAATACCCTAATATTGAGCAAGATGCTCTCAGCCATTCAGGACTGATTCCACCTATGCCTCCAGCCCCCTCACTGTCCCCAGCTTCACATGGATCCGCAAACACCATGAATTGCGGCATATAATAGCAACAGCTACCGCAAAGCATGCACCAGGTGCTCAGCCCTATGTGAAGTGTCTTCCTTGCATTCTCCTACTTAACCCTCGCACACTGTAATGAGGTGGTTGATCACTATTGCCATCCCTACCTTACAGATGAGAATACCAGCTGACTCCAGTTCCCTCCCCAGGGCCACCCTGAAGTGCAGTGGAAGACACACACACTGTGAGTGGGCCAGGGACTGGGAGGTGGGGCTGGTCCAAGCGGGGCTGGAAGGCAGGAGGAACCCAGCACCCCAACTGCCCCGGCCCTGTCCAGCCGAGATGCAAATGAAGCACGAGTTTGAACAGAACCATTCTTTGGGTGCCCAGGGATTCATGTCTCCTCGCCATGGGCTTCAGGGTCCACAGCCAGGCCCTGCTCTCAGGTCCTGCAAGGCGGTGGAAAGTACGTGGGCCTGGAGTGATGGCACTTGGCTCCGTTTCCTTTCCACCACAGCAGAAGGAATGCTGCCAGGGGCAGGATTATGCCTTCCAGCCTGGATCCTGGATCCTTTACAGCCCTCATTCAGGCCGCAGGACCCGTGCCACCAAGACACATGGACAGGGGTGAGCCAAGAAAGGGCCTGAGGTCTAAACCCAGCCCACAAGCCGGCCGTCTTCTGTCTCTTCCCACCTCGGGAGGCCGGGCTGGAATTCCAGTGTGTAACTGTCATGCCCAGAAGGAAAGTTACTGCCTAGCATCAAGCCTGCACTTCACGAGGCAGGCGGCCCGGGCTGACCTTCAGTTCACAGATCCTTTCCCCTGCGTTGGGCAGCAGTGCAGGCTCCCTGCAGGGAAGGTGTGACCCCCAGCACCTGGCCGCCACAGGAGGAGGAAGAAGGCCCGGCTGGAGGAGCTCAGCAGACCCCGCTGGAAAGAGCTACACGGGCCTGAGGCCAGGGCACACCAACCCAAATGCCAAGGGAGCTTGCACTCATTCCTGTGATGATACGGGACAGGCTCCCCCGCTGAATATAGGTGGTGGGGAGAGCCCCGGGGGCTCCACGGTGAAGGCAATGCAGCCTGGAGAAGAGAAAGGGCTAGCGCCAGGGGTCATTATCCTCATTCTTCCACCGACTCACTGCACACGTGTTTATGCATCTCTGTGTATGTGCATGGTGGTGTGTGCTTGATGGTCTGTGTGTGTGTGGTGTGTATCTCTGTGTCTGTGTGTGTGTATGGTGGTGTGTGCTTGATGGTCTGTGTGTGTGTGGTGTGTATCTCTGTGTCTGTGTGTGTGTATGGTGGTGTGTGCCTGATGGTCTGTGTGTGGCGTGTATCTCTATGTCTCTGTGTGTGCACGGGGGTATATGCATGATGGTGTGTTTCTGAGTGTCTGCATGTCCATGTGTCATATGAGCCCCTGTATATGTCTCTGTGTGTGTGTCTCTGGGATTGTGTGTCTGTGTGCATGATGATGTATGCATGACAGGGTTGTGTGTGTGTGCCTGTGTGTCATGTGGGTCTCTGCGTACTCTCTGTGTGTATGTGTCTATGTCACATGGGTCTCTGTATATATAAAGTGTGCATCTGTTTGTGTGTCTTGTGGTGGAGGAAATTCTGAAAGGATCTTATTCCTTGCAAGGCCTTAGGAAAACAGTTAGGACACGCTTCGTACTCATTCCTTCAAACTGGACCATCTTCTCTTCTTCTCCCTCCAAAGAACCAAAGCCTTTCCAGTCTTTAAGGCTCAAATTCACCTTATTCATTCATTTAACAAAATGCAGTCTCTGCCCTCCTTGGGCCTTGCTGGGCTTCCTCCTTACACCCCAACCACAGCGCCCTGCCTCAGCTTTGAATAATGACAGCTATGGGCATCATTTATCAAACACCAATTAATTGCAGGCTAGGTTCCATACAGAAAACTTTACATCCACTCCATTATTCAATCCCCACGGCAGCTTTCAAGATGGCTCACGGTCCACCTGTTTAGAGGTAAAAACATGATAAATCTTAGCAAGCTTTTGGAAGTTATCCAAGTTCACACAGCCAATAAGTAGGTAAACAAGTACGCAAATCGAGTTCTGACTCCAAACGCGTGCTAAAGGCTCACAATGACCACTGGTCTCTGAGCAGTCCTCATCTCATGCCTGTGTCCAGTACATTGCCTGGTACTGAGGGTGACACACCCAGAGCAGGGCCTGGGGCTCAGAATTCTGGGTGTCCCCTTCAACCAGCTGAAGGGTGCTGGTGCTGTGCACATTGGAAGCCCAGCATCCCACGTTGAGGGGCAGTGAGTCAGACTGGATTGTGTACGTGAGGGGAGAGCTGGGCTCCCGGCATTCTTGTCTTCAGGCCAGCGGGAGGAGGCAGGGAAGCCCTCTGGGGCACACATTCGGTGCTCACACTAGCTAACCAGCTCACGGAGACTGAGTTAGACCTCTTAGAAAACACACACACACACATAACCTCTCTCTTTACTTCACTGCTGTGGAATCCCTTCCATAACCACAAGTGTTAGGATATATTTTGCCCCAGGAGTTCAGCCCCAAAAGTGAAGAGAAAGTGTGAAATATTAAAATATACCCACATTTTTTTTTCTTTTTAAAATGAAAGGCACTCTAGACTTGCTAGTTTAAAATTCAGCCCCGGCCGGGCGCAGTGGCTCATGCCTGTAATCCCAGCACTTTGGGAGGCTGAGGCAGGCAGATCACGAGGTCAGGAGATCGGGACCATCTTGGTTAACACGGTGAAACCCTGTCTCTACTAAAAATACAAAAAATTAGCCAGGCGTGGTGGCGGGTGCCTGTAGTCCCAGCTACTCGGGAGGCTGAGGCAGGAGAATGGCGTGAACCTGGGAGGCGGAGGTTGCAGTGAGCTGAGACCACGCTACTGCACTCCAGCCTGGGTGACAAAGTGAGACTCTGTCTCAAAAATAAAATAACATAAAATAAAATAAAATAACATAAAATAAAATAAAATAAAATAACATAAAATAAAATAAAATAACAAAATAACATAAAATAAAATAAAATAACATGACATGACATGACATGAAATGAAATAAAATAAAATAAAATTCAGCCCCAAATGCCAGAAGCTGGTCAAGCACCCTGCACATATTAAAATTCAAGCTAAAACCTGATGCTATCCCTCTTGCCAGAGACAACAGTGCACCCAGGCCTCCAGAAAGCTTCCCTCCAAGAAAGACACAAACTCCGGGATGTGTGGTCCTCAGAGCTCATCACATCCTCCGGCAGGGCTTGAGGCTCTGGGAGTGATTTGCACCCGTTCCTAGAAGGGAAAACCAAGGCATGGCCAGGCAAGGGACTTGTCACGTCAGCCGGAGAGGAAGGGAGCTCTGAGCTCTGACTCTCAGGTTTATGCCTGAATCACATTTCACATTTGCAGCATCTGTCCATGACTTGCAAATTCCAGAATGTGATAGTCTGGGGCTGTCGCCAATGAGGAAAAATCACCCATTTTGAAAGTCTAGCTGGAAGTTGCATCAGGGAAAGGTACAAGGAGAAGCAAGTCAAGCAAGCCAGCCTACATGAATCCACATCACAGTCGCTCTAAACTCTCAGCACCAGGCACGTTGGCAAAGCTGGGTCTTCGCTCAGTGGTCGTTCTCCTTCCCCCTGTTCTAGAAGTCATAATTTAATATCAGCTCAGACTTTCTGACCTGAGAAGTCATCCTGGGGGTGAGGAGGGGTGGCAGGACAATGCTGGGAAGACATAACATCATGCCAACATCTCAACGAGAATGCATGAGTGTCAACTCTAGCCAGCCTCTGCTCACCTCGCATGCAGCCTCCCACAACCACCAGCAAGTTCCTGCATCTTCCTCTCAGAGCCTGCAGCTTTCTTACTGTGGCTATTTAAAAACAAAACAGGGCCGGGTGTGGTGACTCACGTCTCTAATCCCAGGACTTTGGGAGGCCGAGGTGAGCAGATCACTTGAGGTCAGGAGTTCAAGACCAGCCTGGCCAACATGGTGAGTCCCTATCTCTACTAAACACACACACACACACACACACACACACACACACACACACACACAATAGCCGGGTACGGTGGTGCATGCCTGTAATCCCAGCGACTCAGGAGGCTGAGGCAGGAGAATCACTTGAATCTGGGAGGTGGGGGTTGCAGTGAGCCGAGATTGCGCCACTACACTCCAGCTGAGGTGACAGAGCAAGACTCTATCTCAAAAATAAATAAATAAATAGGTGGGGCACGGTGGCTCATGCCTGTGAACCCAGCACTTTGGGAGGCCGAGGTGGGCAGATTATTTGAGGTCAGGAGTTCGAGACCAGCCTGATCAACATGGTGAAACCTTGCCTCTACTAGAAATACAAAAAAAAATTAGCCGGGCATCTGTAATCCCAGCTACTCGAGAGGCTGAGGCAGGAGAATCGCTTGAACTCGGGAGGCAGAGTTTGCAGTGAGCTAAGATTGCACCATTGCACTCCAGCCTGGGCAAAAGACTGAGATTCCGTTTCAAAAAAATATAAATAAATAAATAATAAACAAATAAGAAATAAACAAAACAGGCTGGGTGTGGTGGCTCACATTTATAATCCTCGTGCTTTGATTGAGAAGCTGAGGCAGGAGGATGGCTTGAGGCCAGGAGTCCAAGACCAGCCTAGGCAACAGAATGAGACCTCATTTCTAAAAAAAAAAAGTTAAAAAATTAGCTGGGCACCAGCGATCCCATTACTGGGTATATACCCAAAGGATTATAAATCATGCTACTATAAAGACACATGCACATGTATGTTTATTGCAGCACTATTCACAATAGCAAAGACTTGGAACCAACCCAAATGTCCAACAATGATAGACTAGATTAAGAAAATGCGGCACATATGCCCTAGAACTTAAAGTATAATTAAAAAAAAAAAAAGAAAATGTGGCACATATACACCATGGAATACTGTGCAGCCGTAAAAAAAGATGAGTTCATGTCCTTTGCAGGGACATGGATGAAGATGGAAACCATCACTCTGAGCAAACTATCACAAGGACAGAAAACGAAACACCACATGTTCTCACTCATAGGTGGGAATTGAACAATGAGAACACTTGGACACAGGGAGGGGAACATCACACACCGGCGCCTGTCGTGGGGTGGCGGGGGGGGAGGGATAGCACTGGGAGAAATACCTAATGTAAATGATGGGTTGATGGGTGCAGCGGGCCAGCATGGCACATGTATACCTATGTAACGGACCTGCACATTGTGCACATGTACCCTAGAACTTAAAGTATAGTAACAACAAAAAAAAAATTAGCTGGGCATGGTGGCACCTGCCCATAGTCCTCGCTCCTAGGAGGCTGAGGTGGGAGAATCACTTGAGCCCAGGAGTTTGAGGCTGCAGTGAACTAGGATTGTGCCACTGTACTCCAGCCTGGGTGACAGAGCGAGATCTTCTCTCTAAGAAACAAAACAAAACAAAACAGTGGCCTTGGCCAGGCGCAGTGGCTCACGCCTGTAATCCTAGCACTTTGGGAGGCTGAGGCGGGTGGATCACGAGGCCAGGAGATCGAGACCATCCCTGCTAACACGGTGAAACCCTGTCTCTACTAAAAATACAAAAAATTAGCCGGGTGTGGTGGCGGGCACCTGTAGTCCCAGGTACTCGGGAGGCTGAGGCAGGAGAATGGCATGAACCCGGGAGGCGGAGCTTGCAGTGAGCCGAGATTGCGCCACTGCACCCCAACCTGGGCGACACAGCAAGACTCCGTCTCAAAAAAAAAAAAACAAAAAAACAGTGGCCTCCCAGATACAGACCCATATCCCAGCTGCCAGCTTGACACCTTCCTCAGCACCTGAAACAAAACACATCCAAGATGCCCTCAACTCTTCCTCTTTTCATCGAGTCATTGAGGGATGCTCCTGCCTCTAGCTTTGCAGACCTTCGTGACCCTCTCTCTTCCTCACTCATGCGCCCATTAAGCCCTACCCTAGCCAGACCTTCTTTGCCCTTCTATCAGCTTGCCATTCCCACTCCCAATTCCCAGTCAGCTGTGCAAGGAGAATCATGGGAACATAAGAAGGGCGTGATAATGTCGTCATCTCACCTAGGCCCGCGCTGTCTCCTCGCCTCTGGTTTCTTCTCCCATCCGTTCATCCTCTTTGACCACAGTGCATTCAAGGGTCTTGCTCAGATCTTCCTGGTGGCGCCTCCACATTAGAGGCCCACACCCTGCCATTCTCTGTCCCTTCTTTCTACCTATCAGAATCCTGCCAATCCTCAGGGAGAATGTTATTCATCCATTCAAAAATATTTGTCCAGTGCTACCATGTCCCAAGTGCTGTGTGCAACCCTGAAAGGACAGATAGGCATGGTCCTTGCTGTCATGAGGTCCCTAATCTAGAGGAGGAGAGGCAGCACCAGCATCTCCCTGAAGCCCCCTCCCCTGCCCGAAAATAGCACATCCACACATTTGATTTCTTCTTTATTCCTCCAGCACTGGCATTCTGGTGACTCATTGAGTTCTTGGCTTATACTGACTATCTTGCACTAGGGTTTACTTTTCCACATCCTTTTGCCACTCAATTGGACTGTGAATCCCCTAAGGGCAAAACTGTGCCTTATTCATTTTTGTATTACCCACACAGTAAGAAATTATTACTGGTTCCTTCCAACCATATTTGAGGACCCACTATAGCCAGACACAGAGTGGGTCCTCAAACATGTTTGGAAGGAACCAGTAATGATTTTTTCAAAATCCAACAACAGGAGTTTAGCTTAGCTAGAAATGCTGAGCACCCAAGTCCAACATTTTAATAAAGACTCTTTTTATTATTTGTTTAATACAAAATAAACAGTTACACAGTCCTCATCTCTCTTCCTAACATTAAGCATGACTTGTGTAACTTATGGATAGACAGGAGAACATCTGTGCTTTGTCCAGGCATCCTTTTGTCACCTGAGCTCCCTAACACCCTCTCCTTTTCCCTTGAGATCTGACACCAATAAATAGTTACTGAACTGAATTAAAAGCCGTCTGATCCTCAGCACACAGTTAGATGGCTTGGCTAAGTGTGTATTATCTGTACACAGTATGAGGCATGCTGTACTCCAGGAGTCTGGCTATGTTATAATTATCCCCTTTTGATGATCCAATCAGAAACTCTTAGTTTAAGAGGCTGCTGGGGGACTGGGCGCAGTGGCGCACACCTATAATCTCAACACTTTGGGAGGCCTAGGTGGGCAGTTCACCTGAGGTCAGGAGTTTGAGACCAGCCTGGCCAACATGGGGCTCTACTAAAAATACAAAAATTAGCTGGGCGTGGTGGCACGCACCTGTAATCCCAGCTACTCAGGAGGCTGAGGCAGGAGAATCACTTGAACCCAGGAGGCGGAGGTTGCAGTGAGCCAAGGTCACGCCATTGCACTCCAGCCTGGGCGACAAAAGCGAAACTCCATCTCAACAAAAAATAAGCTGCTGGTAACATTCTTTAGCCTGTGACTTCTTGATGGAAGAAAGTGACAGAGGAAAGGCATTTCAACAATTTCTGTTCCTCAGCTCTAGGCAACAGAGGCCAGTGGAGGCCTGGAGAGCTGAGATCATGCTGACACCACCAAAGGAAAGAGCCAGTAGTCTGTTGGAGACTTCCTCCTATAAATCAAAAGCTTTGCAACACTGCTGGAAAACTGAATGCTCTGTGTTTCATTTTCCAACCAGGCAGCCACTTGGGTAGGTAACAGAGCCTGCTTTTTTGGAGAACGGGCAAGCCCTGCTGTCGGCAGGAAGCTGGAGGGACACCTGCTCCAACAACCAGCCCCTGTGACCCAGCAGTTCCTCCTGTCCTGGTCAGGCCCGACCACCCACCACACAACCTCATGGTGAATCTGGTGGTTCTCTTCACAGCCATCATCACCGTGGTAACACAGTCATGATGCATGCGACTGTTTCTCCACTGCTGGATGGTAAGCTCAGGGTGGGCAAGACGGTCCGTTCCATCGCTCCCTTTATCCTCATGTCTAGTGTAGGGTCTGGTGCTGAATCGAAATGTATTGGTGAATGAATAAACAGATCCTTAGCAACGGGCTCCTGGGGATGGGGTGGGGGGATTCCTTGGCATTGATACCCAGCATGGCTGAGGTAACTCAAATAAGCCACTTAGGCTCATTGCAGAACCAGGCTGACCGCTGCCCACTCCACCCTAGTCACGTCACCAGACCTCCCTGCAGAGCGGATCTGCCCACCCAGGGCAGGGAGAGGCTTTCTCCAGCCCAGCTCAAGCCCCCACTTCCTCCAGATAGCAACTGTCTCACAGGTTTCCTCATTCACCTATCTCTTCTCCAAACTGCCATGCAATTGAGCACCCAATCACATTCTTCAAAGTTTGAGTACATCCTGTTCATTTATTTATTTCATCTAAAACAAATTATAAGCCTCCTTATTCATGTGTACAATCTAACAAATAAATAGAATGTTACATATTGGTTTATTTCATCTCACAGAGTTACAATGGTATTTATACTTTTCAAAGCATTGTATCTGCAGCACCCGGGCCAGAAACCAGGTTCCCATCTGTTATCCACATACACACCCTTTTGCATTTCAGATTTTCAGTTGGGAAAATAGGTCACCTTAGAACTACTTGCTTTGTGTGTCCCTTTTGGTAGCTGGGAAGCCCTGGCTACATACAGGCTCTTAGTAAATAGAATCGCAGAATGTGAGGGCTAGACAGGATCTTTTTTTTTCTTTTTGAGATGGAGTCTCACTCTGTCGCTCAGGCTGGAGTGCAGTGGCTGCAACCTCCACGTCCTGGGTTCAAGCGATTCTCGAGTAGCTGGGACTACAGGCGTACACTACCATGCCCAACTAATTTTTTGTATTTTTAGTAGAGATGGGGGTCTCGTCACGTTGGCCAGGCTGGTCTTGAACTCCTGACCTCAAGTGATCCCCCCACCTTGGCCTCCCAAAGTACTGGGAATACAGGCGTAAGCCACCGCGCCCAGCCCTGGACAGGATGTTATACATCCTCTTGCCCAAGAAAGGGGAGAGACAAAACCCAGGAGAGCTACATCTGATTGTCCAGCCAGACAGTTCAGCAAAACTGAGAGTTCAGAGGCTGTGGGCCTTCACCATGGGTCCTTCTGCCCTTGCTGAAAAGTCTGGCACAAACTACCCTCTGGCTACCATTTCTCTTCCTCCTATAGAGAGAGGCCATCCAGCTACCCTGTGACCATCCGGGAATGGGGCCTCTAGGTGCTGGGGGGACCACTACCTTCTAAACTGCCCAGAGGTGAAAATAGGCCCCCTTTTTTCCCCAAATCACCCAGTGCAACCTCTCTGGTGGGAGTCAGGAGAAGGATGAGATTCCTGGCTGGGAGGGGTTCAGACTTTTCAGAAGTCCTTCTAGAGACCTTTCCCTTTTAGGCTGAAGCCCTCCACCCTCTGCCGCCCCCAGACAGACAGAGCTGCCGCTGGGAGGGCAATGCTGAAACATTTGGCAGCTAACTGTGACTAATAAAAACCTGGACCCAAGGCATTTAAAAAATTCACAGCAGCCTCAGTCTCTGTGGTTAAGATGAGAAGAAAGGGCTTTTTCAGGTCTCAGCGTCCTTCCAGAAGAACGCGAGAGAGCAGAGAATGGGGGACGAGGTTCTCCCCTTGGGTGGAAAGAAATGGCTTTCTCCTCGTTCTGTCCTCATCGTCCCTCTGTTGGCCCCTCAAGACCTCCTGGGCTGCCCACTTTCACAAACGGGAAACTGAGGCTTGGAGGTCACTCAGGGGATAGGCAACACCTAAATCTCACAGCCTGGGGATTTTCCAATCAGTTCCGGCAATGGAATTGCTTTTTGCAAAAGAGCCTTTAAAGGATGGGTAAGGAAGAAGGTGCGGTGGGGTGGGGAGGGGTGGGGTGAAGAAAAGAGAAAAGACCAAAACGTTCTCTGATCTAACAACACACAGCCCAGCCACGAGGCTTCCTGTGAGCACATGACTGGGCAACGTGCGGAGCAGCCGGGGAGCAGAGGTTTACTCAGTAGGGCATCTGGATTTGTCATCTTTCCTTATCTAATGCTTTTTCCAACTGGTCTACCCGCCACAGGCAGGAAACAAAGCCTCTCAATTTAAGAGGCTCTGAAATCCTGGGAGGTTTGGTTGGGGCTCTGTTTGCCAGGTTTAAAAGAGATCTGTTCGTTCGGAGCCAAGAGTGTTTCACATTTGCTTATTTGCTCCTACTTACCTCCTTTTAAGAAAGTTTTGAGGATTGACCTAAAACTGATTTTCTTTATATCCAGACAAACTTCTGTTTTATAGGACAGTGTCCAGAGGCCCAAGAAGGGTCAGTCACTGGACATACAGCTGTGAGCTCCAGTCTCCACTGGGACTGGAACCCGGGGGTTCTGCCTTCAATTCTGGAGTCTGAAACTGAGAATATACAATAAGATATGATGGCACAGCCTGTACCAGAGAAGGGGAAAACTGAGAACCTGGTTAATTTCCTGGATGAAACAAACCAAGCCTAGTGATTCAGTGGTAGGACTAACCCAGAGCAGCACTTTGAAGTCTGCAAAACACTTTTACAGAAATCATCTGATTTTTTTCCCCTACAGAATATTTAAAACTACCTTGTAAATGATGAATGCACACTATGTCATTCTGATGGAGAAACCATTGCCACTGAACTACAGGCCGTCACAGCTGGAAGGGATTGAATTCAACTCACTCGACACTTGCCCAGTTGTTCTGGATGCTGGTCAAAAGGCAGGTTAGGGTACAAACCTGTGAACTTTCCCTTGGTGGGGTCACTTATATGAAGAAGGTGTGATTTTTTTTCCTCCTCTAGAGGGGAATTTACAAACTATCAGGAGCCCCCAAGGATGCTCCAAGCAGCTGTAGGAGTCCAGGGAAGCACAGTTAGCTCATTAAGTGAAATTCCATCAGCCAGGCTCCAGGGCTTAGTGACTCATGCCTCTGGCATTCCAGAGTAGGATGAATTTGGTCTAGACTGATGCAGTTTTCTTCCATTCTCTGCTTTGGGAATTCCAGTGCACTCTGGAGGAAGCATGGGTCGTGAGAGTTATCTGTAATGATCTGTGACCTGTCCCTAATCTCCAGGGGTTAATGAGGGTGAATGTTACAGAACCCAGCCCACAACCTTGCAGAGTAGGCATGGGAAGGGACGCAGGTGCCCTCATCACATTCATTAGCCCAGTGGTCTACGACCGGGGTCACCAGACATAGAGAAATCATTCACTGACATTTCATTCCTGGCCACTTTTGAATTTGCCCCTTCCAAACTGGGGAAAGTTGAGGGAGGGCTTTAACTCTCACACTTTGATATGAAGAGTGAAAAGTCTGCACCTGGTTTCAAAGTCAAGGCCATCAGGGGCTGGAGAAAAGGCAAAGAGAGAACCCAAGCACACAACACACATGCTAGTTGGCATCCCTTCTCTCTCTCTCTGTGTGTGTGTGTGTGTGTGTGTGTGTGTGTGTTCTCACACACACGTGATGCCAATTTACACATGGTGCGCAACGTCAATATCCAGCTGGGCACACACTATGTGGGATGAATGCATTTTCCCAGACACTGAGTAACAACAGTCTTGAAACTTGGCAATCACTTGATCCCACTTCCCTCCCCATGTAGGCATCTGACCACAATATTCCTGGCAGGATGTTGTCCAGTTCATGCTTGAATTCCTCCACCGACAAGGAGCTCACCACTAACTTAGGGTAAAGCTATCTACTGCGGGGCTTCCACTGAGCCTGAGATCTGTGTCCCATCACGCTCCTCTCCACCTTGGCTCTGGGAGTTGGAATATATATATATATATATATATATAAAATTGTTTTTTTTTTTTGAGGCAGAGTTTTGCTCTTATTGCCCAGGCTGGAGTGCAATGGCACCATCTCAGCTCACTGCAACCTCCCTCTCCCGGGTTCAACCTCACCCTCCCAAGTAGCTGGGATTACAGGCATCTGCCACCATGTCCAGCTAATTTGTATTTTTAGTAGAGACGGGGTTTCACCATCTTGGCCAGGCTGGTCTCAAACTCCTGACCTCACATGATTTGCCTGCCTCAGCCTCCCAAAGTGCTGGGATTACAAGCGTGAGCCACTGCATGCGGCCGGGAGTTGGGATACATTCTAAACATTCTTCTGCATGGTAGTAGTTCAAGTATTTGAAGAGAACCATCTCCCCCCATATCTCTTTTCTTGACAAAAAACTTCATTTCCTCGTGATATGGTTTCCAGATTTGTCTCCATCCTGTTGGCCTTTCCTCTGGTGACCTGGTTAAGATCTGGATCCAGAACTGAACCCTGTAGTCAGCGACTGGTCTAAAAGGCAAAGAGCTTAGGGAAATAATTCTTCTATATGTAAAGCAGTTGACATTCACTTTTTTTTTTTTTTTTTTTTTTAGCAGCCCTATCATACTCTTGGCTGTTACTGAGCTTTTAGTCAACCACTGCCGCTTCAAAGATTTGTTCTTTTTTTTTTTTTCTTTTTTTTGAGACAGGGTCTCACCCTGTTGTCACCCAGGCTGGAATGCAGTGGCACCATCACGGCTCACTGCAGCCTCCACTTCCTAAGGGTCAATCAATCCTTCCACCTCAGCCTCCCAGGTAGCTGGGACCACAGGCGCATGCCACCATGCCAGGTTAATTTTTTTAATTTGGTAGAGACATGGTCTTGCCATATTGCCCAGGCTGGTCTCAAACTCCTGGGCTCAAGCAATCTGCCCACCTCTGCCACCCAAAGTGCTGGGATTACAGATGTGAGCCAACACACCAGGGCTTTTAAAAAAAAAAGACCAATGGTTTTTTAGTTACTCTCCCTAAAGTCTGCACTCCTGTGACTGTTTTTTTCCCCATGAACTTTGATATAGGACCTTCTATTCATCCCTAATATGTTACAGCTTGGGCCCATTATTTCAACCTACAGCAGTTTTTCTGAAAGTTCATTCCATAATTTTATACTCCAGGAATCTCTCCTAGTTTTGTATCTCCCATAGATTTTATCAGTATGCCTTTTAATTTCCATGAACATTCCTGATACATGATGGGGAGGCCGGAACAGAGCCCTAGGGATCACCATCAGAGACCATCCACTCTGTTTACACAAATTAGTCAGCAGTTCACCCTGGGTATCATTAGTCAGTATGTTCATGACTTCACCCAACTGCACGTCCACCAAAGCTACGTCTCTTCTTCTTATCCACAAAAATTTAATAGCAGGCTTTTCTTTAGCTGAGAGGAATGATCCTATGACTTCAGCTACTGACACAGGCCATTCCAGAAGGTATTTTGGAGAAACATCTCAGCATCCCATAAATATCCCACGTAGGTGGTCCAGGCAGTTCTCTACCCATCAGGCCAGCACTGCCAGTAAGCATGAGCCTTAGCCACAAAGCCCTGGATGCAAGAATCTTCTGGCAACTCACAGAGATTCTCCCCAGACATCCTGAGGTCTAGGCCCTTTCATGACCTACTTTCAGCGGTTACCAAAGGGAAGAAGTTGCAGGGGGCTGATCATCAATGAAAGTTCCCTAAGTCTCTGTGGTTGGGCCAGAAAGCTTCCCCCTGGCTCGTGGTCACCAGCCCGATCTGTCAGACAGCAAGAGGGAGGCCTCCTAGGAAAATGCAGAACGTGTAAGGCTGTGGATGTCACCTGGCCCTTTAAGCCAGACATCTCCATAGGTTGCCCTCTCTGGGTTTCTGGAGATTCATGAGGACCCATGCTCCTTGCCTTGGAAGGATCCCCAGCTTTCCCCAAAGTGTACATCTTGTCTTGCAGGTTGTAAGGGCTGGAGGACAAGGGCCATGTTTTCTTTCCCTACTGGTGTCCCAAACCAGCAGGTACCCAACAAATGCCCAGAATAAAGGTAGGGGCTAAGCTTTCCCATCATGGAATCTCAGCCCTTCCAGAGTAAGAAAGTTGTCTCCAACATATTTTTTTCAGTCTTTTTTTTTTTTTTTTTTTTTTTTAGATGGAGTCTCGCTGTTGTCGGCTCAGGCTGGAGCGCAATGGCGGGATCTCGGCTCATTGCAACCTCCGCCTCCTAGGTTCCAGCAATTCTCCTGCCTCAGCCTCCTGAGTAGCTGAGATTACAGGTACCCGCCATCATGTCTGGCTAATTTTTGTATTTTTAGTAGAGACGGGATTTCACCATCTTGGCCAGGCGGGTCTCGAACTCCTGACCTCAGGTGATCCACCTGCCTTGGCCTCCCAAGTGCTGGGAATTACAGGCATGAGCCTCTGCGGCTGGCCTTTTTCAGTCTTTTCTGTGTTTACTCCACCCCATGAAAGTTCTGCTTTTGAAATGACCCATCTTATTTCGCCCTGGAAATACTTAAGCACTGGAACTGGCACTTAGTAGGTATTCAACAAACATTTATCTAATGAAGTGCCACTCAGACTCCTTTTTCCAAAATCATTTTTTTTTTTCTAACGGCAGATGAGCCTTCTCATCATTTTCTCAACACAAAGCTCACTGATGTTTTAGCCTTTTTTTTTTTTTTTTTTCAAGCCATTAATGATCAATGACTTTCTTATGCCAAGAAGCCTGGGTCTTCACTGGACACTCCAAGTAGATTATCCTGAGGTTCAGGTTGAACAGAGGCCCATCCAAGATGTTACAAATCAGCTCATGGTCCTATTAGGCAGGACAAGCTGTGAAGAAATTATTTGCTTCCATGTGCTTCTCATTGCTGTTTAGCTTAATATTTTATCCTGGGAGATTCTCCACCTAAGGGGATAACAATTTCTGGCTCGCATTTCTGGGGAGAAGAAAATTTGGGAGTTGGAGATGTTGTTCCCATTAGGTACCTAGAATTTATCTGTTGGATACAATGATGCATAAGATATAGCCCCTGCCCTCTGGGAGCTTCCAATCTCATGGGAGAGATAAGATCCACATAAGTGGGGGCTAATTATTGCTCATGAGGTTATAAGGAATGAAGATGGAAAATTTTGTGAAACTGGGTTGGACAAGCCCATCCGTCAGATCATAAACTTCATAGTAAAGAAAGCAAAGCTGTCATCAGTGACTGAAGACTGACGAAAGTATATCAACTCCATCACGATCTCTTTAGTTATCTTCAATCAAATAGCAGCATTTGACAGGTGTCGACCAGAAGTAGTCTCCTCCACAGCTGAGAGAAGCCTGGAAATCCTTTTCCATGCTATACTGCAGGGTTGGACAAATTCCCAGCACACTTGGGAACATATATGGAGAGAGAAGGACTGTGTGAGCCTTGACAGTAAAGGCCACAGTCTTGGGAGAACTTCCTCTGGAGCCCAAGTAGGGCAATTTCAAGTCACCTTTCTTCTGCATTACTGCTGGGGTCAGCTGGAGGCTGAAGCACAGCGAAGGTTCCTTGGTCTGGATTTGGCGCAGATCCCATAATCCCTTGGGGGTGGTGTCTGACATGTTCCTTGAGGACAGGTGTGTTAGCTGCCAATTCCTCCTGTCCTAAGCCCCACATATGTTGCACATAAGAGTAATGTAATAAGTGTGTGTTAATTTAATTGTTTGGGTAAAGAATTTGCTGGAAAGCTAACCCTGAAATTTAGCCATAAATGTAGATTTTCAAATGCTGAAATGATCAGTCTGGCAACATCAGAATCAATCTGGGGCTGCTTAAAGAAAAATAACCTAGTCCCATAGCAGGAGATTTTGAGTCAGCAGGTCAGTGGGGAGGCCCCAGTACCTGCATTTTTTTTGTATTTTGTTTTTTTGAGACAGAGTCTTGCTCTGTCACCCAGGCTGGAGTGCAGTGGTGCGATCTCAGCTCACTGCAAGCTCCGCCTCCTGGGTTCATGCCATTCTCCTGCCTCAGCCTCCTGAGTAGCTGGGACTACAGGCACCCACCATGACATCTGGCTTTTTTTTTTTTTTTTTTTTTTTTTGTATTTTTAGTAGAGATGGGGCTTCACCGTGTTAGCCAGGATGGTCTCGATCTCCTGACCTTGTGATCCGCCCGCCTCAGCCTCCCAAAGTGCTGAGATTACAGGCATGAGCCCCCGCGCCCAGCCCAGTACCTGCATTTTTAAAGTGATTCCAATCCTCAGCTACATTGGCCAGTGGTAGCCAGCTTCCAAGATGGCCCTAGCAACCCTACCTTGTGTCACACGTTTGTGTAATCTCCTCCCACTCTCTACCAGGGTTAGTCTGTGTGATCCATAGAATACAGCAGAAATGATGGCCTATCACTTCCAAGATTAAGTTATGAAACATGACTTCCATCCTGTGTTCTTTCTCTCACTCTCCTTTGCCTCACTCACTCTGAGGGAAGACGACCACCATGTCCTGAGGCCACTCAGGCAGCCTACGAAGAGGCCACATAGAGAAGAACGGAGGGCTGCAGTCTACAGCTAGCAAGGAACCACAGCCTGCCAACAACCATAAGAGCCTGCGTGGGAGGGGACCTTACAGCCCCCATTGACAGCCTGAGTGCAACTCCATGAGAGACCCTGAGCAAAATCAAGTAGCTAAGCCACTCCTCAATTCCTGACTCTCACAAACTGTGCGAGATAATAAAGATTCACTCTTTTCAGGTGCAAAACCTGGGGGCAATTTGTTATGCAGCAATTGATAACTAATACATTTTCCCACCCAAAGGGCAAGCTCCTGAGCTTGGCACAGGAGGTATTTCGTGCCCATCTTTCCAGCTTCAGTTAAACCTACTCCCAGATGCACCCTCCCTGAGATCGCGCTCTGCTTATCCCAGCCCAACCTTCACGCCTCTGCGCCTCTGCCCATGCTGTTCCTTGTGCCTGGAATGCCCTTTCCCCATGGATGGGATTCCCTTCTCCAAAAATCCTTCCCTAAACTGCCCTTGTATCTAATCCCATTGGGTGAGGCACCCTCCTTCCTGCTCACACACACTTCTTGAAATCAATACACAAAAAGCAAGTTGCATGGAAGAGGAAAAATGTTTGCATGAAGGAGATATCAAGAGCACATGACTTGCCTCTATCTGGTTGATCAACGAATTGTCAAATTTGAACCCAGGAATCCTTTTGTCGCTGCACACCACACCGACATCCTCCGTGTGCTTGCAGTCGGTGACGCCCCAGCCATTGGAGGTGCATGCTGCAAGGGTCGCCTCGTTGCCAGTACAGTGGAGATTGTCTAACCAGATGGGCCCTGAAGGAGGCAGAGAGGAGAGAAACCAAGTGCTGCATCAATGCAGGTCTGAGTCTTTGCAGGGCACCAGTGTCTCACATGGAAAGAGAATTTTTCTCTAATTTTGGCAGCTGTGTGTGGCCATCAATTTTTATTATATTAAGATATTGCACATAACTCTAAACCATGGGGATTCCTGGACCACAGTAAGCACCTGATGTGATCTGGGGATGTAGTAGGTTGAACATGATTAGGATACAAGTTAGATTTAAGCCCAGAAGTTGCATGGGATAGTGGAAAGAGCGGGGCTTTGGGTACCAAGCTGGGTTTGAGTTCTTGTTCAGCCACTTAGCTGTATAACCTTGGTCAAGGGCCCTTTTTCTTATCAGTAAAATGGGGCTAACAATGACACTTCAGCTGCACAGCTGTGTGCAGATTAGAGATACTACGAAGCATGTGCCTAGTTCATTGCTGGCCATAGTTACTAAAAATAGTGATGATGATGATGATGATGATGTTTTAGTGACACTGATTATGGCATAAGCCAGTCTCACCTTCCATCCGTAGCAGAGGCTGAACTCTGACCCCTCAGGGAAAAACTAAACTCTCTTGCCACTGAAGGTTTGAGGTTTTTTTTTTTTTTTTTTTTTTTTTTTTTTTTTTTTTTAGATGGAGTCTTGCTCTGTCAGCTCTGTCACCAGGCTGGAGTGCAGTGGCGCGATCTCGGCTCACTGCAATCTCTGCCTCCCAGGTTCAAGTGATTCCCCTGCCTCAGCCTCCCAAGTAGCTGGGACGACAGGCGTGTGCCACCACACCTGGCTAATTTTTTTTTATTTTAGTAGAGATGGAGTTTCGCCATGTTGGCCAGGATGGTCTTGATCTCCTGACCTCGTGATCCGCCTGCCTCGGCCTCACAAAGAGCTGGGATTACAGGCATAAGCCACTGCGCCCGGCCTGGTTTGAGGTTTTTAAGACATTTTCACATGTAGTATCTCCTTGGTTTTCCCATACTGAGAACGAGGTGGCATGATTATCCCACCATCCCTTGAACCCAGAAGCCTGGGCCTTGACTTCCTATTCAGCTCCTCTTACTTCCCAATGTTTCCCATCACTGGCTCAGAGACAGCCCAGCCAGACCGGCCCACGGAGCCACCTCATCATGTTCCAGAAGGCCGCCATGGGACTCTGCTTACCTCCTGGTTTTTTTGCCTAACTTGTACTAAGTAGAGAATTCAGTGTGCAAAGTGCTAGAGGGTGAACCACAGTGAAACACCACCTCACACCCTTAGGATGGCTACTATCAAAAAAACAGAAAATGGGCCAGGCAGTGGCTCACGCCTGTAATCCCAGCACTTTGGGAGGCCAAGGCAGGTGGATCACAAGATCAGGAGATCGAGACCATCCTGGCCAACATGGTGAAACCGCGTCTCTACTAAAATACAAAAAATTAGACAGGCGTGGTGGTACATGCCTGTAATCCCAGCTACTCGGGAGGCTGAGGCAGGAGAATCACTTGAACCCAGGAGACAGAGTTTGCAGTGAGCTGAGATCACACCACTGCACTCCAGCCGGGCGACAGAGCAAGACTCCGTCTCAAAAACAAAACAAAACAAAACAAACAAAAAAACAGAAAATGACAGTGCTGGCAAGGGTGTGGAAACTGGAACCCTTGTGCACTGTTGATGGGAACGCAAAATGGTACAGCTGCTACAGAAAACAGTATGGTGTTTCCTTAAAAAATTAAAAATAAAATTACCATATGATCCAACAAAAGAATTGAAAACAGTGTCTCTAAGAGATATCTACATGCCTGTGTTCATAACAGTATTATTCACAATAGCCAAGAGGTGGAAGCAACCCAAGTGTCCATCAACAAAATGTGGTCTATCCATACAATGGACTATTAGCCTTCAGAAGGGAGGAAACTCTGAAACCTGCTGCAATATGGATGATTCATAAAGACATTATGCTAAGTGAAATAAGCCCGTCCCAAAAGACAAATATTGTATGGGGTATCTAGAGGAGTCAAATTCATTGAAACAGAAAGTAGAGTGGTGGCTGCCAGGGCCTGGGATGAGAAAGAAATGAAGGTGGTTGTTTAATCAGTACAGAGATTCAGTTTTGCAAATGGAAAAGTTCTGGTGATGATGGTTGCACAACAATGTGAATATACTTAACACTATTCAACTGTACCCTTAAAAATGTTTAAGGCTGGGCTGGGCACAGTTCACGCCTGTAATCTCAACACTTCGGGAGGCCAAGGCGGGAGGATCATTCAAGCTCAGGAGTTCGAGACCAGCCTGGGCAATATAGCGAGACCTCGTCTCTACTAAAAATCAAAACATTTAGCTGGGCGTGGTGGCGCATGCCTGTAGTCCTAGCTATTCAGGAGGCCGAGGTGGGAGAACTGCTTGAGCCCAGAAGGTTGAGGCTGCAGTGAGCTATGATTGTGCCATTGCATTCCAGCCTGGGTGACAGGGAGACCCTGTCTCCAGAAAGAAATCCAAAAAGTTAAGGTGGTAAATTTTATGTGATGTACATTTTGCCATAATTTTTTTTTTAATTATAAAGTGCTAGAGGGTTTTCAAATAGTGATTTTTATAAGTGCCACTGCAAAATGAAAGAAAACAAATCTAAACCTCTCATTTTTCTCACAGCTCCTTTTAGGAGTCTAGAGCAGCAGACATAGTCAAACAAACCTGGGTTCAAGTTCCATCTGCCACACACTGGGGCAATGTGTGATGCGGTCAACTACCTCACCACACCTGCTTCTCATTTCGAAAGCCAAAATAATGATGCCGAGCAAACAGGTTGCCATGGAGACTCAATGAGGTAATGTATGTGCCTGGTACGCTTTCAACCTCCCTTTCCTCTTCCTTCTTCCAGTCCATCAGAAAAACAATGCATTCTACTGCTTCCCCGATGTAAGAGAAAAGCAAATAAAAACATTCCCATTGGAGAGATTAGAAAACCAAGGAGAGATTAGAAAACCAAGGAGGCTCTTCAAGGTCGATAAAGACCCTGGGGCCAGTCTCCTGATGTCCAGGCCCTGCTGAAACGTGTCTGTTCTCACGGCTGCTGGTCAGGGCTCAAACGACAGCACCTTGGATCCATTGTGGAGAACAAAGAGCTAACTGAAAACATCTGGGCTGAGGTTTTCCAACTGGCTTCTCAATTTGGCCTGGTTTCCAAGCAGTCAAGCTCCACTGAAACATACACTCCCTAATCGATTGCTGTCTCAACAACAAACCAATGTTTGTTTTGCTAAGTACTAGCAACAGAAAAGACCCTCCACGTTCTAAGCGGAATGTTCTGTCGCAAATCTGCCGAAGTGACAGAGATGGTGAAAAGCAGTGGCACCCTATTCCATCCGCAGTGAGAGAAACCCCCCTCACTAAGGACCTGGAAGTTGACCAGTGCATCATCAAAGGAACTGAGAACAGCTGCAAACCAGAGACCCTACGGAGCCTGCCCCAAAGAGCTGCTCTCTTATGAAACTTCCATGGACCCCCAAAAATCTTCCATGGACCCCTTCCACATATGCTTGGTCAATTTCTACTTATATGGCAGATATGTGAATTTGTACTTAGCCCAAGACAGCATCACCATGCATAGTATACTTGTTTGGCCTGATTTCATAACAAAAATTTTTTTGTTTTTTGAGACAGTGTCTCACTCTGTCACTCAGGCTGGAGTGCAGTGGTGCAATCATAGCTCACTGCGACTTCCGCCTCCCAGGTTCAAGCAATTCTCCGACCTCAGCCTCCCAAGTAGCTGGGACCAAAGGCACATGCCACCATGCCCAGCTAATTTTTGTATTTTTTGGTAGAGATGGGATTTCACCACGTTGGCCAGGCTGGTCTCGAACTCCTGACCTCAGGTGATCTGCCTGCCTCAGCCTCCCAAAGGGCTGGGATTACAGGCATGAGCCACTGCAAAGGGCCCTTTTTTTTCCTCTACAGGCTTAGTATTTATTAACTAGACTACTCCGATTCCAATGCAACCAGCTTCTGGGTGTGCCTGCTGGAAAGCAGGGCGGTTCTAGGTACAATCCAGTAGATGCCTCCTCAGAGCTGCCAGGAAAGCCGTGTCCTTGGGACACAAGATGAGAGTCAAACTTTGGACACAAGAAAGCCATTCAATCAGAAGCCAAATTTTATGTTACTCTTTCCTTCCAATGCCTCTCCTGATGAAAGAAGACGTAAATATATATACACAAGTTAACAGATCATTAGAAAGGTGAAAATCATAAATGAAATTCAGTTGGAATGCCAGAGCCCAGGACAATGGAAATTATTCAAGTTAGACTGTGTGGGGTCACAAATGGGTGCAGTGGGTCACGCCTGTAATCCTAGCACTGTGGGAGGCCAAGGTGGGCAGATCACTTGAGGCCAGGAGTTTGAGATCAGCCTGGCCAACATGGCAAAACTCCGTCTCTACTAAAAATGCAATTAAAAAAATCAGCTGGGCCTAGTGGCGCACACCTGTAATCCCAGCTACTCGGGGGGCTGAGGTGGGAGGATCACTTGAACTCAGGAGGCGAAGGTTGCAGTGAGCCTAGATCCCACCACTGCACTCCAGCCTGGGTGATAAAGCAAGACTCTGTCTCAAAGAAAAGGAAAGAAAATAATCTGAGGTTACAATGTGGTTATCGCTGGCTTCGTCACTGTGGTCTAAAGAATGAGGGATGTGACTGGGAATAGGCTTAGCCTCCTGATTCTGAAGAAGGTGAAGGAGAGCAACCACCTTAGCTTCAGCTGCTATAACCTCAAACAGGGGTTGAGAAACAGGACAGCTGCTCCCTCCAGAACTCCCTAAAAGGGCCTATGGTTTACCTGAGCTCAGAGATGCTTTGGGAGAACAGTCTGTGGACAAGCCAGGCTAGAAAACCCAGAACGTCCCTGGTGCCCTCCCTGGTTTCATTACTCCAGCCTGAAGTTCCGAGGAGCTTGAGGGGTCCTGGAGAGGCAGCCTTATCCACAGTCTGACCGGCACGTTAAGCCCCTAAGCCCCACCGGAGCAAGCCCTGGGCGCTGGCCACGTTCTGTGCTCACTATACCAAGAACTCTTTTGCCAACTCTTTTTCCTGTTCTGCCAAATCAAAATGAATCAATTAGCTAATATTCACTGAGTGCCCACCATGTACCCAGTGATAAAGATCTGGACTGATGCTGGTGAAATTCAAATACATTTAGATGTAAAAAGGTCTCTCATGTCATAAATCAAGCACCATTTCAGGTAAGCAGCTTAACTCGTAAAGCCTTGAACACAAGACAGAGGTTTTTTTTTGTTTTGTTTTGTTTTTTCAAGCATCTGTTTCTTCCTCCTCTCTTTGACGTTATTCCTTTTATAACCCTTGATGGTTTCCATGTCCACAAAGATGACCTTTCCAGTACTCCTGGTCTCTTCGTTAATACACCTCCTCTCTCAGGGACTGTCCTCCATCCTGCTCCAGCCGCTGTCCCATGGTCATAGCTTAGGTCTCTCATTACCAGAGAGTGCACCCTTCAATCTCCATTTCACCTTTCCTGCTCTGCACCCACACGCAGCTCCCTTCATCTTTTAGTAAACTTCTTGTATCTCCATCTGAACAGAGACCTGCAATCCAGTGATCACAGCAGCTATGCACAATCCTTCAACTTCTCCACTTATTACCACCATCCTTACCCAGCACAGTCTCCATGGATCATGAGTTTAATCCTTCCCTTTCATATTCCCTCCACTCCTTGGAACTTTTCACTCTTCACCACGCTTGGATGGCAAAGTCCGACCTGGGTAAAAACCTGTCTCCTACTACCCCATGCCTGCTCCTGATGGGGAAAAACCACAACGCCCTTGTCTGACAACAGGTGTTTTAAATTGAGGTTGAACTAAAATTAAGTTGTCACTGGAAAAATACCCAGTCACTGGAAAGCATTTGTTATAAAATAATGAGCGTTGGAAAGCCTGGAATGGAAAACATGAATCTGAGGTTACCCCTGGATCGCTCAGCCAGCCGGATAAACAGAGATGTGGAAGTATCAGACGTTTGTTTAAAGAAGACAGGAAGTGGGTTCTAAAGCCCAGCATTTGCTAACTTCACTGCTGTGACTCTCATCGCTGCTAGGGAGCCCAGAGCGAGCTGCAGAGAACATTTGACTCTGTGCTGTCTCCTGATCCAGTTACCCCCACAGGAACTTTTCAATTGCATGGAGGTGAGATGTGTATGAGATGAGACTTCCTTTCTCCTATAATTTCTAGAATAACAGAAAAGTTGGAAGGGAGGATAATAGTTATCAATTTCAATGACTCCCAAACCTGTCACTTCGCAGGCTTCCAAAAGAGAGTGAGTCCTGGGCTCACCTTTTAAACCAAATTATGGTGGGCTGAGGTCTGTGCTATTCTGTACTTTTAAGCTCCCTTGGGCGATTCTTATGCAGTCAGAATGGCATTAGCCCTTTAGTCCAGGACAGGAGTGTGGGCAGCTCTGTTTTAGTCCAGTAGCCAGACTTGTGCTGAGGTCTGGGCTGCAGCTCAGCCAGGCGGGCGGGTGTGGGAGCTTCCTTTGCCTGGCTGACCCAGAGATAGGAAACTCTTAGCTCCTGGAAAAATGTTTAAAAAGAAACAATTCCCTCCACCCTTATCTCCTTCCTATTTGGGAACATACACTGTCAGGGTTTCAGGAGTTCTTAGACAGCCCAACTTCCAGATGGGGAAAATGAGGCTGGAGAGGACATGCGTCTTCCTACAAAGTGTGGTGTCAGAGGTCAGTACAGACTGAGCCCTAGGTTCAGGGCTTCAAACTTGTCCTGCCTCAAAGCTGTTAAAGCAATTTTTTGGGTTTTTGTTTTGTTTTTTGTTTTTTTGAGATGGAGTCTCGCTCTGTCACCCAGGCTGGAGTGCAGTGGCGCGATCACGGCTCACTGCAGCCTCCGCCTCCCAGGTTCAAGCGATTTTTGTGCCTTAGCCTCCCGAGTAGCTGGGACTACAGACACTCACCACCATGACCGGCTAATTTTTGTATTTTTAGTAGAGATGGGGTTTCCCCCTGCTGGCCAGGCTGGTCTTGAACTCCTGACCTCAAGTGATCAGCCCGCCTCGGTCTCCCAAAGTGCTGGGATTACAGGCATGAGCCACCGCACCTGGCCAGCTCTTAAAACAATTTTTAAAAATAAATCAATAAATTTGAACCTCACAGGGAGGAAAAAATAGGCTAACCAACGGTGAAAAACCCAAAGCATCTCTGTGCCTATCGTGACCAAGCCTGCAATAGCAGGTTAGTGTGAAAACGATGAACTCCTCATGCCAGGAAGGTGGGGGGTGTCAGGGAACTCAAGCATGTGGGAGCCATTGTGAGGAAGAGCAAGAGGCTTTCCTAACAGGGAATGATTTGGAGTAAAGTGCAACTTCCCCTGGGCTGACACAGCCCCCAGGCAGGACATATGGGGTGGAGAGAGGAGCACAGGCTGATTTCACCCCCTACCTGGGGTCACCAACTGTCCTGGTTTTCCTGAGGTTTTCCCAGGATGTGAGACTTTCTGTGCTAAAGCCAGGAAAGTCTTGGGCAAATCAGTATGGTTGGTCACTTACTGTGCCTCTCCTCAAGCCCCCCCCAACCCCCCCTTCCTGCAGGGTGCAGCCTGAGTGGGCACAAAGGGTGCCAGTCCCTAGATGGGCATCACCAAGAATTTACACTTCGCAGTGTGTGCAGCCTCCTCTCCCAGGCTGACCTCAGGGAAGGCCGCTCCAGGCCTTGCCAGGTGACAGCACTCAGAGCCAAAGCACAGAGCGTTTACCTTCCCCCTTGCCGTAGGAGGAGCTGGCAGTCCAGGACTTGGCCTCCACGTAGCCCAGCTCCCGGCAGACGACGTGGGCAGCGTGGATGGAGAAGTCGTCATCACACACGGTGCCCCACTGGCCGTCGTAGTACACCTCTACCCGGCCCTCGCTGTGCTTCCTCTTCTGCCCGGCCAGGCGCAGCTGAATCTTGGCCACGTTGGCGGGGGCCTGGGGCTGGTGATACTCGGGAGCCGGTTGCTGGAAGTACTCGGGGTAATGGGGCCAGCTGTCATACTGTGCCAGGCTCAGGGGGGACAGGAGGGCCAGCACAGCCAGGCAGCTGCAGAGGTGGGAGCACAGAGGCCTCTCCATCCCTGTCTTCGAGCTGATGATCCCACGAAGGGGCCCTGCGCAGCTGGGAGGGACAGGCGGGGTACGGAAGCAGCAGGAGCTTTCTGGAAGAGAGGAGAGATGCGTTAGGATGGGAACGTGGGGCTAGGGAGACCTACAAAGAGAACCAGCAGTTTCATACCCCTTGGCTTCGTATGGAAAGCTCGTCCATTCTTGACGCCAATCCAGCCCCACTCCTACCTGACATTTCCACCATGCAGGGCTGGGAGGTCCCACCTCCTTTACCTACTGCCTTGTCATCTCTCTGGAATGCTTTTTCCAGTAGAGTTCCTGGCAGGGAACAGAGCACACTCCAACTTAATTTAAGGAGAGTTTTTTAAGACTATGGACATGCCGGCAGAGTTCTGCAGAACTAACAAAGGCTGGTGTCACACCCTAGGGCTGGCGACTCAGGGGGGCTGTGACCACCCTAGGCTTGAAGGGAGCCTGCGGGGGTGAGAACTGGAGACTGGCAGAGGGAGCTGTTTCTTAGGAGCTGCGGCCTTCACTGGAGGGTCTCAGAGCCAACCCATGGCAACGGTGGGGACACGGGAGGGGGAATGAATACCTGACTCCGTTTCCTCCCATCCTTGAATCATTCTGGTGCCTCCTATTAGGCAAACCCACCCCCCTCCAACTCGAAGCCACTGGCAAGGGAGCTGAGCCCATTGAGGGAGCCCGCATGGGCCGGCCTCCTGGAACATGGGGGCCGGTGGAGAAGGAGCGTGTCTGAAGGGATGAGGGCAGGATATTCAACACACCCACCCTCCATTAAATGAATGGCACCTCAAAACACTACAGGGGCATTTGCTAGATGAATTATAATTTTCCCGTCAGCTTTGAGGGCTGCAATGCTAAATGAGTTTTAAAATCCTCAAGGTCATGGTCATCGTATCTGGTGGAGCCTACCTCTAAGAATTCCCGAGTGAAATCACGTAGCAAGAGACCTCGTGTATCTTGGTCCTCCCGTAATTCAGAGAAAAGAGGAGACTATTTTAAAAGGACCACACGTGTGTCTTGTGGAGAAAGATGCAGAGCCCCAAACCAGGATGAGCAGATGGAAACTTAGGTGGAGGCATAAGGTATTTTATTTTAACCCTGTGCAGAGGAGTAGGCTAATCATATTCTTCTGGTCATGGCACACTACCTTTGAGGAAGGACTGGCTAACTTTTCTGTAGTCAGAGCTGTCCAGAGCTGCGCATGGAGGGATGATCTGCCTTGGAGAGAGGCAGTTCCATGTCTGTTGGGTGACCAGCAGCGCTCAGTGCCCCAAAGAGGATGCTGGAGTGGAGATGTTAGAGCCTAGGGGACAGTCAGAACTAAGGATTTTGGAAAGCTTTCTGATGTCACCAGAGAGCCAGCCATTCTCATCCTGTGACTAACAAACAAGGCCAGAAAGTGATGGAGGGTTCCTGTGATAGCTCCTGACCAACTGACCAACGCACAGCCTGACCCCCTAGTAGTGTGGCTCTGAAGGGAATCAGGGTCCTGGCCACGCATCATTCCCATCAAAGCACATCTGCATCCTCAAGCTTACCTATGTCTCACAAGAACCTTGGGGAGTAGAAGAGGCAGGTATTATTAGGATTCTTATTTTACAACAAAATCAAGAACCAGAGAGGATTAGAGATTTTACCAGAGTTGCACAGTTAGTACAAGCAAAGCCAGAACGGGTCACTCCCAATCTGCCATCCCATATAAAAAGTCCTGGTTCAGCTTGGATACAAAAGCCTTTATGTGTGGCACATGCCTACCTTCCCTGCTTCGGTTCCCATGACGATGTCTCCCTTCCCTCACCCCAGCCCTGCCCATGGCACACGTCCCATCATATCAGCCTATACCAGCTTCAGCTTTTGACACCTAGAACAACGCGCCTCCATCCCCTCCCCTCCAAATGGCACCTGGTGCAACCCTTCCTGTTCTTCACGGAGACCTTCCCAGGTGCTCCTATCTGATTGAATGTCTTTCTGCTTCCCTTTGACATCACATTTTGCTTGTGCTTTACACTGTTGCCATGTCTGGCTCTGCCACTGGACCCTCAGGCCCAAGGGACAGAAACCACCTCTTTGTCATTTCTGCTCAGCAACACATCTGCCTCTGGATGTGTCAGCCTACCTTGTAGTAGATAAAGCTTCCTGCCAAGAACAACTAGAAAAGGGAGGTAAAATATTAAAAACATATGTTCGAAGACATGAGAAAGCTACCGAGGCAGCAAGGACTGAAGGAGCCAAGAACCCAGAGAGATGGGAAGGGCATTGAGGTGAGGCTCACATTTGTTTCTGCTTTTCCCTGGAAGATACTCGCCAATTCCATGGCAGTGATCAACAGGCTGAGAAGCTAAGCAAAGCTGCAGGCAGCCTCCAGGGACTGGGGAGACTGGGAGTTCAGAACCTGCCAAGGACAAAGGGACCTGTTAAATAGCTCCAGGCTCTCAGATGCATTCCTGAAGAGCTGCACGCTAGAAGCCAGGGTATAGGAAGGTCTGACATTCCCATAAATGGAATCCCAAAGAAGAGGAGAGAAAGGATGTGCAGAGGAAATAATGGAAGAAATAATGGCATAGAATTTTCCAGAATGACGAAAGACATCAAGCCCACACAGTGTAGTTTACAAGGAAAACCACATCTGGGCACATCGAAATCCAACTGCAGAGAAGACAAGATAGAAAAATCTCAAACACAGGGTAGAAAAGCTGAGTTACCTTAGAAAGAGCAGCAGAAAGACTAACAGCTGGTCCCCTCAACACAAATAAGGAGACAAGACGTTAACAGCACATTTTCAAAGGGCAGAAAAAAATAAGTCTGCCTAGAATCTGTGCCCAGTGAAGAGAATGAAGGTAAAATAAGGACATCCCAGATAAACAAAAGAGGAGCGAGTCTGTCACCAGAATATCCACAAGACAGAAATGCTACAGGGAATTCTTTAGGCTAAAGGAAAAATCATCCCAGATGTCAGTAAGGAGGCGTAGGAAGGAATGAAGAGTATGAAGTGGGAAATGATGTAGGTAAATCTCAATGAAGATCGAGTGTGTAAAACAGGAAAAATGTCCTGTGGGGTTTAAAATATATGTATGATTAAAATGCATGCCAACTGGCTGGGCGCAGTGGCTCAGGCCTGTAATCCCAGCACTTTGGGAGGCTGAGGCGGGCGGATCACGAGGTCAGGAGATCGAGACCATCCTGGCTAACACGGTGAAACCCTGTCTCTACTAAAAATACAAAAAATTAGCCGGGCGTGGTGGTGGGCGCCTGTAGTCCCAGCCACTCGGGAGGCTGAGGCAGGAGAATGGCGTGAACCCGGGAGGCGGAGGTTGCAGTGAGCTGAGGTCGCGCCACTGCACTCCAGCCTGGGCGACAGAGCGAGACTCCGTCTCAAAAAAAAAAAAAAAAAAAAAAAATGCATGGCAAGCACAGCACAAAAGGCAGGAAGGCATTAAATGGAGCTCAAGTGGTTTGAGGTTCTTGTGTTGTCTGGGAAGTGGTAAAAGTACTATTGTCTATTAGACTTTAGCAAGTCTAATAAATGCATGTTGTAATCTTTATAGGAATCATTGTAAGAACCATATACTGAAGAAAAGTAGAACTAACAGGTTAATAAGAGGGTTTGGGGGAGAAATAGTAGAATTAAAAAATACTTGATTAATCCAAAATTGAAGCAATAAAACAAATAAAAAGTAACATACAACAATTGTTACAAATAGAAAAAATATTAGATGGTGGATTTAAACTCCAATATATCAGTAATTACATTAGATAAAATAAATACTCCAATTAAAAGACAAAAATCATCAGAACGAATATAACAAAACAATTCAGCTTTATTTTTTTATTTTTATTTTTTTTTGAGATGGAGTCTTGCTCTGTTGCCCAGGCTGCAGTGTGCAGTGGAGTGATCTCAGCTCACTGCAACCACTGCCTCTTGGGTTCAAGCGATTCTCCCGCCTTAGCCCCCCGAGTAGCTGGGATTACAGGCATGCACCACCAAGCCTGGCTAATTTTTGTATTTTGAGTAGAGATGGGGTTTCACCATGTTGGCCAGGCTGGTCTCGAACTCCTAACCTCAAGTGATCCACCTGCCTCAGCCTCCCAAAGTGCTGGGATTACAGGTGTGAGCCACTGCGCCCAGCCCAATCCAGCTTTATATTTCCTAGAAGAGACACGAGGCTTAATGTAAAAGGACGGAAACAGATATACCATGTGTACATTAGCCAGAGGGAAACTGGTACGAAGTCAGATCAACTTAAGGTCAACTTTAGATAAAATTTAGATAAAGTTGACCTTAAGACAAGAAACATTACCAGAGATAAAAAGGGACAGTTTATGATAATGAAAGTCAATCCACCAGGATAATATAACTCTTCTAAACGTGTGTGCATAGCTTCAATATATATGAAAGAAATATTGATAGAACTAAAAGGAAAAAATAGACAAATTCATAATCAGAGTGGGAGATCTTTACACACCTCTGTCAGTAACGGATAGAAGAAAGACACAGAAAAATCCTGGCACTGAAGATGTGAATGACATAATTAACAAACTTAACCTAATTCACAAGTTTCTATAAACTGTACTCAGCAACTGCAGAAGGCAGCTATGCTCCAGGGACACATGGAAGATATAATGATACAAACATATTAAGATATTAAGATATGATGATATTATGCAGGATATGTCGTTTGACTACAGCAGAATTCAGCTATAAACCATTAACAAAAGAACAAGTAGAAAATCCCCAAATATTTGGGAATGTTGGATGAGGAAATCTATTATCATGCATCTCCATCCAGCTTTCAGTACTAAATTGATTTATTCATTCAACAAGCATTCATTGAGCTCCTACTATACCTTAGGCCCTGCTGGGAGTAGAGGTCTTCTTTCCCATGGAGCTGACTGCCTAGCTGGAGTTCGCCTACAAGGTATCAACGATCATTCCCGGTCTGAACTACCTGAGCCGGGTGCTGGGGGGGTGCTAACTTTGAATTCAGGAAGGTTTTCCTCTTCTACACTGCCTGGCAGGGTCTTGCCGTGTCACCCAGGCAAGAGTGCAGTGGCGCGACCATAGCTTACCGCAGCCTTGACCTCTTGAGCCCAAGAGATCCTCCTACTCAGCTGCCCGTGTAGCTGGAACCACAGGCATGAGCCACCATGCCTAGCTAGGTTTTTGGGTTGCTTTTTAATTTTTAAATGTATCCTCATCTTGTGGAAATTAAAGACAGAGAGCCAATGAATTGCCAAAGGTCACACAGAGTGTGTGGCAAGCAGCTAACATTATAAAGCACCCCCATGTGCGGGCACTGTTCTCAACGCTCTAGTGTTTTAATTCACTTGATGTGGTAGGCACCGTTATTATCCTTGGGAGGAAACTGAGGCACAGAGAAGTTTGATAACTTGCCTAAGGTTGCGCTGACGGTAAGTGCAAGCCAGGATCTGAAGGCGGTGGCAGGCTAACCTGGGCTCTGCCCTCACCGCGAAGCTCTACTACTCCCAGCCTGGCACTGTCTATCTCCCTCCCCTGACCTTCCCACCCCCATTCCCCAAGGGCTTCAGAGACTTCCAGATCCTCTAATCCTATCCCAGAAAGAAATGAAAAAAATAGGTGGTCCTGCAACATTTTTTTCTTTTATATATTTTTTAAATTATACTTTAAGTTCTAGGGTACATGTACACAACGTGCAGGTTTGTTACATATGTATCCATGTGCCATGTTGGTGTGCTGCACCCATTAACTCGTCATTTACATTAGTTACATCTCCTAATGCTTTCCCTCCCCACTCCCCCAACCCCACAACAGGCCCCGGTGTGTGATGTTCCCCTTCCTGTGTCCAAGTGTTCTCATTGTTCAATTCCCACCTATGAGTGAGAACATTCGGTGTTTGGTTTTTTGTTCTTGCGATAGTTTCCTGAGAA
The DNA here is from genome assembly GCF_028885655.2 of Pongo abelii. Lineage (NCBI taxonomy): Eukaryota > Metazoa > Chordata > Mammalia > Primates > Hominidae > Pongo > Pongo abelii. The sequence goes on from NC_071992.2 coordinate 25,216,174, forward strand.
TGATGGTTTCCAGCTTCATCCATGTCCTTGCAAAGGACATGAACTCATTATTTTTATTGATGCATAGTATTCCATGGTGTATATGTGCCACATTTTCTTAATCCAGTCTATCATTGATGGACATTTGGGTTGGTTCCAAGTCTTTGCTATTGTGAATAGTGCCACAATAAACATACGTGTGCATGTGCCTTTATAGCAGCATGATTTATAATCCTTTGGGTATATACCCAGTAATGGGATGGCTGGGTCAAATGGTATTTCTAGTTCTAGATCCCTGAGGAATCGCCACACTGTCTTCCACAATGGTTGAACTAGTTTACAGTCCCACCAACAGTGTAAAAGTGTTCCTATTTCTCCACATCCTCTCCAGCACCTGTTGTTTCCTGACTTTTTAATGATTGCCATTCTAACTGGTGTGAGATGGTATCTCATTGTGGTTTTGATTTGCATTTCTCTGATGGCCAGTGATGATGAGCACTTTTTCATGTGTCTGTTGGCTGCATAAATGTCTTCTTTTGAGAAGTGTCTGTTCATATCCTTCACCCACTTTTTGATGGGATTGTTTTTTTTCTTGTAAATGTGTTTGAGTTCTTTGTAGATTCTGGATATTAGCCCTTTGTCAGATGAATACACTGCAAAAATTTTCTCCCATTCTGTAGGTTGCCTGTTCACTGTGATGGTAGTTTCTTTTGCTGTGCAGAAGCTCTTTAGTTTAATTAGATCCCATTTGTCAATTTTGGCTTTTGTTGCCATTGCTTTTGGTGTTTTAGACATGAAGTCCTTGCCCATGCCTATGTCCTGAATGGTATTGCCTAGATTTTCTTCTAGGGTTTTTATGGTTTTAGGTCTAACATTTAAGTCTTTAATCCATCTTGAATTAATTTCTGTATAAGGTGTAAGGAAGGATCCAGTTTCAGCTTTCTACATATGGCCAGCCAGTTTTCCCAGCACCATTTATTAAATAGGGAATCCTTTCCCCATTGCTTGTTTTTGTCAGGTTTGTCAAAGATCAGATGGTTGTAGATGTGTGGCATTATTTCTGAGGGCTCTGTTCTGTTCTATTGGTCTGTATCTCTGTTTTGGTACCAGTACCATACTGTTTGGGTTACTGTAGCCTTGTAGTATAGTTTGAAGTCAGGTAGCGTGATGCCTCCAGCTTTGTTCTTTTGGCTTAGGATTGTCTTGGCAATGAGGACTCTTTTTTGGTTCCATATGAACTTTAAAGTAGTTTTTTCCAATTCTGTGAAGAAAGTCCTTGGTAGCTTGATGGGGATGGCATTGAATCTATAAATTACCCTGGGCAGTATGGCCATTTTCACGATATTGATTCTTCCTATCAATGAGCATGGAATGTTCTTCCATTTGTTTGTATCCTCTTTTATTTTGTTGAGCAGTGGTTTGTAGTTCTCCTTGAAGAGGTCCTTCACATCCCTTGTAAGTTAGATTCCTAGGTATTTTATTCTCTTTGAAGCAATTGTGAATGGGAGTCCACTCATGATTTGGCTGTTTGTCTGTTATTGGTGTATAAGAATGCTTGTGATTTTTGCACATTGATTTTGTATCCTGAGACTTTGCTGAAGTTGCTTATCAGCTTAAGGAGATTTTGGGCTGAGACAGTGGGGTTTTCTAGATATACAATCATGTCATCTGCAAACAGGGACAATTTGACTTCCTCTTTCCCTAATTGAATACCCTTTATTTCTTTCTCCTGCCTGATTGCCCTGGCCAGAACTTCCAATACTATGTTGAATAGGAGTGGTGAGAGAGGGCATCCCTGTCTTGTGCCAATTTTCAAAGGGAATGCTTCCAGTTTTTGCCCATTCAATATGATATTGGCTGTGGGTTTGTCATAAATAGCTCTTATTATTTTGAGATACATCTCATTAATACCTAATTTATTGAGAGTTTTTAGCATGAAGGGCTGTTGAATTTTGTCAAAGGCCTTTTCTGCATCTATTGAGATAATCATGTGGTTTTTGTCTTTGGTTCTGTTTATATGCTGGATTATGTTTATTGATTTGAATATGTTGAACCAGCCTTGCATCCCAGGGATGAAGCCCACTTGATCATGGTGGATAAGCTTTTTGATGTGCCGCTGGATTTGTTTTGCCAGTATTTTATTGAGGATTTTTGCATTGATGTTCATCAGGGATATTGGCCTAAAATTCTCTTTTTTTGTTGTGTCTCTGCCAGGCTTTGGTATCAGGATGATGCTGGCCTCATAAAATGAGTTAGGGAGGATTCCCTCTTTTTCTATTGATTTGAATAGTTTCAGAAGGAATGGTACCAGCTCCTCCTTGTACCTCTGGTAGAATTCAGCTGTGAATCCGTCTGGTCCTGGACTTTTTTTGGTTGGTAGGCTATTAATTATTGCCTCAATTTCAGAGCCTGTTATTGGTCTATTCAGGGATTCAACTTCTTCCTGGTTTAGTCTTGGGAGAGTGTATGTGTCCAGGAATTTATCCATTTCTTCTAGATTTTCTAGGTGTTTATAGTATTCTCTGATGGTAGTTTGTATTTCTGTGAGATCGGTGGTGACATCCCCTTTATCATTTTTTATTGCGTCTATTTGATTCTTCTCTCTTTTTTTCTTTATTAGTCTTGCTAGCAGTCTATCAATTTTGTTGATCTTTTCAAAAAACCAGCTCCTGGATTCATTGATTTCTTGAAGGTTTTTATTGTGTCTCTATCTCCTTCAGTTCTGCTCTGATCTTAGTTATTTCTTGCCTTCTGCTAGCTTTTGAATGTGTTTGCTCTTGCTTCTCTAGTTCTTTTAATTGTGATGTTAGGGTGTCAATTTTAGATCTTTCCTGCTTTCTCTTATGGGCATTTAGTGCTATAAATTTCCCTCTACACACTGCTTTGAATGTGTCCCAGAGATTCTGGTATGTTGTGTCTTTGTTCTCATTGGTTTCAAAGAACATCTTTATTTCTGCCTTCACTTCGTTATGTACCCAGTAGTCATTCAGGAGCAGGTTGTTCAGTTTCCATGTAGTTGAGGAGTTTTGAGTGAGTTTCTTAATCCTGAGTTCTAGTTTGATTGCACTGTCATCTGAGAGACAATTTGTTATAATTTCTGTTCTTTTACATTTGCTGAGGAGTGTTTTACTTCCAACTATGTGGTCAATTTTGGAATAAGTGCGCTGTGGTGCTGAGAAGAACGTATATTCTGTTAATTTGGGGTGGAGAGTTCTGTAGATGTCTGTTAGGTCCGCTTGGTGCAGAGCTGAGTTCAATTCCTGGATATCCTTGTTAACTTTCTGCCTCGTTGATCTGTCTAATGTTGACAGTGGGGTGTTAAAGTCTCCCATTATTATTGTGTGGGAGTCTAAGTCTCTTTATAGATCTCTAAGGACTAGCTTTATGAATCTGGGTGCTCCTATATTGGGTGCATATATATTTAAGACAGTTAGCTCTTCTTGTTGAATTGATCCCTTTACCATTATGTAATGGCCTTCTTTGTCTCTTTTGATCTTTGTTGGTTTAAAGTCTGTTTTATCAGAGACTAGGATTGCAACCCCTGCCTTTTTTGGTTTTCCATTTGCTTGGTAGATCTTCCTCCATCCCTTTATTTTGAGCCTATGTTTGTCTCTGCATGTGAGATAGGTCTCCTGAATACAGCACACTGATGGGGTCTTGACTCTTTATCCAATTTGCCAGTCTGTGTCTTTTAATTGGCGCATTTAGCCCATTTACATTTCAGGTTAATATTGTTATGTGTGAATTTGATCCTGTCATTATGATGTTAGCTGGTTATTTTGCTCGTTAGTTGATGCAGTTTCTTCCTAGCCTTGATGGTCTTTACAATTTGGCATGTTTTTGCAGTGGCTGGTACTGGTTGTTCCTTTCCATGTTTAGTGCTTCCTTCAAGAGCTCTTGTAGGGCAGGCCTGGTGGTGACAAAATCTCTCAGCATTTGCTTGTCTATAAAGGATTTTATTTCTCCTTCACTTATGAAGCTTAGTTTGGCTGGATATGAAATTCTGGGTTGAAAATCCTTTTCTTTAAGAATGTTGAATATTGGCCCCCACTCTCTTCTGGCTTGTAGAGTTTCTGCCAAGAGATCAGCTGTTAGTCTGATGGGTTTCCCTTTGTGGGTAACCCGATCTTTCTCTCTGGCTCCCTTAACGTTTTTTTCTTCATTTCAACTTTGGTGAATCTGACAATTATGTGCCTTGGAGTTGCTCTTCTTGAGGAGTATCTTTGTGGCATTCTCTGTATTTCCTGAATTTGAATGTTGGTCTGCCTTGCTAGGTTGGGGAAGTTCTCCTGGATAATATCCTGCAGAGTGTTTTCCAACTTGGTTCCATTCTGCCCGTCACTTTCAGGTACACCAATCAGACATAGATTTGGTCTTTTCACATAGTCCCATATTTCTTGGAGGCTTTGTTTCTTTTTACCCTTTTTTCTCTAAACTTCTCTTTTCACTTCATTGCATTCATTTGATCTTCCGTCACTGATACCCTTTCTTCCAGCTGATCGAATCGGCTACTGAAGCTTGTGCATGCGTCATGTAGTTCTCGTGCCATGGTTTTCAGCTCCATCAGGTCATTTAAGGACTTCTCTACACTGGTTATTCTAGTTAGCCATTCGTCTAATCTTTTTTTCAAGGTTTTTAGCTTCTTTGCATTGGGTTCGAACTTTCTCCTTTAGCTTGGAGAAGTTTGATCATCTGAAGCCTTCTTCTCTCAACTCGTTGAAGTCATTCTCCATCCAGCTTTGTTCCGTTGCTGGTGAGGAGCTGCGTTCCTTTGGAGGGGGAGAGGTGCTCTGATTTTTAGAATTTTCAGCTTTTCTGCTCTGTTTTTTCCCCATCTTTGTGGTTTTATCTACCTTTGGTCTTTGATGATGGTGACGTACAGATGGGGTTTTGGTGTGGATGTCCTTTCTGTTTGTCAGTTTTCCTTCTAACAGTCAGGACCCTCAGCTGCAGGTCTGTTGGAGTTTGCTGGAGGTCCACTCCAGACCCTGTTTGCCTGGGTATCAGCAGCGGAGGCTGCAGAACAGCGAATATTACTGAACAGCAAATGTTCCTGCCTGATCATTTCTCTGGAAGCTTTGTCTCAGAGGGGTACCTGGCTGTGTGAGGTGTCAGTCTGCCCCTACTGGGGGGTGCCTCCCAGTTAGGCTACTTGGGGGTCAGAGACCCACTTGAGGAGGCAGTCTGTCCGTTCTCAGATCTCAGACTCTGTGCTGGGAGAACCACTACTCTCTTCAAAGCTGTCAGACAGGGACATTTAAGTCTGCAGAGGTTTCTGCTGCCTTTTGTTTGGCTATGCCCTGCCCCCAGAGGTGGAGTCTACAGAGGCAGGCAGGCCTCCTTGAGCCGCGGTGGGCTCCACCCAGTTCGAGCTTCCCTGCTGCTTTGTTTACCTACTCAAGGCTCAGCAATGGCGGGAGCCCCTCCCCCAGACTCACTGCCACCTTGCAGTTCGACCTCAGACTGCTGTGCTAGCAATGAGTGAGACTCCGTGGGCATGGGACCCTCCGAGCCAGGTGCGGGATATAATCTCCTGGTGTGCCATTTGCTAAGACCGTTGGAAAAGTGCAGTATTAGGGTGGGAGTGACCTGATTTTCCAGGTGCTGTCTGTCAGTCCTTCCCTTTGCTAGCAAAGGGAATTCCCTGACCCCTTGCGCTTCCCGGGTGAGGCGATGCCTCGTCCTGCTTCGGCTCACACTCTGTGGCTGCACCCACTGTCCTGCCCCCACTGTCCGACGAGCCCCAGTGAGATGAACCCGGTACCTCAGTTGGAAATGCAGAAATCACCCATCTTCTGCATCGCTCACGCTGGGAGCTGTAGACTGGAGCTGTTCCTATTCGGCCATCTTGGAACCGCCCCCTCGCAACGTTTTAAAAGACATCTTAGGCTGGGTGTGGTGGCTCAGGCCTGTAATCCCAGCACTTTGGGAGGCCAAGGCAGGCAGATCACGAGGTCAAGAGATCAAGACCATCCTGGCCAACATGGTGAAACTCTGTCTCTACTAAAAATACAAAAATTAGCTGGGCATGGTGGCATGTGCCTATAGTCCCAGCTACTCAGAAGGCTGAGGCAGGAGAATTGCTTGAATCCAGGAGGTAGAGGTTGCAGTGAGGTGACATCACGCCACTGCACTCCAGCCTGGTGACAGAGCGAGACTCCGTCTCAAAAAAAAAAAAAAAAGACATCTTAATCTCTGGATTTGTATATCTGTAAACTGCTCTACCCATTTTTCCTGGATTCTCCAGTCTGTGGGAATGCTTTAGTGTTCAACTCCTAAATCTTTTCTAGAACAGCGCTCCTGAATTTTTTGCCTCTTTTGTAGGGCATTCTCCTATTCCCTCCTCTGGGGGGATTGTAACATATTAAACCCAGCTGCTTTCCTTTTCTTTTCTTTTAAAAATTACTCTTAAGGATTTTTTGTTGTTGTTGTTGTTCTTTATAGTGAAAGTTACACAAGCTGGTGAAAAAAAATCTGGAAAACACAAACAAGTAAAAGGAAGAAAATAAGGGCCGGGCACGGTGGTTCACGCCTGTAATCCCAGCATTTTGGGAGGCTAAGGTGGCCGATCACTTGAGGTCAGGAATTAAAGACCAGCCTGGGCAACATGGCGAAACCCTGTCTCTACTAAAAATACAAAAATTATCTGGGTGTGGTGGCAAGCGCCTGTAATCCCAGCTACTTGGGAGGCTGAGGCAGAAGAATTGCTTGAACCTGGGAGGCGGAGGTTGCAGTGAGCCGAGATTGTGACACTGTACTCCAAACAGAGAGAGACTCTGTCTCAAAAAAATAAAATAAAATAAAATAAAAGGAAGAAAATAACTTGTAATACCACTGGGGGGCGGGTAACCATGATCAAAACTGTGTTGTAAACCTCTCCAGCATTTTTTTTTTTTTGTACACGTTTCCTTTTAAAAATTGGAATCATTTTCTACGTATTGCTTTGTAAACTGCTTTTCACATTGAACAGCATATTGCAAACATTATGCTTTATGGAATATTCTTTCATAAGATTTTTATAACACAGTATTCAATCTTATGGATACATAATAATCAAGTTTCTAAATTTCTTACTGCTGTAAACGTTGTTGTAGCTGAAACTTGGCACAATCTTGGTATAAATTCCTAAAAGTGAAATTGCTGGGCCAAAGGGTTTGTACAAAATCAACACTTTTGCAAAACTATATGAACTGCCTTCCAGAAAGGCTGTGCCAATTGAACCTCCACCAGCAGTACGTAGGTTTCCCCCAAACCTCAAAAACTCTGGCTGTGACCATGTTTTCAAACTTTCCTCCATCTGATAAGCAAAAAAGGTTATTTTGTTTTAACAAGCATTCTTTTTATTAGTAAGGAGGTGGAGCTTTTTCTCTCCCTTGCCCCGTGCTTATTGGCCACCTGTATTTCTTTTTTGGAGATTATGTCTTTCTGCCTTATACCCCTTTTTCTATTAAGCTTTTCGCTTGTTGCTTTGTAAGATTCATTTTTCATATTGGTATCCTTCTAACCTCAGGGAGGAAACACTGCCAGGCCTTCTGGGTGACCGCGCTGCCTCCTGCAGGTCAGGATGGGGATGGTGAGGCCATGCCAGGCTCCATGGGCACCCACGTTGTCCCCTCTCTCTGCTTACATTGCTCACACGTAAGTGGGTGTTATAGGTGAATGGGCACATGACTGGGCCCCCGAGCCTAACACAGTGCCTGGTGCCTGTTAGCTGCTTAATTAAGATGGGTTGGGTAATAACAGGGGATGCATGGCTCAGAGTAGACCCCTCATTCCTGGGAAAGACAGCAGAGGGGACCAGGCAAACCACAGCCTTGCTGATGATGCTGGAGAGTGCCATAGTGTCATTTATAAACAACTGAGAGCTCACAAAGGAGCTGGAATGAGCACAGGCAGAAGTTCTGAGATTATAGTTCGGTTGCCATAATGAGTGGGCTCCATTACACCCAGAAAACCATGTCCCCTTTTTCAGTTTTCATCTCTGTGAAGTAGACACATTCTGACCTGTGATAAAAGGCAATCAGCGGCCAGGAATAGTGGCTCACACCTGTAATCCCAGCACTTTGGGAGGCTGAGGCGGGCAGATCACGAGGTCAGGAGTTCAAGACCAGCCTGACCAACATGGTGAAACCCCATCTCTACTAAAATTACAAAAATTATCCGGGCATGGTGGCACATGCCTGTAGTCCCAGCTACTCAGGAGGCTGAGACAGGAGAATCACTTGAACCTGGGAGGCAGAGCGTGCAGTCAGCCGAGGTTGTGCCACTGCACTCCAGCCTGGGTGACAGAGCGAGACTCCATCTCAAAAAAAAAAAAAAAACAAGTGCAATCAGCAAATGAATGCAGTGGCAAAGCAGAGGAGAAACTTTCTGACTTTATCCTCACTTTTTCCCAGGAGGTGGGAGCCCTATTCTGGGGCTTTATAGAACCACTGAAGTCCTAAAAGTCCTAGGTGAACAAGACTATTATGGGCTAAACTGTGTCTTTCTGCCCTGCTCTGGTCAGTCTGTCTAGGACCTGAATCCCTCCCTCTGGAAACCCTGCTCCAACATCAGTGGTCCTGGTCCTGATTCTGCTGCTAGAACTCCGTAATGCTTCCTGCCTAGATCTTTCACGACTGTCTGATGATGCTCTTCTCTGGGGTGGACCATTCTCTCTACGTGCTGCATCTGTTGGAGGTGACTATACCCGATTAGCATGGCTGAACCCACCCCAAACACCTGCTCCCACCCTCAATTCCATGTGTTTACTCTGGGCCCTGACTTCTCCAGGGCTGCTCCACCCACACCCAGCTGATCTGACCTGGTGGTCGTCTGGTACCTGACATGCCTTTCCGTAGTGGTTTTAAACAAACTCGACCCTATGAGCCTAGGTCAAAGGGCTAGTAGAGTGGGACGTGTGGCCTTCCCGTCTTCCATTGTGTGGACCCTCTTGCCTCTCCACAACCCTCCTCGAGGAACTTACTGGCGCCACTGCTTCCCTAGAGAGGTCATATTGGGTGTCTTGGAATCAGAACACGGTGTCTGAATCCTGCCTTCTCCACTTCCTAGCTATATTAAGAGCCTCAATTTCTTCTTCCAAATATAGAAATTACCTTATGTGTGTGTGTGTGTGTGTGTGTGTGTATGATGGTTAAATGAAATAATGTGAAGATCCCTAGCACACAGTATCGAATCAGTCATGTTGATTTTCTTCTTTCCTTCCTTTGAATCTAGAACCTCTGATTGTGGAGCTCTGTGCTTCATACTTAGTAAATATTGACCGAGTGAATAAATATAAATTTCTATTCCAATATTCACATCCTATCAATACTGCCTTTCCCTCTGACCTAATTACATTGGAATGCAAGCTGACAAATCCATTCCTTGTCATTTTTCATATTAAGACATTTAAGGCTTAAGGAATAGATTAGTTATTTCTAAGAGGGCACTTTTATGTTTTTAACAAGAAACTCCTAAATGTGAATTTCTAGATATGAATTTGACCTATTGTGCAAGGCTGGAAGAACGTTAGGATTTTCCATGAGTAGTTGGACCTGACCCGTGCCCTTCAAAACAGCTTGCCTATATGCCTTTTTGTCTCTGAAATTCACTTGTGTAGTAAAGGCAGTAGGCAAATGTCGAGGTAATTTATGGGATACGAAGATCTGGGATCAGAAAATCTCACCCTAGCAGATAATCAAGGTTTATGTCTAGACAGGAATTATGGGTTATAAGGTTGGACCAAGGAGGTGCAGAGCAAGGCACGATCCCAGCCAAGCACAGCTGACTTCCAAGGCAACGTGCCAGCTCAGCTGCACACACCTGCTTGCCCTGAAGGAAATGAGCCTCTAAACACATGCTGGACATGGGTGCTCCAAAGGGGCTGTCAAGACCTGAGGCAGTGAGCGTTGCTGACACAGAGGGGAGAACAGGCTACCTGCAGTTACTTCTGCAGAACCAACAGGGAATGGCAATTCCTCAAGTCTCACCTCCTCCTAGAAGTCCACTCAGCTTACTTCCAACAATACCTGCAGCTGGTTCAGGAGGCTCGAGGAGTTGGACAGACCTTATTCCCTATCTGAGTCCATTTCCAAATAGATGTCTCAGGAAGGCAGAAGGAAGGAGTAACTTAAAAGGCTCCAGCGGCCGGGCGTGGTAGTTCATGCCTGTAATCTCAGCCCTTTGAAGGCCGAGGTGGGCGGATCACCTGAAGTCAGGAGTTCAAGACCAGTCTGGCCAATGTGGTGAAACCCCATTGCTACTAAAAATACAAAAATTAGCCAGGCATGGTGGCAGGTGCCTGTAATCCCAGCTACTTGGGAGGCTGAGGCAGGAGAATCACTGGAACCCGGGAGGCAGAGGTTGCAGTGAGCTGAGATCACACCGTTGTATTCCAGACGGAGTGAAACTCGGTCACAAGAAAACAAACAAACAAACAAACAATAAAGCCTCCAGCTTTCTCAGCTTTCAGCATGGACAGTGAATTAGTGAGTTAGAAGGTGCAAAGAGGCAATTTGCTGTAACCTTTGCGGGTCTGGTAATTTTATCTTGCAAAGACTGGAGGAAGCAATTCCACAGCAGTTTCCCTCAACTATGGATATAAAGACTTTCCTATTCTCTGCCTGTTTTATGTATTTATTTACCACTCCCTGGGCCCCCTGTCCTGTTTGAACAGGATCACCTCTACTTTTATACAGCAACCTGGACACCACATGGGGCTGGTGTTGAAGGTGGGCTTCTGTGGAAGAGAAAGTCGGATTTTTTTTTCTTTTGAGACAGAGCTTTTCACTCCTGTTGCCCAGGCTGGAGTGCAGTGGTATGATCTCGGCTCACTGCAACCTCTGCCTCCCAGGTTCAAGCAATTCTCCTGCCTCAGTCTCCCAAGTAGCTGGGATTACAGGCACGCACCACCACACCCGGCTAATTTTTTTTTTTTTTTTTTTTTTTTTTTTTGGTATTTTCAGTAGAGAAGGGGTTTGGCTAGGCTGGTCTTGAACTCTTGACCTTAAGTGATCTGCCCGGCTCAGCCTCCCAAAGTGCTGGGATTACAGGCATGAGCTACCGCACCCAGCCAAAGTTGGATGTTTAAAAGTAAAACAGAACCTATATTTATTAATTGTTCATCAATATCAATCTGATTTTGATCAGTATCAATCAGCATGTGAAAAGTGCTAAGACAGGTATTCACGCATTTCATCCTCTCGTCTGGATGAGCACTGCCCAATAAAAATGTAATGAGAGCCACATATGAAATTTTAAATTCTCTAGTAGCCACATTCCAAAAGTAGAATGAAACAGATGAAATCAATCTTAAAGATATATTTTATTTGATGCAATATATTTCAATATGGAATCAATACAAAAATTATTAATGAGAAGTTTTGCATTCTTTTCTTTTTGTACTAAGTCTTTGAAATCCAGCATGTACTTTGCGTTTGCAGTGCATCTCAATTCCAACCAGCGCATTGCAAGTGTTTGGTGGCCCCATATGGTGGTGGCTGCCATACTGCACAACACAGCTTTGGACAACCCCCTGAGCAAGGTTTTATCAGCATCCCTATTTTCCTAAGGAAAAACCGAGAGACAGAAAGGCTACATGATTTTCCTGTAGTCACACCGCTAAAAAGTGATAAAGCTGGAATTTGTAACCAGGCCAGCCAGATACCAGAGCAGACACCCTTATTCACTAATTGTTGAGGTCAGGAGTTCGACACCAGCCTGGCCAACATGGTGAAATCCTGTCTCTACTAAAAAATACAAAAATTAGCCGGGCGTGGTGGCACACACCTGTAATCCCAGCTGCTCAGGAGGCTGAGGCAGGAGACTTGCTTGAACCCTGGAGGTGGAGGTTGCAGTGAGCTGAGCTCATGCCACTGCACTATAGCCTGGGCGACAGAAGAAAACTCCCTCTCCAAAAAAAAAAAAAAAAACCAGAAAGAAAACAAAATATAAGTGCTCCGTGTCTCTTATGATACCTTAGAATAAACAAATATGTAAGTTCTCCATCTACCCTTCCAGACATTTGAGGACATCTGGACTAATATGGCAGACACATTTCTCTTCTCCATACCTGTTCTATTAGTCCTTGCTCAGAGATCTTCATTTCACAAAAGAAATGAAAAAGCCTGGTGGAGATACCACAGTGGGGAGAGTTTTTAGAAAACAGGCAGATCTATTCTCAGCGTTCACCTTGGAAGACCTCCAAGGGTGTCTCAACATTGACAGTCTAAGAAGCATCTGCTCCAGTGAAGTCACCTCAGTCCACATCATGGAAATTCCAGGACCCTCCTCTACCCTGAATGCAAGCAGAGAGCATCTGCCAACTGGGTCAGCAGAACACGGGAGAATCAGGCCAAGGATCTCCGTAGCTCCCTCCACACGCTCCAAAGAAATGCGGCTTTCACAGGCATGCAAGGGTCCACAAGGGGAAGGCCTCCCAACGTGCTGGGATTGCAGGCATAAGCCAAGGTGAGAGGCCCACCTTGGAGAGTATCCTGTTCAAACCTTGTTTGAGTGAGGTCTGGGAGCTGCTGTGGCAGATGGCCTTAATTATTCACACAGTTGAGCCCAGGAGTGGGTCATAATTAGAGGGACAAGGCAAGGTGCCGAAGGACTGAAGTCTCTGACTGACACAAATAAAAGCCAGAGACCGCCAGGAAAAGTTGGTTGTGCCTGGCTCTTCAGGAAGGGAGAAATTATCCCCCTAATATGGTCTCACTGGGCTCTTGACTGCACGGCTGAGAACCCTCTTACATTCAATGCAATCCATTCAAGGCTACAACATTCACACAGATGATTCTAGTATAAGCTTTGCCAACAAGAGGCGCTGTGTCCTCGGGGGGTATGAGAGAGATATCAGGAAAGAATTCCTTCACATCACAGGGACTCGGGGATCAAGATATTCCTTATAAACATCAGCTGGGATCAGCTTACCCTCCCCAGGGTCTCCAGCACCTCCCAATGCAGGGGCCCACTCAGTCAGCCCACAGCACACCCTTCCAGGAAGAGGAGGCGGGATGCTCTGCTACGTCTTTTTTTTTTTTTTTTTTTTTTTGAGACGGAGTCTCGCTTTGTCGCCCAGGCTAGAGTGCAGTGGCGTGATCTCGGCTCACTGCAAGCTCCGCCTCCCGGGTTCACCCCATTCTCCTGCCTCAGCCTCCCGAGTAGCTGGGACTACAGGTGCCCGCCACCACGCCCGGTTAATGTTTTGTATTTTTAGTAGAGACAGGGTTTCACATGTGTTAGCCAGGATGGTCTCGATCTCCTGACCTTGTGATCCGCCCGCCTCGGCCTCCCAAAGTGCTGGGATTACAGGCGTGACCCACTGCACCCGGCCTCTCTGCCACCTCTTTACTGACCATAAGCAGCATGGAATAGTGGCTTAGTTATGCAGAATTTGGTTCAAATCTTATTTCTTAGCTTATTAGCTCTGTGACCTAGGCCCACTTAGATTTTTCTAAGTCTCAGGAACTTCATCTACCAAATGGAAACAATATGTACTTAAAAACAACTTTTTTGGCCAGGCATGGTGGCTCACGCCTGTAATCCCAGCACTTTGGAAGGCTGAGGCAGGCTGATCACTGGAGGTCAGGAGTTCAAGACCAGCCTGGCCAACATGGTGAAACCCCATCTCTACCAAAAATACAAAAATTAGCTGGGCATAGTGGTGGGCACCTGTCATCCCAGCTACTTGGGAGGCTGAGGCAGGAGAATCACTTGAACCCAGAAGGTGGAGGTTCAGTGAGCCGAGATCACGCCATTGCACTCCAGCCCGGGTGACAAGACCGAGACTCTGTCTCAAACAAACAAAAAAAAACTTTTTTAAGGAAAAATATGAAACATCTTTTCAGGCCTGTTGTAAAAATCAAAGATCATGCTTCTTAAGTTCCTAGACCATAGTAGGTGGCCAATAAAAATAGCAGCTAATGTATCTTGGTTCAAACAGGTGCTGCCTGCTAGATTCGGGTCAGGTTATTCAAGCACCAACTACAGTTTTGAGTGATACTAAGCTGCATAATGCAGTTGCTTACATTTAATTTTGATCTTCAGCTTCCCCAGGTGTTATCTGGGGAACTGTGAGCTGCCAAGGCTGAGCCTAGGTAGTTCCTTCTGGATCCAGATCCTTGCAACAATTTAAAAACTAGAAATGGGCTGGGTGCTCATGCCTGTAATCCTGGCACTTTGGGAGGCCAAGGCGGGATGATTGCTTCAGCTCAGGGGTTTGAGACCAGCTTGAGCAACATAGGGAGATCCTGTCTCTACAAAAAAAAAAAAAATTTTTAATTGGCTGGGCATGGTAGCAAATGCCTATAGTTCCAGCTACTCGGGAGGCTGAGGCAAGAGGATCACTTGAGCCCAGGAGGTTGAGGCTGCAGTGAGCAGTGATTGTGCCACTGCACTCCAGTCCAGCCTGGGCGACAGAGCTGAGACTTGTCTCCAAGAAAAACAAAAACAAAAAGCAAAAAATATACACACACACACACACAAAACTAGAAATGTACATTTACTCCAAAGAATATAAAATATGAGCAAAAAGCTTAATTATCTAAATAAAAAGGTGCCTTCTCATATACTGTATACATTAGTATGTGCAAAATTGTGCCAAGTCTGCAAGTAAGGCTTTTAAGCAGGAGGGTAGGGGAAAAAAAACTTTTAAGCAGGGCTTGTATCAGTCAGTGCTTGCTGATCTTGCTGAGAGCTGGGGAAGAGGGCTGGGTTGGAGGGATAGAAAGAGGTTCAGAACCTTGATCTTACTCAAGGTTCTGAGTTGGTCATAAGCAGTACTGTTACAATTGTCCAACAAGCATCATTCATTGGAAGACATCATTAGCCCTTGAAGCACCTGTCACCCTAAGAACTTTCCGGTACACTCCAGAATCCCTGATTTTTCTCATCCCAGTAGTAGTATTGTCCTGATAATGGATGAATGTTTGAAAATCCTTCATGAAGCCTCACTTAATTTTGACCCAGCAGAGCTAACAGAGGAAAAGAAGAAAATGTAAAACTGGCCTTTCTAGGGTCCTTTTCTTAGTGTCCTTTTCTTAGGCTACTGCCTTGATAGCTGAGTCAGTCTCCCTAGGAAGGAATGTGAAAGGCCTACTCCAAAAAACTCTCCAGTATCAAGATTTTTCTCAAAGCTACTGAAATTTTTTTCTTCCTCCAAAAGCAATCCCTTTTGAATCATTTCATCATCCACCTAAAAAGGCATTCTGTGTTATAGAATTCACCTGCTTAATGGTACCTTCTGGAAAATCAAGGACAATTGGCTTCCTAGTTCATTCTTAAACACAGGAGAAACCCAGAACATGGCCTCTGATCAATGACACTTGACCTTGTGGCACGCAGTCGAATAATGCCCCATGTGACTAACTGATTCCTAGCCAATAGCAACAATTGTTTTTATTGCCAATAGCAATAAAAATTCCTAGTCATGCACAGATAAAGGGGAAAACGCATTGTAAAAATTATACAGTGTTTGGACATCATGCTTTTAGATTTTCAAGTGCCCTGACACAACCTGATCCTAATGTGATGCTCATAACTGTCCCCTTCCCTAATATGAATATGTGGGGCATAGGACTCTCGCAAAGCAGGCTTCAATGGGATCCCGCTTTGCTTGCCTGGCCTCCAGCAGGCCCCCAGTAAATAGGGAAGTGATTCATTCCTCCCAGCACTGGCTCCACATCTTGTGCCTTGGAGCTCCCAGCAACAGTCCTGCCTGCCCCGGATTTGAAGCATCTCATAAACAACCTGGCAGTTCTCAGCCAGGAATAGTGCCCTACCCTGCCAAGGACACTTGCTTGCAACAGTGCGGCCCAGAGCTCGGCTGAATTCTTCCTTCCAGACAGAATGTTCCGCTTGACATTTCTGCCAGATGCCTGCATTCACATTTGGGGTCAGGGGCTAGGGTGGGGTCTCTCTCCTCTATCAGACCCTCCCTGCCTGGGATTCCTGCTTGGACCAACAGGAGAGATGAATGGTCCTCATTCATGGCCCAGAGCACACTGTGGAGTGGCGATCCCAGCTGTGGTCTGGGGCTGCTTCTGGCCCCATGGGGAACACATTCCTTTGTGGAAACAGCCTGTCTTGGCTGAATGGGGTTTGCTCAGAGAATGAGGGAAGTGGCTCAGGGGCCATAGGACCCTTTAGAACCACCTTAGACAAGAATGGAGACTTTAACACCAGGCTTGGTCTGGGCTGTCTGATCCACTTGGCCTCTGGCCAAAGAGTCTACTTCAGTCTCGTCTATTTCTGGCCACAAAGTGGGAACGTTCAGGGCACAGTGAGATGGTGAGAAGGTAAGCATACAAAACTGCATTTTTTCCCCCAGCCTCCAAAAAGAGGTCTTTGTTGGCATAATTTGTTGTGACCAATGGGGGTTCCCCGCAGCCCACCTCCGGCTCTGGGTGGAATCTCATTCTGACCAGGCTGTTTCCTGGGAAGGTTGAAGGTACAGTTTCAAAGACTTTAAAATGTGCCTACCAGAGACTCTCAGATCGGATCAGAGTGCAAAAGCCAAATACGTTGGTCTATAAGACACATCTCTTCTCTGCAGCTCATAAAGAAGGGGCAGGGAAAATCCAAAATTGGTGATTTTGCTTAAAGGCAATTCAGAAAGTGATTGAGACAAGGATGCCTTATTAGTCCGTTTTCACACTACTGATAAAGACATACCCGAGACGGGGTAATTTATAAAGAAAAAGAGGTTTAATGGACTGGCAGTTCCACGAGGCTGGGGAGGCCTCACAATCATGGTGGAGGGTGAAAGGCACGTCTTACATGGCGGCAGACATGAGAGAATATGAGAGCCAAGCGAAAGGGGTCTCTCCTTATAAAACCATCAGCTCTTGTGAGACTTATTCACTACCACAAGAACAGTATGAGGGAAGTTGCCCCATGATTCAATTATCTCCCACCAGGTCCCTTCCATAACATGTGGGAATTATGGGAGCTACAATTTAAGATGAGATTTGGGTGCAGACACAGCCAAATCATATCAATGCCTATCGGGTTCATATTACCCAATCCCTACACCCTAAACAAACAAACAACAACAACAAAACAGGAGATGTGGTTTGACTATAAGGTAACACATAACAATTGGAAAATCATGGCCAGCATCTGAGAGTGGTCTCAGATTCAAATCTGGCTCCTGCAAATGGGGAAGAGTTTTAGGTTCTTCATGGGCTACATCAGAAGTTAAAGTGCCCAGCATAGTGACTGGCTCAGTCACCACAATTATAAAATCAGCAACAATCTGGACAAAATCCAGGAGGCATATCATCATTCCCATCAAGCACTCTTGGGTAACAGGCTTTAATCATCCCCCCCCACTACACACACACTCTCTCAGACACACCGTTTCTCAGAGCTAATAATCTATAGCCAAATCGGTCTGAGTTTCTGTGCCACTTTTAAGGCGATGTTGAAGTCCACAAAAGGCAGGCAAGGGGAAGGTGAACATAAGCCAAATCCAAAATGGCATGCAAGCGTGGTAGGCAATGAAATCACTGCAAGCAAGTCCAGGAATTACAGGGATGGGGCCCGCAGCATGAAAATTCCTGGAGGGGGAGTGCCGAGATTTGGCCCAGGCACAGACGCTGAGGTCAGGAGGGGTTTGGGTGGTTGGAAATAAGATGAGTGTACTGGGTGAAAGATGGCGGGAGTCCTGGGCTGGAGGGAATACAAAACCAGTTTTTCTCAGATGACCCATCAAAAGTGGCCAGAGAGGCACCTTCTGAGCTCAGTCCCCAAGTGACATCCTCCCTATGCCCTTCCTGCTTAGCTTGTCGTGTGCCTCACGTGAGGCTCATGACAGCAGACCTCGCCCTTGGCTCTGTATACCTTTCGCATCTCCAGAAGCTGCCAGGCCAAGCTGTCATCCAAGCAATGCAACCTGAGCTAATAGTCAATTCTTTAGGCCTGTGCTTGTCCTATAAGAGCCAAACCCAGAGAACACAGTGATGGCAGGGGCAGCTGGCACAGAGACCACGGCCACATTTTCAGCTTGTCTGGAAATTTCTGGCTCCATAAGGCAGTCAGGTAGGAGTGCTGGTCTGAAGTTCATTAAGAGCCCGTATCTGGATCCTGTACAGAAGCCTAAGGAGCAATAGCAGCAGGCATCAAGTGTCACAACACTGAAGCTGGCCAGGCTTGGCTGCTACAATGCCAGCTGGTGCTGGGTCACCAGGGACCATTCATCAAGGTAATGTCATCCACAGGGTAGTGGCATATAGAGAGAGATCTGCAGGTCCTCGCATTTACTGAGGGGCACAGACCTTGTCAGCTACCTGTGAAGCTGATCAGTTTCATTGGTGCTGATCACATGCCTCTTCTGGGCCTCTTTTTAAAGAATGATTCTAATATTCTTACTGCATCTCCAGACTGGCATGGTTCCCACTACCAGTGACAGGATGTCTCCATCCTCTCTAGCATGACACAAACTAGCTTCAACCTGCTACCCTGAGCTCCAGCCATGCTGACCTGTGCACATGTGGTTCCAACCGCTTTTACACCTCCCTGCCTTTGGACTTGCCAATTCCTGTTCTAGAACATCAGATATCCACTTCATGAACACCTACTCTTTAAGAATCTACTCACGTGTGTGTATAAAACATCCTAAGGAATCTGCTAAAAAACTATCAAAACCAGTAAATGAGTTCAGCAAGGTTACAGGATACAATATCAACATACAAAAATTAACTGTATTTCTATACAGTCACAATGAAAAATTCAAAATAAAATAAAGCAATCCCATTTACAATCGCATCAAAAATAATAAAATACTTGGGAGTAAATTTAACAAAAGAAGTGTAAACTTTATACCCTGAAAACTACAAAACATTGTTAAAAGAAATTAAAGAAGATCTAAATAAATGGGAAAACATCCCATGTTCACGGATTGGAAGACTTAAATGGTTAAGATGAGAATACTCCTCAAATTGATCTACAAATTCAACACAATTTCTGTCAGAATCCCAGCTGACTTGTTTGTAGAAATTGACAAGCTGATTGATTCTAAAATTCCTGTGGAAGTGCAAGAGACCCAGAATAGCCAAAACAATTCTGAAAAGGAGAATGAAGTAAGAGGACTTATACTTCCTGTTTTCAAAAGTTACTATAAAAGTCAAGGCAGTATGGTACTGGGATAAGGAAAGACATCCATATCAATGGGATAAAACTGAAAGTCCAGAAATAAACTCATATATCTATGGTCAGTTGGTTTGTACAAGGTCCCAAGATCATTCAATGGGGAAAGAACAGTCTTCGTTCTTCTTTTCAGAACGAAGTTGGAGCCCGACCTCATAGCATTTACAAAAATAACTGAAAATGGATCAAAGGCCTAAATGTAAAAGCTAAAACTGTAAAACCCTTAGAATAAAACATAGAGTAAGTCTTCATGGAGTTGGCAGTGATTCCTTACCTTGGATTTGGCAGTGATTTCTTAGACATGACACCAAAAGCACAAGAAACAAAAGGAAAATATAAGTAAATTATATCTTAATAAAGCCTTTTAAAAAAGAATCTACTTCGATGACACTTGAAAGTGTCATGCAGGCAGCCTGGGGGTGATTGCCAGGCATCAAAATATTACTCTTGACTGAAGACTTTATTATTATTATTTTATTTTTGGAGGCAGAGTCTCACTCTGTCACCCAGGCTGGAGCACAGTGGCACCATCCTGGCTCACTGTAACCTCCGCCTCAGCCTCCTGAGTAGCTGGGATTACAGGCGTGCACCACCATGACTGGCTAATTTTTGTATTTTTAATAGAGATGGGGTTTCACCCTGTTGCCCAGGCTGGTCTCAAACTCCCGAGCTCAGGCAACCCCCAACCTTGGCCTCCCAGAGTGCTAGGATTACAGGTGTGAGCCACTGTGCCTGGCCTTATTTGTAAATACACACATAAACTCTCAGAGTCACTGATAAATCATTCTACTTAAGAAGAGAGAGAAGTCTGGGCACGGTGGCTCACACCTGTAATACCAGCACTTTGGGAGGCAGAGGCGGGATCCTGAGGTCAGGAGTTTGGAAGCAGCCTGACCAACATGGAGAAACCCTGTCTCTACTAAAAATACAAAATTAGCTGGGAGTGGGGGCGCATGCCTGTAATCCCAGCTACTCAGGAGGCTGAGGCAAGAGAATCGCATAAACCCAGGAGGCGGAGGTTGCGGTGAGCCAAATCGTGCCATTGCACTTCAGCCTGGACACCAAGAGCAAAACTCAGTCTCAAAAAAAAAAAAAGACGAGAGAGATCAGGCGGGAATCTAAGGAGGAAGGAAGGAAATGAGGAGGGCAGACAGGATACGGCCAAAGAATGGGCTTAGACTCGTGCTCCAGCAGAAGCTGCCAGAAAGGCAGGAGTTCTCCAGGTGGCTTTGAACCCTACAATGGCCAAAGGGCAGCCTGGAATGATCCCTAGGGGTGATACCCTAACACAGCCACAACTGCAAATCTCAACAGGCTGTACCCCCAGCCCTAGACGTTTTAAGGAAAGGAGCTACTTAACTCTCATAACTAATCTGTGATTATAAACTGACTCTTTCAAATCACAGATTATAAACTGTGTTCTTTCAAATATCTCTTCCAAACCTCCTCATGGTAGAGAAAATCAACATCCAGTCCCAAGATCTTGAGGTGTAATTGAAGCAGCCATGTTTGGGCATGAAACGTAGTTGAAATATCCTGCTTTGCCTTTAAATTCATGCACTCTTGCTAATGTTCTATTCTTGATGTAGTAGCAAGGGCACGTTCACTTTGTAAAAGTTCACCCATAACAGGCATTTGTACACCAATGTTCACAGCAGCTTTATTCCCAGTCACCAAGAGGTGGAAACAACCCACATGTCCACCAGTGGAGGAGGAGGTAAACAAATGTGGTCTATCCACACAGTGGGATATTATTCAGGCTCAACAAGGAAGGAAATTCTGACACAGGTTACAACATGAAAAAACCTGGAAGCCATGCTAAGTAAAATGAGCCAGACACGAAAAGACAAATATAATATATTCCACTTATATGAAGTACCTAGTTCAGTCATACTCACAGAGACAGAAAGTAGAATGGGGGCTGCCAGGGATTGGTCGGAGGGGGAGAGGGGAGTTAGTGTTCAATGAGTACAGAGTTTCTGTTTTGGAAGATGCAAAAGTACCAGAGATGGCTGATGGTGATGGTAGCACAGCAGTGTCAACATACTTAACGCCACTGCACTGTACACTTGAAAATAGTTAAGATGGTGAGTTTTAGGTTATGTATATTTTACCACAATAAACACAAAAGCAACCCAAAAAGCCTATATGGGTATATACTTAGTTAGGATCATGTGATTTTACCTAGATATGCTATTCTTGGGGTGGGTGAAAGCATCTTTAGAAATATGCTTTTCCGGCCAAGCACGGTGGCTCACGCCTGTAATCCCAGCACTTTGGGAGGCCAAGGCGGGCGGATCACGAGGTCAGGAGATCGAGACCATCCTGGCTAACATGGTGAAACCCTGTCTCCATTAAAAATACAAAAAATTAGCCGGGTATGGTGGCGGGTGCCTGTGGTCCCAGCTACTTGGGAGGCCGAGGCAGGAGAATGGCGTGAACCCGGGAGGCAGAGCTTGCAGTGAGCCGAGATTGCGCCATAGCACTCCAGCCCGGGCAACAGAGCGAGACTCCGTCTCAAAAAAAAAAAAAGGAAAAGAAAAAGAAATATGCTTTTCCCTGGGCATAGTGGTGCATGCCTGTAATCCCAGCTACTCGGGAGGCTGAGGCAGGAGAATCTCTTGAACCCAGAAGGTGGAGGTTGCAGTGAGCCGAGATTGCGCCACTACACTCCAGCCTGGATGACAGAGTGAGTCTCTGTCTCAAAAAAGAAAAACCAAAAAAAAAAAAAAGGAAATGTGCTTTACTCAATTTTATATTTGTAATTGTTTTAGAAAGATATTTAGTAAAGTATCTTTCTCACTACATCTTTGAGTCATGCAGGCACTCTGATGAGCTATAATGTGTTTACCTTGGTACCCCAGTGGTATATCAGGACAAGGCTGGGGGCACAAGAAGTCCATGGATCCAAGTTCCAGAAAGATATTTATCAAGAAACTGCAAATTAAGTTGTTCACAAGTCATCACCATAAGTTATCTTGTCATAAGTGTATGTTTTGTAGGCAAGCGGCATCATTTTTGCAGAAGATACCCTCGGCACTTTGTTGGCAACACATCAAGGAGGATATGTCTGTTGCCACAGGACATCCAGAGGGCCAGCTGTGTCTGCTTGTCTGACATGGATTGTAGGAATGAAAAAACTAAGAAGAAAACATCGCTCTTTGCTTGGAAGACTATAATTAAATATAATACTTAAGGTATCCCAAGTGAAGGGATCAAAAGCCCTGGACAAGAAGAACCTACTGTGTTCCTAACCACAACCTCAGCATCTGCTGAGTTAGTTCTTGTTCTCATCTGCCACACACACTACTTGCCTGGTAATATTGTTTCTGCCACAGAAAGTGCAAAAAATTTGTTAAAACTCTGGACAGAAGTCTGAACTAAACAGTCCCCATCATCCTTTATCATCATCAACCAAGTGGCTATTCTTTCTTAGTTTGTTTCTGAGACAGGGTCTCACTCTGTTGCGCAGGCTGGAATGCACTACAGCCTTGACCTCCTGGGCTCAAGCAATCTTCCTGCCTCAGCCTCCCGAGTAGCTGGGACTATACCATGCCTGGCTAATTTTTTTTCTTTTTTTGTAGAGATGGGGTCTCCCTATGTTGCCAGCTATTCTGAAAAGGTGCCTAGAGACGTCCCTGACGCTGGTCACGGAAGAAGGGCTGCCAACACGCTTGGCCAAGAGGTGTTCCCTGCTGAGCAAGCACTGTGTTGGACAGCAGTGGGTGCATGTGTGGAATTACTCAGGTGAGAGATCTCTGATGTCTTGCTTCAACTTAGGACTGAAGACTTAAGAGACTCATCTGTGTGTTGCTCTGGCTGCATCTCTGTGAATGTCTGGTTGGCCCTTCCTTTTCTAGCCTGCAACTGCTATTCCTGCCTTGTCTGTGGGCCTAGAGCAGAGTGGCCTCGGGCCACTTCATCTGAGGCCTCATGGACCACCCAGGGTGTGACTGCCATGCAGACCGACCACAAAAGCCTTTCTCCAGGGGGAAATGGACGATGACAGTAACAAGCTGCTCTTTTAAAGCCAGGCAGCCCCTGGGAATGGGAAATCATATCTCCCGCTGTGGTTTGAATATGTGTCCCTCCAAAAAATTCATGTTGAAATTTAATCCCCAATGTGGCAGTTTTGAGAGGTGGGGCCTTTAAGAGGTGGTTGAGTCAGGAGTGCTCTGCCGTCATAAACTGATGAATCCATTCATCAATTAATAGATGAATCAGTTATCACGGGAAGGGAATTGGTGGCTTTACAAGAGGAAAAAGAGACTTGAGCTAGTATGTTACCATGCTCAGCCCCCTCATGATGGTCCTGCGTCACCTTGGGATACTGCCAAGTCCCCACCAGCAAGAAGGCCCTCACCAGATACAGCTCCTGGACTTTGGACTTCTCAGCCTCCATAACTGTAAGAACTAAATTCCTTTTGTTTAATAAACTACCGAGTTTCAGGTATTCTGTTATAAGCAACAGAAAATGGACTAAAACACCTCCTGAGGCTCCCCAAACTTTAAAATGAAGGAAGCAGTCATGCTTGTGCAACTGCAGCTGCTGGTGTGGAATCACCTAGAAATTCTTCCTCCATGGAGACAGCCTATTAGCTAAGGAAAAAGAATCTATGGCCGTCAGAAGGCAGGGTGGTTTAAGGTTAATGTCTTGCCACTTCGGAGTTCCTCCTGTTGGATGGAATCAGGTTGACCAGTTTCTCTGCCTCTAACTGGCTATTTTATGGAAGGTCTGTTCATTCCGTTTCAAAGCAACAAGCATAACAGCAGAACATCTAGGAGTCCTGCGACAAGGAATTCCTTTTTCCCACATGATTTGCCAGGAAAGGAGAATTCCAACTTACGAGTCTCATTAACAAGGTGGAGAAATTTCTTCATCACTCCATTTCAAAAGCAAATAAACTTAAGTAATGAAAATGCTAAAAGCAGAAGGCTCTGGTGTTGTATTAGTCTGTTCTCATGCTGCTAATAATAAACACATACCCGAGACTGGGTACTTTGTAAAGGAAGGAGGTTTGATGGACTCACAATGCCACATGGCTGGGGAGGCCTCACAATCATGGCAGAAGACAAAGGAAGAGCAAAAGCACATCTTACATGGTGGCAGGCAAGACAGCATGTACAGGGGGACTCCCATTTATAAAACCATCATATCTCACAAGATTTACTTCTCAGGGGAAAGATCTACCCCCATGATTCAATTACCTTTCATCAGGTCTTTCCTACAACACATGGGAATTATGACAGCTACAATTCACAATGAGATTTGGGTGGGGACACAGCCAAGCCATACCAGGTGTTACATATCTTCATTGGTCAAATGCAGAATAAAGTCATGCATAAACTAAGGACTTCAATGGGAAGCCTATATACCCCTACTTCTCTGTCATAGGATTTGAGGGCTTCAGCATGAAGGTACCAGCTGTCAGAGTACTCAGGTGATGCTCAAAGAGGGGAGATTGTCCTCTACTAGATTTCTTTCTGGGGCCTTTGTTTCTTCCAGGAATCCCAGCAACAGCCATTTCACTCATCCTATTTTTATACCTTGGAGTCAAATAATGAGGAAGTATACTGCTCTCTAGTTCAGAGAGGGCAGCTCTGAGCCCTTACAGTTTTGCAATGAGCTAAGAAACAAACCCTGGCTTCCTGATTTTGCAGTTCATTTATCTCAAGCACCAAATGTCCAATTACTAATATTTACACAGGGATTTCTGACAGCAAGTGTATAGGAAGTGATAAGCCCAGGATGAAGCCTGAGCCAAGAAGAACTCTTCAGAGAGCAGCTGAGAGTCCATGAGTAACATGGAGAACCAGAACCACCAAAGCCCAGCCATGAGGAGGCTGGGTTAGACCCTGGCTCCCTGGGTCACCAGCTGTGCCCTCTGGACAGCTTATCTGTTTATCCATTTCCTCAGCTGAGAAATGAATTTGAAAATACTCACCCAACTCTTTAGTGGGACCTTGTAAGAATCAAATGACATAGTGGACAGAAAAGTAGTTTGAAAGGAAGAACATACAATAGGAATGTAACAAGTTACACAAATCAACAGAACTCAGATCAACTATAAAAAAAGACATTTTGAGGAAAATTGGAAGTGCTTAAATATAGACTGCTATTTGGCATTAGATGATACCAAATATATATATTTTTAGTTTTCTTAGGTCTAAATGTGGCATCATAGTTATTTAAAATCTTTAGAAATCGCACTGAAATATGTAGCAATGAAATGACATGATGTATAGGATTTGCTTTAAACTACTTCAATGACAGAAAGAGAAAGGGACAGATGACGTACATGTGGCAAAATAACTTGAAATTCAGTGAGAAGCTTATGAGGCATCATTATACCCTTCTCTCTACTTTTTTGCATACTTGAAATTTTTTGAGAATAAAAAATAAACAATGTAGTGTTTTCTGGGACTCAACACCTTCGCTGATGGTCATGTCTAGAGCACAGAATATCTGTTTCCTTCACAAAGCCCTTCCACACTGGCCATCTAGAGGTCAAAGGACAAGGACTTGGGAAGAGGCCAGGAGAGGCCAGGCAAGGAGCCCAGCTGGAAAGAAAATAAAAGGAAGCATCTTTGCAGAATCTCCTATCTGTGATACTTAAAATGTCAGCCAATGTGTGATGTTAAGTATGTTTTGTTTTCAGACCTGAGTTTCATACTCAACTTTGCCACTCAATGCCTAAGTGACCTTAGACTAAGTCACTTTCTAACACAAAGTTACAGGGAAGCAAATGCACATGCATGCACACACACATACATACACACACACATACATACACACGTGCACACATATGCACACACATACACACAAGTGCACAAACGCACATACACATGCAAACATGCACACAAACACAAATACACATATACACACATACAGGTGTGCACACATGCACACAGGAATACATACGCACACACACGTACACACACGCACATACTGCGTGCACACACACACCTGTGTGCGCATATAAACACACACCGGTGCACACACATGCACAAACACACTAGTGTGGACACACACGCATGCACACATACATGTGCACACACATACACGTGCACACATGCATACACAAACGTGCGCGCGCGCACAGATTAGTGAGAATCAATTTCTTTGGGGAGAGCCTTAGTAGCCACCGGGGCCCATGGGGAGCACGCATTTTGTCATGGGTCTGGTGGCCATTCCAGGGCAGATACTAGGGACCAGGAAGAGGAACGGGAGAAAGGTGAGGAGAAAGATTAAAAATTTAGTCAAGTTAGGATCCAGTGAGTCAGTCACTTATCTGGGAACTGACCAGGGAAATGAACTCTTCCTCTTCTACCCTAAACCTCGCCCCTGACCATTAAGTACATGATACACCATCAATAACTAATTCATTCCACCAAAGATGACAAATGTTGTTTTGGGGTTCCAGGACGGACAGGCTAGCAGTGGTGTAGGGGAGGGACCTGGAGTAAGAGGTACGGGTTTCAGTCCCCAGTGACTAACCCAGTGACTGTGAGCCTCAGCGTTTTTCTTCCTCTGGGAGAAAAAAAAAAAAAGTATTGTTTTTGAGATCTCTGCAGTTTCAAGATCTTAGGGACGAAACTAATTTGGAGCATGTTTCTGTCATGCACATCTCTCCCCTCATCAGGACTTGGGGTTTCCTAACCATATTGAGTAGTTCAGCCCCCTCCCTCGCCATGTTCTGCGGTGTTCTCTTCCTCACACCCTCGCCCCGCCCCGCCCCGCACTCCGGCTGTTTTTTGATGGTCTTAGCTCGGGCACGGAGAGGAGGGAACCTCGCTTGTTCTCCCAATCATCTCTATTCCAGCGCTGATTCCTGGGACACCTCGAGCAGGCAGCCACACCCAGAGGGCTTCCAGATTTGGGCTGGTGAGAAGGGGCGCAGTGGGCAAAGCGCCTGCGTAAAAGTTGTAGGCACTTCAGACCGCGGGACCAACGGCTCAAGATTGGGATCAGCTGTAGCCGTGGGTTCGCTCGTGCCCGTTCTTTCCAACTCCAGGGCTTCTAGGTGATGACGGCGGGAGAGGGTCCCTGGTCCCCGGAGAGGCAGGGCGACTTGGGAGTGCATACCTGGCGTGCCGAGCGCGCCTCTGCTCCCGCAGGACTCACGGCGCTCCCGCGCTCCCAACAGCCTTTCGAGCAGGCTGGGGGTTGAACCGGGTTCAAGCAGTGGGCGCTACAGCTCCCGGGCGCAGCCCCCGGGGTCCCCGCCCCCACTCCGTCCCAGCCCAGCACGCTCTACATCCCCAAAACCACAGCCCCGAGGGCACTCACTGTCTCCCGACCCGTCCCCCGCGTGCCTCACTCCTCAAAGCCAGGACTCCGGAGACGCTGTCCCTGGAGCCACGCTGCACTCTCCAACACGCCCAGCGCGCACAGAGACTCGACGGGCTCTGTCCCGCCTGATTACGGGCGCTCGGGACGATCAAGGGACACAGCGCCTCGCTCCCCGGGCGCGCCAGCAGCCGCGCCGCGCCCGGCCCCTACGAGATGGGGTTGGGCGGGGCCGCCCGGGGCGGCAGGAGGACCCGTTAGCCTGCACGTCCTCGCATCGCTCCCCGCAAGAAGTCTTTGGGCACCCCCAGGCACTGTCGAGAGGCAGCCCCGCGCAGGACGAAGCCTGGAGACCCCACAGGGACGCTCCCGCTTTTTCGCGAACCGCTTCGGGGAGGGGGTGGCGCGGGAAGGGCTCTCACTTGGTTTCAGGGATCCGCAGTGGCCGGGCTGGGACCGCGCTCTCCACGGTGGTCTCCCTCCGCTTCCGCCGCCGCTGAGCCCCTTTCTCGAGCAGAGGGGGCGGCTGTGGTCTCCGATGGCTGGAGAAAGCAAGCACCAAGTGTAGGTAGTCGCGCGCTGGAGTTGCGCGTTTACTCTTTTCCCCCTTACTTTTAACTACAGGAGGATGGCAAACCCCTCCCCGGACCCACCCCCTTCCCCGAAGGCGGCCGCCGCGGCAGGCCCGGCCTCCGGCCTCTTTTGTTGTAATTCGAGAGCGGCCACTCCCAGGGCCAGAGGGAGCTCCGCGGGGGAGGCCAAGGCCTGCGGGGCAGCCCTTCCCAGGCTCCTCGCGCCCGGGTTTCCGGAGCCTGAGATGCCGGGAAGGGGGCCTTTCCTCGGGAGATTCCTCTATCCCTTCCTCCCCGCAGCGGTCCCAGAATTTAACCCTTCGATGTCCTTATCCACCAGCCTTAGGGCCCGTGCCTTGTCCACCTCCTATCCCGAAAACCCTGGCCCTCCCTGGCACATAGTACACGCTCAATTAAAGCTGCCGAATGAAAGTGTTCAGAAACTTGCACCCATCTCGCCTGGGTTTCACCTCCCTTTTCCTGTAGGGGGAAAACGGATCCTGAACCAGTAAACAAACAGCCCCCTTTCGGCCAGCAGATCACATCTATGGCCTTGGCCAAGCCTCTTCTCTGAGGACTAGTTTTCTTCTTTGTAAATTCAACGCTTTGGATTCCGTGACCTCTGGGGTCCTTCCTGGAATGGCAGGGCTGGGATTAACAAGCCCTGTGCTTGGGGATTGAACAGGACACAGCTAACGCGTGGCCATTGTGCAGAAGGACCTCCTGTGCCTGGCTCTGAGGCTCCGGATGGGGGATGGGCATGCTGGGAGAGCCCTCTGCACAGAGAGGGCTCCTTAAGCAAGAGCAGGGCTTTGCCAGTCCCAAGGAGGCAGCTAGCTGCAAAACAAGGGACCCCTGTGCAGAAGTAGACTGTCACCTGAAAGGCGGCTTCTTCCTCAGTCCTCTCTTACTCCACCCCCTGACGAGACAAACCCCTCCCAAATCTCACCTCCAGCCCAGGCTTCCCTCCTAAGCCATGGATATTTAAAGACTTTCACCGGACATTCCCATGGCCATAGCTAACCTGGCAAGCCCCAAACTTGGCACTGCAACTCACAGTCCACCTTGACCCCTGTGAGCTCTCCCAGGCAGATATGGGGTCTTCTCCATTGCCTCCTCCTTACCCTCCCCACTGATCAGTCCCTGGCTCTGGTGGGCAGTAGAGGGAAAGGGTCAGAGGAAGGGGGTGTAGTTATCAAAGGTAGGGGGAGGGATCTTTGTGGTGGTGGAACTATTCAGTGTCTTGAGATACAGAAAACCACACAGGTGATAAAATTGTATAGAACTTAATACACCCAATAAAATTTCAATTAAAAATTTAAAAAAATCCTCCGTGGCTCCAGGGTCCTCAAAATGTAATCTGAATCCTGGCCGGGAGCGGTGGCTCACGCCTGTAATCCCAGAACTTTGGGAGGCCGAGGCGGGCAGATCACAAGGTCAGGAGATCGAGACCATCCTGGCTAACACGGTGAAACCCCGTCTCTACTAAAAATACAAAAAATTAACCGGGCGTGGTGGCAGGCACCTGTAGTCCCAGCTACTCGGAAGGCTGAGGCAGGAGAATGGGGTGAACCCAGGAGGCAGAGCTTGCAGTGAGCCGAGATTGCGCCACTGTACTCCAGCCCGGGGGACAGAGGGAGACTCCGTCTCAAAAAAAAAAATGTAATCTGAATCCCTTGATTAAGCTGACAGGGCCTCTGGGGCATTTCCAGTCTGCTCAACTCCCAACCACGTCTCACCTCTCCACCTGGGCCTTACTTTCTGTGCTCCTATAAGCCTTCTATTTCACACCCCCAGGACCTTTGAACGTGACATTCCCTTGCCTTCTGTGCACAGTAATGCCTGGTTATTGAGCTTTCACTCAGCTATCACATCCTACACAGTGCCTGGACATACCAGATGCTCAATAAATGCTGGTGAAACTGAGCTCTCCCCTTTCCCCATCTCCCATCCTTCCACTTCTAGTCCTACTCCCTCCTGCTAAAGCATTCACCAATAAGGTAGAAAATGAAAGGAGACCAACTTTGTAAATAATCTTTCGTCTGTTATAAAGAAAAGCAAACTTCTTGTGAAATATTCAGAAGATATGTAAAAATATAAGGAAGAAATTGTCACTCTGGTGTCTTATCACCCATAAACACCTACTGTTTGGAGTCTTTCCTTCAGAATATTTGTTCAACCAAATTGTAGTTACGGCTTTTGTATCCTGATTTTTTTTTTTTTTTTTTTTTTTTTGAGACAGACTGTAGCTCTGACTCCCAAGCTGGAGTTCAGTGGTGCAATCTTGGCTCACTGCAACCTCCCCCTCCCAGGTTCAGCTTCCCGAGTCTGTCTCAGCCTCCCGAGTAGCTGGGATTACAGGCATGTGCCACCACGTGTGGCTAGTTTTTGTATTTTTGGTAGAGACAGGGTTTCACCATGCTGGCCAGGCTGGCCTCGAACTCCTGGTTTCAAGTGATCCAGCCACCTCTGCCTCCCAAAGTGCTGGGATTACAGACGTGAGCCACTTCACCCGGCCTCTGATTTTTTTTTACTATATCATTGTGTTAATTTTTCAATGTAATTTTTAATGGTTTTAGACAGTTCTGGTCTGAAATTACTGTGCAATGGAGTCATTCTCCATTATTGGATATTCAGTTGTTCACAGCTTTTTGCTAGTGTAAATTACGCCATGACAATTACCCCTGTGAAAGTAATATTTATTGATTGGGTACAGTGTGGTTCCTGCTAATTGTTACAGATGAAAAAGCCCTGGCTCAGAGAAGTGATTTTCCCAGCGTCACAGAGGCAGTGAATGGCCGAGCTGGGAGAACCAAAAGGAGCTTGGCTCGTCCAGCAAGTATTAGTGGCCCACACTGGAGGCCTCAGTAAGTCCATCTCTGCCTTACCATGTCCTCACTTCCAAGAGAAAATGAGTAGAGTATTTGAAGTTTGCACTGACTGTTTTATTGATGCCCTTTTGTTGAACTGAAATCAAGACCTGGGAGACTACTTCAGGACAGCAGTAGACCCTTGTCCCAGATGAAACAAAATGATGGCGGGATGCCTTATGTCTGTAAGTCTGGATACATCTCCCACCCTGCCACCCCCACCACTCAGGTCCTGCACTGCTGCAGAGGCAGAGTCGCACAGTAGGTTCAGGGCGTGCTTGTGCAGTCAGGGGGCCTGGGTTCAAATCTTGGCTCCACCATTAACTGATGTGAACTCCCTTTTCCTTCACATGCTTCATCTGTAAGAAGCGCCTCACTCAAAATGCTCCTAAGAGGTTGGGTGGAGTGGCTTATGCTTGTAATCTCAGCACTGTGGGAGGCCAAGGTGGGTGGGTTGCTTGAGTCCAGGAGTTTGAGACCAGCCTGGGCAACATGGCAAAACCCTGTCTCTACAAAAAATATAAAAATTAGCCAGGCGTGGTGGTATGGGCTTGTAGTCCTAGCTACTTCGGGGGGCTGAGGCAGGAGGATCACTTGAGCCCAGGAAGTCAAGGCTGCATTTGAACTGACAAAGCCATATCTGTTAAAATAAAAAAAGCTCCAAAGGAGTAAAAGGACTGAATGGGCTCAGACTCAGAACAGTCCCTCGTATGGTGCTTATACAATAAATGTTGCGTTGGGAGGAGGGCATCTTTGAGGAGGGCACAGTGACTCCTTGTCCCTCAGGGCTTCAGACCCCACACAGGGAGAGGGAAGGCAACACCTCCTGTCCACGCCATCCCCAGGGGTCATGTGAATTACTGCATTAGGATCCATTCCCAGAATGTGATTACTGAGTCAAAGGCTAGAGGCGATTCTTTCTTTTTTTTCCCCTTGGCTTTTGCACTCTCTTGCCAAATCACTCTCCTACCAGTCTGGACTGACTTAGATTGAAAGAAGCATAACATGTCCCAGTAGGCATAGCCTGAGGCTCCAGGGAGGCCCAGCGAATGCTGTAGCCGGTCTGTGCCTTCATGGTGCTTATATGCCAGAGTAGGAGACTGACAAGACACAATGACACAGAAATGAGGAAATGTGGGAGTCGGGTGGTGACAGAGTGCTACAGAGAAAACTAAAGCTGGTGAGGACAGAAGGTGAAGGAGGCTCAGGTGCTAGTCCAGTAGGGGTGGCCAGGGAAGGCCCGTCTGATGAAGTGGGAAAGTAGGAATAATTTTAATAGGTATTAGTAATGATTACTTAGATGAATAAAAATGCAGAAACGAGTAGTTAAATTTATAGAACTGCAGAAGAGGTTCCATATGGTCTATTTGTTACATTAAATGGGGAACCAATCAACCAACCAACCAACCAACCAAACATTGATCCAGTCATCTGGGAAAGTGATTTGCAAATACAGTCATGTGCCGCATAATGACATTTCAGTCAATGACGGTCCAGGTATATGTTGGCGGTCTCGTATCACTTGGTGGTCTCATAATGTTATAATAGAGCTGAAAAATTTCTCTCTCCTATTGACACCATAGCTGTTGTGACATTGTCATGCAATAAATTATTCATGTGTTTGTAGTGATGTTGGTGTAAACAACCTACAAGCTGCCAGTCATGACAGTCTAGCACATGTCACTATGTATAGTACATAATAATTGATAATGATAATAAATCACTATGGTACTGGCTTATGTATTTACTATACTATACTTTTAATTGTTATTTTAGGGTGTACTTTACTTATTAAAAAAAAAGCTGTCCGGGTGCAGTGGCTCATGCCTGTTATCCCATCACTTTGGGAGGCCAAGGCGGGCAGATGACCTGTGGTCAGGAGTTCGAGACCAGCCTGGCCAACATGGTGAAACCCTGTCTCTACTAAAAAATATAAAAATTAGCCCAGGCATGGTGGCGGGCGCCTGTAATCCCAGTTACTCGAGAGGCTGAGGTAGGAGAATCACTTGAACCCGGGAGGTGGAGGTTGTAGTGAGACGAGATTGTGCCACTGCACTCCAGCCTCGGTGACAGAGTGAGACTCCATCTCAAAAAAAAAAAAAAAAAAAAAGCCT
Organism: Pongo abelii; assembly: GCF_028885655.2. Taxonomy (NCBI): domain Eukaryota; kingdom Metazoa; phylum Chordata; class Mammalia; order Primates; family Hominidae; genus Pongo; species Pongo abelii. Next base: position 25,249,130 of record NC_071992.2, read on the forward strand.
AACTGTAAAACATCCTCAGTCGGGTCCTTCAGGAAGTATCCAGAAGAAGGCATTGTTGTCCTAGGAGATGACAGCTCCATGTCTGTTAACGACCCTGAAGACCTTCCAGTGGACCAAGATGTGGAGGTGGAGGACTGACACTGATGATCCTGATCCTGTGTGGGCCTAGGCTAATGTGTGTGTTTGTGTCTTAGTTTTTAACAGAAAAGTTTACAACACAGACAAAAATAAATAATTTTTAAAATAGAAAAAAAGCTTACAGAATACTAAAGAAATTTAAAAATTTGGTACAGCTGTACAAAGTGTTTGTGTTTTAAGCTGTGTTATTACAAGAGTCAAAAAATGTTTTAAAAACTAAAAAGTTTATAAAGTAAAAGAGTTACAGTAAGCTCAGGCTAATTGATTATTGAAAAAAGAAATATTATGTATAAATTGAGTGTAGCCTAAGTGTGCCGTGTTTATAAAGCCCACAGCAGTGTACAGTGTACATTCACTCACCACGCGCTCCCTGACTCAGCCAAAGCAACTTCCAGTCCTGCAAGCTCCCTTCGTCGCAAATGCCTTCCCTAAACTGGTCTGTCTTTTTTGTTTGTTTGTTTTCTGTTTTTTGTTTTTGAGACGGAGTCTGGCTCTGTTGCCCAGGCTGCAGTGACGCGATCTTGGCTCACTGCAAGCTCTGCCTCCCGGGTTCACCCCATTCTCCTGTCTGAGCCCCTGGAGTAGCTGGGACTACGGGCGCCCGCCATCACGTCCGGCTAATTTTTAGTATTTTTAGTAGAGACGAGGTTTCACCATGTTAGCCAGGATGGTCTCGATCTCCTGACTTCGTGATCCGCCCGCCTCGGCCTCCCAAAATGCTGGGATTACAGGCGTGAGCCACCGTGCCTGGCCTTATCATTTTTTTTAATTGTATCTTTTCTATGTTTAGATATGTTTAGATACCCAAATACTTACCACTGTATTACAAATGCCTGCAGTATTCAGAACACTCATATGCTATACAAATCTGTAGTGTAGGAGCAACAGGCTATCCCATATACCCTAGGAGTGTAGTAAGCTATAACACCTAGGGTTGCATAAGTACACTCTGTGATGTTTGCACAATGACAAAATCGCCTAATGACGAATTTTTCAGAATGTAATTCCTCGTGTCATTAAGCAATTAACGTTGGTGTATGTCAAGGGGTGGGTGTTCGATCCGGCCTTGGGAAGGGGATGGTCACGTAGATCACATATTCCAGTGTTCCTGTGTTGGCCAGATATCTATCAGTTCCTATGATGTGGCTTCCGTGTTTCTCATCATTCCAAATCTGAGCATTCTATCACAACCACTTTTGATGAGTGTGGTTTCATCAGAGGAGAGAATGCGGAGGAGGGGGAGAACTCCCGCCTCCTCCGAGGAAGCAGCGCCCCTTAGTGGTCTCTCTCTCACACGGCAATGTGCGCTTGCTCTCTTCAGGGCCAAGCTATACCAATGGGGTTAAAACCCTAAAATTCTAGAGATTTAAAGGGTTAAGATCTAAAGAGCCGCCAGGTAACTTGAGAAATTGTGCTCCAAGCATCTTGTTTACAGACATGGAACCAGAGGCCCAGAGAGCTGTCAACCCGAGCACCTTCCCTAGGAGGCTTTAGCAGGGGTGCTGAGAACAGACCTAGACCCAGGTCAGCTAAACCCCAGGAGAGTTCCAAATCTGCTCAGAAAGCACAATTGTAAATTGCATATGTGTGCAGTCAGGACTGGTTAGGACACATCTGCCTTTTTCCCAGGAAACACAACGTTTTTACATTGAAAAGTGTAATTTCATTTAATCTGTTTTCTAGGATGTAAAATTATTCTGTCAACCACAGTGTGCTAACTTCATCCCTTTCCTTTTCTTTTGCTTAATTTATTATTATTATTGTTATTATATATATATTTTAAGACAGAGTTTCACTCTTGTTGCCCAGGCTGGAGTGCAGTGATGCGATCTCGGCTCACTGCAACCTCCACCTCCTGGGTTCAAGCGATTCTCCTGCCTCACCTTCCTGAGTAGCTGGGATTACAGGCGTGCGTCACCACGCTCGGCTAATTTGTGTGTGTGTGTGTGTGTGTGTGTGTGTGTGTGTGTATTTTTAGTAGACATGGGGTTTCACCATGTTGGTCAGGCTGGTCTCTAACTCCTGACCTCAAGTGATTCAACTGCCTCGGCCTTCCAAAGTGCTGGGATTACAAGCATGAGTCACTGCACCTGGCCTTCTTTTGCTTAATGTATTATTAATCGTCATCATTAACAGCCTGTTTGAGAGTACGAAACAGTTTACTTGGAGGAGCTCAAAGCTTCTCATAGCTTTCTCTAATGAAGAAAGCTATGCAGGGCAGTCCTCTGTATTCAGCAAAGAATAAAATTCAGTCTGGGAGGGAGAAGCCTTCCATGAGACCAGGTTCCACGACTAACTTGCCCCTTCCATCATCGGCTTGGGTTGGGAGTGACTCAATCCCTCCAACAACTTCCTATGCTTGGAGCCCATTTGGGGTCCAGTTCAGGGTGACATCACTCAGTGCCTCCCCTGCTTTGAAGCGGGACCAGGATCAGTACAACTCAAGCAGCCTGGGAAGGTCCTATTTGTAATAATAAAAAAAGTGTGCTTTCCTCTCCTGGGGATTACCATATCTGTAATCTTGCAATTAGAAATTAGTTCCTTTGAGCGAACTATCAATACATGCAACAGTGTTTTAGTCCATTTTCTGTTGCTAAAACAGAATACCACAGACTTGGTAATTTAAAATGAACAGAAATATATTTGACTCATGGTTCTGGAGGCTGGGAAGTCCAAGGGCATGGCACTTGGAAGGCAGAGCAAGCGAGAGAGCAAGAGGGGGCCAGAGTTCCCTTTACAGAAAGCTCACTCTCAAAATAACATTAATTCATTCATGAAGGCAGAGCTGTCATGACCTAGTCACCTCTTATCAGACCCCAACACCCAGCTCTGATGCATTGGGGGTTAAGTTTCCAACATATGAACTCTGGCGGACACATTCAAACCATAGCAAACAGTATAGTTGAATCTCAAACATATCAGGATGCCTGCCTCCAACTCTGACATGCACAAAAAAGCCAGCCACAAAAGGGAGACATACTGTATGATCCAGTCATGACTCTAGAAAACTCTAGAAAAGTCTAAAATAAACGGCAGGGACTGAAAGCAGATCACTGGTGGCCTGAGGCTGGAGGTGGGTGAGGTGGCCTGGGAAGGAGCATGAGGGAGCTTTCTGTGGTGATGGAAATGGCCTATTCCTTGATTATGGTGGTGTTTATATTAGCATATGTGTTTGTCCCAAACTCATGAAACTGAACACTTAAAATGGGTGACTTTATTTTAGGTAAATTACTCCATAATAAAGTTGATTTTAAAAATTAGTCCCTTGGGTGCCCCTTTTCTATCCTCTTTTAAAATGAAAAGTTTGGTCCAGGCTTGATAGCTCATGCCTGTATGTAATCCCAGCACTTTGGGAGGCTGAGATGGGAGGATAGCTTGATCCCAGGAGGTGAAGACTGCAGTGAACTATGATGATGCCATTGCACTCCAGCCTGGGCAACATAGCAAGATCCCATCTGTAAATAAATAAATGAAATAGGCTGGGCGTGGTGGCTCACGCCTGTAATTCCAGCACTTTGGGAGGCTGAGATGGGCGGATCACAAGGTCAGGAAATCGAGACCATCCTGGCTAACACGGTGAAACACCGTTTCTACTAAAAATACAAAAAATTAGCCAGGCGTGTTGGCAGGCACCTGTAGTCCCAGCTACTCCAGAGGCTGAGGCAGGAGAATTGCGTGAACCCAGGAGGCGGAGCTTGCAGTAAGCCAAGATCGCGTCACTGCACTTCAGCCTGGGCGACAGAGCCAGACTCTGTCTCAAAAAAAAAAAAAAAAAAAAAAAAAAGACATAAAATAAAATGAAAAGTTTGGGGAAAAGTAATGCGGGGTAATATGTGGTTTAGAGTACAGTAGCTAGAGCAACACTGCCTGGGTTTGAATCACAGCTCTTCCACTTACTAACCATAACTGAGCAAGTTATTTAACTTCACTGGGCCTCAGTTTTCTCACCTGTAAAAATAGGGAGGGACCTCATAGGATTCCTGTAAGGCTGAAATGAATGTATGCGTGTGAAGTGCTCAGAGCCCAATGCCTGGCAGACAGCAAGTGCCACTCAGTTTTAAACTAATTTACATGGACGTGACTTGTTAGCTTCACATTGACAGCTTTTTTCTAGTTATGATTCTTTAAAAATTTTAAGAGCAGTTTTAGATTTACAGAAAAAAATAAACAGAAAATGTAGAGAGCTCCCATATGCCCCTCATACACAGTGAGTTTCCTCTGCTATTTTCATCTTGCATTTTGCTGGTACATTTATCACAACTGACAAGCCGGTATGGACACGTTATTATTAACTGAAGTCCGCAGTTTACATTAGGGCTGATTTTTTGTGTTGTACATTCAATGGATTTTCAGAAATCTATCCATCACTGCAGCATCACGTAGAATGGTTTCACGGCCCTAAAAATTCCCTGTGTGCCACCTTTTTACCCCTCCCTTCCCCATAATCCCTGGCAACCACGGATCTTTTCACCATCTCCATAGTTTTGCCAACTCCAGAGTGTCCCATAGTGGGAGTCATACAGTATGTAGACTTTCCAAGAGGGGTCTCTTTCACTTAATAATATACATAATTATTTATTTATGTTTAGAGACGGGGTCTCACTATATTGCCCCGTGATCCTCCCACCTCAGCCTTCTGAAGTGTTGTGATTACGGGCGTGAGCCACTGCAACCGGTCTCACTTAGCGACATACATTTAAGATCCTAGGCCTGCTCATGGCCTGATAGCTCATTTTTCTTTTTCTTTTCTTTCCTTTTCTTTCTTTCTTTTTTTTTTTTAGACAGTCTCGAGAGCAGTGGCACGATCTCGGCGCACTGCAACCTCTGCCTTCCGGGTTCAAGTGATTCTCCTGCCTCAGCCTCCCAAGTAGCTGGGATAACAGGCACTCACCACCATGCCCAGCTAATTTTTGTATTTTTAGTAGAAACGGGGTTTCACCATGTTGGCCAGACTGGTGTTGAACTCCTGACCTCAAATGATCCATCCACCTTGGATTACAGGAATAAGCCACTGTGCCCAGCCGAGAGCTCATTTTTCAAATTGCTGAATAATATTCCACTGTTGGGATGTACCACAGTTTATTTATCCATTCATCTATTAAAAGAAATGTTCGTTGTTTCTGAGTTTGAGCTATTATGAATGAAGCTATTGTAAACATTCATGTATAAGTTTTTGTGTGGACTTAAGCTTTCAACTCCTGTGGGCAAATATCAAGGAGTACAAACACCAGTTGCTGGATCTTATTGTAAAAATATGTCTAGTTTTGTAAGAAACTGCCAAACTCGCTGGGCACGGTGGCTCACGCCTGTAATTCCAGCACTTCAGGAGGCCGAGTCGGGCAGATCACAAGGTCAGGAGATCGAGACCATCCTGGCTAACACGGTGAAACCCCGTCTCTACTAAAAATACAAAAAATTAGCTGGGCGTGGTGGCCGGCGCCTGTAGTCCCAGCTACTCAGGAGGCTGAGGCAGGAGAATGGCGTGAACCTGGGAGGCGGAGCTTGCAATGAGCCAAGATCTCGCCACTACACTCCAGCCTGGGTGACAGAGCGAGACTCCGTCTCAAAAAAAAAAAAAAAAAAAAAAAGAAGAAGAAGAAAAAAAAAGAAACTGCCAAACTGTCTTCAGAAGTGCCTGTACCATTTTGCATTCCAACCAGCAGTGAATGAAAGTTGCTGTTACTCTACATCTTTGCCAGCATTTGGTGTTGTCAGTGTTCTGGATTTTAGCCATCTATTAGAATTAGCCATTCCAACAGATGCCCAGTGGTGTCGCATTGTTGTTTTAATTTGCAATTCTGATAACATATGATGTGGAGGATCTTTTCATGTCTGTGTTTGCCATCTGTACATCTTTGGTGAGGTATCTGCTCAGATCTTTTGCCCTCCCCCCGCTTTTTTTTTTGAGACGGAGTCTCGCTCTGTCACCCAGACTGGAGTGCAGTGGTGTGAGCTTGGCTCACTGCAACCTCTGCCTCCCGGGTTCAAGCGATTCTCCTGCCTTGGCCTCCTGAGTAGCTGGGATTACAGGTGCCTACCACCACACCTGGCTATTTTTTGTATTTTTGTTCATTTTTAAAAATTGGGTGTTGACTTTTAAGAGTTCTTTGTATATTTTGGACACAAGTCTCTTACCAGATAATGTGTTTTGCAAAATTTTCTCCAAGTTCGTGGCTTGTCTTTTCATTCTCCAAATTGTTTTCCACCAAGCATCTAGCATGCCATCATACCTCCCTGTCTATGAGAGTGTGTGTGTGTGTGTGTGTGTGTGTGTGTGTGTGTGTTTTGTGGGGTGGGAGTAGGAGAGAGAAGGACAACATTCGGAAGGAACGGAGGGTACTAGGAATGAATAACTCTTGATGTAGTCTTCAAGGGGCTTCTTATATTCTGATTTGAGAGAGACAATCTCATATTCAATAACAAGGAAAAGCAACGTGAGATTCATTGCAAATGCCTGGCACCCTGCAGCAAGCAGAGATCTGAGGGATTGGAGATGCCGGTAGGGGCTGCATAGAGTCTGGAGGGGGCGCCCATGTGCAGGAGGAGGAAATTGAGGTGAGAGGAGGAATGACCTGGAAAGAAGAGCAAAGCATTCCAGACTGGAGTAGGTGCTGGGTGGCATGAGAGAGTCACGGACCAGGGAGGCCAGCTTAATCCTTCCTCCTGCAGGAGCCCTAGGACATCTGGGAATGGGGTGGGTAGGGAGGGGCTACAGTGGATGCACCCTGGCAATTTGAACTATGCTTGGAACATGGGGTGACAGATTCTGAAGACAAGCTGGGCCAATATTCTCATTTTGCTGCTTCCCCTAACTTCCCTTTTGCCCCCTCCACATGGAAATTCTCCTGCTGGGAGAAGAGGGAGACTTTCACCTAGCACAGTCATGCAGAGGGGAAAAAAAGCTGATTCAAATCTCATTCCTAGACACCTGGCTTCTGCCAGCTCTGACCACCTTGTCTCAAAGATGCAGCTGAAACAGGGAAGGGGGAGCACCAGACAAAAATGGGAGCTTTTCTGCAGAGAGATGGGCTGGCGCTTGGCAAGGCCCACGCTCCGGGCTGCAGCCCAGCACAGCCTCACTGGTCTCCCAGAAAGCATATGAGATGCCTGCTCAGGGCGCTCAGGGTTGGCTGAGGACACAGCCTGACTGCTCTGTTCCAGTCCCTGGTATTTATGAGCCTCCTGTGAGCCCAGACCCAGGTCTGCACCACAGGGGAGGCGGGAAAGGTGCAAATTCTGCTCTGCCCGCCAGCTCCCTGCACTCCAGGAGGTGCCCATAGTGGGCAGAGGATGAGATGTTCAGAGGAAGCCATGGTTCAGGAAAAAGAGCCCCCGAACCTCAACAGCATTAGCACCAAAACCAGACGAACACGTCTCTGGACTGAATTATGTCCCTCCAAAATTCACATTAAAGTGGTAACTCCCAATGTGATGTTATTTGGAAATGAGGCCTTGGGGAGGTAATTAGGGTTAGATGAGGTCATGAGGAAGAGCCCTCAGGATTTTATTAGTGGCTTTCTATGAAGAGGCAGAGAGAGAGATCACTCTTTCTGTTTGCCGGGAAAGGTCCAGTGAAAAGACGGGTCTATGAACCAGGAACCAAACTGGCCAGCATGTTGACCTTGAATTTCCCAGCCTCCAGAACCATGAGAAATGTCTGTTGTTGACGCCACCCAGTCTGGTGTTTTGTCATAGCAGCTGAGCTGACTGAGACAAACACATGAGTGGTGTTCCCTTCCCAGCCTTCCAGCCACAGCTGGCTGTGACCAACACTGGGACACTGGAGACTTTGCTTCTCTGTTCACCCCCTCCACAGTTTACCTTCCTGCTCTGGGCCAGCGGTTGTTCTAGAAGTCTGGTTGGGGACCACTGGGAGTTACCAAGACCCTTTCAGGGAGTCCACTGGATCAAACTATTTTAAAAATAAAACTAAGACCTTATTTGCCCTTTTAGTCTCATTTTTTTAGAGCTGGTGATATGTCAGGAGCAGCTGGAGCCACTTCCTCCAGACTGACCAAGGCTTATCATTGGGGAGAGCTCCAGGGACATCAGGCAACTTGGATTCCAGTCTCAGATTTCCCCTCAGGAAATGGGGCATTGACTTAGATAACAAAGCCTCCTCCTCACTGTAGAAATGGCGTTGTCCCATTTTCCCTGAATCTTGGTGTTCTTTTTCGTAGATTGAGATATAATTTTATATCCCCTACATATCTCACAAAGCTGTTAAGGAAGCCAAATAAATTAAATGTGAGTGTTCTCTAAGAAGAGAAAATTGTTTCATCATTATTAGGTGTAATTAAGAGAGGAGCAACCCAAGGAGAATCGGGAAATGAATATCCCTGCCATCCCAAACCACTGACTTGAAGTGAATTCCTCTCCAGCCTGTCACTCACGCCTCACCAACATGGGCTAAAACCTGCTTGTGTGAGAGTGAGGGACCCTGGGATCTGCCCACCCACAGGTCTTAAGCCAGCCTCTGCTCTGGCAGGGTGTAAACACCCAGAGTAGACAAACACCAGAGGGAGAGCCCTGGATGTAGACACCCAGGGGAACTACTATTCAGGGGAACGAATTGGTCCCATTACCCCATCCCTGTGGCCCCTCCAACAGTGGAGCTGCAGTGAGAGGTGGCGAAAAGCTTCACCTTTCTTGTCTCTTCCACTTTGTAGAGTTCACTCAGTATCTCTGTATTTCTGCTATAAAATGACTACTTTTGGCAGTGATTATGCTGCAAAGGTCACACTGTCTTTTCAGAAGGGCAGTTCAGGTTGGAACTGAACTGGGTCGCGCAGCCACTGGGTGGTGACATTGTTTCTCCGCAGGTGACCTCCAACTCCAATCAGGGGATGCCCAGACCTGCCCAGACCTTGGCTGGGCTCTGAGGCTAACCTTCCAGATGGGATGACGGAGGCTGCAGTTGAGGCCTGAGTCAGGAAAGATGGAGCAGGACATAAAGTCCTGGGCTGGAAAAGAATGAATGTCACAACTCTATTTTACAGACAGTGGCTCCGAAGGGCCTTCATCACACGCATCATCTTGGAGCCCCTCGACCTCTCTGTGAGGCAGGTATGACAGGAGTTCTTACTCACATTTTATAGGATTGGAAACTGAAGTCCAGAGAAGTGACATGGCTTGCTGAAGGCCACATTGGAAGTGACAGAGGCAGGGCTTGGCTGGGCCTTCCGACTCCAGGCCACAGTCCGGGCTTTCTGAGTGCAAGCTCCTCTCATCAGATGCTTACTACAAATGATTCAGGGCAATGGGCCATGGGGACGCAGAAATAAAGATGACATGGGGTCCCTGTTCCTAAAGAACTCAGAAGGCCGGGCACAGTGGCTCACTCCTATAATCTCTGTGCTTTGAGAGGCCAAGGTGGGAGAACTGCTTGAGCCCAGGAGTTAGAGACCAGCCTGGGCAACACAGTGAGACCCTGTCTTTATAAAAAATGAAAAACTTAGCTGGGTGTGGTGGCATGCACCTGTAGTCCCAGCCACTTGAGAGGCCTAGGCGGGAGAATTGATTGAGCCGGGAGTTTGAGGCTGCAGTGAGCTATGATCGCATCACTGCACTCCAGCCTGGGTGACAGAGCAAGACTCTGCCTCTAAAGAAAAAAAAGGAAAGCTCATAGTCTTGGAGATGGGACAGAGGGCAGGGTGACAAGTATATAAACAGACACTTCCAATGACAAATTCGGTAAAAAGATGCCATGTGAGCAGAGAGAAGGACCTGAACTCAGTCAAGCAAGACTTCCGGTTGGGGGTTGATGTGTTCCCCCAAAAGATACGTTGAAGTCCTAACTGTGTGAGGTCTGAATGTGACATTGTTTGAAACTGAGTCTTTGCAAATGTAGTCAAGTTAAGATGAAGTCATCAGGGCAGGTCCCTATCCAATATGACAGGTGTCCTTATAAGAAGAGGAAAATGCCACGTGAAGACCGAAGCAGAGATGAAAGTGACACAGCTGCAGGCCAAGGACCATTGAGGATCGCTGGTCACCGCCAGAAACCAGGAAGGGGCAAGGAAGGATTCTACAGGGTCTCAGAGGGAGCGTGGCCCTGCGGACTCCTCAACTTGACTTCCAGCCTGCACAACTGTGTCTGTGCTTTTCCACGCTGTAGGCCCTGCCTTCGTGCTGTTAATTCTGTCCATCATGTTTTCCTGTACGGTCCCTTCTGAAAGCTCCACAGCCTTCCCTATTGAGCTCAAGTGTCCCCTGTTCTGGGGAAGTATATTCGCCTCCTAGGGCCCTCATGACAAAGCACCACAGACTGGGTGGCCTCAACAGCAGACACTTATGCTCTCACAGTTGTGCCCCTAACACAGGAGAAGCTAGATACATCTGGTGTTTCAGCTCAACGTTCAGAGCTAATTGTGGTCATTCAAGTTTTACAGCTCACAGCCTCAGATCCTATCAACATTGTCTGTGATTCAGCTTATGTTGTAAATGTAGCCAGTCGCATAGAAACTGCTACAATTAAAAGTACACTAGACCCAGAACTGCTTAGTTAATTAATTAATTAGTTTTTGAGATGGAGTCTTGTTCTGTCGCACAGGATATAGTGCAGTGGCACAATCTCAGCTCACTGCAAGCTCCGCCTCCCGGGTTCACGCCATTCTGCCTCAACCTCCCGAGTAGCTGGGAGTACAGGCGCCTGCCACCATGCCCAGCTAATTTTTTGTATTTTTAGTAGAGATGGGGTTTCACATGTTAGCCAGGATGGTCTTGATCTCCTGACCTCGTGATCTGCCCGCCTCGGCCTCCCAAAGTGCTGGGATTACAGGTGTGAGCCACCATGCCCGGCCACTTAATTTATTTTTAAGACTTCAACAAGTTATTCGTTCTCGTGCAGCTCCTTTTCATATTTCTCATATTTGCTCTCACACACAACTTCCTGGGCCCCATCTCTAGGTAATGAGAAAGCAGACAAACTAACTGGTTCTGTGTTTCAGCGAGCTCAAGCGTCTCTATGCCCTTCTGCACGAAAATACTTCCGCCCTTACTCGCATGTTCCATTTATCTCGTAGCCAAGCTAGGGCTATAATACAAGCCTGTCCTACTTGCCAGCATGTCCCTGGAACCATACCTGTAGAAGGCTCCAAATGAAATTTGGCTCCAAATGAAATTTGGCAAATGGATGTAACACACATAGCAACCTTTGGTAAGCTTAGCTATGTTCATGTGACTATAGACACTTATTCTCATATGCTGCATGCTACATGCCAAACAGGTAAGACAGCTGGTCATGTATGGCCACATTGTCTGTCATCATTTGCTCACATGGGGACACCTAAACAATTGAAAACTGACAATGGACCCATGTATACTAGTCATGCTTTTCAAAATTTCTTACGGCTTTGGGCTATAACCCATAAAACAGGAATTCCTTATAATCCTAGAGGACAAGACATTATAGAGCAGGCACATTAAACATTACCACGCATGTTGAAAAAACAAGAAGGGGGTATAGGAGGCCAACTACCACCTCAATCAAAACTACATTTAGCCTTATTTACTTTAAATTTTCTGACTCCTGGTACAGATGGTCAGACTCCAGCAGAAAGACATTGGCACGTGTTATAGGAAAAGAAGAAAGTTTATCCAAAAGTGTTATGGAAATCCCCGGAAGAAGGCCAATGGAAAGGTCCGGTGGATTTACTAACGTGGGGAAGAGGGTATACTTGTGTTTTTGCAGGAGATGGACAAACCGTGTGGGTGCCCTCAAGGTGCGTGCGACCATGGAATGGGACACTGGAGGAACCCAGGGTGGCCAACCATGGACCCGGTCCCGGTATGAGCCATGAGTCAGCTGAGCCTGAATGCAAAGACGAGAGAAGGCCAACCAGAGTCACAACACAGTTCTAAGGTTACATTTGTAAAGAATATCATCACTCAATTTACAGTTTGTTTTTAATCCTTATGTCTTTTGGCAGCTAAGAAGGACCAGCTCCAGGTAAACAATACACAATTGACCTGTAAATCTTGCCAGTTATATCACTGCACTAATCATAGCACATTGCAAACACATAATATCTCTACTTTGATGATTTTTGGTCGCATCCCTGGGCTATGGATTCCTGTTAATCTGTCCAAGCCTTGGGCTGCCACACCTGCTTTGCATTTTGTGAAACTTCTAACTCAGCTGACTCATCGTGCCTGTACAGCCTTAGGCATGATCATTTTTGCTACTGTTTACTTGGTCATGCTAATAACTTCTGTTGTGATATCTTCTGTACCTCTGCATAATTCTATTCAAATAGCTCAGTACATGAAGAACTGGATGCGCACAGCTGACCAAGCATGGCTACTTCAGAATAAAATTAACACTGAGCTACAAACTGAAGTGGCAATGTTGAAATCCACGGTTCCATGGTTAGGGGCACAAGTACAAAGCTTGCAGTTGCAGCAGCAATTGCGTTGTCATTTTAATCACACTCATATTTGTGTAACCAACTTAGAATACAACCAAAGTGAGTATCCGTGGGACCTTGTGGAAGCCCATTTGCAGGGAGCGTTCACATCCAACATCACCTTTGATATTGGTGAATTACAAAACAAAATTCTTGATTTAAATAGGCAAACTCAAGAATTTCAGCCTTCTTTAGAAGACGGGACCAAATTCCAGCAAGGCCTGGAGAGCCTCAACCCTTGGACCTATCTAAGGCACCACAGTAACATCTTATATGTAGTTCTTGGAATAAGTGTTGTTTTGTCTGTGTCTTCTGTTTATAGTCTGTAAAATCGGATGGACTGCCAATCAGAGAATGAGAGCTGCCCAGCCTGGCCTTACATTCTTTCAATTAATTCATAAACAGAAAGGGGGATATGTAGGAAGCCAAAGGCCCATGGGATGTGACCAACTCAGCATTCCACTGGAGGCTATATGATCAAACAGAAAACTGTTTATCATGAATGCAGGATGTGAGCAAACTCATGACTGCTCCTGCCAACAGAAGGTTTGCTGGAGGCAATCACTCCCTGGCGCTGAGGTTATCTACTGCAACATTTAGCCTGTTGTTTGAAGAATGCAGTCTTGCAAGCCTACTCTAGACTGAGCAGCTGACCCCTTCTTCCACCCGACTTCTCGCTCTTTTGCCTAATAAATAAGGAGGGCTGTGTAAAGCTCAGGGCCCTTGTCCACTAGGGGCAAGGTGCCCTCTGACCCCTTCTTCAAAATATACTCTTTTGTCTTGTCTTTTACTCCCATGTTCGCCCCGCTTTGTTCAGTCCCCCTAGGTCCATGCAGGTTACAGTGGAATCCGTATTCACGTGCGTATTCTGGCTCATTTCATACTACAGAAGCAGTGAGGTGAGTTTTGGACAGAAGTCATGTGGCCTGCAAAGTTAAAATATTTATTATCTGGCCCTTTAGAGAAAAAAATTGCTGCTTGGTCTGGAGCGGCATTTTTCAAATGTGAGCATGCATTATGAGTGACCTGGAAGGCTGGCAAAATGAAGAATTTGATTCAAGAGGTCTGAGAGCAAGCCTGAGATCCAGCACTTCCGTCAGGCTTCAGTGATGTTGATGCTGCTGATTCAAGGACCACGCTTTGAGAAGCAAGGACCGAGAGCAGCTCCGTCTGATAGAAATATACTGTGAGCCACACAGGCAATTTAGAGTTGTCTAGTGTACGCATTAAAAAGGTAGAAAGAAACAGGTGATGTTAATCCAATAACATTTTATTTAACTCAATATACCTAAAATATTGTCATGTCTCATGTACCCAATGTAAAGAAACCGAGATATTTCATATTTCTTTTTTTACACGAAGTCTTTGAAATCTGGTGTGTATATATCTATATCTATATATAGATAGATAGATACAGATATATATTTTTTTGAGATTAGATATAGATATATATTTTTTTGAGACAGAGTCTCACTCTGTTGCCAGGCTGCAGTGCAGTGGCGCCATCTCAGCTTACTGCAACCTCTGCCTCCCGGGTTCAAGCGATTCTTCTGCCTCAGTCTCCCGAGTAGCTGGGACTACAGGTGTGCACCACCATGCCCAGCTAATTTTTGTATTTTTAGTAGAGACAGGGTTTCACCATGTTGGCCAGGATGGTCTTGATCTCCTGACCTCGTGATCCGCCCGCCTTGGCCTCCCAAAGTGCTGGGATTACAGGCATGAGCCACCATGCCCGGCCTGAAATCTGGTGTATATTTTATACTTACAGCTCATCTCAGTTTGGATTGGCCTATTTCATGTGGCTAGTGGCCATCATACTGGACAGTGCAGCTCTAGAGTACAGATTGGAGCCAGGCTGCCTGCGTTCAAATCCCAGCCCCACCACTGGCTAGTTGGGTACCTTGGGCAAGTTGTGTGCCCTTTCCACATCTGTTTCTCCACCTGTAAAGTGAGGGTAATCAAAGCACCTCCTCATGGTGTCATTTTGGGGATTGACATGGTTAGGCTTTGTGTCCCACCCAAATCTCATCTTGAATTATAATCCCCACAATCCCCACATGTCAAGGGGGAGACCAGGTGGGGGTAATTGAATCATGAGAGTGGTTTCCCCTGTGCTGTTCTCGTGATAGCGTTCTCATGAGATCTGATGGTTTTATAAATGTTTGGTAGTTCCCTCTGCATTCATTCTCTCTCCTGCCACCTGCTAAGGTGTCTTGGTTCCCCCTCTTCACCTTCCGCCATGATTGTAAGTTTCCTGACGCCTCCCCAGCCATGCTGATCTGTGAGTCAATTAAACCTCTTTCATCAATTACCCTGTCTTGGGAAGTTCTTTATAGCAGTGTGAAAACGAACTAATACAGGGATTATGTAAGCTAACAAAGAGCTAGAACAGTGCCTGGTGTGTAATAAGCTATCGTTCTGTTATGATGACGGTTCTGCACAAGAAGAACCTTCTTTCCCTCCAATAAAGCAAGGAGGTGGTGCCATGTTTCCTGCTTCCATCCCTGGGGCCAGACTGTGGAGTTTAGCATGCTCTCTCAGTTCTCAGCCTGGTCATTCCCCCTCGCTTTAAGGATCCTGCCTTGTTCATTCATTCCACAGGTATTTATTGAATGTCTACCGCGTATCAGATCCTGTGCCTGGGGATACAACATGAAAACACACAGACAAAAGCCCCCTGCCTCCTGGATCATGTTCTAGTAGGGTAGTAGGGAGAGTCTTACATGGAACGTAATGAAAACAGAGTGTACTAGATCTAAGGTCATAAGCATCATGGGGGAAAGTGAAGCAGGGTGAGGGGGATGGAAAGTCCTGAGAGGGCCCTGAGGCCAGGGTGGCTGGAGCAGAGTTGCGGAGAAATGAGGACTGAGGTCAGAGAGGTGTGGAGTTGGAGGCCATGGTGCAGGGCTGTCTACGCCATTATAAAGACTTCGGTTCTTCCTGAGTCAAATACAGAGCCGAGTGGAGGGCTTTTGCCTAACAACTTCAAGGTCTGAATCACACCTTATCAGGCTGCTGTGCTGAAAACAGCCTGGTTTGGGTTGGGTTGGGGTAACCAATCATCCTCCCTGGCCCTGAACTGAGGGGCTCACTGGGATGTGAGGTCACCCTAAAACAAGGAGATCAGTTTTATCTTTTGTCCTCCTTTCATAAATAATCTGTGTCCCCATAACGTCCATTTTAATGTATTTGAGTCAAAATATGCACATCCTCATAGGACATAATAGTGTCGTGTGCCCTACATTAACATAATGGCATTACGCAACAATTCTCATGTCTTGCTTTCAGTAATCAACACTATTTTTAAGAGCCACCCGCTTGCTGTTCATAGCTCTAGGTCTGTCTCTCATGGCTATACAGTATTCCACGGTACGCACCTGCCGCCTTTGACTTGTCCAAGACCTTGCTTGCCTCCATCAACACAGTCACTCAAAATCATTACCAAGGCATCCTTCCGTAAGTCCATTTATGAACCCAGGTAGAAATCTCTCTGGAGAGCCACGCGCAAGTGGCTCTCTGAATCAAAGGGCACACATGCTGCTAACTTTTAAGCTGCCAGCTTCCCTTCTGGGGTACGCATTGCAGTTTGCGCCACCACCAGCAATACTGAAGTCCGGGCCCCGCATCACTGCCAGCACTTGAAGTCTGGCAATTCTGAGGGGCAAAAGGCAGTGGCTCTTAATTTACATTTGCATTTCTTCAGCTTAGTTTCTCTTGTTCACCATTTGGGTTTCCCCTGCTGTGAATCACCTATTAATATCCATGGCCGGTTTTTTCTTTTGGATTTCCTTTTTCTTGTTGTTTTGAAAGAAACTTTGTACATTTTAATCCCTTTTCAATTTTAGTCACTGCAAATACCTTCTTAGTCTGCCATCTGTTAGCTTTGATGATGAACAGAAAGTCTTACTTTAGATGTAGTCAAATCCATCCTTTCCCCCTTACATTTGGTGCTTTTTGTGAGGTTTAAAAAGTGACTTTTAAGGACAACTTAGAATGAAAAACAATCTGAAGCTATGTTTAGAATAAAATAAATATGCAGGAATTATTTTCTGTAAGTAGGGCTTCAGAAAATATCAATCTTACTTTGCCTCTATTATTACTACCTAATTCTGGGATTTCTTTTTCCTTTCTGTCAAGCCTGAACAGGTTGCGAAAAAAGGAAACCACTTAAAGTAAACTTGGTTTTCCTAAGTTTTTCTAAATACAGCTTTAAAATGCAACACTCCCTTAACAAACTCTGGTGGAGGGAAGTGAACGGAGAACTGAGACTCAAGAGGCCTGGGTTCCATCCCGCCCTTCACGGCACACTGCATATGGTTTTAAAACCACACAAAACTCTGCACATCTGGAAAGAACAGCAAAAATCGAGAATAAAATATATATATATATTTTAGACAGAGTCTTGCTCTGTCGCCTAGACTGGAGTGCAGTGGCACAATCTTGGCTCACTGCAAACTCCGCCTCCTGGGTTCAAGTGATTCTCCTGCCTCAGCATCCTGAGTAGCTGGGACTACAGGCGCCCGCCACCTTGCCCAGCTAATTTTTGTATTTTTAGTAGAGACAGGGTTTCACTATGTTGGCCAGGCTGGTCTCAAACTCCTGACCTCGTGATCCACCTGCCTTGGCCTCTCAAAGTGCTGGGATTACAGGCGTGAGCCACTGCACCTGGCCTAGAATAGATTTTAAAAGATTTGTTTCATAAATTTTAGAAACCTAAAGAGGTGATTTGTGAAAGAAACCAGATTTTCATTAGTTTACAAATATTTACAAAATACTATGTACTACTCAGTGTCTTCTTTACTGGATTATAAATGTAGAAACACGGAAAAGTAAACACAGGACCTGTCATGGTCCATGTTCAAGGACATTTGGGCCAGAAACAGATATACTGATGGACAACAGGTCCACGGGAGGTGGGAGAGAATTTAAACGTGTAATTTGAACATTAAACAGCCAGGAACTTCTGGAAAATTCTCTTGTGCTGCCATGACCAGTATCAAAGAACTTTACAAGGCTGAGGAGAGCCCACCAAATATTTTAAGTGTTTTGAGTCTAAAATCTGGGTATTAAGGCTTGGGCCAAGTGGGAGAAAAAGCAATCTTAGGAAAAGAAAGTGCTAAGTCTGGTCTCTGGAGTTTAAGTCTTGTGTAATCACAGGCAAGAATAAGGTGATTAGGCCCAGTGCGGTGACTCATGCCTGTAATCCCAGCACTTTGGGAGGCCGAGGCGGGTGGATCACGAGGTTAGGAGATCGAGACCATCCTGGCTAACACGGTGAAACCCCGTCTCTATTAAAAATACAAACAATTAGCCGGGTGTGGTAGCGGGCGCCTGTAGTCCCAGCTACTCGGGAGGCTGAGGCAGGAGAATGGCGTGAATCCGGGAGGCGGAGCTTGCAGTGAGCCGAGATCGCGCCACTGCACTCCAGCCTGGGCGACAGAGTGAGAGTCCGTCTCAAAAAAAAAAAAAGAATAAGATGATTAATATTTTCAGAACTGTCCACTTCAAACTCTGATTCTCATGAAGGCAAAAATGGTGAAAGGTAGTATTCACACTCCCAATTAGAAGCCTGAGAGAACAGCAAGAACAGCCGGCACAAGGACGTTGTAGAAATAACACAAGAGAAGACCCACACTGGGGATTCTAAAGCTGCTCCTTTGTGTTTCGATGGCCTTGCCACCGAACAACTTTTCCCCTTCCAGTCACACAGGGGCCACTGGAATCCCAATCCCTTGACAAAACATCAGATGCCTGAGATGTTTATTTGATGACTGGTTGAACGGGAGGAAAAATAACTCCTTTTCTCTCGTCTTTGGAGTTCACATATTTAAACAAGAAGCCTGTCTTTTGTGCCTGTCACCATCGTGTTCTGTGAGGAGCTTTCAGTCCTTTACTCAAGGCAGAAATCCTCAAGGCTTGATTTTCTTGTTTGGGCCTCTTACATGAAACAGACACAGGCTGTTGACAGAAATGTTGAAGTGGCCATGAAGTCTGGAGCCCGGATGTCGTTCACCTGCCAAACAGTGTCAAGGGTGAAAGGCAAAGATCGAAGGCCAAAGCGCCCCTAGTGTCCCCTGCAGCAGGTCTCAGTCAACTTTAATGGATCTATTAATAGAAAGAGGCTGGACTGCGCAAGGGAAGGGGGACTAGCCTGGCTAAAAGCAAAATAAAACACATCAACAGACACACTCTTCTTTTGTTAGGAGGAGGTGGGATCACAGGCCCACATGCTCCCAGACGAGGTGGGGCCGGGAAGACTCTCACAGGATTGCCTTTCATGCTGCCACAGATGGATGCTCCAGGCAGATCCACTCTGCCAAGGCGTGCTTTGGGATTAGCTGGGCACTCCTTTGTCTTTTCATGACATTTCCAAAAGAAGACACTGTGACTCTGACAGAGGTGACCTGCACCTCACGACCCCTCTGTGCAAACCATTAGCGTTTCAGGATCTCAAAAAAAAACCAAAAAACCCCACAGGGCACATGCCAATTCATAGGACAAATGGAAACAGACTGAAAACAAACAAAAACACAGAACCATGGCTTTTCAGACCTGTCAACACGGTTAGTGTTGGAAACAGGCACTGACTTCTCTTCCACCAAGTGGAATAAAAATTTAGATGTCTTTTGACATCTTAGATATTTTAACGTATTTATACTCAGGCAAAAAGCCCTATAATTATTGCACTGCCTCAAAAATTATTTACAACAGTTCTATCTTAATGCTGTGTCCTCTTTTCCTAGTGGTCAATGGCTTAAGGACCCACCTTGAGCTCACTTTGCTGGCTCTGTTCTCTCATTTTGTTTTGCGCTTCCCTCTCCTCTCCGGCATGTCTCAGGCCTTTATTTTTGTTGGTCCTAACAGCTGGTCCCCTTCCCTTCCCATCTGTCTCTATCATCTATTTTCAGGTTATGGCTCAGGCCCACCTTCCTGCTCCAGGAGAACATCTATGTATTCTCCAATGGCTGAGAAACATGCTGAGCGTCTAATTTCATCTTCCATGCTGAGCGTCTAATTTCATCCTCCATATTGGTAATGCGTAACATTAATAATGACAGTCATAATTTTCTGGAAATAAGCCAAAGGTTCTAAGCTTAGATCGAACTGCAAAACAGTGTAACATAAAGTCAGCATTTGCTGTTACTGTTAAATACATAAGAATTGGTTAATTTTATTACTTTTCCTTGTCTATACACAAGTAGGTATTTAAAATGGTGACCTTATAAACAGTCGTCTCAGAGTGGCAATTATTGTTGGTGAATGGCTTAACGTCGTGGGTTGGTCACTACTTGTGAAATATCTGGTTTCTGAGCTGCAGAGAGTGTGGACGCCCTCTCCACAACCCCACACAATTGTGCTTCACTGTATGCACACCCAACACAACACATGCAAAGAGTGTGTGTCAGACTCAGACAATGTATTTCACTGAATTTGGACTCAAGTTCAACTCATCATTCTAATGAGCAAGAAGATTCAAAGATGACAAGGAAGCAAGCCCACACAGTCTACCGGCCATGGGATGATGAACTTTCATTTTATTGATTTTTCAGTACCCAAGTGTGGCAATGTAAGGCTGCCACATACAGCAAGTGACATGACACCACAAGGACCTTCTGAGAGAATTATTCTTACTTTGGATGGAAGACATCACTTAAACAAAAAACATTTAAAGATGCTCCCTTGCTTTTTATAATTCCTAACTGTAAAATAGAATTTTACTACAGAACAAAAAAATTCTCCTTGGTTGGTCACATCATTCATTATTGAAAGGGAAACTTAGTATCAAAAGAAACAAAACACTGAAATAAATAACTAAGTAATTTACTGAAAGGTAGTTTTGTTGCATTGTACACAACTGACCACACAGAATTCTAAAGCTGATTTTTTTCTTAAAGGATGAAAAACTCATTTGCCATTTTCAGTTTCTTGCTAAGTGATACATGCTCCTTATAAGGAAAACTACTCTGTGTAGGCCTGAGTTTAAAATGTAAATATCTGTTTATCCAGAGTTTGTTAATCTAGAGTACACAGGTGTGGAAAACTGGTGGTGAAAAGAGGGACCTACCCAGCCTTCAGGGCGGCTGGGCGGGGGCCCCATGTTACTGGCCTCAGCCACTAGCAGCGCCTTCACTCCGCCCAGGTCAGAAAGCACTGCCTAAAGCCGGAGCTTAGGATGAACACGGGCAAAAAGCACTGGTACAATTCCATGTGTTTCTCTTCTACTGTAATGTCCCCAGAGGGATTGTGAAATCTCTGAGAACATCCCCTGGAGGAGGTTTAAAAGTGAGAAGCCCATGATATGGCTATGGAACATAAGCACTTATTGCTGGCATGTTTCTACCAAGATTGAACACAATGCTCTTCTTTGATAAAGCTTTGGCAAGTTCCTAGTCCAATTTCTTCTGCTACAAGTACAGAGTTTACTGCCTTCTTGGTCAGCTCTTGATATGAATTCTTCTCTTGAATTAAGATCCTCCCTGGCTTGTCTCTCACCCACCCTGTATCTCTTAGAGAAAGCACCTGGCTGTCTTCACCTACGCGAGACCTTCTCTGGAATGTGATTTGCTGCCACTGCAGACATCTCCATACAGCATAATGAACTCCCTTGAGTGGTCTCTTTTTAAACAACTTTGGGTGAGGGGCAGGTTTCTTGGTTTGTTTGAAAACTCATCTTGAAAATAATCTAGACGGAATAATCCAAAGTGAAATTCTGGTGCATAAACAAATATTTTAAGATTGAAGTTTGGTTACTTCTCTTGTCCATCTTTTCGTGCCCACAAATGGAAACTACATTCCTGATTTAAGAGGATGCTTCTGTCTGTATCCTTTTTTGAACTGCATTGTTCTCACAAGCACCAGCAAACTTTTTCTGTGAATATTTTAGTAAATATTCTAGGCTTTACAGGCCACACATAGTGTCTGTTGCATATTCTTCACCGTTTTTTCTTAGGTAACTGTTTAAAAATGGCAAATCCACTACTGCCTCTCAGCTGAAGCAGCGAGGTTTTCTCAGCCCTTGTTTCAGGACCCTCAGGTATGTGACTAACTCTTTTATGCCCAGAGCTGGAAGGTGGGGGTCCCCTAACTCCCTGGGTGCCCACATGCCCACTTCACCCATTTGTGGCCCCTTCCTTTCCTTTCTTCTCTCTGCCACAGACCCCAGTGGCTCCATCGCCAGCTCCCTGCAGCCTCCACCAATAATCCATGGCTCCTTTAGGAAGTGTCGCAGGCGAGTGGCCAAGACCAACTTATTAGGTAGCCAGAAGCTCACCCCCTTTCTTAACAACTTTAACCACGAAGCGCAAATACGATGCAGGCAAATCCAGAGAGGCACAGCCTGGGTCCCCAGGCTGCTAGTAACACGCTTTGAAATCTAGGTGGAGGGAGCCATGCCCCCACAGCTCTTGCCTCAAGGATTAGATGCATTTTACCTTCCAGAGAGGCAGGTTAAGCTGCACCTGAGGCAGTGTGAGCCACAATTGGGACAGAATTCCCTTGGTCTTCTCTACTGATCCCTCAGCAGAACTGCCCCTAATGCTCAGTTCATGGCAATACAGGCCTTTTCTCTCCTGCTTCTCCAAACTCTTCCAGCCTTTGCCCAGTACCCAGTTCCAAAGCCACTTTCATATCCTCAGTTATCTGTTACAGCAACAACCCCACTTCTGGGTACTAATCTGCTACCAACTACATGAATTTAACTGTTCTGGAGTTAGGGAACAGCACATACAGACACTCGCACAAAACAAACTCCACCTAAAAAAACTGTACGAGAATTCCCCGAACTTCTCAACTAAATAAATAGGTGAAAAACCACCAATCTCACATATGCCAATCCAATTGTCCTTTTTAGATTTTGCCTTAAATTGTCGAATTTTTTCCTTCAAAATGTGAATTTATTTCCTGTATTGGATGCAGACTCTTCCCTTCTGGATTTACAGTGGCACTGCCAGCAACAGCCTCAGTCAATGCAGTAAGGAAGAGCACTCGGCAGGCTGTGCATGGGGTCTCCCAGTACGATTAAAAGCTGAGACGACTTTTAATTAAGGGGAGTGGGGGAAACACCAATTGGAAGCTAGAAGAAACTGAGGCACAATTAAGCAGAAACACTGAGGAATACTGAAGAGCAAGAAGTAGGCATGTGCTCTAGTTCCAATAAAACCGAAACTGGTGAAACTAGGAATTTCCAATTCTTTCAAAACCACAGTGTTCTAACGCCACTGAAATACGGAATAAGAAGAGTAATTACCTGCAGTCAGGAAAAGATAATAGTAATGAGGACTTTTCTAAATAAAATGTACCAGTAAATTCTGAAGTGTGTGTTTTTAAAGAACCACCCGTTGCCTCCTCTCACACTGGTTTCTTGGGATTTTTCACACATTCACACAAAGCTCTAGTCGATAGTTCACTATCACTTTTATAAATAGTTATCTCCTGCTGCTCATATTTCTCTGTTTTGGATATAAATGGTTTAAAAAATTTAAATTTGCAAAGAAAACATATACAGTAACAGACCTGAACAATAAATAAAAAATAAACATCACCCTCTTCAGGTTAGAGCTTTTAAGATAGAGAAAAAAGAGGATTATCATTTCAGGCAGTAAGTTTTTTGGTTCTATAAAAGCATCACTATTCAGTCCCCTCTCCACTGCTCCACTGACAGAATGCATCTTTCCACCTCCCTCAAAGTGCATTTGTTTAAATTTAACATTCCTTAAAGAAACCCCAGAAATCTCATTTATTTTTGGCAGATATCCTGTGCAGCAAAAATCAAGTGAATTTCCCTCTTCCCCATTCCTCAATTTAAAGCTGTACTCAAAATGGCTAAACGCAATACTTCTAGACAGCAGGGCTTATAAACAATGCATTTTTTTTTTTTTTTTTTGAGACGGAGTCTCACTCTGTCGCCCAGGCTGGAGTGCAGTGGTGCGATCTCGGCTCACTGCAAGCTCTGCCTCCCAGGTTCACACCATTCTCTTGCCTCAGCCTCCCGAGTAGCTGGGACTACAGGCGCCCGCCACCACACCCGGCTAATTTTTTGTATCTTTAGTAGAGACGGGGTTTCACCGTGTTAGCCAGGATGGTCTCGATCTCCTGACCTCGTGATCCGCCTGCCTCGGCCTCCCAAAGTGCTGGGATTACAGGCGTGAGCCACCACGCCCGGCCTGCATTTTGTTTTTGTTTGGAGGAACAAAAAAGGGAAAGAAAAAACAAAACCATAGGATAATAAAGAGGAGAAACCCTGAGGCAAAAATGGCAAGTCGAGTCTTTGTGGAGCGATCACAAGGTCCCCGGGGCGTTCTGGGCGGGAAGGCCCTCCTCCATCCAGAGGGCGGCGGCGGAGCTGCTCCGGGGAGTGCGCCTGTGGATGCGCCGCAGCCGCAGCAGGTACAGCAGGATGGCCAGCAGCACCACCAGGAAGCAGCCAGAGAACAGGTAGTGGTTGTAGACAAAGGAAACGCCCCGCCAGTGGGTGTGACTGGCTCGGAAGGCCTCCTGCTGGATGTCTCTGCCCATGTGAACACCAAACAACAAACAGGACAGTAAGCAAGGAAAGGGGTGGGAAGGGTGCACAGGGGGACGGCGGGACCCAGGTCCCAGAGCTGCACTTTAGGAACTGCAACCCTACCTCTGAAATGGAGAACGGAACAGCCCAATGCAGAGGACTTCTAAGTATCAATGAGATAACACGTGAAAGTACACCCTGAAGTCGGTCATTATAATTTGGGTAACCAAAACCAGAGGAATTTAGAAGAGCCGTGAAGGTTGTGCTGATACAAAGAAGTCAACGTGTAAACAAACTGCATGCTTGTGATCAGTAACACCCACGACTCACCATTTTTACAGTTAACCCAGTTAAAAGGGTTGCTGAGAAATGCTCAATTAAATGGAGGGGGTGGGGGGAAGAGCAAATGTCTCATCTATCAGGTAACTCAGGTTCTTACCACAGGTCAACTGACAGCAGATCTGCAAATGTGAATGGGGAAAAACGCATATCTTTGTTCTACCCAAGGGCTGACTGAAATGTGGCATTTCTTTGACCATGAATGCAGACAACAAACTATCATTAGCGTTGGCAGCACCTGCAACTTTGTTACTAACAAAAATCACAGATCTTTCATGTCCCATTATGGTATCATCAATGCCTCAAAATATCACTGACGCTCAATGACTACACTGAAATTACAGAAAGTGCTAATTCTGCTGCCAGATCCTCTTATTTAATGTGTTAATAGAGAAGAACACATATTACAGTATCACAAACTTGTTTTCTGTGATATTTTGCTATTATTTCAATATGATGGTTTCTTTTGTAATCCTATGTATTTATACATGCATTTAAAAACAGTATTTGGAGAAGAGGCCTGAGTCATAAAGGTTAAGAACCCCGGAACTGACCCTTTTGCCGGGGTTGGGGAACAGACAGTTGAGAATAACCAAACACAGGGCAGTAGGACAGGAGTGCTGTGTATTACGGGATGGTAGGGTGGGAAGGGAGGAAGCACTCGTGGGGAGCGGGCAAGACCAAAAGCAAACGTCATTGTCCCCACAATGCTGCCATGGCCGGCTCTAACAGCAATGCCCCAAACAGCCACAGACCACAGCTGCCAGGAGGTGCTGTAACTGCAGAAAAGCATCTTTTTGATTCTCATTCCCAAATTCACAGCCCTACCTTAATGGTAGAAAGCGGGTCCTGTAGAGGATGGCTCCAAGGGTCCACTGAACCTCCTTGTCGTAAACTTGCAAGGCAGTCTTTAAGCTTTTATAGTTGAAAGGAAACGAAAAGCCCCTATGAAACACCTCAAACATCCAGGCCGATTTGAAGCACTGATACCTACAAACGGCAAGCACAAAGGCAAGTCAGACTGACTCACTCTGTCAAGATGGCACACACACACACAATCCTTCCATCTGTGGGCAGCCTTGGGACGGGGGCTTCCTCAGGCCGGCTGTCCCAAACCAACTGCACGCGTTTCAAGGTTGATGTACTTGGTTCACATCCCTGGTCCCACAACATGGAGCAGTTCACCTGTCAAATCAATCAGTGCATGAACCCGGTCTCGGCATAATGTGACATATCCCTGAGATAGGTTTCTTTTCCCTCTGGCATTTCACCATGTACTCCTTGAATGAATACTGAACAGGTTCCAACCTCTTTGTACCTCAGTTTATTATAAAATGAGATGGTAGGAAGGTTCTCTTCAGCTCTGATATTCTATAACTCTAAATATTTATTAGAGGTTTATTTTTTGCTAAGCACTGTGCTAAGCAAGTAATAAGATACAATAATTAGTAAGATACAGTGTCTGTACTTAAGTGACTTATAATGAAAGGGGATTTTTAAAAAGCAACAGAAAAAGCAGAACATGATAAATGCATTAGCAAGGTAGGATGAATTCTTGAGACTCAGAGAAAGGGATGAAGTCTGATAGAGGGGACAGAGGAAGACTGGAAAGGGACAGCCTCTGGCTGGACTCTGATGTCTGGGCAGGACTTGAACAAGCAAAGGTATGAACAGGGGAATTTCGGGGGAAGAGACAGTAAAAGTGACCAAAACAAAAAAGATATGGAATATGTCTGGGCACAAGTATTTGTCCCATTTGAAAGGGGCCCAGGGTAGATGGGAAGAACAGTGAGTGAGAAGAAGCTGGACTGAGGTCAGGGTGTGGCAAGCCAGTGGGGCCAACACTTCATCATGGTTCTTAAGAGTGCCCTGGGCTTGACCTTCTAGTACTTACTTAAGCCTGTGGAGGTCAGCATGAGAGGCGTACAGTCCTCGGTCAAAGCGTTCCCGCAAAATGGACCACTTTGTTGCACAATAATCCTGAAAACAAATTCACCAAAATAGATCACTAGTAAAGGCTTATTAAAATTCTCACTTTAAAAATGGTTTACCAAATTTATATTTGTAACAAGCATATCCTTCCCATTAGGAAACACACAAGCTTAACTTATACAACAAATGCAAGACACACAAACACTCAGGGAATACTTACTGATTCGCAAACATAATGCTTTGCCTTAAAATTCTGTCCAGGGTATTGTTAAAGAGAGCTTTGCTGTCCACAACCAACCTCTCCAAAACTGTTTAGTTTCTCACTCCATGACTGCATGGTACGGGCATACATTTTTGGAAAAGTGAAGCAGTATTTTAGCTACTTCAAACTAAGTCCTACATCTGTGGAGGACACAGTACAAGCTACTGGGATAATAACTGCAAAAGGTTTTTGTCTTTAACAGAAGGGAAAGAGATCCCACTTTTCCTGAAGTTATTTGCTGTAATAACTTTTATTGAGCACTGTGTAAGTGTGTCTTCTCAACGTAATACTTAACTCCTCGAGGTGGCTACCATCCCGACCTCTATTTAAAGGATGAAGACACTGCTGAGAGAGGCGGGAGATGGGCCTGGGTGTGTGACAGGGAGCACAAGGAAAAAGCACTTGGCCCGGGGAAAGGGCTTGGCATAGGCGCTTCAGGAACATGGATATGGACAGAGAAGTCACGGAAGAGCGTGAGGGAAGCCAGCTGTCTGACATGATTACAGCATACAGTGCTCTGCGCTTCGAGATGGGTTTGAGAAATACTTGGAAGATAAAATATCACACTTGTGACTGATTACACTGGGGTGTATAGGGAGAGACGAATTGGTTAGAGGGAGAAGTCCATGACTCCTAGGCCGCAGGGAGGGGGACTGGATGGTTGGTGACGCCATTAACCGAGAGAACGACAGGAACAGAATGGAGAGAGAATGGTGGGTTTGCCTGGAGTTGTGGAATCTAGCAGGCAAGTGGGCAGGGGTCAGGATTGGAGCCTCTTCTTGAGAGGCAGGAGCAAACCCTGAACATGGATGAGACCATCCAAGAACCTGAAGATCAGGGGCCAAGTGTGGAAGTCTGGCGTCACCTAAGTTTAAGGGGTGTCAGGAAGGCAGAGAGAACACAAGAACAGGAATATCCTGGCAGGTCAGGGAGGGGGAAGGCTAGTAGGAGAACTGGCAGATGCAGCAAAGCACAAAAACGACATAAAAGACTGTAATTTGAAGGTAACTGATGACCAGGGTAGCTAATGGAGTGGTGTGCAGAAGTCAGCGTACAGTACATTTTTTACTTCTGCTGTGACTATTCAACCTCCCTCCAAGCAAAGGGAACAGGATCCCAACATGCTGCAGTGCAGCCTTCCACACTCTGTCTTTCCCTGCCAATGTGAAGGGAGGACATAACCCGTCACCGTCCACACTGGTCTCTCAAAAGCATGCGGAGCAGATGGCGTCTCTCAAGGGTACCTTTGCAGCTTTAGTAAATTTAGCAGCATTGTAGTCTCCCCCCATTCGTAACACATCCTCGGTGCAGTAGTAGAATTCAGAGAAGCCATAGAATTCACTGTTCTGGAAGTGAATTGGGGGCTGGTAGACCCCATTGAGGGAAGTCTGGGTCTCGTTTGTTTTATTCATGAAAGGCTGGATAGTCTCTCGACACAGGTCAAAGTCTCCAGTCCCTCGTAGGTATATGGTTTGTCCATTTTGCTGGATTTCATCTTTAATGTCTAGGGGTAGGCAGGGGTCCAAGTAAGGCATATCAGGAGTCAGACCAGTCTGTTTACCCAGGAGCCTATGGCAAAACAAGAAACTTCATCGTGAGTCCTACAGAAAACTGTGTTTTCAGGAAGTGGCTGCAAACCAGTGTTTCTCAAAATACGCTCTGTGGGACATGAGACCTGCAGGACTGTGTCTGTGGAACAGAAAAGGGTTCTGAGATAATTAGTTAGGAAAATACATACTTGAGACTTTCCTGGAGAGTCAGGATACAAACTTGCCTGCAGCAGACAGGCTACCAGAGTCCAGTTGGATAACCTATCCGATTACCCGACGATCTTGGCAACAAGGCCTGATGTTCCCAGCTGCTGGGCACAAGGCAACTGTGTTACCAGCCCCATTTTTGCACTAGTGCTTGTGGTTTTACCTAATACAGATGGAAGGAATGTGACTGTGACAAGATCTGGTCCTGGGCAAAGCAGGTTAGATGCTTTAGAAAAGTTACTAGAAAATTATCAAACTAGGTGTGGGCAGGATTTTTAAAACTGGGAAAAATTAGCAAACATCTAGAAGGATTTGATATCAAATTGCCTTGCAAATCTCTTTTGAGTCCTCAGTATTCTTTACACAAAGACAAACTGGTATCTCAATGAGGGGTGCAGTGCATGCCGAAGAAAAGATGGAGTCTAAAAACAGACCTTGGTTCAGAGCAAAAGATTAGCAAATGAATACAGAAGTTAAGACAGAATGTCTAAGGCCTGGCTCTATTTTTATGATTCTGTTTCAACTTATTTCTTTTCTTGATCAGCTATGGGTCCCAACTGCAGCAGACAGCAGTTTCCATTGTACAATGGGCTCCGAGAAGCCCTGTAGAAAATAAACACTAGTTTTGTTAACTGAAAGGCTTATTACTTGCTAATGAAATTTCTGGGAGTGAATATCTGTCATCCTATTGTGTGTGCATGCCTTCAAGCAACAAGAAACAGAGAAGAGCTCACAAAATCTCAAGTGATGTTGGTGTTGGATACTGTGAAATCACACAGGCCCGACAGGTGTTGAACTGTTAAGAGTTAAGCATGGTCAGAATTCAATATTCATCACTGACAGTCAAGTTTTCACTTTTCACTCAACTCACAAGTTGTGTATTCCTCAGATCAGGGTTACTCATCATGCAGTTGAATGTAATAAATTAAGGTCTTTGCCATAAAAATGTTCGCTTAATTTAAAAAAATTAATCACCACTACAAATGGCGAAGAGATAAATGTGTACTTCAATGCTCAATTCATGACATATGAAACACTTGTAATTACTATAAAAGTCCAAGAGTAGTCAAATATATATTTCATGCTATTATTTTTAGTTGTCCTATATCTAAATTAAGAAGTACCACTAAACTATCCATTATATTAAGCTTTCTGACATGAAAACCAATGAGTAAAAATTAGAAAGTTTCAGAAAAAATATGTTTCAAATGTTGTTTATAAAATACTTCTAGTTTAAGACTACTATAAAAATGATTATACCAAAATGTGCTAAATACCAATTAAAAATACAAAATCATGGGACTACCAATCTTATAATTGAAACTATTCAGTTAACTTTTGGAAGAGACACAGGAAAACGTTTTTATTGCTTTTCCTATTTACACACATGACTTTGTGGTAAATGTACTGAATAGCTCCAACTTGGTCTTTTTTCAAGTTCAGGCCTTCACAGGTTTAAGATTAAATTAATCAAGGAAGTATACAATCTCTTAGCTCTATGAACTAGGATTTTTTTCCCTCAAAATTGTTTCATCAAAATAAACAAACAAAACAGTAATAAATAGGATAGCTTACATAACCCCAGATTCAGATTTTTTTATTCATCCAAATAGCTTTTATGTTCTTACAAAATTCAAATAAATAATTGCTATATAATTACACTTATAAAGTCAATTTAAACCAATAGAGTGTTGTTTTGTTTTATGTATTTTCTATACCACAATTCTACATACACTCATTTTTTAAAGCTTCATTGCTAAATTTAAAAGCCACTAACTCTGAATCTTCTAGATAATTTATTTCTCTTGAATAATTCCCTTCACGATGGTTCTTATCCACTAACTAGCTGCACTGGCTGCTTCATCCACAGAGTCTCCAGAACATCACATATTTCAATCTCCTCAGCAACAACAAGAGAACACACTACCTGAGGCCTCCAGGACACCAGGAATGCTCCAGATACTGGGTTTCCCAAGGACTCTGAATCATGAATAGCACCACCCAGGGCTCCAAACTATTCTATAGCTTGATGGTGAAATTTCTAATCCATCAGTTGAGATGCAGGTGAGAGAGAGAGAGCACGCACGCACCTCCTTCAGGGCAAGGTGGGACAGAGGGCCAAAGGCAGGACCCTGGTGTGCTTTCATCTCTTCTCCCTGCTCAGCTAGTGGGGGAATAAAAAGCTAACAGTGCAACACACTTTTGCTAATTGAGTTCTTCCCACTTTGCCTGGGTCTGTTTTTTATGAGGAGAGACCTAGGTTTGCAAATGACTGCCAAGTAGTGAAAAGTGCTTTACCTGTTCTTTTGAATGGTGTTGGCAAATATTCTGTCTTCATATCTCTGTCGAGCAGCATTGCCGCCAAACCCAAGAAACGTGGCCACATAGACTCGATACACATGCTCAGTGTGGTGAACATCACATCCCAAGTTAAATTCAGCTAACAAGTTTTTAGCTACTTCTTCCTGCAGACATAAGCATAACAAACTTTAATAGCTTAAGCTACTTTAACCTCCTACTAAAAAGAAGGGTCTAAAAATAGTCTCATCTAAAAGGGACAAAAATGTCTGCTTCTGCACTTCCCAAGGACCCTTCTAAGCATCACTCATAATTCAATATGACAATTCTGATTTAGGAAATTTCAGATGGGCTGCAAATTTGTGATACTGTTATGACTTTTTGAAAGAGAAAGTCAGCAAAATAGTTCATACCCTCTGACATAATTTATTTATGGAATCCTATGCTGTGGAAATAAACCTAAACATGGAAATGTTTCTATATGCAAAGATGTCCTTTGTCATTCTGTGACAGAAAAAACTAGACGTCATCTAAATATATAATAGCAAGGGAAGGCTAATTACAGTAATCAATAGCTTACAGAGGAACATGCTCATGCATTGTTAAATAAAGGACAAAAATCATATAAACTAAGATTATAACAACCATATTTTTTAAAACTATGAGTAGAAAAAAAAGAAATTCACTGAAAGGCTAACAATGGCTTTTTTAGGTGATGAATCCACGGGAAATTTTCAATTTTGATTTTTCAGTATTTATTCCAAACATTATTTCTATGTATTTTTTACTTTATATTGAGAGGGAAAAACTGATCTTTTACAAAGAGTGTAGCAGTCTCTAGAGGCATGTCTGGAATGGGAGGTAGGAAAAACAAATTGTAATACTTGAATTTACAAAGCATTTTTCCAAGGAACTTAATAAAGATGTCAGTAACATTTATTGAGAGCATACTAGCTGCCTGGCAGTGCATTAGATATACTGGATGCATTATCTCATTTAAACCTTCTAATAACCCCATGTTGTAGGTACTTTCGTTCACATTTACAGATGAAGAAACCAGCTTAAAGAAGGTACATGATTTGCATAAGGTCACACAACTAGTGAGGAGAAGGATGATGAAGAAACCCAGGCCTGTCTAGCTCCATGGTCTCACTCTGAACCGTCCCCCGCCGGCCACACTATGCTGCCTCCCACCTTTGAGGGGAAAATCCAGAAAGCTAGGCTTTGGTGTTCATTTACAGCTGAACACAAACGGAGTAATAAAGACGTATAGCAATTCAGAAATACATCTGGAAACCATGCCGGGGTTCTCTAGACAAGGTTGCCCAGGCAGCAACTGAGAGGGCACAGAACAGGGTGGAGAACAGTTCGAGTAAACCACCAGTTGAAAGATGTGGAAGCAGTGGATACAAACCTCAATCTTCCCCAAGGAAGCTCAAAGTCTGAACCATTAAAAAAAGAATTTCCCCCAATTCTAACTTAAAAAATCAGATGTTATTATTTTACATTTCATAAAACCTGTTGAGAAAAGATGTGATTGAAGAGAAAATATAAACAGAAACTCAAGCATGTGACTGCGTATATACCAAAGAAAAACTCTACGTTCAGAAAACAAACCAGCTGATTTCAATGAACACACACAAGCGGCTCAGCTGAGGTCTGCCTTGTTCGTCCTGTCTCCTTTCTCCTGGGTTGAGAGGCGGCACCTCAGCAAGCACAGTAAAGATGTGTTCAGACTCAGAAAACAAAACAAGAACGATGGACACATGTTAAATGAAAACCAAACCAAACAGAAGGAAATTTGTACAGATAATGACCTGCTGTGAGGATGCAAAGCTTACAGTTTTGGGGACTTCGTACGCTATCTGAGTCGACACGCCACCCATGTCGAGAATGCCCGCTGTCCTTTTACGGACAATGGCTTCGCTGCTTTCACTTCCAGGAATGTTAACTTCCACAACGGCCTCATCATCTGGAAAGAACAGAAAGTGTTCATTGGAACAGAACTAATCCAGACAACTGGGCTCTTCTGAAGAGTCACCTTCTTTTCATGGTCTATTTCAAGCATATTCAGGCAAACCCAGTTTACTCCTCCCAACTAAAATCAAGTTGAATTACGTTCAACTGCAGCTGCTCTCATTTTACTCCTACACGCTTAGAAGTGTCACAAAGCTTAGCTCTTTTTTCAGCCTTTGGATTAAACAGAAAAGCACCAATTTCCAACTAGATACATTTGTTGGAAACATGACACTTACCATCTTCAATATGCTCAAATCGTCCAAGGACAAAATTAATGCCAATCCAAGCATACACACCTATAGACGTTTTACAGGGTGAAGAGAAGAAAAAGTTTTAAAACATTTTGTGTAACTCCCATCTGCGCAGTCTGTGCAAACGTCTCACTTATTTCACTCCCTGATAACCCGTAAAATCATCTGAAATAACACCTTGCTACTGATGTTTTTATTACTCTAAACGGCTTTCCAAGAACTCTCAACTTTAATGTTTATAGTTTTATACCATCTACACTGGTTGGAAATACAATACGCTAGGTGCCAGTTTTCTTTTGAAATTTATAAGTTGTTTCAAAATACTGTAATTTTCACTTTTATGATGTTAAACCTGTCAAGTCCAAGGTTTTAAAAATTCAAGGTATCAGCTGGGCGCGGTGGCTCATGCCTGTAATCCCAGCACTTTGTGAGGCCGAGGCAGGCGGATCATGAGGTCAAGAGATTGAGACCATCCTGGTCAACATGGTAGAACCCCGTCTCTACTAAAAATACAAAAATTAGCTGGGCGTGGTGGCGAGCGCCTGTAGTCCCAGCTATTCAGGAAGCTGAGGCAGAAGAATCACTTGAACCCGGGAGGTGGAGGTTGCAGTGAGCCGAGATCGTGCCACTGCACTCCAGCCCGGTGACAGAGCGAGACTCCATCTCAAAAAAAAAAAAAAATTCAAGGTATCTTTTACTCTTTCCCTTATCCCTCCATTCACTCAGCTGCCAAGTCTGATTCTATTTTCACATTCTCTACACCTGGTTTTCATTGTCACCTTGGGTAATCCATCTAATCCATCCCTGCCCCTATTCCTCTGCTGCAACCTGCTCTACTCTCTGCTATTGGACTCATCTACAGAAAGAAGTCCTAATTCCTGGACTGACAATTCAAGAGCCAGCCAACCATTAACATTCCCGCCACTCCTTCCAGAAGGGCCACCACCCAGTCAAACTAAAACATTTGTGTCTCTCTGTCCACAGTGCCCTCTTTCCAACCTGTCCTGAGTCAAGTCCTTTCTTCTGCCTGGCGTGCGCTTCCTGCCCCTCCCTCAGAGCCCCACCCTTCCCATGCTCTGGGGTATGTTCTATTTAGAACTATCCCTTTCCGTGAGGTGCAGTTCAGATGTCACTTTCTCCATCATGGCCCTAGCTGGAAAAAAAAAATGCCTCCCTCTTAAGAACTCCTGTGATATTTTTTCCTCATCTTTTTTCTGGTACCTAAAACCCTCATAGAACAGCTAACTGTGTAGCTCAATTGTCTGTAAGCAGCTGAATGGCAATGTGTAAATTTCACCCCATTTTTGTATTCTCTACAGTGTCTTTCACACAGGAAGTATTAATGCTGAAATGACAGATGGCTTTTGAAATACTTTTTGGTATACATTTCTAGCAAGCTACACCCCAAATAATTTCATTGACTTGACATTTCATTCTCAAGGAGAATCATTTCTTTGAAAATAGAACAAAGATTTGATATTTCTCAGTGTATCAAAGTCGAGAAGAAGCTCCAACAGCTCAATAATGATCAAAGTCCCAGGAAGCCACACAACTTAGGCAAGGCACACAAGACTTTTCTATCAAAGTGAGTTTATATCAAGCTATGTCCCTACAAGTGGTGAAGACAAACGGTTATTTTTCAATGGCTTAATGTTAGGGCAACAAAGACTAGTCATATAAGAAACTGATTTAGTCATTTAAAAATTGTAATATTTCAAGGCTATTATTTCCCAAATGTTAAGACAATAGGAGTATAACAAAGGGTACACTGGTGAAAATGGGGAGGATTTAAAGGAACAGCTTCCCAAATTTTAAACTGAAGACCGATATACCAACCTTCTTGTTTCCCAGAAATTACTTCTGCATGAGAGTCAGAAAACAGAAAGTCAAAGTGCACGGGGATATCGGTCAGAAGGTCTTCCAGAATAGCTTTCTGCTGGCTGTAAGGCAACAAAAACATTTACAAATCAAAAGATTACAGCTTGGTATCTTCTGTTTAGAAAAGGAAAACAAACAAACAAACAAAAAACAAAACCAGGGCTCTGGTATATCTTGTATGAAACAGTTAAATTTTTTAAAAAAAGAAATTCGTTGGAAAGATTTTATTAGGAACGAATTTTCAAAATGAACAAGTTGTGTGAATTATGTGATTTCTAGATGTAAAACTACAACTGCAAGCATTCCTTAACTACGTAAAATAGATTAGGTTTTTAAAAATGACAACTTTACAGTTCCCTATAGTCCTAAGTCAATTAAAGGCTATTTGGTGGATTCTGGCTAAAGGAAGAGTTCTGGTAGTGTTACAGACTTGAAGAAAGAATTCTGAATATTTTCCTTTTGATGATGATGATGATGATGATGGAGAGGAGGAGGAGGAAGGGGGAGGAGAACACCCCCTCTCCCCTCCAGGAGCCCACCCTCACCCTTGCCCTTCCGTGGAGGATCACCTTTCGGGGAGGATTCTCATTCCAGCCGTGCAAAGAATGTAGAGAGGTGTCTCTTTGTGTTTTGCCCGTGGCACATGCTCTGCAGCAAAGTTCAAAAGTGGAGAAATGTAATCACTGACTTTCTCTGGAGAGGTAGCAAATTCTGAAATGCCTAGAGAAACAGGATACTTTAGTTAAGAAGCGGATATTTTAGCTATAACATGTGATGTTTCTTCAGAGTGGCTAATTTTAGGGAAATCATGCTACATATTACACTTTCTTAGTTTTTCCTATCCCTCTAGCAACTTCTTCTGCAGACCTTACTTAAATGTTGGTGGCGCTATTCAGTGCTATGTCCTTTTCTTCTTCATCAAAGCACACAGACCTGACTGAGCATCTGCTGTGTGTCACTGCCACGCACATGGGCTCTTGCCTGCCCTCAGGAAACGTGCTCCCCCTCTCCTCAGGTGAGCTCAGTCCCTCCTGAGGCTGCTATCACCATCAGCATGCCACGAACTCCGAACTGTGCCACCGGCCATGCAGCACTCATTAGCCTCCAGGTAAGCGTGGGGTAACTGTCCACCAGACACTGCCCTTGCTTGTCCTCACAGCCACCTCCAACGCATCATGGCAAAATCTGAACTCGATTTTCACTACAAACCTGCTCTCACTGCTGGTTACCTCCCTCCGAGGCCATCAGTGCTGGGCACCCAGCAGCCCAAGCCAGGGTCTTAGATGAAGTCCCTTTCCCTCATCCCAACACACAACCTGGGTTTCATAGATCGCCTCTCCTCGGTTCCTCTCACAGGACTTTACTCCTCATCCCTTTGGACACACCCTCTGCCAGCCTGCCACAGCACATCCCACCCTCTGATCCTGACCATCTCCCTACCATTCCCTACCCAAAGGATGCCTCTTCAGGCTTCCAGTTCTTTTGTGGCTCAATGCCCTCCAGATAAGGCTCAACTCCAGAACAGCACACCCTGCTCTGCATAACTCACCCACCCTTATCTCTTCCCATGTTCCTTCCATTGCCTTCAGCTACACTGAACTAACATTTCCATAATGCACCTTACTGTGGCCTTAGGGCCTTGCTCCTCCACCACCAAGAAGAGTCTTCTCTATCCACCTCTCTACCCCTTTTCACCTGGTTAATTCCTGCACACCCACTTGGCTCCAGCCTCCACGCAAGCCACCCTAACAGAACCCTGAAGACGACTCTTGTTAAATTCCATGCTCACTTCCTTTTGCTAGATGTACATTCATTACACCATATCAAAATTACCTATTTACTTGCTTGTCTCATTACAACTGAAAGCTTCTCAAGGGCACAGAATGTGTCTGTTCAAACTTTTATTCCCAGCACCTAACACAGTGCCTAGCAAATGGCAGGTGCCCAGCATGTATCTGCTGAATGAGTACATAAATGAATATTTCTAGGTGTCATTTAGCCTACAATATTAAAAATGAGGGGCGCTTTAGAAGTCTAAAAATACCTTATTTCACACATTAGAAAATTACAAACCCACAAAGATTAAGTGATTCATCAAAGGAATTAGCAAAAAATGGACTAAACTGTAAGTTTTTTGATGACACATACAATTCAATTTCAATGCACTCGAAGCCCTAAACTAGCCAGACCCTATTAAGGAAATTTCTAGAGCCTTGCTGCAATGTTATACATGGAAGTCCATGCTTCAGGACAGAGTAGTGCAATAAAAAGGTATTTTGATTTCCATTTCATACACTCTGTATAGTGCAAGACAGACCAATGTTAAGCCTGATTTTAATGAGATTCTAATATATACTCTAGGATGATCATGTACCTGACCCTTTGTTCTAAAAGGACAACTCGAAGGCATGGAAATTTTCATCTTATTTCATGAGATCTGTTTAGTCACTGATGGGACCTGGTACGTGAAGCTAGATGAAATGCAAAATGCTTTATTTTTTCAGTCTTGTCATAAATTTTTTATTTGATCAATATTACTTTAACTGAAAATGTTTCTAGGTTAGGGATACATAAAAATTTAAAGGGTAGAAATACATAAAACTAAAACTTAAAAGACACTCACTAAAAAATTAATCTTTGTTCATGGAAATGTACTCTGATAAAATAATGCTGGTACACAGACATAGAGTAGGTACTCTCTCTTTAACCTGAAAAGTGAGGTACAGATGTTAGATTTTCTGAGTAATATGCTGGTTCCTAGCTGCCCATACATCAAAGGATAATCAACCTGTTGAGGGCTGCCTGAAGGAGGAGGTGGGGTTTGAATTATTCCGTGAAGAATGAGGACTCAAGGGGTCACCATTCTACATGGTTGGAGACTCTTCTATGAAGATATGCATTTTTCTCATGTTAAACTGAATATTCTTTTAAATTTTATTTCTGAAATGGGGATAATAAGCTATAATTATTATTATTTATCAATATTCTCTAACAATTTACAAGATAAATTTCTTGGATTGTTTGCATTTGATATTTTACTATTTCAATACATTAGTACGATGAAATAAAAGTGCTGCATCTCTATTAAGATCTGTGGTCAACTGTTTGAAATCAGTGATCAACTATCTAGACATAAAAAGCTTGTTTCAAGGCACTCCCGGTATCTCCCATTCTAAATGCTCCTGACAGAAGCTGCTGTCCATGGAAATGGTGATGATACAGAAAAAAGAGCATCACTGATGTAAATTACCTAATAAGGAAGCCAAACTTAAACTTTTACATGTCACACTGGCTTAGAAATTATAGTATCTTTAAAAACTATACATAATTATGATTAGCTCTAAGTTCTGTGGTCACACTCACCAAATAATCTAGATGACTAGAACTATATGTGGCCAGCAATTTTTAAAAGTGACAAATATATGCCAATATACTACAGATTTTCATGAGTTATCTGAAATTACCTTGTCATTAAGGATAGAGACCAATGGTTACTAAATAGGAAAAAACTCTCCATAGTTAATGCCAACCAGCAACATCTGCGTAGATACCATGAGTAAGGTACTATTTAAAATGCTATAGGAGACAAAAAGACATGTCTGTTTGGATGTTTTATCAGGGTATTAGTCACCCTTTGCAAAATGGACAGAAAAGGGAAAAGAAAGTGAAACAAGGAGACCCATCAGGTCCTGGTGTAAGGTTTGACTCAGGGCCATGATGGTGCAGAAAGGGAACGATATGAAAGACGCCACAGAGAATGAAGGGACACACCCTGGTTACCAGGCAGATATTCTCATTTACATACCCGGTTTTATCTTCATGACCACTGGCTTTCGGTTTTTATCCCTCATTTGCCTGATATCCAACAGATCACGTGGATTGCCATTATGCCTTGGCCAGCAGTAGACAAATACTCGAGACCCACTGCTACCACAGTCCACCACGATCCCATAGTTCACATTGGGGTTATTGGTATCTGTAGCTTCAATGTCGGTAACTCGTGCCAGGTACCTTGTATAGAAACACACGTATGTTTTGATTTAGACAGAGAATATCATCTTAAGTCTAACAGAGAAAATGCAACAAATACCAAGTCAGTAATTTCTAAGCTATGTAGCAGCATCACTATAACATCAATACAACTGTTGAATAATTGAAGAGTCAAAAGAAAACAAAACAAGTGATGATGATAAAGATCATCTAAATCAGACACACACTCCTTTACAGAAGTTCAAACAAATTCCAAAATGCAAAATTCTATTTCTAAACTACCAACTCAAAAATCAGCTTAAAACATATTACAAGAGACGCTTATGTATAAATAATTATTCCAGGACCTCTTATGATATGGATTTGGTAGTTAGCAGTTAACCAGCTTCAAATGGTTTAACTGTTCATGCCATGATGAATATGGTACAGAATCTAGTTCCTATAGTTCCCTAACTTCCAACCTAAAGCCAAATGTCGTGAAGCCATGGAATTATGGTGTTACGGTCTGAATGTCTGCGGCCCCCCAAAATTCATGTTGGAGACCTAATCACCAATGCGATACTATTAGGAGGTGGGGCCTCAGGGGGGTGATTAGTTCATGAGGGCAGAAACTTCAGGGAGCCCCCTCACCCCCTTTCCATCATGCGATGAAACAGCAAGAAGACCTCCTCATCTCAGAACCAGGAATCAGGCCCTCACCACACACAAAACCTATGTCACCTTGATCTTGGATTTCCCAACCTCTAGAACAGTTAGAAACAAATTGCTGTTGTTTATAAGCCACCCAGTCTATGGAATTCTGTTCCAGCAACCTAAAACAGGTAAGACAGAAGGTATGGCTTCTGGTCTAGAAAGCAAATGTTTTTATCTCTTACCTTTGAAATTTCTTGTCTCTGGTTAGTCGCCCATACTTATTTCGGATTATGACAACAGAAAAATATAAAAGTGAAACAGCAGCAGCCAGGACACTAATGACCATAATTTGGCGTAAATTGGTATTCAGAATTCGAGGACACCCTACTGGAGATATGCTAAAATGCCAAGAAGCAGGAAAAAGACAGGAGATGCCAATCCTGAAATTAGAAGGAAAAAGATTTTAAAGCAATCTGCTCCAATGAGGCTTCCTTCACCTAAAGTGATCCTAAAATAAGATATTTGGCTTGAGCTACCTGGATTTCCCTATCTGTAGGTATCTGTATACTGGCATCTTGCATATGCTACACAACAGCTACACAATCCCTTATCATAAAATCATCTGAATGAGAATTAGGCCCTGAAGGTTATGACACTTCTGTGTTTTCCCCTTTTTTTGACAGTATTATGTAGATTTTTTATTTTAACCTGCTTTGCTCCAACATAGATACAGAATTAGAGACTGCTTACAAGAATAACTTCAGTAACATAAATATATAAATCGATCATGAAATCGGGTGTAAGGATGATGAGACCAAACGGGAATGCAGTATGGAGAAAGGCATGTCGTAAGGTGGGCCTGCTGCAAATACGACTGAGCTCATTGCCCATTACACCAGAAATATACAAATAGCTCAGGAGGAACAAATTTTCTTAACACTGAAGCCCAAGGCAAATTTCTCCCAGATGACTCGAGTAATGGGAGAAAACAGCATTTTAACAACATCCCCATAACAAAGTCAATAAATGAGTTTTCTATGTCCTGTACTTTTAGAAATATTCCTACAAGACATTTCTACAAATAATCAGGAACTTTTCCCCTCAGTTTATGTCAAGAATGTGAGGCTCATGCTAGAAATATGATTAGGATTTAAAAAAATTTCACTGCCTTTGGGATAAATTTTATTATTTTACAGTTAATTTCTTTATTCTTCATCTTGAAGAGTGCTTCATGCATTAAAATACCTCACTAGGCCCTGGAAGAAAAAAGGTATTAAACAGAAGCACAGCACAACTTCACATTTTTCACTTGCGATTTAGATTTTTTTTCTCTCAAGACCTGTTTTTGCATCACCAAGATTTCATGTTTCATGGTGATTAGGCCCATCACTCACCTCCCCATACTGAAAGGTCAGCAACAAGGCAACGCTCTGGGATTCAGTCCTTCTCACAAACAATTATAGAAATAATGCTGGGGTCCTCACGGAGTTAGAGCCCTCCTGTTCCAGGAAGTGAGACAAATCACAAAGATAGCATCATCAAAGAAAACGTCTACGTTCTTTAAGTGTGTGCTTAAATCCAACCACATATAATCTATATATGATCCTTGCACCGAAGCTGTTGGAAGGGTTTATTCTGAGCAACACACTTCTAAGTTAATTTCATACTGTCCGATATAGACCTAAATCAAAAGAGATGATAATCGTCTGGTACTAGTTAGTGCTGTCTAACCTAAAGTGTCTGTGACCCCAAAATATCAGGATATCAAATAGGCCTTAAATACCTTATGGTACAAGGGAGATTTGGGGTGGAGGTAGGAGACAGGCAGAATAAGTTGAATGTGAACCTGAAATATCCACTCACTTGATAAATGTCTATTAGACTTCCCTTTCATGTACAAAGTACTGTGCAAGGCACTTTGTCCCTAGTTAGTTCTCCGACTCCACCATTATCACTCCTCCTCCAGCCTCCAGGCCTCAAATTGCAGAGCAGACAGGTGCCTTTAGCCAGGGCCTCCTTCCAATCTGCTGAAGCCAAAGGACAAGCGGTCTCTATCTTTCCTCGGTCTCGCAAAGCTGCTTGACCTCTCAAGACAGCTGTCTCGTCTGGTCTGCTTCTAAGCTCTGGAATAACTGCTGCTCAGCATCCTTTAAGTGTTGTTCTCTGCCAACCCCAACTACTCTTATGTTTCCAGGCTCTCTGTCTAGCCTCATTCTCTTCTAACTACAATCATTACTGAGGCTTCAATGATCAGGTAACTCAAATTTTTCTTTCTCCACCCCAGGCTTCTCTTCTACGCATCTTCAACAGCCTATGAGCTATCTCTATCTGAATGCTGCACAGAACCATGAGAAAATTCTAAAACTGCACCCCTAACAACTGCAATCTCTCCCCTTTTTCTCCTCATCTGCTCTGCCCCCACAGTCCCAATCTTGATCCCACCAAGCTACACAAATCGGAAACCAGATTCACGTGTGATCCCTCTTCCTTCATCTTCCAAATGTAATTTCTTTTTTTCTTTTCTTTTCTTTTTTTTTTTTTGAGACAGAGTCTTACTCTTGTTGCCCAGGCTGGTGGAGTGCAATGGCACAATCTCAGCTCACTGCAACCTCCTCCTCCCAGGTTAAAGCGATTCTTCTGCCTCAGCCTCCTGAGTAGCTGGGACTACAGGTGCCCGCCACCACGCCCAGTTAATTTTTGTATTTTTAGTGGAGACGGGGTTTTGCCATGTTGGCCAGGCTGGTCTCGAGCCCCTGACCCGGTGATCTGCCGGCCTCAGCCTTCCAAAGTGCTGGGATTACAGGCGTGAGCCACTGCGCCTGGCCCCAAATGTAATTTCTTACCAATTCCTTTAATTTCTTTAACCTCAGCTTATCTAAAATCCCTTTCCTTATCATCTTTGCCGGAGATCAGGCTCTTATCTCTTGCCTGCTCTAAAGAGCAGCCTAACTAGTCTTCCACCACAGTCTCAACCAGTGACCTTGCCTTTAACACCCTCGGGCAATGATACTTTCTTAGAAATTGATAGCCCCACACTCCCACCCCTTGCTCAGGACCCCGATCAGATTACTTCTGTACTCAAAAATCCTCCAAAGACTCCAACCTACAAAGTCCTACAGGATCTAACACCTGTTAAGGCTCTGACCTCATCGTCTGCTCTCTCCTTTACGCTGCATTCCAGCCACACCGATGTTGCGAGTGGTCTTCAAAAATGCCAGGCACTCTCTGGTCTCAGGGTCTCTCAACTTGTTGCCCCCTCTGCTAGGAAGTAATCTGTATGGCTCACTTTTTCATTCCCTTCAGGTCTTTACCCAAATAATGTCACCTTCTCAAGGAGGACTTCCCTGGTCACCTGATCAATAACTGCAATGCCTACCCCCTCCCCACCAACTCCCTTCCCTGATTGATCTTTTCTCCTTAGCATTTATTTATTAAATGCTTTTATAGTGCTCATTATGTGCCAAGCCTTGTTCCAAACATTGTACAAATACTAACTTCATCCTCCTAACAACTTACAAGACAGATACTACTATCACAACACTTTATGGATGAGGTAGAGAGACTAAGTAACTTGTCTTAAGGTCACACAGCTCCTGGGAGGGAGATGTGGGATGCAAGTGTGAGAATCCACTTATCCTTGTCCTCTAACATAATGTGTGTGTTGCGTTTCTCCTTTTTGTCTCCTCCTCCAGAATGGGATCTCCCCAGGCCCAGGTTTTGGTCTGCTCAGTTGAGTGCTACAGTTGCAGCTTTGCAGACCCTAGGAAAGGGCCTGGCAAGAAGTCAAGTTTTAGAGTTCTGGGACCCAAAAGGGTTAAGAACTCTACACTAGAGTGACCTTTCCAAAACAAACAGGGAATCATAACTCCCCATCCCCCAACTTTTCTCTCTCACTCAGGAAACAGTCAACTCCTTAGGGTGTAAAAGAGGTCCCTCATGATTTAGTCTGGTGCTGTCCAATGAGGTAGCCACTTGCCATGTGTGGTTATTTAAAGTAGTTAAATTTAAATAAAATTAAAAATTGAGTTCCTCAGTTGTACTAGCCACCTTTGAAGTGCTCGACAGCCACATATAGCTTTTGCATTAGCCAGTCCACACACAAAACACTGACATGATCGCAGAAAGCTCTTTGCACAGTACTGATCTGGGGCCTATCTTTCTGTCTCATCCCCTGACAGACCCCTCCTGTGTACCCTAGGCTCCAGCCACACGAAACACAAGCTACAGATCACGGAAATGCCTCACATTCCTTGGCATTTGCAGAATGAACCCCTTCCTTGGGTTGTCAGTTGCATTCCTAAGAATCAATGCTGACACAAATCAAGCATGAGTCCTCGGTAAGTTTCCCTAATCCTCATATCCCCAGAGTATTTGCTCATCACAGCAGTGGGCTAAAGTATTATACGTGTGGTTGGCTTCCTCATTACATGACAAACCCCACTAGGGCAGGGACAGCCTCTTATTCTTCTGTTTCCACCGTGACCAGTGCCTGCCACACAAATCATGAGTAACTATTGCAGGTTTCACAAATGGCTGGAA
This sequence comes from Pongo abelii, assembly GCF_028885655.2. Lineage (NCBI taxonomy): Eukaryota > Metazoa > Chordata > Mammalia > Primates > Hominidae > Pongo > Pongo abelii. The sequence continues at coordinate 25,293,076 of NC_071992.2, forward strand.
ATGGGAGACACAAAGATGAATTAGATATAGGCCCAGACCTTAAAAAATCTATAATGCAGTGGAGGAAATAAAACATACACACAAAGATATTAGAGAGTAAAAAGTATTAATAATGCCTACCTGACAAAGGGGAAAGAAATCACTTTAATTAGTTCAAGTTTTAATATGGTGTCCATATTGTACCATGTACCCCAAATTTAGGACAAGCAATGTCTGTGATTTAAAAGTTTATGCAAAAAGTAAAAAGAAAAAAAAAATCAATGATCTAGACGGTTAAATGGATTTTAATGTTTTTATAAAATAGCTACCCAAGTTTAAAACTTCTGTGTGCTTAAAAAAAAAAAAATCCCTCCCTGCTATGAATACACACAACTTGGGAAAAGTACTTGTAACGTGCATGACAAAGAGTAAATAACGTTTACATAGCCAAAGTTATTATAAAGAAATAAGAGAAAGACTGAACAGAAAAATGAGCAAAGACAATTTGATATTATTGAAATAAATCTCACTGAAATGGCTGATAAAATAGAACTATCAGTATTCAGATAAACAGAAATAAAAACAGCTATCATACTGGCAGACATGAAGGCCTGGTGATACTTGGCTAACAGGGGAAGGGGAAAAGGTCGATGAGTACTGCTGTGAGACTCTGGACAGGCACATCACTAACCTTCTGGGGGTACTGGGGTGACACACACTAACATTTATGTGTGCCTACCCTCTGCTCTACCCATCACACTTCCAGAAATTCATCTTTAGGAAGTCATCAGGTAAATTCACTAAAATATCTATAGGATGGTCATCACAGTATTGAGTATAACAGCAACACACTGTTACTAATGTCTACTGTGGGGTACATTTATGCAATGGAATACAATGTGACTATTAAAGGTGATGATACTGATCTATTTATTGACATGAAAACAAGTTCATGATATATTAAGTGAAAAAATGTCACCATGCATGGGGGGGATAAAATGTTAGGAAAGAAACCAAAATATTAACAGTGATTAGTGATTTCTGGGCAACAAGATCAGGTATCATCTTTATTTTCTTCCCTAGGCTTGCCTGTATTTTTCAAAGGACATATATTAATTTTATCATTAGAGGAAATAACGATTTTTAACAAGCTACCTTTGACTGATGAAACCTTGTTTCCAGGATCACATACTTTTCTGAATATATTGAGAAAGCCTATCTCAAAAGCCTATCAGGACATAGGAATTCCAATCTGAACGTTAAAAAAAAAAAAATCAGTGATAGTTGTGTGATAGCTGAACTGAGAACCAAAGAAAAGAAAGTTTTAGTTAACAGCTTGAAGTCATGGTTAAAGGCAAACTGGTCCTTCAGGAAGAAAGTCAGGACTACAAAGGTGATATGAGGAGTAACAAACCCAACTCCAAATTTCAAGGAGTTTGCAGATTGCTACAGAGAAAATACTAATGCCCAGAAAATAGTCAAGATACTAATTAAAGGCAATGTTAAATTACTCGGATTCTTGTTACAAGAGCTCAGAGAAGAGCACAGTGAAGGCTAGCTTTAGCAGGAAAGGATTCCTAGAGGTGGGAGGTCAATTCTAGATGGGGTGAGAAAGAACACACTTCAAAGAGGAAGGTGACCTCGAGAATGATCACAGCACACTTAGGAAACTTTGTGTCATCTGAGGTTTGTCTCAGGACTTTTTTTTTTTTTTTTTTTGAGATATGTGATGATTTTGATCAAAAGGACAAATAGATATTTTAAGTCACAAAACCCGTGTTTAAAAGCAGAGAAAATAGGACAGCTTATAACTGCTGAAGCACTGTAATTTTAACTCAGGACAAAAGTACAATGGATTATTGCCTAAAAGTTAACGATATGGTAATTTGATCTTCAAATGTAAACTCCAATTGTCCTTCTAGCTGAGAATCTTCACACCAGGGCCCTGTGAGGCAAATTCAGTACTACCACATAAAACTGACATGTTTTAAAAAAGCCTAAATTGTGTTACACCTATTAACTCTCATGATTTCAGCTAGTGGGGCCCTGCTTGGCTGAACATTCTTTATTGGAATAAAGCCTACAGTCAGACGTCAATGTCTTTGTCAATCTCTCACTGACAGTTCTACAGATAACGATGAAAACAACGCAAATCAACCACAAAGGGAAATGGTTCCTCTGGTGGAAAAAACGCAAGATGCAAGGAAACAGATGTTAGTCAACTCAAATCACAGGCAAACAAAATCACAGAGAAGTCAGCCTCTGGGAGAGCTCGGCTTCTGAATAAGCAAAGGTACCATAGGGAAGGGTACTTCAGAAAAGAATGAGTTGAATATCAAAGGATTCAGAGAACCTGGAAAAATTAAAGATGCTCTCAACCATTCCGGCAGCGTTTTGCAAGAAACAACTGTCTTTCTGAGAATGAGAGGCTGATGTGAAGGCTGCCAGGTGGCACCGTTACTCAGTTATGACAAAAGATACATGAAGACAACTTGATTCATTCTTTAAGAAGATATGTACCTAGCTGCATTTATAATCTGTATGTTCTTCAATATTAATCTTACACATTTTATTTTTCAATATAAAATCTTAACCTCTTCCTCCCTCTCACTACTAATTTGCAAAATTCTGGCTCCCATTTTAAATAGTCTTTTTCTGATCACTTTTCCTGAATTAACTCTGACTTTCCTCAAGTTCCAGTTCCACATTCCAAGCTCATTGAAGCCCTGTTACTGCAAGCTCAACTAGTCCAAGTCTACGGTTGAAATCTTCTGATGCAAACTCTAATACCACCCTCCAAATTCTGCAGGTCTAAGACAGGTACCACTAATCCCCATTGACCTGGATTACCTGGTTCTCAGCTTTGATTCCCACTTCCTGTTTGACATCTTCTATCATTCTCCAAGCCCGTCGATTCTTCCTCAGATATCCCTCATATCTAAGATGACCACAGCAGGCATCACTACCTCAAGACAGATCTCTTGGCGACTCACCCACCTTCTGCCTTCACTGTGCACGCCACACTTTGCAAGCCACACTTTGCAAGCAACTCTTTGTAAAACACGGCCTTCAAAATATGATCAGCTAAGAACCTTCTGGAAGCCCATGGATCAACACCAAATTTCCTGTGTGGCACCTGAAACCTTTAATCCATCAACTGGTCCACCTTATCTCACCAACCTATCCTCTCATCAGTCCCAGATACCATCTCTCAGCTCCAGTGCAGCAGGTCTCTCTCTTCTCTCCCACACAAGCTGTCTCCATGCCTGCCTCAGGCATTTACTAACAGCACATCCTCAGAGGCACCGTGTCCTCCTCTCAAGATTACATTTCTTTCAAGGCACAAGTCAACATTTTTCTTTGTCAAGATTTAACCTGTTACACATCCTGACGTTTTCTCACAATTGGAATCGTCTCTTTATTCATGAGTAGTCTATTTTAAATAAACATGCTGAGTAAATACGTAGAGAATATAAATCCTTAGATAAATGTTGATTTTTGTCTCCTTCCTAGACTATATCCTCAAGGGCCTCAGTCACACATTTCCTATTAGAGGTAGAAGAATATAAGCCATAGATTCAATATGCAACAACTACAAGAGATAAATCAATGTTAAGGTAAACAGAGAAATAAACGATTAAACTATACGAATCAGTGTTCCATTTTATAATTCTAATATGTCAAACAGAATGAACAAACCTGATACAAAAACATCAAATATATGGTAACACAAATAACATAACTCTTTTAGGCCTCTCTAAAGCTGGATAATTTGGTATTTTCATCACAAAAGCAGGAGACAACAAAGACTGCAATGTGAAATTAACCTGGGCTTTGAGTCTCTAATTTAGAATTCTTGCATTACCTCTAGTTTACCTTCTAGCCTGAAAGTTCCTGAATCATAAAGGATCTCTTTGGTTTCCTTCGTGATAAATGTTCTCTGAAAACGCTCTGCACTAGGGTTCATTTAACTGGGGTCTGGAGCACCCTAAGGGTTCTGGGACACATTCTAGACCATGAGAGAACTGTCCCTTTAAAAGGGGTCCGCGCATTACTCAAGTTCAGAAACAATGCTGTGCATCATCACTTTACTGCCCAATGAGCTCCATTTTTTCCAAGAAGAAATCTAACATGAAATCTGGCAAAAGCAAAGCAAAGTGAAAACGACAAGACGTGCGAAAGTCATCATTTAAAGCGGCAGACAGGGCCGGCTGGGTCCCGGGTGCAGCATCCCTGCTGCCCGGCCAAGCTCCGCCCATTCGAGGGGGGGATCCCGAGCGGTCAACTGAGGCGCGCGACCGCCAGGTGTCCCCTGCCAGGGGCTGGGGGAGCGCGCCGGCCGCCACGGCTCACAAGGGTTGGTTCCGGGCGCCCGGATGTGGCCGCAAGGCAGGGGCGGCGGGAACCGGTCCGCGGGGTTGAGCGGCGGCTGTGGGGGCCTGGGGCAGAGAGGCTCGTCCGCAGCCCGCTCGCCGCGCCGCCGGCCCCCGCACTCCAACCCACCCGCCGATGCCAGCCCCTTCGGCCGCCCGCCCTCCCTCCCCTCATCCGCGCCCGGAAGGCAGCCTCACCTGCTTGGCCAGCCGGGGACCCCGGGAGCGGGGGACCACCAGTGGGCAGCATCACGGCCAGCTGGCTTCCTGGAGGCCGCGCTGCTTTCCTGGAGCCGCACCCCCTCCTGGCCCCCGCCGGCAACGCGTCACCGTCTGCGCCCGGAGCGCGCCCGCTGGCGGCGGGAGCGCGCACGCCGAGTGGCGCGTTGAGCGCCGGGGGGCGGAGCCTGATCCGGGATGATTGGCATCCGAGCGCTGGGCTGTTCCGTGGATTCGCGCGGCCACGCCACCGTGCAGTGCACGGGAAATGTGGAAGTGGTAGCAGGGAGGCAGCCAGTACTGTGGCGTGGTGCTCGTCTGGTCGTCAGCGAGCCTCAGCGTACTTAGGACACCGCAGTTTATCTTTCCTTAGCGCTCCTAACGGTTATGGAAAATAGCCCTTGAAAACCTGGTAAGGACTAGGCATTGTTGCTCAACTCTTGACGTTTACACCTTTGCCGGTAACTCTCCCTGTTTTACAGGTGGGGAAACGGAGGCTCACACTTATTCAGTCTCTCTTGAGATCCACCTAATTCGTGAGAGGTAGAGCCAGGATTTCATTCTTGCCCTTCGACGGCATATGTTAGTGCCTATGTTGGGGGAGGCAGACTGCCCCATCCCTCCCCAACACACGCAATGGTTATGAGAAGAAATAAAGTGAACAGTGTTCGTGAGATTGACCCCATGACCTACACTTAGTTCAAGGCTAAGCTCTCTTAGCTCTCTGGCTTAGCAATAAACTACTTTGAAGACACAGAACTTTGCACTTGAGAGCTGGAAGAGACCTTGGGAATCCCGGGTTCCATCCTTTCTTCCACCTTGTATACAGGTGAATGCACTGTGGCCCAGAGATAGGAAGCAATCCAGTCACTTTAAAAGATTTTTAGAAACAAGAGCCCTAGAAACGTCTACTCCATTCCATTTATCAAGTAAAACAAGCTTAGACAGAACTGGCAGGTCTGCATCTTAACACGGAATCCTTCTTGGTCCAGCACCCGCCTGGGTCACCTCTTCGTGGATTCAGCTACTGTTAACGGAAGAAACCATGAAGCCTCAGAAGGTTAGAGCCAAAGGGACTCTACTGTCTAGCCCCAATCACCTTCTTTTACAGTTAAGAGCCTGGAACCCAGAGAGGTTGAGTGACTTGGCCAAGACCCCCTGGAGGCAGAGGAGAGCAGAGCCAATGTTTCAGACTCCCACATGACTCGCGCATCAGTGTCTTTTTCTGACAATCTGTTGCTATAAGAAATTACTCTTTTGGATAATTTACACACTAGAAAACCCTGTGACCCAAGGCTAGCATTGAGAAGCTAGAGCTGGCCACTGACATACTGTGATTTTAAGGACAGGCTCCTTCGAAATTATCTGCCTTTCAAAATCCTTGCCATTGGAGACACTGGTTGGGGTTATGTTAGTCTTCCTTAAGGAGGGCTCTACTGAAATGCCAGACTAGGCCCGGCATGGTGGCTCACTACTGTAATCCCAGCACTTTGGGAGGCCAAGGCAGGTGGCTTGCCTGAGATTAGGAGTTCAAGACCAGCCTGACCAACATGGTGAAACCCCATCTCTATTAAAAATACAAACACTAGCTGGGCATAGTGGCTTTTTTGTGCCTGTAATCCCAGCTACTCGGGAGGCTGAGACAGGAGAATTGCTTGAACCCGGGAGGCGGAGGTTGCAGTGAGCCGAGATCATGCCAATGGACTCCAGCCTGGGCAACAGAGTGAGACACCATCTCAGAGAGAGAGAGAAAAAAAGCCAGACTAGTAAGTATTATCACACCATCCATATTTCCTGATAATTTATATGTAATAATTGTCCGATAAGAGCTAGGAAAGAAAAATATAGTAAAGTATGGAAACGTGTAACTTGGCATATTACATCCTAGAGCTGCAGTGACAAATTGCCCTCAACTGTGTGGCTTAAAGCAAGATAATTTATTGTCTTCCAGTTCTAGATGGTAGAAGCCTGAAATGAAGGTGTCAGCAGGGCTGTGCTCTCTCTAAAGATCTAGAGGAGGATCCTTCTTTGCCTCTTCCTAGCTTCTGGTGGCTACTGGCCATCCTTGGCCTTCCTCAGCTTGTAGGTGCATCACTTTGGTCTCTGCCTCTGTTGTCACATGGTATTATCTCTGTGTGTCTGTGTCTCTGTCTCCAAGTTTCTCTCTTCTCATAAAGACACCAGCCATATTAGATTCAAGGCTCACCCTAATCCAGTGTGATCTTATGATCTCATATTAACTTGATTATATTTGCAAAGACCCTATTTCCAAATAAGGTCACATTCATGGGTTCTGGGTGGACATGAATTTTTTGGGGGTGGTCACTATTCAACTTAGTACATGAGAGGACCATCCTGGTCTGGTTCATCAGGGAAAGCTTCTTTGAGGTAATGATGTCTGAGGTCACACCTGCATAATGAATGGGAATTTATTAGAATTCTGGGCCTATATGAAGGAATAGTATTTCAGTCAGTGGAAACAGCAAAGAGGCTCTGAAGGGGCCCATTCTCACTTGTTAACAAGAGAAACAAAGACTGGAGCTAGGCTGGGCACGATGGCTCACGCCTGTAATCCCAACACTTTGGGAGGCTGAGGCGGGTGGATCATGAGGTCAAGAGATCGAGACCATCCTGGCTAACATGGTGAAACCCTGTCTCTGCTAAAAAAAAATACAAAAAATTAGCCGGGCGTAGTGGCAGGCGCCTGTAGTCCCAGCTACTCGGGAGGCTGAGGCAGGAGAATGGCATGAACCCGGGAGGCGGAGCTTGCAGTGAGCTGTGATCGCATCACTGCACTCCAGCCTGGGTGACAGAGCAAGACTCCATCTCAAAAAAAAAAAAAAAAAAAACTGGAGCTAACAGGAGGGAACACTTACTAAGTACTCTATGCCAGGCATGGTTGTAAGAACATTAGAAAACACTGCATACAGAATGATAATGAAACTATATCAAAATATGTGGAATGGAGTCAGAACAGTCCTTAAAGAGAAATTTATAGCTTTAAAAGTTTATTTTAGTAAAGGAAAAAGGTTTGAAATCAATTATCTAAGTTTCCAACTTATGAAGTTAGAATAAGAAAACAAACCTGAAGTGAATAGGAGGAAAAAAATAATAAAAAATAATGTGAGACATTAACCAACTTACAAGTTGGTTCTTTGAAAATATTAACAAAATTGCTAAACTCCTAGTGAGATTGAGCAGGACAAAATAACACAAATAACAAATATCAAGAATAAAAGAGGAACATCCCTACAGATATACAGAAATTGAAAATATAGTAAGAAAACATTATGAATAACTTTATGCTGATGATTTCGATAATTTACATTAAATGGAAAAAGTCTTTGAAAAATACAACTTCCCAAAACTGGCACAAGAAGAAATAGAACATTTGAATCACCCCGTATCTTTAAGGTCCTAAAAAGAAAATACCAGAGCAAGATGGCTTCACTAGTAAATGTTTATCAATCATTTAAGAAAGGTAATATTGATTTTATATAAACTCTTTTGAAAGAACAAAGGAAGAGAGAACACTTTTTAATTTATAATTCAGTATAATCCCGATACCAAGAAATAAAAAGGAAGGAAAAGCACACACCTGTATTTCTTACATAGGTGCAAAAATTTTAACAAAATATTGGCAAATCAAGGTCGGGTATAATGACTCATGTCTGTAATCCCAGCACTTTGGGAGGCCAAGGCAGGTGGATCACCTGAGGTCAGGAGTTTGAGACCAGCCTGGCCAACATGGTGAAACCCCATCTCTACTAAAAATACAAAAATTAGCCAGGCAAGGTGGTGGGCACTTTTAATCCCAGCTACTCAGGAGGTTGAGGCAGGAGAATTGCTTGAACCTGGGAGGTGGCAGTTGCAGTGAGCTGAGATTGCACCACTGCACCCAGCGTGGGTGACAGAGTGAGACTCCATCTCAAAAAAACAAAAACAAAAACAAAATTGGCAAATCAAATCCAGCGGCATCTGAAAGAGCAAGATAGCATTACCAGGTGGGATTTTTTTTTTGAGGAATGCAAAATTGGCTCAACATTTGAAAATCAATCAATGTCATTCACTACATAAACAGAGTAAAGAAGAAAATTTATATGATTCATATGATCTCAGTCAATGTAAAAAAATTTGGCAAAATTCAACACCCATTCATGATTTTAAAGAAAGCCTTCATCAACTATAAAGGGAATGATTTTCCTCAGCTTGATGGAGCATCTACAAAAGAATACAGCTATCATGGTTGTAAAATCAAAGTAACTCATTATGTGCATGGGACTTTAAAAGTGTTAAATGAAATATTGAACAAATATGTGATACCTGGAGATACATGACCATTTTGCAACCATGGGACAACAGTCATCCTGATAAGAGCCAACAATAAATACGATGGAACCAAAAGATAGAATTGTTTGGGTCCATGATGGCATCATTAAACCGCTGAACTAGTACCAGTGACTGTGTCTACCCCCTGACTTCTTATTAGGAGAGAAAAATAAGCTCTTTATTTGTTTACATTTCTTTTGGTTGGATATTCCACTAGTTGTCATTAGGTCTTTAAAAATATTTGTTGATTGGTTGGGTGACTTGCTCAGGGTCATAAAACTGAATGGGAGACAGGATGACTTAGTGTAAAAAGTACCAAGCTGGGAGGCAGGAAACCTGAATCCTTATCCCTTTATGCTACCAATAGACTGTGTAAACTTAGAAATTGTAGTTTGCCTCACTGGTCCTCACCACCCATATATAATTTGTAAAAGGAAAGGGGTTTGTGGAGATGGCTAAGCTGACCTTTAACGTTCTTTCCAGGTCTAAAATCTATGATTTCTAAGAGGCAAAAGAGAAGACTAGAAGTAAGGTTTTCCCTTTCTCTCTTCTCCTTTCCCTCTCTGCTGTGGTCTGAATGTGCCCCCCAATTTTCATGTGTTGAAACGTAATGGCCAATGTGATTAGTGTTAAGGGGTTCTGCCTCTCAGCATTAATTAAGTCATGAGGGTGGAGCCCTCATGGGTAGGATTAGAGACCTTATAAAAGGGCTTGAGGAAACACGTTTACTCTCTTCTGCTCTTCTGCCCTGTAAGTACTTAGCACTCAACCCCTTTCTGTCTTTCCATACCTTCTGTCAGATGAGGACACCTATATGGCTCAATCTTTGAGGAACAGGTTTTTACCAGATATAAAATGTGCTTTGGACTTCCCAGCCTCCAGAACTGTGAGAAAATAAATTTCTGGCCTTTATAAATTATCCAGTCTGTGGTACTTTGTTATAGCGGCACAAATGAACTAAGACAGTCTCTTCTTCTCCCTCCTTTTTTCCTTCCTTCTCTTTCTTCTTCTTCTTCTTTTTTTTTTTTTTTTTTTTTTTTTTTTTTTTGAGATGGAGTGTAGCTCTCTCACCCAGGCTGGAATGAATGCAGTGGTGCCTTCTCAGCTTACTGCAAGCTCCATCTCCTGGGTTCACACCATTCTCCTGCCTCAGCCTCCCGAGTAGCTGAGACTACAGGCACCCGCCACCATGCCTGGCTAATATTTTTGTATTTTTAGTAGAGACGGGGTTTCACTGTGTTAGCCAGGATGGTCTTGATCTCCTGACCTCGTGATCCGCCCGCCTCGGCCTCACAAAGTGCTGGGATTACAGGTGTGAGCCACCATGCCCGGCCTCTTTCTTCTTAAGAAATGAAACATAAGGACCAGGCACAGGGGCTCATGCCTATAATCCCAGCACTTTGGGAGGTGAAAGTGGGAGGATTGCTCGAGCCCAGGAGTTTGAGGCTGCAGTGAGCTGTGATCGCACCACTGCACTCCATCCTGGGTGACAGAGCAAGATCCTGTCTCCAAAGAAAACTTAAAAAAAAAACAAACATAAGATAGAAGACCTCTTTCCTTCTCTTGTTGAACTTGAGATTTCTTTGTAACAGTGTATATGGGAATGTTGATGAATGGATTAGGGCAGATGAACAACCATCAATATCTAAAACCCAATTATGATTTCTCTTTAATTATCTTTCTAGAAAACCCTCCAACATGGCAGTTGCTTGAAATTCTGCTCTCCAAATGTTTTAATCCATCATTCCGAGGAACTAAATTGGCTCACCTGTCCCTCCTGGCTGTGTGTGGGTGTTGGGGGAAGGTAACCATGCTAGATGTCAGGAAACAAAGGAATCTTGCGGCCCTTGGAAATGGGGAGTCCTCTTCCCTGGACCTGTTTGCTTTCCAAGACATTCATGCACAGACTATTTCTGAGTGGCTTGGCTAATAATCCTATATATTTACACAGCCTTTGTCTTCAGGAGATCATGTCACTTTACAGACATGGTCTCATTTATGAGCTCAGCATTCCTAAGGCAAAGGGATTTTTATTTCACGGTGTTTTGTTGTGGAGAGAAAGAGAAAGTGACTTGTTCAAAGCAACATCAAAATCCAGGGTTTCCTCCAAACTTTTTAAAAAAATTATTTATTTATTTATTTTTTGAGACCAAGTTTCGCTCTTGTTGCCCAGGCTGGAGTGCAATGGCGTAATCTTGGCTCACCACAACCTCTGCCTTCCGGGTGCAAGCAATTCTCCTGCCTCAGCCTCCTGAGTAGCTGGGATTACAGGCATGCGCCACCACGCCGGGTTAATTTTTATGTATTTTTAGTAGAGACAGGGTTTCTCTGTGTTGGTCAGGCTGGTCTCGAACTCCCAACCTCAGGTGATCCACCCACCTCGGCCTCCCAAAGTGCTGGGATTACAGGCGTGAGCTACCACATCTGGCCCTAAATCCAGGGTTTCCTCCAGACTTTTCTCATCAAAGCAGAGTGATCAAACTGTACCATAAAGGAGTCACATGGGAGATGGGTAATTGAACACACAAACACATGCACACACACACACACAAACCACACACACACGTAGGCAGCAGACATGGTTGCTTTTACTGCTAGGGACCCATCACTCTAGTTTTGGTAACAGTACCTCAAATTTCTGAAGGAATATACTCAGGTCATATTTGGTCCATTTGGGTCAGAAATTATGACCCTGGCCTGGTTAAGCAAGGTAATTTTTTCTCCTGATTGTGATGATTGGCACATGAGTCAATGTTGTTCTGATTAGATATAAGCCCCATTTTTCAATATCAGCTTCATCTGTGATAAAGATGATACTTTGGTTTGTAAACCCAGAAAATCAGAGACAAGTCTCAGTTAATTTAGAAAGTTTATTTTGCCAAGGTTGAGGATGTGCGCCCGTGGCACAGCCTCAGGAGATCCTGACAACGTGTGCCCAAGGTGGCTGGGGCACCGCTTCGGTTTATACATTTTAGGGAGACATGAGACATCAATCAATATATGTAAGACATACATTGGTTCCATCCAGAAAGGCAGGGACAACTCAAAGCAAGGAGGGGGCTTCCAGATCGCTGGTAGGTGAGAGAAAAGGGCTTGCATTCTTTTGAGTTTCTGATGAACCTTTCTAAAGGAGGCAATCAGAATATGCCTCTATGTCAGTGAGCAGAAGGATGACTTTGAGTAGAATGGGAGGCAGGTTTGCCCTGAGCAGTTTCCAGCTTGCATTTTCCCTTTGGCTTAGTGATTTTGGGGCCCCAAGATATTTTCCTTTCACAGGTTTTCATATAGTTTTTGTTTCATTTCTAAAATTATTCAAACTTAAGCAGGAAGCAGCGGGTAGTTTATTGGACACCTTAAACCTCTCTCTGTTCCTTCTTCACACCAGATAACATACCATTCTTCCTCTCAGCATCCTTCCCGAATGCACCATCACCTTTAAGTTAAGGTTGAAATTCCTGAGCAAATCAACTGCAAATCAATGAGGTGATCAGATGTCATGGACAGGATGGCTTCACACTAGTCTCCTTGGCATGACACCCCAAGGCCATGGTTAAGTTGCTTTCAACTTTTAAGCCTGATGTCCAGACACTTCTCCATGTATATTTTCGCTGCGTTCTAACATGTTTAATGGACTATTTGCTTGTTTCTCGATTGTGCCTTCTTTTCTTTCTTTTCTTTTTTTTTTTTTTTGAGATGGAGTTTCACTCTTGTTGCCCAGGCTGGAGTGCAGTGGTGTGATCTCGGCTCACTGCAACCTCTGCCTCCCGGGTTCAAACAATTCTTCTGCCTCAGCCTCCCGAGTAGCTGGGACTACAGGCACGTGCCACCATGCCTGGCTAATTTTTGTATTTTTAGTAGAGATGGGGTTTCACCATGTTGGTCAGGCTGGTCTCGAACTCCTGACCTTGTGATCCAATCAGTGCAGGGCTTTTCTAAGTGCCAGCCATCTGTGACTGACTGCACAGGTCCCACGCCCTAGAAGCAGCTCTGTAGCTACCCCAGGAAAGTGTAGCCCTATGGCCTTGACTGTAGAAGCCTCTGCTGTTGCCCAAGGCTGTGGGCTGGCCTGAGCAGCTGGGAGGATAGGTGGGGAGTGTGGGGCTTCAGGACAGAGCTTGAGCCTTGATACTTGCCTGACTTCCAGTCTTACAGAAACCACAGCATTACAGACTTTCCCATGTTGTTGTTACAAAGATATATAGATTTACTATATATATATATTTAAAAATAAATGCAAAAATGTAAAAATTAAAGGGGCTATAACATTTGATTTACTAGTTTATCTGAATTTATCATTTTAAACATCTTAAAACATGTGTGTGTCCTCTTAGCCCTGACCCTCCAAATGTTTATGGCAATCCCAGAGTGGAGAACGCAGAAGGAGTGAATAAACCTCCTGGAAGAGGTGGCATGAGTTGGGATTGAAGACACAAAGAGAACGATAAATGTGAAGAGGAGGAAGGATTCCTCTTTTGTTAAAAAAAATTGTGGTAAAATACACATAACATAAAATTTACCATCTTAAATTTATTTATTTACTTATTTATTTATTTTTAGAGACAGAGTCTCTGTCACCCAGGCTGGAGTACAGTGGTACAATAGTAGCTCACTGTAACCTCAAACTCCTGGGCTCAAGTGATCCTCGTGTTTCAACCTCCCAAATTGCTGGGATTGCAGGTGTGAGCCACCGCACCCTGCCCATCTTGATCATTTTTAAGTGTACGCTTCAGTAATGTTAAGTGTATTCATATTATTGTGCCACCAATCTCCAGAAGTTTTTCATCTTGAAAAACTGTAACTCTATACCTGTTAAACGACTCCCTATTCCTCTCTCTTCATCCCCTGGCAACCCCCAGTCTGCTTTCTGCCTATAAATTTGACTACTCTAGATACCTCATGTGTGTGGAACTATACAGCATTGGTCTTTTTGTGACTGGCTTATTTTAATGTTCTCAAGTTTCATCTGTGTTGCAGCATGCGTTGGAATGTCTTTCCTCTTTAAGACCAAATAATATTCCACTGTATGGATATACTGCATTTTATTTATCCATTCATCTGTTGATGGACACTGGGGTAGCCTCCACCTTTGAGTATTGTGAATAATGCCGCTATGAATATGGGTATACAAATGTGTCTTTGGGACTCTGCTTTAATCCTTTGGATGTATACCCAGAAATGGGGGATGTCTTAGTCCATTTTGTGTTGCTCTAACAGAATACCACAAACTGGGTAATTTATAATGAAATTTAGATTTTAAAAGAAACAAATTTATGGCCGGGTGAGGTGGCTCATACCTATAATCGCAGCACTTTGGGAGGCTGAGGCAGGCGGATCACTTGAGGTCAGAGGTTCGAGACCAGCCTGGCCAACATGGTGAAACACTGTCTCTACTAAAAATATAAAAATTAGCTGGGTGTGGCCACACACACCTGTAGTCTCAGCTACTCAGGAGGCTGAGGTGGGAGAATCGCTGGAATCCAGGAGGCGGAGGTTGCAGTGAGCCAGATCTCACCACTGCACTCCAGCCTCGGTGACAGAGCAAGACTCTGTCGCAAAAAAAAAAAAAAAAGAAAAGAAAAAATATATTATCTCATGGTCCTAGAGACTGGTAGGTCCAAGACCAAGGGGCTGGCAGCAGGGACATCACATGGGCAGCAATCACAGATCACAGAGACACAGAGACACAGAGCACAGAAGGCTGGAGACTGGTTGGAGCTGGGGCAGTGGGAGGGAAGGGTAGGCTGTTTCATGTGCTGGATTTGGAAGAACAAGTAGAAATAACTAGACACAAAGTTCCAATTGTAATGAAAATGCATGAAGTCCTCAACCTGGACTTCCAAGAACTGAACCATTAGTCACTTATGAGACCTTGGGCAAGTTATTACTTTTTTTTTTTTTTTGAGACAGAGTCTTACTCTGTCATCCAGCTGGAGTGCAGTGGCACAATCTTGGCTCACTGCAACCTCCATCTCCCGCATTCAAGCAATTCTCCTGCCTCAGCCTCCCAAGTAGCTGGGATTACAGGTGTGCACCACCACACTCAGCTAATTTTTGTATTTTTAGTAGAGATGGGGTTTCACCACGTTGGCCAGGCCAGTCTCAAACTCCTGACCTCAAATGATCCACCTGCCTTGGCCTCCCAAAGTGCTGGGATTACAGGCATGAGCCACTGTGCCTGGCCACGTTATTACTTTTTTAAGCTCCCATTTTCTCAATGGTAAATGGAGATAGCATTATCCACCTGTTTGGATTGCTGTGAGAATTAAATGAAATAATCCAAATGAGGTGCTAAGTACAAAGCTTGATATGTAGTAAGAATTGATACAAAGTCCGCTGTGAATCATTATTAAACCGCACCTCCTAATTTGATAGTGGACGGCAAGTCAAGGGAGAATAGTACATCTCTGTAAATGCCCTTCCTAATCAAACTATGTTACTTGTTGGACAATTAATGTACATTGCTAACGAGTCTCTCTTTCACTCATGTCATTTGCTCTGTAGTTGTTTGGTGATCCAAATGTTCTTCATCTCTGCACCATCTTAAAAGCGTCTTCAGATTCGAATCCAGTGGTCAGGGGCTGTGCCTACCTGGGTTTCCTCTTACTTGGCCTGGAGCCCAGGACAGCTCCGGTAGCTGCAGTTTCAGAAGGCACTTTAGAAATGAACAAGCTCAGCCTGTAATCCCAGCACTTTGGGAGGCTGAGGCTGGTGGATCACCTGAGGTCAGGAGTTTAAGACCAGCCTTGTCAACATGGTGAAACCCCATCTCTACTAAAAAATACAAAAATTAGCCGGTGATGGTGGCTGCCTGTAATCCCAGCTACTCGAGCGGCTGAGGTAGGAGAATCGCTTGAACCCGGGAGGCGGAGGCTGCAGTGAGCCAAGATCATGCCATTGCACTGCAGCTTGGATGACAGAGCGAGACTCTGTCTCAAAAACAAAACAAACAAACAAAAAAGAAATGAACAAGCTCAGAGTCTCCTTGTCCACTAAGGGAGATGGAGGGCAGTGTATGTGGCTTGCCCCACACCGATGGCAGCATAAAAACGATGATGAGCAAGGCAGCACATCTGCTTTTTTTTTTTTTTTTTTTTTTTTTTTGAGACGGAGTCTTGCTCTGTCGCCCAGGCTGGAGTGCAGTGGCACGATCTCGGCTCACTGCAAGCTCCGCCTCCCGGGTTCACGCCATTCTCCTGCCTCAGCCTCCCTAGTAGCTGGAACTGCAGGCGCCCGCCACCACACCCAGCTAACTTTTTGTATTTTTAGTAGAGACGGGGTTTCACCATGTCAGCCAGGATGGTCTCTATCTCCTGACCTCATAATCCACCCGCCTCAGCCTCCCAAAGTGCTGGGGTTACAGGCATGAGCCACCGCGCCCGGCCAACACATCTGCTTTCATAGTTATCCTCTTAGCAGCTGGGGGACAGGTAGAGACGGGAGTTACTGTCTTTCAGGGCCATGCTTAGTCAGTCCTGTGTAAGTTTCCCAGATACACATACACAGAGGGTGTCAGTTCAGGCTCAAAGGTGGCCTCCCAAAGCTGACCACCCCCCGGGAGTGACCTGTGTGTACAGCTGGCTTCCTGCTCCCCTGCTGGGGAAGAGGCTGTTGTTTGTTGTGTTTCTAAACAATGCTTTCAGGGCCGGCTTCCTCAGTGAGGAGTCCACTGCATCGTGACTTGGATCAAGAGGTCTGTGTTTTCTTCCTGCCCTATACTTTAATATAATTATCATAACTGAAAAAGTAATATAAGAAGGTTAATTAGAATATTAACTATACTCTAACAAAAGAACTTGCTTGGTTTTTTTTTTTGGTATGTCACCTGCCACCTGAATAGATCACTTTACATTTTTGCCATTGTGGCATACTTCAATCTACAAGGGCAGTGAATGTATTTATTTTGGTGTCCTTTCATTACTTGGTGCTTGGTGCAATACCTGATACATAGCATGTGGCCAACAAATGATTATTGAATAAATACTTTTTTTTTTTTTTTGAGAAAGAGTCTTGCTCTGTTGCCCAGGCTGGAGTGCAGTGGCACAATCTTGGCTCACTGAAACCTCTGCTGGCCAGGGTTCAAGCGATTCTCATACCTTGGCCTCCTGAGTAGCTGGGATTACAGGCACTTGCCACCTTGCCTGGCTAATTTTTGTATTTTTAATAGAGATGGGGTTTCACCATGTTGGCCAGACTGGTCTCGAACTCCTGGCCTCGAGTGATCTGCCTGCCTTGGCCTCCCAAAGTGCTCGGATTACAGGCATGAGCCACCGCGCCTGGCCTGAATGCTATTTTTTAATACACTGCTTTCATTGAGTGTAATGGGAACATTTCCCTTTGCTTCTAGAGTAAAAGCAATTATAATTTTTAATGTTTTCAGACCAGCAGAGAATCATAGTTTATTAAAGGTTTCATTTAGTTTGAATTTTGACTCTTTCCTTTTTTGTTTTTACTATTATAGATAATATTATCATAAAAATTTGCATGCACATTTTTTAGCACCTTTGAAATTAAGTGCCTTAGAATGAATTCCCAAGAATGGAATTACTGCATTTGGGAGGTGTGGACAATTTTATGATTCAGTGTGTGTTTCTCAAGGGTTTGCCCTCTCTACAGAACATATTCATGCAATATGTTCTAGTTAACCATAAAAGGCACAGAGGCCATTTCCAAAGGCCCCTAACTGAGATCTCTTTGAAGGGTCTGAAGACATTCACTGGAGCACTAGCGGCCATCTCCGTTAGGTGGAACAGAGTAGATCTTCTGGTTTCCGAATAATAAAGTAGATTATTAACAGAAATGATGCCTTTCCTCTTAGGTCCTGAAACAAAATCCAAAAATGTGGCCTACCATAATGCAGTCTCTGAGAGGCAGCATAGCTCCAGGCAGTTCTTGCTTTGATATTAAATGAAACTGTGTGATCGTAAAGCCTAAGTGAGACCTCTATTAATAGCTTTGATTGCTTCTGTAACAAACTGTCACAAACTTACTGGCTTAAAACAATGCAAGTTTATTACCCTACAGTTAGGTTGACATGGGCCTAAAAGGGTCTCACCAGCCACAAGGCTGCATACTCTTCTGGAGGCTGTAGCGGGAATCTGCTTCTTTGCCACTTCCAACTTCCAGACACCATCCTTGCCACTTCCAACTTCCAGAGACCACCCTTGCCACTTCCAAATTCCAGAGATCGTTCCTTGGTTGCTGCTTGGGCCTCTTCCTCCATCTTCACAGTCAGCAACGGTCAACTCTCTCTTCCCAAATCCTGGAAAGTCTCTCTGATGTTAAAGGACTCACGTGATTACATTGGGCTCACCTGGGTAATCCAAGCTAATCTCCCATTTCAAGGTCCTTAACCTTAATCAATCTGTAAAATCCCCTTTGTTATGTAAGGTAATGTATTATAGGATCCAAGGATTAGGTCAGGGACATGCGTGGGAGTGAGAGAGGTGGAGAGAGGGATTATTTTGGCTACTACAAGACCTAAAATGGGAATATATTTCTTTAATTAAAAATATATGCATCCTAAGAATGACATAATAGACTTCAGGGACTCAGGGGGAAAGGGTAGGAAGGGAGTAAGGGATAAAAGATTATAAATTGGGTGAGTTAGACTGCTTGGGAGATGGGTGCGCCAAAATTTCACAAATCACCACTAAAGAACTTACTCATTTTACCAAATACCACCTGTTCCCCCAAAACCTATAGAAATAAAAAGTTAAAAATGTATATATATGCATCCGTGGAACATATAACATTATTTATCCACTTATATAACAAGTGACTAAATTGGCTGAGTCAAGTATAAAAATGAGCTCAGAGAACTCTTCATTCCCTGGAGGCATTCAGAGAAAGCTCTCTGGGATACCATGCAGCCTGGCTGTTCATCACCTTTGACCCCAGGGCCAGGCCTGCCTCCCTTCTTCAAGCTTGGCACAACTGCCTGCTACTGTGGGAAGATGGGGCTAGGGCAGAGGCATGACCTGGCATGGCTTCAGGCAGAGAGAGGGGATGAGAGCAGGAGCGAGGCCCTCAAGGTGGACCTGCTGAGAATGTCTCTGGTTCCTAGGGTCTGTGTGCAGAGCTTCCTTTTGCAAGGACATCTTCCTCCTTGGTGGGCCTCATCCATCTGCCTCCCCAGGGTGTTGGATTTTTCTCGCCTAGATCTTGTATTTAGCAAAAGTTCCCCTAGAGAGGCTGCGTGATGAATGACCCTGCCACAGTTGTAGTGTATGTGTGTGCGTATGTGTGTGTGTGTCCGTGTCTGTGTGTCTTGGAGTTGCAAGACTTGATTAGCTGAGGCTTTTGTTTTTCACTTGTGACTAACGTGAATGGAAGTGTAATACAAACAAGGATAAGGAGAGTGTCTCTCCCAGAAGCCTAGAAGTTGAGGGTGTGGGTGGAGAGAAGCCACTGAGCTCCAGGATATGGAACTGAGCGCAACACGGGCAGCAGGTGACTTTCTTTTGGGATGCTATGATGGGTTCTGACCTGGGATTCGGGACCCACTGCATTTGACTCTGAATCCCAGCTCTTCGCGAATCATGAACGCATGTTGGCACCAGTTCCTCTTTGAGCCCTCCAGTGAAGCCTCGGACTCACCACTAGATGGCGTCCGAGGTCGCGCTCTCCACCGCGGCACAGCAAGGCGGCAGGAAGCGGTCCAGAGGTGCCCCCGTGGCCAGGGACAGGGAGGTGACAAGAGTTCTACCCCATCAGACACAGCCACTCCCGCCCCTGGTTTTGCCTGATTCCATTGGAGTATCTATCAAGACTAAACTAGGAAGTTTTTGCTCCTCCATTCCCTGGATCCAATCCTAGGGAAAATGTGGTCCTTTTGTTTCTGGGGACTCCCAAAAGGAAACGTGCACCTTCTCCAGTAAAAACTAATTTGTTTTGTAATTTATTTTGTTTATTTGTTTATAGGAAAAGGAGAGGCATACTAACTTGGGCTTGAGTTTTGGCTCTTACTTTCTAGGCAAAGTCCTCTCCGGGCCTAAATTTCTGGTTTATAAAATGAAACTCGAAATCCCTGCCTCATGAAACTGCCTGAGTAAAATGCAGTAATGCTGTGTCATGCGTGTGGCACAGTTTCTGGCACTTAGTAGGCCCTTTATATCTTACTTTTATTCCAGGTGAATTGGAACTCTATTTATTCACCTTTACATGTTCTTGTCTATCACAGCCCCTGGCATCCTCTATGCAGAGGAACAAACTCACAAATGGAATTTGCAAACATTGATCCTCATCAACTATTCTATTACTGAAACACCAAATTTTGTGGAGGATTCAGAAGATTATATTACAAACTGTTACCTACAGGATCTAACAAAATGACTGGAGGAGACAAGGTTAATGAAAACACATTTAACAGTGAACACAGAAGCTACTAAATGAAAAGTAATTCAAAATGTATGATCGGCCATGCATGGTGGCTCATGCCTGTAATCCCAGCACTTTGGGAGGCCGAGATGGGCAGATCATTTGAGGTCAGGAGTTCAAGACCAGCCTGGCCAACATGGTGAAATCTCATCTCTAATTTTGTAAAAACATTTTGTAATTTTGTAAAAATACAAAAATTAGCTGGGTGTAGTAGTGGGCACCTGTAATCCCCGCTACTAAGGAGGCTGAGGCTGGAGAATCACTTGAACCTGGAAGTGGAGGTTGCAGTGAGCCGAGATTGTACTATTGCACTCCAGCCTGGGCAACAGAGGGAGACTCTGTCTCAAAAAAATAAATTAATTAAATAAAAATGTATGATATTGGCTGTTTATAATTAAGTTTATAGCTCCTCAAACAGAGCTCCATTTCTTGAATTCTGACATTCAAGAGGCGAGTTGACATCTGGATTATTTGTTGATCACAGGCTGTATGTCAGATCCTAGAAGTTTTTATGGGAAGAAGAGGATGAATTTTGCAACGGGGATATTATTATGTCTAGAAAGCAAGCCTGGGAGCTGGTAGACCTCATGAGAGCTTCAAGCTTCCAAGTATGAAATAGAGGTGCCTGGAGACAGGAAAAAGCCCCAAAAGGGAAGCGAAAAGACACTGAAGACAACAGTTAGCTACTGCACCATTTGGTGAATGATTTCTTCCTCATTCAGGGCGTGAATAACTCATATAATTATAATCTGGAAGCTACCGTAAACGTATTGTGGCTTGATCTTGCACCCAATATAGGAGACTTTATATCGTATCTTTGACTAAAGGCATCCAAATCACAGCTTAAACACTTCCAGGGATGGGAATTCATTCCCTCGGAAGAAAGCCCATTTCTTCATTAGACAGTTCTAGTTGTCATCATTCACCCCAAATTTCCTCTAGCTCCCCTTAAGGGTGCTAGTTCTGTGATTTCATCCCTCTCCCAGAGGTCAATTCTTCAAATAGCCAAGAGCTGCCATTGTATCTTCCTTAGCTTTTTCTCTCCAAATGTCACCGCTGCCTGCAAATATTTGTCAAGCGGCCCCTTGCCCCTCGTAGACCACGCTGTTTGGAGCAAAAGGAGCTCAAGGGGGCATCTTCCCCCTTGGCTTTCCGGCTACGTCATGACATGGCACTAGATGGCGCTGTGACCACGGCCCCACCCGGGTACTCCAGGTACTCAAGAGTGACTCGAGGGTTCCTCTAAGAAGCAGTGCCAACCTCATCTTGCCTCATATGCCTGTCTTCCTCAGGCTTCCTCACTGACCACCAGAAGTCCAAATCCAGCCTCTGGAGGGACTCAGTATCACCTTCACTCTCATTCCCGACCTCTGTGTCTGTCTGATGAGGGTATCTGATGTTATGTCTATCCAGTACCCTGCACTCCTGTTTTTTTGAGACAGGGTCTTGCTCTGTCACCCAGGTTGGAGTGCAGTGGCACAGTCACTGCAGCCTCAATCTCCCGGGCTCAAGAGAGCCTCCTGCCACAGCCACGTGCCACCACGCCCGGCTAATTTTTAAATTTTTTTTTGTAGAGACGGCGTCTCGCTATGTTGCCCAGGCTGGACTTCAACTCCTGGGCTCAAGCAATCCTCTGCCTTGGCCTCCCAAAGTGTTGGGATTACAGGCGTGAGCCACCATGCCTGGCCTGCCCTCCTCTTGATATCAGCAAAGCAGTTTTCCTTTGAAGGACCAATTCCCCGCTTGCCAACATGTGATTCTGGTGGGTTCTGCCCACCCAGAGTGGCCACTAGAGATGCAGCCTCACTAACCACCATGGATGGCTCAGGCTGAAATTTCCCTGGTGCCATAAGGGAGGTCCACACTCCCCAGGGTTGTTGGGCCACCATCTGCTGCTGCATGGGGAGAGGCTGCCTGGAAGCGTGGCCAACACAGAGGACAGCAAAGCAGGGAGACTGAAGGAGAGCCCCTCGAGGACATGGCTTGGGTCCCTGAGCTGATCAGCACTGAAGCCAGCAAGCAGCCCCACTACACTTCCAGTTATATGGACAAACACATTCTCTTCTCTTTTGCTGAATCTAGCTTGAGTTGGATTTCTGACATTTGAAAATGGAGAGTCCTAATATAATCCCTAAACTGACTCGATCTCCCACGCCTCCTCTGGGGTGGAGGGTTGCACATTTTTATAATCCCTAACCTGACTCAATCTCCCACACCTCCTCTGGGGTGGAGGGTTGCACATTTTTTAATCCCTAACCTGACTCGATCTCCCATGCCTCCTCAGGGGTGGAGGGTTGCATATTGTGTTGTCCTCTCTTGGAGCACTTATGGAGTGATCAGCACATTCTCTGGTATTCTTTTTTTCTTTAAAGAGACAAGGTCTCACCCTGTTGCCCAGGGGGCAGTGCGATCATAGCTCACTGCAGTCTTGACCTCCTGGGCTCAAGCAATCCTTTTGTTTTAGCCTCCTGAGGAGCTGAGACTACAAGTGTGCACCCACCATGCCTGGCTAATTTTTAAATATTTTGTAGAGACAAGGGTTTCACTATGTTGCTTAAGTTGGTCTCGAACTCTTGGCCCTAAGCGATCCTCCCACCTCAGCCTCCCAAAGTGCTGGGATGACAGGCATGAGCTACGTACCCGGCCGTGTAGTCTCTCTTTCCTGCTACCTGCTTTTGTTACCTGAAATCTGGCTCCTTCCTTCAGGACACTAGTTCCCCTGCAGCCCTCTCAGAAGGGTGGAGTTTTCCCCCTCACCTTCATGTACCTGAGGGCCGAGCTGCCGACACCTGTCCTCACTACTGTGCCTAACAGTCTACTGGCTGCTGCCCCAATGCTTACTGAAGACCTCAGCTGAAGGCTCATTGACTCTCTCTGCCCAATCCTAGCCACTGTACCCAGCTATTTCAACATCCACATGGATGATTCTTCCAATGCCCTGGTCTCCATCACTTTAGCCGCCTTACACCTCATTATCACAGGTCACCATGTCACAATATCCAAAATCTCAAGTTCAAGCATGCCACTCTGACCATCATCTTTTACGCTTACAGCTCACTGACTCTACCAACCACAGTGTCTTTGACCTTGATATTGCTAACGTATGGGGTCCCCGTATTCTAGATTCTATGATCCCTCATCATAATTTCACTCCCCTGAAAATACCCTAAATCCCTTTGTCTGTGTTTTCTTGCATGATACTCACCATACCTTATTTTTTCTATTGATGACGTCTTTACACTGGGAGCTGTTTCTCAGATCCCTTTCTCTGAAAGGTTCAGAGTTAGATTTGGCCAACAGTGAAAGTGTGCGAGATTTGGGAGTCCAGGTGAAACAGCAGTCATTATTCTGAAGGTTGTCATTGATGAGAGGTAGACACCCAGGCTGGTGTCTGTCATTGGTTAGGGGTAGACACAGGAGCACCAGAGATTCCAGGGTGCACTCCCTCTTTCCCTCACTGGGACTTTCTTCCTAACTGCTGCTCTACTGACCAACAGTGACCTCAGGCCCATCTCCAGGTACTTTGATGTGAACTTGCAGAGCAGCGGCACTCTTCTATGAACTTTGACCCCATCCCCTTTTGCAGTTCGCTTTCAGCAACTGAATGTGGCTAGCTTCCACATAGCCTGCAGTTCCAAGCCATTCTCCAGCACAGGCCTGTTTGGTGGCTTTTCTCTGATCCTTCAGTTCCATATTTGGATTCTTACTTCCTTGGCTCCTCCTACAATTGTGTAAGTTCTAATTGCTAGAATAAGCTCCTTATTCCACAATACTCACCTTGTTCAATCTCAGTGATTTGCTTTTCTTTGGGCTTGCCCCAGATAGACCGAATATTGCTGGAGAAAATACACAACCCTACTGACTGATTACACTTTAGTTAATAACAGCATAGTAGTCATCCAATTTTGTCTGTGTAGACTCTTTCCTTTTTCTGTAAGTAATAACGCACGATCTTGCTGGAGGAAGTCTCCAGACTCCACTGAACACAGTCTGGGGGCTATTCTCCTTTGACTCAGTCTGGCCAATCAGTTACTCTCTCCTTGGAATCAGGATGCAGAGCAATGGAACCCTTTCATCCTAACAGCTACAATCTATGACTGCTGTCCATGAGTTCCTGCTACCGAGAACTCTGCTCCTTCAGCTTTTTCCTTGACCATGTGAACTACTCTTCATTCTTCCAGTAGATTTGTTGTTGAACTTAACCAGAGTCCAAGTCTAAGGCTTGCCTGCTTTATCCATTGTCATCCCAGTGCTGGACAGAATAGAGTCAAAGCTATAGACCTGTGACACACCAGGAGAGACCTTCCCTTCCCTCAGGCTGATACTGAATGAAGGATCAATCTTCCCTAGGCTCTCCTTACCATATCATCATGGCATGCTTTCCTAGCATTCACAATACTCAAGACCCAGAAATGTTTCAGAATAACAAGATCTCATTGAATCACCTGGGAAAGAGCCTTGGACCCAACACATTAGCTTTCCAATTGTTTTCTTTGATACGTCCCAGATCTGTGAACTTGCACAAGCCACTCCCATTCTGCTTTTTTTTTGAGACAGAGTCTAACTCTGTCACCCAGGCTGGAGTGTGGTGGCGCAATCTCGGCTCACTGCAACCTTCACCTCCCAGGTTCAAGCGATTCTCCCACCTCAGCTTCCTGAGTAGCTGGGATTACAGGTGTGTGCTACCACGCCCGGCTAATTTTTGTATTTTTAGTAGAGACCGGGTTTCGCCATGTTGGCCAGGCTGGTCTTGAACTCCTGACCTCTGGTGATTCGCCCGCCTAGGCCTCCCAAAGTGCTGGGATTACAGGTATGAGCCGCCGTGCCTGGCCTCCACTCCCATTCTCCTAAGTGCAGGATACTACTGCTGTAAAATGAGTATAGAGATACACTTTGAGATTAGTTGCGGGATCCTGGGTAAATGAATCTCTCGAGGTGTACGAGTGCTCAAGATCTATAATTCTGTGACTTTCACTAAGGTCTTCATCATAAATGCGGTGACATTTTAGCATCTGCTGTAGTGTCATTTATAATACTGAAAAATTCTGGGAAAACCTGAATAACCACCAATAAAGGATAAATTTGGATGTACACACATAATGGGCCATTTGGTGGTAGCTAAAAAATCATGTTTTAGAAGGATTCTTAATGATGTGGAGAAATAAGTTAAAATAAGAGAAAAATACAATTTTTTTATATACAAAGTGGTCCCAGAACAATGTGGGAGGAAGGGAACATATGAAAATATCAAGGTGATTATTTGGAGGTGGCAGGGTTGTTAATCATTTTTTCCATTCCATATACTTGTCTCTGTGTTTTAACATTTTTACAATGAATATGTGTGACATATACTATAAGAAAAAAGAACTGAAAAACATTTTGAGATACCTGATCTATATATTCTAAATTATATGCCTTATACATGTTTATGTCCTTTAACTATATAAATTTCATTTTGGAGATTTACTATCAGACAGTAATTCAAATTATAGAGTATGCTATAATACACAGATGTTAATGTAACATTCTGTGTAATAGTGTAAAATTGAAAACGGCCTAATAATGCAGGAATGCTCAGAGAAGGATACACCATCTAATTAAAATCAAAGGTGGACTTTTAAAATTGCGTATATGAAGTCTGTAATAACAAAGAAAGTTTATGAAGTAATGTTAAGTTAGAAACAATAAAATTATATTCTGATGATGGCTATGGCATTTGAAACAAACAAAAATAATACATTGAAATAATCTGGAATAAAGAAAGGTAATTATTTTGGGTGGTGAGACTTCAGGTAATTATAAAATATGACTTGGCTTTTCTACGCTTGCACCAACGTAATAAATAGTCGTTATTTATGTAAACAGGAAAAAAGTACAATTATTATTATTATTTTTCTGCAGTGAAAACAGTTATTTTACGACAGTAATCTTTATTTTAGGTCAACATTCAGACATACAAGACGGAGATCACCATGCGAAACCAGCCTGGCCCTTAGATGTGTGTGCTTGAGCCAGGATCAGCCAGAGTCTGACAGCGCTTGCACCCCAACACAGTCAGATTCCAGACGCCAGTGACAAACCCAGAGAAAGGACAACCAGCTTCCATGCATTTGCATTTAATTTTTAAAAACAATACATATTTCAGTGTTAACTTCTTCCCCTCACCTGGCTTGAAACATTTTCCCCATTTTCCAGGGAAATAAAATCTACCAAAAGGTGCCACCTACAGGACCCCGGGCCCAGCCCCTTCTGGAGGGTGGTGCTGTGTGGACTCCTCTGGGGCCAGGACAGGGCCCCTTCCTGGGCTCCCCTTCAGATGCAGTTTTGCCACTGATTGTATCTGTTGCTTAGAAAATCGTCTTTAATGTTTCAAGTGAATTGTTCCAGTCACCTCCTAGATTTCACACCGGGACACACACCTGGGTCAGGTGAGCATGACAGAGCCCCCAGGATGGGCACCTGACTCTGCAGACCAGAGGCCAGTGCCGGTGGGGGCCATGGCAGTGCCCTGGGCACACACACTCTGCACACAGTGGGCTCAGTGGTTCCTTCTGTGCACCTGCCAGGAAAGCTCCTGAAGGTCCCTGCCCGACTTGTCAAGAAACCAGAGGCTGTTTTAGAGCCACGTTTTATTGTACTTGTTGCTTCACCGCTGGACAGCAGCATGACACGCTTTGTGCGTGATATATACATATACATACATGTACACACACGGACACACCACAGCCCACACTCACAGCATGTGACGACGCGAACCGTTGCTGGTAAGGACAGTAAAAATGTAGCTTTTGCCAATTCCACAGGAGGATGACTCACAACCAAAATAACAGACACAGGTCAGTCCTGCGCCACACTATTTGGGTTCCCAGCTCCAAATACTGGGAAAGAGTGAGATCAGTCACTTCGTGTCCCCTCATGAGATGTCCTCACAGTAGGATGCACTGAGCCAGAGCTAAGGGAGGGCGGACAAGCCCCACGTTGAACTCTGCCTGCAGCACCCGGACCCTCCGGGGCAGCCTGCATGCTGGTGCCCCTGCAGCACAAGGCTCGCCCGGAACAGAATGCCCTGGGTTCGGCAGGGCAACGGGTGCCACCACTGGCAACACGTAGCACCTGAGAGCAGCCTCGACTGCGTGAGGCTCCAGGGCCTTCCCTGGATGGCAGCAGCTGACGTGGAGATGAAGCTTCCTGCTGGGCACGTGCATATGCCAGTTTCTTTTCCTAATAAGTCCGCACTGGGTGCTGGCTGCATTAACTGAACATCAGAGAACTAGGAAAGTTCACAAACACTGAGCAGTAGTATCTAAAGCAGTTTAAAAATAAAGCCAAAAGGAAGACCAAAAAAATCCCATATCACTAAGTGGAGACAAATCTACATACGAGCAGCTGCCTTGAAAGGGCCGGCGGGGCCGCTCCCGTGACTTCTGCAGGTTGGAAGCAGTCAGTGCTGCCTGGACCCCCTTGTGAACCGAACATGCCTCAAAACACAATGACCCCAGCAGGCCCCTGGCAGCACCCAGCAGCAGCGTCCAATGGGACGTTCTGTGCCTACGGCCACAGTGGCTCACAGCATCATCCGCAGCCTAAGAGTGAGGAGTCAGGGTCCTGTCACTGCCACCAGCAGGCAGGGTGCTGGGGGCATTCTGATCTGTTAGCATGTAGACAAGGAGGCGCGTAAGCTGCCCCCGGGGACTCACCACCTCTTTTAATTAATAGGGAAACAGTCCACTCAAGAAAAAGAGAAAACCTGGGAGGTTTTTTTTCCTGAATTAAGACAAGGCCTTAAAACCAACAGGGCAGAACACCAGAAATGGTTTTGCTTCCAGGTCAGGCAGTGGGAGGAACTCGAGGCCCCGAGTGTCTGGGCTTCCTGGGGGCCTTTTTTTTTTGAGACGGAGTCTCACTCTGTTGCCCAGGCTGGAGTGCAGTGGTGCGATCTCGGCTCACTGCAAGCTCTGCCTCCTGGGTTCACACTATTCTCCTGCCTCAGCCTCCCAAGCAGCTGGGACTACAGGTGCCCGCCACCACGCCCGGCTTTTTGTATTTTGTTTAGTGGAGATGGGGTTTCACCGTGTTAGCCAGGATGGTCTCTATCTCCTGACCTCGTGATCCACCCGTCTCGGCCTCCCCAAGTGCTGGGATTACAGGCATGAGCCACCGTGCCTGGCCCCTGGGGGTCTTATAATCACAGTCACCGCTGTGAGAATTGTCATGGCTATGATTTATTTAGGTTTTACAAATTCTGCAGGGACTGGGTTCCACAAACCTTCAGACCTGCTCCTCTTTCCCACCCTACCCCACCCTTTGCGGGGAGCTGCATGGTTCTAAAAAATGGTCCACTGGACTCTGTAACTGAAAAGCCACCTGACAAGCGGCCCACTCTGATGGGTACCAAAGGGCCTTGGAGTATTCTAGCCACAGAGCTGTGTGCAGGCCCAACAGAAGGCCTGGTGGGGCTGAGCCAGGCCCCCCGATGAGCGGCTTTCTACTTTAGGTCCAAGCTTAGAACCTGGCTCTTGGCCAATCTGGGGAAAAATAACTCACTTCCTAAACTACATCTACAAAAATCGCAAAGGCTGAGTACAGCCGGCATCTCAGGCTGAGCTTGCTGCTGTGTTGAGTGGCATGGAGGCACCCCACCGTCTCGCTGCCTCACGTTTCAGGATGGGCCAAACAATGAATTTCTTATTCTTTTAGGAGAGGTCTGATTTTGACAAATTATTTCTAATTTAATATCACAGTGCGTAGCTCTCCTCTCATCAAAGGTCTTCATGATGATTTCAGGGAGAAAAACAAAGAAAAGTGGTACAAACAAAACTGCCCCAGGACCTGGTGCTGGCAGTCAGCTCGTCACCTACATGGGAATCTGCAGTAGGGGTCAGCTGGGGGCCCTCAACCAGCACCCCGCTCCTAAGCATGTCCAGATTTGTCCTCACATCCATGTCCCTTCTGGCAACTTCCTGGTCAACCTCAACCTACCCCTCTGCACAGCCTTGGGTGGGCTGCTGGGGGCAACGAGTGAGCTGGGGCCACGAGTCAGCAGGCAGGCTGGGAAAAGGGGCCTCAGGAGGCTCATTTGGTTGGTCCGAGCCAGAGCCACCACACACAGCCTCTTCCTCAGCTTCATCTCTACTGAGAACCCTGCAGCTCTGCAGCGGCCACCATGGACGTTCTGCAGAAACCAGGCCCACTGGAGTCTGCAGCATGGGGCCAAAGGCAGGCCCAGCATATCCCGTGAGTCACAGAGTGGGGGCAGCTCTGAGCCCTTGGCCAGCACAGGCACATCAGACCCGTTTCCCCTACTCCTCTACCCAGGGCACCACCAACAAGGTCTAGGACAGACAAAAGACTGACTTCCAATGGTCCACACGTGGATTCCGTGGTCTGGCTGCTGGCCTCCCAGGGACCCAACCCTCCTGAGCCAGAGGGGTCCCTCTGGTCCAGTCAGTCCTTCCTCCAGGGACGTAACGAATCTGGCTCTGCCTGAATCATCGATGACAGGGCAAAGGCAAGTGGGGCAGATGGGAGCTCTGGGAAACACGGGAGGAGGGGTCTTGGAAGAGCCCCCGTTCCCAGCGGCTGGGTGCTCACACATGGATGATCTGCTGTCCTCTGACTGTGGCTTATCGGGCTGGTGCTACCATCTGTGGTTGTAAAAGTCCAAAGAGGGCTACGGAAAGGAAAGGTGGGCTGGAAGGAATGTGGAGAATGACCCCAGGACAGGGGAGGAGGAGACTGGCCCCCATCAATCCAGCTCACAGCCAGGAAAAGTGCAGGAAGACAGACAAACAACCCCAACGCGGGCGAAGGACACACCTCCAAGGACCGGAGCTGCAGAGTCCACGTGACAAGGAGACCCAGGATAGACACACTGTGCGGAGGACGCGGTGTCAACCTTGGAAGGGGCCTCCTATGCTTTCCACACCAAATTCCCCCACGGGAGAAACCCAGCCACAAGGCCCGGGAAACCACAGACCGCAAGCCAACTGTGCCCAGCACAGACACCAAGGAATGACAGTGATGCCGGTGACGCCAGGAGGACACGGCCCCTGGATGCATCATTGGCTGTATGATGATTGGTGTGTCTGTAGCCTCCCTCTCGTCAGACTGCAGCCTCGGGGGACACGTAGAACTCTGTCTCCTCGCCCTCAGGGGCCTTGAGCTTACACTTCCCGCAGCACAGCAGTGGTTGAAGCAGCACCACAGACAGCAGCAGCAGTAGCAGCAGGTGAGGAGGCTGCAGAAGACAAACAGGGCCTTGGCCCACCCGCTGGACAGCACGAGGTAGGTGTTCATGTTCTCTTCCCCAAACTGTTCGGCCATGTAGAGCCCCAGCGAGCCGTAGTTGTCGTAGATGTTCCTTTTTGTGGTGTCCGTCAGGATGGCGTGGGCCTTGTTGATCTCCTTAAACTTGTCTGCGGCCTCTGGGTTGTCAGGGTTCTTGTCAAAGTGATATTTCAAGGCAAGTTTCTGATAGGACTTCTTAATGTCATCTGAGGTTGCATTCTTGTCCAGCCCAAGAACGTGGTACAATGATTCCCCAGAGGTAGACAGTGAGCGCTGTCTCTGGTCTGCCCTGTTAGGCTAATCTGCCCGTCCGCCTGCCCTCCAGCCGGCTCCATGGCTCCTGCTTCCCGCTCTGCAGTGCTGCTGGGCAGCGGCCAACACACTCCTCAGCCTGGAGACCCCAGGTGGCAGCCGCAGTGGCGACGGCAGAGGGCGCGGGTGCAGCACTCGCAGTGGCAGCGGAGATGCCGCAATTATTTTAAAATAAAAAAATAGCTGCTCTATGAAAGGGAGATTGATGAGTTGAGTTTCTCTCTTCCTGGGGTTGGGTGGGGACAGGACTGATAAACTGCTGTCCTTATTCAAGGGCCTCAAGGCCCTACCCCCAGAGTAGAGGCTCCCCCGTCCCGAGTTGTCACGTAAAACAAATTCCCACCAGCCAGATGCAGCCTGGGCCCCTGAAAGCTCAGCTCAGGATGTGGGTCTCTCCTAGGGTTGCTGGAGATCTTCAGGGAGATAGGGAGTGGCCTTCTCTCAGCACTTTCTTGCCCAGCCTGCCCCAGCCACAAAAGTCCCCTGTCAGGTTCATTACCACCTTCTCCTATTCCTTTCCTGTGAATGCTTCCGTCAGCAGTTTTTTTGGTAGTGATGATGGTGATGGGTGATAATATAGCTTCCCAAGTTCTTATGACAGGCCAATCATGTTACGCAGAGCATTTCCGAGAATCTCACAATGTTCAGTGTGTACACACCTCATGAGACATGCACAGTTCTCCTCATTTTACGGAGGAGAAAGCTGAGATTTAGAGATAAACTGATTTCCTCCAGATTACATTGACAGTTACTGGCAGATCTGACTGACTAGCTCCAAGTCCTTGCTCTTAACCCTGTCTTGATGTCTTAACCCTCCACTTGAACTCTAGCCTGTAATGCTGTCTTCTCCTTCTGCAGGAACCAGCCCATTATTTAAGGTGGACATGACTTTTTTTTTTTTTTTTTCCCCAGGCTGGAATGCAGTGGTGCGATCTCGATCTCAGCTCATTGCAACCTCTGCCTCCCGGGTTCAAGCAATTCTCCTGCCTCAGCCTGCTGAGTAGCTGGGATTACTGGCATGCGTCACCATGCCTGGCTAATTTTTGTTTGTTTTTGTTTTTTTGTTTTTTTTGAGACTGAGTTTTGCTCTTGTTGCCCAGGCTAGAGTGCAGTGGTGCGATCTCGGCTCACCACAACCTCCACCTCCCGGGTTCAAGCAATTCTTCTGCCTCAGCCTTCCTGAGTAGCTGGAATTACAGGCATGCACCACCATGCCCAGCTAATTTTGTATTTTTAGTAGAGATGGGGTTTCTCCATGTTGGTCAGGCTGGTCTCGAACTCCTGACCTCAGATGATCCGCCCGCCTCGGCCTCCCAAAGTGTTGGGATTACAGGCGTGATCCACTGCGCCTGGACTGTTTTTTTTTTTTTTGAAATGGAGTCTTGCTCTGTCGCCAGGCTGGAGTGCAGTGGTGCGATCTTGGCTCACTGCAACCTCTGCCTCCTGGGCTCAAGTGATTCTCCTGCCTCAGCCTCCCGAGTAGCTGGGACTACAGGCATGCACCACCACACCCAGCTAAGTTTTGTATTTTTAGTAGAGACGGGGTTTCACCATGTTGTCCAGGATGGTCTCGATCTCTTAACCTCGTGATCAGCCCGCCTCGGCCTCCCAATGTGCTAGGGTTATAGGCATGAGTCACTGCGCTGGGCCTAATTTTTTAGTTTTAGTAGAGATGGGGTTTCGCCATGTTGGCCAGGCTGGTCTCAAACCCCTGACCTCAAGTGATCTGCCTGCCTCGGCCTCTCAAAGTGCTGGGATTACCAGCATGAGCCACTGTGCCCGGCTTGGACATGACTTTCTTATATCATTCTCCAGCCATCATTCTCCAGGTACCCTTCTTCCCGTACCTCCCTGAGATCTGGGGCAGCAGTTTCGGTAGCGTGTGTGTGTGTATGTGTGTACACCTCTGTATTTCATATACACACTTCAATTACAGCTTCCCATTATCCACTGAATGGCATTTAAAGGATGAAATTGAAGTGACTTGGACAAAAGTCATAAAGCTTCTGTGCACAAAATACATATTTGTTGTTGTCTGTATAGGTGTCTCGTGGGCAGAAGGTGCCCGACTTTTCCCTGTATCAGCCTGCGGCACCTCAAGGAGTGCCTGGCACGTCACGTGGACTCAATAAAAATTTTCTAAATAAATGAATGAAAGAAAAAACATGAATATTTTAATGATATCAGAATCTTAAAGTTTCAGTTTCTTCATCTGTAAAATAGGTATGATTATTTTCTCTCCCACTAGATTGAAAGCTTCTTAAGGGTGGGGAATGGATTGTATTCCGGGTCATGTCCCTAATACCAGGCGCACTGCTAGGGACATAGGACGTACTCAATCAAAGTCAACTGGCCAAAGTGAATTCCCTGAAACTCCCAGGAGAGGTCTGAGAATGGAAGAAGCAAGGCCTAGAACATGCCCTGGACCCACCTTCCTTCCTTCCTCCCTCCTTCCCTCCCTCCCTGCCTCTCTTTCTCCCTTTCTCCCTTCTTTCCCTTCCTTCCCTTTCTTCCCTTCCCTCCCTTCCCTCCCTTCCTTTCCTTTCTTTCTTTCTTCCTTTCTTTCTTTCTTTATTTGCTTTCTTTCGACGGAGTCTTGCTCTGTTGCCCAGGCTGGAGTGTACTGGTGCAATCTCTGCTCACTGCAACCTTCACCACCTGGGTTCAAGCAATTCTCCTGCCTCAGCCTCCCGAGTAGCTGGGATTACAAGCATCCACCACTGCCCCTGGCTAATTTTAGTATTTTTTTTTTTTTTTTTTTTTTTAGTAGCGACGGAGTTTTACCATGTTGGTCAGGATGGTCTTGAACTCCTGACCTCAGGTGACCCACCTGCCTCAGCCTCCCAAAGTGCTGGGATTACAGGCGTGAGCCCCTGGGCCCAGCTGCCCTGCACATTTCTTAGAGAAGAACATTTTGGTGTTAAATTATTGAAATGAATTGTATTATCTGCCCCCTTACTGCAGAGTCTCATGTGCAAAGTCCAGGGAAAAGTGATCCCTGGAACCCAAAACCAAGCCTTCTGGATCCCAAAGCCAATTTCCTCATTCCTACTGGTTTCCTCTTTATTCTGCCTCCATTAAAATGTCAGATGCCTCCAGTGTGATCATTATCTCACTGCTTATTATCAGGGATAAGCAGAGGTTCACTGAGTGCAGGTAGAAGGCATAGGATTAACACCTGGAAGGGGGCCTGCTTCAGGAGTTGGAAGAAACGCCTGCCAAACCTCACCTGTCAGCCAGGGCCACGTGGCCAGAAGCTGTTTTCTGAGCTCACCTAGGCATTAGCACCTTGGTTGTTGACCCCTGGGAGGGGATTTCTTAAAAGTACCTTGCAACCGTTTTATCCCTCTGCCATTATTTTTTTTCCAGGGGTGAGAGGAGAATTCTGCC
Source organism: Pongo abelii (assembly GCF_028885655.2). Classification (NCBI taxonomy): domain Eukaryota; kingdom Metazoa; phylum Chordata; class Mammalia; order Primates; family Hominidae; genus Pongo; species Pongo abelii. Next base: position 25,327,341 of record NC_071992.2, read on the forward strand.
CCCATAGCTTGTCAACATCTCTTCAGCTTGGTGGCCCACCCAGTCCACCCAGCAGAGTGGCCTGCCCCACACCAGTGGCTCGCATGGGCCTTCTTATCTCCTTGGCCCAGCTGAATCTTGGTGAGGTGGTAGCGAGTTATGATTTGGGTGTCCTGGAGGAGCCAGCTTCCAGGGTAGCATCAATTGCTGGGAGGGGTCTGTGGTCTGGAAGTCACATGTAGAGGTATGCAGCAAAGCCAGGTCAAGGCAAACACTATTGCCTTGGAGTTGCCTGAAGGGGTAATCTGCGTGGTAGGAGGGTGTGGGAGGAAATGGGAGTAGTGGCCCCGCCCATTTCACCTTGGTGCCAGGGTGGAGTTCACAGACTAATTACAGGTGAAGGAGCTTAAGGCTTTCTGCATTGCTTTCTTCCTCCTCTGTCTGCCTCACCTTCTCCTTCAGAACCACCAGGACCTACAGCAGTCCCATGGTGCTCTCCAGTCTCAGGGGTGGTGGCCAGCGTGGTGTCCCGGTGCTTTACCATGTCTTTCTACTATGTTTTCATTGTTTCTTTTCCTGCCCCATCTTGGTGCCCAGTAAGCCTACCCCCCCATTACAAAAATAACTACAACAAAATTTAATATTGATGAGGCACGTCAGGCATGCAGTATTTTATTACATTGTCAAACCACGTGGATTGGGTATGTCATGCCCATTTTATAGTAGGGGAAATTGAGCCTTGGAGAAATTGAGAAACTTGTCCAAGGCCACCCAGCTGGTAAGTGGCTGGCCAGAGCCCCAACCCACACCTGCCCATGTGGGCCTGCTTCAAGGTCTGGATCACTGTGGCATCTTCCCAACTCAAATCCACCAGTTCTTCATTCCATCAGTCAGCCCTCCCAATCAGCAAGTGACCACAGAATACCACCATGGGCCTGGGCACTTGAGGGGACATGAAAGAAGGCCAAGCCATGGCCTCTGCCCAAGAGGAGCTGAGGAGCTGGCTGAGGAGACAAGACAAACACCCATAGAGCAGTGAGGGAAGAAGCCAGACGGTGCTGAGATGATTCGATTTGCATTTGATGGCTACAAAGCTGGAGTCAGAGACTTAGCTTCACACACATCCCCTGTGTGAATGCTGCCAAGCCACTGCCCTTCTCTAGCTCTCAGTTTCCCTGTCTGCAAAATGAGGGGGTTGTCCTAGAAGATTGTACGTATACAAATCATACTTGCCTGTGATCAAGGGAGCATACCCCTCTTAACGGGAAAGTGGAGAAACTGAGGCCCTGGGATTAAGACTGTCCCAGAAAGTAACTGGAGCAAAGCCAGAAAAGAAAACCAAACCGAGATTTGACCCATAGGAGAAAATCGTTGTGTTGCTAAGAATAGGACTCCACACCCAAGAGCAAGCCCTGTGAGCCCTGGGAGCCCTGTGAGTTGTGGAAGAGACTCACTGACTTCTCAATGCTTTTGTGCCTGACAAAGCCCTGAGGGCGTCATCCTGGTGTGGATTTCCCTTGGTTCTTGGGCACTCAAGGAGAAGCAAATTGGTTGATTCTGATCCTTTCACTGCCAGGGTGCTGCAGGGTACCCTGGGAGCAACCAGGCTCCCATGAGCCATTTCTAAGTCATTTTCCTTAGAAACAGGAAACAGTGTTCAGGTTTGGAAGAGTGACTGAAACGAGACACCGAGAGGTTGGGGGGTTCGAGGATGGGCTTCATCTGTCCGGCTGTTTTTCCTTCAAGGCAACTGGATGCAGATGCACACACAGCTCGCAGTGTGTCCTAAAGAAGGAGGCATTTGTATTGGCTACACAGAGAGGAGATCTAGAGTGGTTTTTTGCATTCTGTTGTTGCAAAGTCCTGTTCTTAGCTGTATTGCCTGTTTCTTCCAGGCTGACACAGGCCTGCTGATCCAGGATGAGTGTGTTTTAAAGTTGGATGAATGTCACTGCCACTCCTTGCCATGTTTCATAACAATAATTGGTTATGGTGCCGGCTTAAATGTGCACAGCATAAAACCACTTCCACAACACTTCACAAACATTTCCTCGACTTGTATGTAATTGGAGCAAGATGGGATATGCTTCATAATGTCCATTTCACAGATAGGGACATTGAAATTCATGATGTTTTTTTCCACCAAAAAAGGTCTGTTCATGATAAAAATCTTTACCTAAATTCTATGGGTGAAGACATTCTCTATCACTTGAGGAACAGACATCCATATAGTACGGGATTGAGAGGTGAAGCCAGCTGGATTTCCTAGGTCGAGTGGGGACTTGGAGAACTTTCTTACAAGAGGATTGTAAAATGCACCAATCAGCGCTCTGTAGCTAGCAAGAGGATTGTAAAATGCACCAATCAGCGCTCTGGAAAACACACCAATCAGTGCTCTGTAGCTAGCAAAAGGATTGTAAAATGCACCAGTCAGAAGGATTCTAAAAGCAGCCACTCTCGGGGAGGATTGAGAAAAGGGCATTCTGATAGGACAGAAACGGAACATGGGAGGGGACAAATAAGAGAATAAAAGTTGGCCACCCCCCCAGCCAGCAGTGGCAACCCACTCGGGCCCCTTCCATGCTGTGGAAACTTTGTTCTTTCACTCTTCACAATAAACCTTGCTAATGCTCACTCTTTGGGTCCGTGCCATCATTAAGAGCTGTAACACTCACCGTGAAGGTCCACGGCTCCATTCTTGAAGTCAGTGAGACCATGAACCCACTGGCAGGAACCAATTCCGGACACAGTATGATACCCAGGTGATAGAGGTGAACTCAAATGACCCTTCCTATCTTCCTAAGTCCCATGATCCCATATTAACTCTTTTCTTTCATCTTGTTTTCCCTCTTTGATCACTTTATACCCAAAGTCATTCTCTACATGAACTTTCACTCTCCACACCAGCTAAAGATCTGGTAGACCCAGGGCTTTCTATACCTAAAACCCTGTTCTCCTCCCAGCTTAGGACAGAAACAATAGGAGGGCGGGCTACATGCACCTTGTCTCTTATAACAGCATAAATTTATATGTGTGAGATGCTCTCAGCTTTTATAAAGTCAAAAAAAAGCTGACAAGCATGACTTCATACTTGAGATCGGGGGTGGGAAGGGCAGTCATTTCTTAAAACACTTACTGTGCCAGGTATTTTGCATAGAGTAACCCATTTATAATCTCAGGGACTGCCCCGCCCGGGAGGTTTTATTACTCCGCAGATGAGTAAAGCAACTTGCCCAAGGTCACTCAGTTAATAAGTCAGATCTGGGATTTCAAAACAGGTCCATGTATTCTTAACCACTACACCCTGCAGCTGTGGAAGAGCGGGACTCGAACTCCAGCTTCCTCACCGTTCATCCAGCACCTTTTTCACGATCAGGGCTCCCCATTCTGAAGTTTATCTTTGTGCTATCTCTAAAAGAAGGCCTTTGTCAGTGCGCACTGCAAATAAGATCAGATGAGCACTGGGGCAGGCTGAATAATGCCTCCCTCCAAAGATGGTCTCATGCTAATCCCTGGAACCTGTGTCTGTTACTTTATATGGCAATAAGGACTTGCAGGTGTGACTAAATTAAAAATCTTGAGATGGGGGACTATCCTGGATTATTTGGGTAGGTTCTAAAGGTAATCACAAGGGTCTTTATAAGAGGGAGGCAAGAAGGTGAAGGAGGAAGTAAGAGGTGTGAGAATGAAAGCAAGAGGTTGCAGTGATGGCAGTCATGGCTGGAGTCCAGGTGCCTCCGGGAACTAGGAGAAAAAGAAAACACTCTCCCCTGGAGTCCCAGGAAGCAATCATCTGGGTGGTTGATTTCTGCTCAGTGAAACTGATTTCTGACTTCTGGCCTCCAGAACTCCAGTAAGAGAATCAGTTTGTTATTTTAAGCCCCCAATTTGTGCTAATTTGTTAGGGTAGCCATAAGAAACCAATATAAGTACTATTTACCTACCCAGGGGATTAAACTATTTAAAGTGCTTAAATGTATCCTTTTGTATGTAAATAACGTCCAGTAATTCACTGTAAGCAGAAGCCATGATTGTTCTTAGGCTGGCTCTTGGGTATTTGAATTAAAATGTATCTTGTTACTCATTAAAGCCAAAGCTATACTACGTCAGGCTTTGCAAGCCTAATTTTTGTTTGTTTGTTAAGACAGAGTCTCCCCCTGCCACCCAGGCTGGATTTGGAGTGCAGTGGTGTGATCTTGGCTCGCTGCAACCTCCGCCTCCTGGGTTCAAGCAATTCTCCTGCCTCAACCTTCCGAATGGCTGGGCCTACAGGCATGCGCCAACGCCCAGCTAATTTTTTGTATTTTTAGTAGAGATGGGGTTTCACCATGTTGGCCAGGCTGGTCTTGAACTAGTGACCTCAGGTGATCCACTTGCCTCGGCCTACCAAAATTCTGGGATTACAGGCGCGAGCCACCTTGCCCGGCCTGCAAGCCTACTTTTTATTGGAGATATGAAAGTTTTGTTCATGTACAGTATTTGAAAGTAAGAAATTTAAAATCTCTATACCAAACGTCTACTAATATTCAATGCATCAGTGAAGGAAATATACTTTAATACATGCGACAAGCACTAATATTCTTAGCAAAGTGGAAAAAATTCATAAATTAATTGGTATCACCTTTGTGGTCAATTCCATTCTGTTGAAGAATTATTCAGTCATATATTTCTGTCTTGAGTAGAGAGGTATACGTAGAAATATATATATCTTTTGGGCACATAATATAATTTATCAACTTCATATGCATTATATATATATCACTTATTCTAAGTTTTGTAACAAGGCAAACGTATCAACTATTAGCTATGGGACCTGGTGTGTAGATGGAAAGAAAGTTTTTCTCATTATTCTCTCAAAAACAGTTAGCATGTGGGTTTCAGCCTCAAAAGATTTCTTGAATGTATTTGTGCTCTTTGGGTAATTTTTGTTCTTGAAAACGATGTTTATTATACATATTATTTTGTTGAAATTACCACTGACTACACAAATTACTATTTATAATAATGACTGTTTTGATTGTAAACTTTGTGCCCATGAACATGGGTTTGAACAATGTATTCCAAAAATCTAATTGACACAGGCTAAGGTGCAAGTCATGGCTATCACTAGGTATTGACCCACGTGCTTTCCAATATGCCTATGAAAGTTTTCACCGGACTTCATTTAATAGTTGGCTAAATGGTAAAGCACAATCAGTAGATCCTGAGAATGGTGTTTACCCTTCTTTTGCTGATGACAGGACCGCCGAGCTTTGCTGAGGCACCATGCTGGGACTTAAAGAAGTATCTTGGCCGGGCGTGGTGGCTCACCCCTATAATCCTAGAACTTTGGGAGGATGAGACAGGAGGATCAATTGAGTCAAGGAGTTCAAGACCAGCCTGGGCAACAGAGTGAGACTCTGTCTCTATAACAAATTTTTAAAAAATTAGTCAGGTATGGTGACATGCATGTATAGTCTCAGCTACTTGGGAGGCTGAGGTGGGAGGATCACTTGAGCTCGGGAGGTGGAGGTTGCAGTGAGCCATGATTGCGCCACTCACTCTAACATAGGTGACAGAGTGAGACCCTGTCTCAAAAAACAAAAACAAACAAACTAAAAGAAGTATCAGCTGCTATACCTCTGGAATGACAACATACACAGAATACAAATGTAAATATAAAACATAGAATATAAATTATGAGTTTTAGTTGAGTAACACTGACTTGGAATTGGAAGAACATTTGCAGACATCAGTAATGGGGGAGTAGAAAAGGTGAGAAAGAAACCTTAGGTCAATTAAGAGAATACACTCTGCAAATTAGGGGTGGATCCTTGGGTTAATCTGCAGCCTGCAGTCGTACCCTGCTAGAAGCAGCTTCGATGCCACTGAAGTTAATCTTGGGTCCCAGTAAATATCTTCTCTCCTCTGTATTATCCACTGTCCAAGACATATGTAAATACTGCCAGATATATTTTTAAAAGGCCCAGGTGCTAGCGTGTATAGGTTGACATTAATGTACTCCCAGAATGCCCAGGCATGGTATGGGGTGGCCACTCTATGGTTCCTGTTTTCTTAGACCGAAGACCACTCCTGTGGAACATTTATTATTAGCCTAGGCCAGTGTGAACAGACGGGGTGCATTTTAGGACTCAGTTTATCTGTTTTGTTTGGGGTTGGTGCTAATTTGGAATAAGCATACCATTCATGATCTGTATCACATAATTTGGTTTAGAATCTGTCACCTTACCTGTTCCAGTCACTCCCTCTGAATTTGGGGACCCCAAGACCAAGTTTTATTCTTCTGTTGTTTCCACCTCCAGTGCTAGGCCCAGAGGGGCGCACCTTAAATCTGAATCAATCCACAAAGCCCAACGGACTCCAGTGGCAGGGTTTGGTGGGATTTTAATAGCAACCTACAAAAGAAAAGTCAGTAAGATAGGGAATAGGAGTGAATTATTCTTTCCTACTCTCCAAATTTTCAGTGTTGCTCTCATTCCATATTCTCGCCTTGAAATCACTGCTAGAGACTTCCCAAGTCCAAAGGGTAAGAAACTACCTTCAAACCGACTTGGGAAATGTTTAGAGCTGCCAGGGTTGTATGTAAAATTTCCATGGCAATAAACCACTGATACTTTTTTGGTTCTATTCCACCTAGGAAAAACAAAGATCCCCAAAGTCCATTTTGCTCCGAGCTCAGTGGACACAGTTCTGTGACTGTCCGGTGCTATGTGGGTCTGTAGAAGGGCCAGTCATGGGCCATCAAGCTACTCACAGCCAACCACACCCAAGTCCAAGCCTGGCTCTGTTCCCATACACAGAGACAGGATGGGGGCTGATGATCTGGCCTGAAGCCTTGCTCTGTGGCCCTGAAAACGGGGCCTATTTCCTTACCTGAAGATCTGGAAGCAGCAATTTGACAAGAGCACCAACTGCTTTGCCATCGCGTCCCAGTGGGTGTCAGTGGGAAGGCCTAACCAAGGCCTCCCTCCAGTGGCTATCACGGAGACGGGCCAGCAGTTCCCCTCCAGGAGCAAGGGACCCTTCTTACCCTTTTGATCACATTTCCCTCTCTTAAAGGTGCACTGCTCTGGGAAGGGATCATGCCTTGGATCCTACAGTCATGGACCATGGGTGAAACAGGGGCTGTTGACTCTTGACTTCCTAGCCATAACTCTGCCCATTGGACCACCCACCCTCCCTGCTGCTGATCTCCTGGCTCACCCATCAAATCCAACTGCTTTATCTAGAAAATACTTTTCTCTCATTCTCATTTCCCTTTGCTTTCCTCACTCACCTCTGTTTTTGTTTCTGTTTTATTTTGTTCCAGACACCCTTGTCAGGGAAGTAGATCAGGGAGGCCCAAGAGATTGGGCCTGGGTGGGCTGCTATCACTTAAGAACACGTCTGCCTCTGGGGCTCCTCCCTAACAGCTGGCCTCTGGAGCTGGGAGATGCAGCTGCCTGGCAGTCTGCAGAGGCAGATTGTGTTGTTACGTGCTGGTCACTGCCTTGAGCCTTAAACCACAGTCAGCAATGAACCTGGAGGCAGGGCATCTCTGGGGATGATCGACCGCATCTGCTCAGGTTCTTACAGGGCAGGGCAGGCAGAGATGTGTGTTTGGAGCCAGAAAGCCTTCCTGCCAACCTGCCATTTCTCAGTTTCCCTATCTGAACCATCTTCATAAAAACAACTTATGGCTCTCAGAGCAGCACATTTGTAAAAACCTGAAAAACATAAAGAAAAACATCACTCACATTTCTCCCATGAACATTTTCCTGTTTTATGTATCTTTTATGTAACTGAATCACATCGCATATACAATTATGTGTTCCATTTTTAAACAATAAGCTTTCCTTGTTTTAAAAGTAATAATACATGTTTATTATGTGTTATTACATAGAAAATTCAGACACAAAAAAGAAAGGAAAAATGACTCCTTATTGCTCCACTGAGAAATAATAAATATGAATATTATTCTGATACATATCTTTCTGGTCTCTTTAACAAGCATAATATACCAAAAGGAAAAAAAAGCTCAGTAGATTCATACTTTACTTACTTTTTTGTAACTTTCCTTTTTCACATAACTCAGTAGGAACAATTTTTTTTTTGAGATGGGGTCTCACTCTGTTGCCCAGGCTGGAGTGCATTGGCACAGTCTCAGCTCACTGCCACCTCCGTCTCCTGGATTCAAGCAATTCTCCTGCCTCAGCCCCCCGAGTAGCTGGGATTACAGGTGTGTGCCACCACACCCAGCTAATTTTTGTATTTTTAGTAGAGACAGGGTTTCACCATGTTGGCCAGGCTGGTCTTGAACTCCTGACGTCAGGCGATCCACCCGCCTTGGCCTACCAAAGTAATTTTTATATCATTAAGTGTTCTCTTGCCTTAATTATGATAGCAACATACAGATGTGCCATATCTTATTCAACCAATGTCCTATCGTTAGACCTTTGGTTTGGCTCTCATTTTTCCCCATCATACACAGGGCTCATTGTAGCTAAATCTTTCAATTCCTCCTGTCCTGCTTCTGAATCCCCTGGGGCTGCCCCATGCATAGATTATGTCCAGACTGCCCCTGACACTGTGCACAAATGTGCTTTGAGAAATATCCACTATACCGTGCACATGTGAGGGGTTATCATTGTTTGTTACTTAATTCAGAGACTTAGTGGTATTGGTAGAAATGGTGTATATATTAAGCAAAGAATAATAATTTTAAACACTACTTACATGGTGCTTCCTATGTGCCAGGTACTGTTCCGGGTGCCTCATGTAATTATATTTTAAATATACTTTTTTTTTTAGAGCAGTTTTAGGTTCACAGCAAAATTGAGCAGAAAGCATAAGGTTTCTATTCACTCCTGACTCCTGCACAGGCATAGTCTCCCAAACTATCAACAGTCTCCTCCAGAGTGGTGCATTTGTTACAATCAATGAACCTTTATCAACACATCATTATCACCCATAGTTTACATTAGAGTTCACCCTAGGCGTACATGTTCAATGGGATTGGACAAATACATAACGACATGTACCCACACTGATCGTATCACACAGAGTAGTTTCAGTGCCCTAAAAATCCTCCCAGATTCACCTCTTCATCCCTCCCTCCGTCCTAACCCCTGACAACCACTGATCTTTTTGTTTGTCTTCAGAGTTTTGCCTTTTCTGGAATGTCATATAGTTGGGATCATACAGTATGTAGCCTTTGCAGATTGGCTTCTTTCACCTAATTATATGCATTTCAGTTTCTTTTATCCCTTTTCGTGACTCGATATCTCATTTAGTTTTGGCACCGGATAATATTCCATTGTCTGGATGTTCCACTGCTTCACATGATTTCAATGTATTTTAATCCTATGGCAACCCAACGAGTAAGCACTATTAATTAATTTAGCTTTTAGATGAGGGCACTGAAGCACAGAGAGGTGAAGCATCTTACTCAAGGTCACAGACCTAGGAAGGGGTGGAGCTCAGATTCTGTTTACATCAGTCTGGCTTCAGAGTTTACACCTCTCTTAAGTAGCCAGTGCCCCTGAGAGCAAGGTACTGGGAAATGGGGGGAGGAGTGGAACCATGGGGTGCGTAGGCAGGAGGAAAGATTTTGGTGTTCCTGTGGAATGATGTTGTATAGAGGGCTGACCGTCATCTCAAAGGAGCTCAGCAGCCTCGAGTCTTTGTCTCAAAGATCCTGGCATGGAGGATTTAAAACTAAAGTTACTATCTTTTGGAGACGCACACTGTAGATTTAAGGATAAAGTGACATGACCTGTTTTGTTTGCTTCAAAATAATTCTTTTGTGGGGAGCAGTAATGAATGAATTAAGTTCTAGGGATACCTAATCAGCCACGAGTTGAGTTTGTTGGAACTGAGTGGTGAATATATGCAGGTTCTCTCTTCTCTTGTATTTGGCTACATTTTTCCATGCTAAAATGTTAAAATAAAAAAAAGGAGGGGAGGCATATTGTACCACTGGGTAGTTTATGAATGCCTTTTGCAGAGATATTCCAATCCAGAGTGTAAAGATTCAGAGTAGAGTAGAAAGACACACCCAACTCTACTGCAGCATTCGAAAAAGCTTTGCTAGTTTCAGTTAGTTTGGGGAAACATCCCTTAAGGGCCCAGCTTCTCCTAAGGAACTTGCGGAGTGAGCACGATAAATGCATTCATTCATTCAAGAACGGTTGTTTTTCATCTTGAGCCACAGGGTGAGCCATGAGAGATGCAGCTGAGTTTTGAGAGGTGAGACAGGTACAGGCGAAAAGTTACCTAACAGTAAGGTAACTGCTCAGCAGTGCTCTCAAGCCATAGAGGAGGCTGAGCTGGGAAGGGAAGGGGGCTTGGAGTGTGACTGGTTCTCAACTCTGCCCCCTGCCCAGGGCTTCCTGGAGTTCGGGGAGGAAAGAGAGGTAAGATGCCCAGAGCAGATCCTTCCCCCAGTCACATCTTTGCATTGGAGAGTCATGGGCTGAGGCCCACCCAGCTGAGCCTGGGTCCCAGGCAGGATGCAGGGTGCTAACACCCTTCCCACCCCACCCATCTATTTTTATAACCCTGGCCTTGTGCTCCACTGTACACTTTGCAAAAGGAGACCTTCCTTCCAGCTGGATGAACCAAAGAAAGAGAGAGAAAGCACCTCTCCAACACCTTCTTGCTGCCTTATTTGTGGGCAAAAGACAAAGCAGGCCATTTTGTATTTCTTCTGTGACTGAATTTACCAGGAAGTATAGCAGTGTAAGGAGATATAGGCAATCAATTCCAAAATGATTTTTACATTCTAGAAGAGAGATTATAGAAAACAAATCCTCCCCAAAAGGTGAAGGGGGCTGGGCCCAATGACAATGAACTTGTTGAAGAAACTTCTATGTGGCTGGGGAAGATCCTGGCACTGTTAGGCCTCCCATGCTCCTCTCCTGCCAACAGAAGCTCCATGAGCTTCCACCCACCTCCATCCCCTCCTCCCTCCCACCAAAGCCAGAGTTTAGTTCCTAACACAGCTCGCTGTGATCTATGCCAGGGATTGAGGGTAACAACAACAACAACAGAAACAACAATATTGAGATGCATAGCTCTATAAGTAAGCCTCCTTCTGGATTTCAAGCAAAGCTGATTTGCTAATATTCCTGATCTTTCCAGTCTGGAGGCAGCAGGAGAGGGCAGATCAGATGCAGCTAGGGAGGCTGCAATTTCCAATTTCTTAATCTGCTCCCTCTGCTGTGGTCTACTCAGGCCTCTAGGTCTAACACTGGACTCACCACAGCCTCCTGCCCAGGTACACAACCAGCCTGGCTGCTGACAGCATTTGCTTTGTTGGGTAGGGAGGAGCACCCGGGAGTTAGGCTGTCTGTACTGTGGACTAGAAAGAAGCTGCCAGGAGGGCCCTGGCTAAAGCTCTCCAGGACCTGAGGATACTAGGCGCAGAGTAACTGGGATCTTGAGTGTTAACTTCCAATTTGCATGGCTGGGTATGCACATTGGCATACACAAGACAGAAATTTAAGCAGTTTAAGCTGTCACAGCTCCCAACGAATCCTGAGAAACAGGAAGCAAGACTGACAAGTGGCTGAGGCACGATTATCACATGCTGTCTGCCAGTGCAGAGACTGGTGGCTGGAACAAGACACCCTAAGAGTGACACATGCATGGGTTTCTTCTTGATGGGCAGCCACCCGCCTTCCCTAGGCATGGAAACTTTCACAGCACTCATAATTACACAATTATGATTTTTCACTTTTACATCGAAGGGGCTTTCCTTTTCTGTCCTTGGCTTTGAAGACTTCTCCCACTGAAACCCGTGGCTCATGCCTGTAATCCCAGCACTTTGGGAAGCCGAGGTGGGTGGATCACTTGAGGTCAGAAGCTCGAGACCAGCCTGGCCAACATGGTGAAACCTCGTCTCTACTGAAAATACAAAAATTAGCCAGGCGTGGTGGCAAGCGCTTCTAATCTCAGCTACTCTGGAGGCTGAGGCAGGAGACTCACTTGAGCCCCGGAGGTGGAGGTTGCAGTGAGCTGAGATCGCATCACTGCACTCCAGCATGGGCAACAGAGCCAGACTCTATCTCAAAAAAAAAAAAAAAAGAAGTAGCTGGGATTTGGGATTACAGGCACCTGCGACCACACCCAGCTAATTTTTTTGTATTGTTAGTAGTGATGGGGTTTCCCCATGTTGGCCAGGCTGGTTTCAAACTCCTGACCTCAGTGATCCACCTGCCTTGGCCTCCCAAAGTGTTGGGATTACAGGCGTGAGCCACTGCACCCGGCCAGGAGTTCATTTTTACCTATGAAATTTGGTCTCTAGTTTATGTGAAAAAAGCGAAAGCTGTTTTGTTGACAAGGCCAAATAGTAGCTAAAGCCCAAGTCTTTCATCTCAGAGAGGAATGTAACCTTAGAAGCATTCATTTAAAAAATGCAAAGTGAGGGATGAGATTCTCTCAATTTAGTTCACAGCTCAGATGGAATCTGGAGAATGATGTTAACTTCTGAGTTGCACCTTTAAAATAAATATTGGCTATTTTGCAAGGTTTCCAGAGGAGACACCAGGGCTTGAGAGGTCTAGAACTATGTCCTAAGAAAATAAGGAATCAGGAGCAATAAGCCTGTGAAAGATAAAACCGAACAGGGAAGATAAGAGCCACCCTCAAATCAGTGAAGGCCTCTGATGATTCTAAAGGCACAATCAGGGCTAAAATCAGGGGCAGGTGGAGGTGGGATACTGGGAGGGAGAATCTGACTTTCTAAACTAGCAAAAACTTTCTAATAATTAGAGCTATTTAAACACAAAAAGAATTCAATGACATAGTGTCAGGGGTCACCTAAGGCAGTAGCCAGGCAGAGGCTGTATGGCCACCCCCAGGAGAACTGCTGGAGGGGGATTCCTGCACTGGGAGGGAGATGAACTCTAAGAATCTGGTATTCTGTAATTCTCTGAAATACAAGTTCTGTACACCATAAATGAGACCTATTTTAGAGGATATACTAAAAAATGTCAGTGGCTTCTTAGAAACATTTAGAATTTGTGTTTGTTTACAAAAGCGAAAAAAGAGTAAAAGTGCACAAAAACTATGAATAATTCTTCTAGGTTCCTTCGGGCATTTTAATTTCATGTGTCTTTGTGTTGCTCTTAATTTCAGATCCTGTGTTTTGTTTCACCTTTACTCATATTTTCGTTAGCTCTCATCCATGCCTTTCACTTAGAAGGTTCTAATTTGTGCCTTGGGTGGTAGGGCTTTGGAATCCACTGGAGGAGTTTCAGGTCTGGCTGTTTGTAAAATGGCTAGAGCAAGAGTCCATTAATATTTTACCTAGTTCGGTATGTATTTCCTTATACTTTTTTCTCCAACCATCATCTTCTGGTCAAGTTTCGCCTGACAACATTTGAGTTTAAGAAAAAAATTTTAAACTTGTTTTTGTTTTTTAAAAACTTATTTTTTTATTTTTAGAGACAGGGTTTTGCTCTCTTGCCCAGAGTGGAGTGCAGTGGTTCCATCATAGCTCACTGCAGCCTTGAACTTCTGGGCTCAAGTGATCCTCCTGTCTCAATATCCAGAGTAGCTGGGATTACAGGTATGCACCACCACCCCTGACTAAAAGAAAAAATATTAATTATATGAAAATGCTCATAATATTACAAGTAAAGAAAAAAAGTAGCATTGCTAGAATGATTCTGGAAGAATGAACATGCAGGTACAACCAAACTAATGTAGAAACCAAAAAAAAAAAAGAAAAGAAAAGAAATAATGAGGACTTTCCGTAATACCAGAAACGATATATACCATAATTCCAATAATTAACATAATGCTGGCAAAAGAATATACATCAATTAAAACAGAAGAGGAAAGCCCACAAACAGATTCAATGCAGTATAAAATTGAAAGTCTCTGCTGGGCATGGTGGCTCATGCCTGTAATCTTAGCACCTTGGGAAGCCAAGGCAGGAGGATTGCTTGAGCTCATGAGTTTGAGACCAGCTTGGGCAACATAGCGAAACTCCATCTCTACAAAAATTACAAGAATTAGCCAGGTGTGTTGGCATGCGCCTGTAGTTCCAGCTACTTGGGAGACTAAGGTAAGAGAGGATTGCTTGCACCTGGGAGGTCAAAGCTGCCGTGAGCAGTGACCACGCCGCTGACTCCAGCCTGGGCAACAGAGCAAAATCCTGTCTCAGAAGAAAAAAAAAAAAGTCTCATTTAAAATCACTAAGAAAAAAGATGGCTTATTTATGAAATGGTGAACTTTTTGGATTTAAAAAAAAGAAGTAGAGGCCCACTTTAGCCTTTAGACTAGAATAAATCTCAAAAATAAAACCATGGAAATGTTGAGGAAAAGTACAGGTGAACATTTATGTAATCTTTGGGTAAAAGGTACTAAAAAAAAAAAAAAAAACGCTGAAGACAGAATCTGAAATGAAAAACATTGATATTTTTAACTAAAAAATGTCTGTATGTAAAAAACACAATAAATGTGAAGTCAACTGGCAAAGTAGGAAGGAAAATATTAATATTACCAACATACAGGGAAAAGGGTTAATATAATAGATAAGAGGCTCTTAGTAATCATAAGAGAAAGAGGAATGCCTCAGTAGAAGACAGAGCAAACCAGGTAAATGGTAAATCAACCAAGAAGAAATACAAGTGTTGCCTATAATCCCAGCACTTTGGGAGGCCCAGATGGGCGGATCACTTGAGGCCAGGAGTTTGAGACCAGCCTGACCAACATGGTGAAACCCCGTTTCTACTAAAAATACAAAAATTAGCCGGGCGTGGTGGTGCTTGCCTGTAATCCCAGCTACTAGGGAAGCTGAGGCATGAGAATCGCTTGAGCCTGGGAGGTGGAGATTGTAGTGATCCGGGGTCATGCCACTGCACACTGCACTCTGGCCTGGGTGACAGAGCAAGACTGCATCTCAAAAAAAACAAAAACAAAAACAAAAACAAAGACAGAGTGAGACTGCATCTCAAAAAAAATAACAAAATAAAATAGAAATACGAATGTTCAGTGAACATACAGCAATTCAGCCTTGTTACTGATGAAAAATTAAAGCTATGAGAGACTATCTTCGGTCTCTACAATGGACAATGTATTTTTGTTTAATATAAGCTTCTAGTATTGGCTTCAGTTTGAGGAAGCAGACGCTGTCATGTACTGATGTGTATGTGTGAATTGACGTAGTCTTTTTGGAGGTACATTTGGCAACATAGCTCAGAAACAGAAAACATTCAGACTCTTTCACAAATGAAGTCCACTTATGGGAAATGTTTTTCCAAAGAAATAATTAGGGCCGTGTGTCAGGGTTTAGCTGTAAGAATGTTTGCTACAGTATCGCTTTTAATGAGCGGAAACTGGAACCAATCTAAATGTTTAAGAATATTGATGGGTTCCATACATTTTGCCATGTCCATAAACTGTAGTACTATGCAGTATTAAAAATGTCATGGAGGAATATTTAACGGAACGACGTTCATGTTGTTGAAATAACTGTCATTTATTTATTTTATTTGATTTTTTTTAAAGGGTATACACTTTCAGTAAAAGAAATTGAGACTAAGTCTAGAATGTTAAAGAACTGAAGCAAATTTGGGGCTCCCGAGTGCCTTGGTTTCTCCTTGATCTACCCCCTAAGCACTCAGCTTTTGGCCTGGGGAACTTCTCTAGACAAGCACTGGGTTTTGTGGGCTCTGTGACAGTGTAAAGGCCCACTAGGGCTGGAAGAATTGGTTGAGGTGTGCAGTATGGCAGCTGGTGGCATTCCTGGGAACTGATCACTATCAGATGGCTTCTGTTCCAGCTCCTCTAGACCTGGCACTGTGCAAGGTACTGAACTGTGAATCAAGTTCAATACAATTGCGATCCCACCGTCTGGTTTCCAATAAACATAAGTTCCAGGCACAGGTGCCCAAGAACTGGCCAATAACACCATGGTATTGAGAAACTCTCAGTCTTCTGGAACAGGCTCTGTTTTCTTCTCTGCTTCTCTTCCCTATTTCCCTCCCCTCTCCTCCCCATCCCCCACCTGCAGATAGGCCTGAAACTAATACAGTTTTCAAGAGGAGAGCCTTTTTTTTTTTTAAGAAAAAAAAAAAGAGTTTAAAATTCAGAAATCAAAGACCAGGTGTGGTGGCTCATGCCTCTAATCTCAGTACTTTGGGAGGCCGAGGTGGGTGGATCACGAGGTCAAGAGATCAAGACCATCCTGACCAACATGGTGAAACCCCATCTCTACTAAAAAAAAAAATACAAAAAAAAAAAAAACAAAAAAACTGTTCGGGAGGCTGAGGCAGGAGAATTGTTTGAACTTGGGAGGCAGAGGTTGCAGTGAGTTGAGATCATGCCACTGTGCTCCAGCCTGGGTGACAGAGTAAGACTCTGTCTCAAAAAAAAAAAAAAAAAAAAAAAAAAAATTAAGAAATCAAATTTAAGTATAGGACCTTGAAAGGGATCATGTATGTGAGGGGTCTGAGCTTAAGCTTCACATGCTTCATGGTAAATCTACCTCTAATTCTGACTTTGGTTTCTCTCATTTGCATGAATTTTCTTTTAGTTTTTTTTTTTTTTTTTGCATATTTCTTTCTTTCTTTTTTTCTTTTGAGACAAATGCTCACTCTGTTGTGCAGGTTGGAGTGCAGTGGCATGATCTCGGCTCACTGCAACCTCTGCCTCCTGGGTTCAAGCGATTCTCCTGCCTCACCCTCCCAACTAGCTGGGACTACAGGTGTGCACCACCACACCCAGCTAATTTTTGTATTTTTAGTAGAGACAGGGTTTTACCATGTTGCCCAGGCTGGTCTCAAACTCCTCAAGTGATCCACCCACCTCAGCCTCCCAAACTGCTAGGATTACAGGCATGAGCCACTGCGCCCAGCTTGCATATATATTTCTAAACTGTGTGAAATATTGCCTTACAGATTTTAAAGCTGTGTGTAAATGGAACCCTGACATTTTAACACAATTTGTTTTTTACACTCAATGCTTTACTTGGGAAATGTATCCATGTTGATATACTAAGATTTGGTTTCTTTTCATTGCTATGTAGTATTCCATTGTGTGACTACCAGAATCGCTCTATTCTCCTGTTGCAGTTTTTCAGTAAAAATAGCAGGTTATAAGACAGAAGCAGGTTGTAAACACACACACACATTTTCGTGCTGCAGGGCAGTTAAATTAGTCCCATTTTGTTGTAATATTAGAGTAGAATTAGGTCAATAAAACATTATTCCAAAAAAAAAATCCAGAAACAACACTACAAAAATGGAATGTGATGCAGGCAACGTTTCGAATCAGTGAGGGAATATGGACTATTTAATAAATGGTATTGGCCGGGTGTGGTGGCTCATGCCTGTAATCCCAGCACTTTGGGAGACTGAGGCGGGTGGATTACCTGAGGTCAGGAGTTCAAGACAAGCCTGGCCAACATGGTGAAACCCCGTCTCTACTAAAAATACAAAAATTAGTCTGGCATGGTGGCAGGCGCCTGTAATCCCAGCTACTCGGGAGGCTGAGGCAGGATTATCGCTTGAGCCCGGGAGGCGGAGGTTGCAGTGAGCTGAGATCGCGCCATTACACTCCGGCCTGGGCAACAGATTGAGACTCTGTCTCCAAAAAAATAAAAATAAAAATAAAAAATTAAATAAATAAGTGGTATTGACAGAATCAACTCTGTGTACGCAAAATAAATAAAACTAAGTCGCTACCTTATGTGGTACACAAAATTATACTATAGATGAATTAAAAACCTAACCCCTCAATATAAAAATTTCAAATTGTTAGCTAAAAATGTGTAAGAAAATATTGTGATCCCAAGTAAACGGAGATCTTAAATAAGTCACAGAAAATAAAACTCATGCAGTAAAAGGCTGAACATTTTAATTAGGTCAGTGAATAAATGTCATCCAAATAGTAAAAAAGGAACCATGCAATAAGATACCCCAATGTTAAAGACAAGCTGAGGGCTGGGAGAAAACTTTGCAATGTATGTATCAAAGAATGAGTAAAACAGATGAATTTTTTAAAAAGCCCTTTAGAAAAATGATCTAAGGGATGGGCACAGTGGCTTACGCCAGTAATCCCAGCACTTTGGGAGGCCGAGGCTGGTGGATCACCTGAGGTCAGGAGTTCGAGACTAGCCTGACCAAAATGGTGAAACCCCGTCTCTACTAAAAATACAAAAATTAGCTGGGCATGGTGGCAGGCACCTGTAATCCCAGCTACTTGGGAGGTTGAGGCACGAGAATTGCATGAACCTGGGAGGTGGAGGTTGCAGTGAGCCGAGATCTCACCATTGTACTTCACCCTGGGCAATGGATCGAGACTCCGTCTCAAATAAAAAAAAAAGAAGAAGAAGAAAGAAAAATGATCTGTGGATATGCATAGGCAATTCACAAAAGGGGAAATAAATACACATGGCCACAAACACATAAGAAGATGCTCAAACACATTTTTTATCAGGCAAATACCAATGAAAACAATGGCGAGATACTGTTCACACTTACTTAGCTGGCTACCTTGAAAGATCTGGTAGGTGAAGGGTTGTCAAGATCGCAGGGAAACAGGAACGTTCATACTCTGTTTTCACATTTAAAATGGCGAGGACAATTTGGGCATACCTCAGACCCACAATTTCCTCTCACAGGAATTTAGAATAGAGAAAGGGAAAACACAGACGTTTACTGCAGTGTTGTTTGTAGTAGTGAAAAGTTGTTAATGATATTAAGTGTCTGCTAAAAGCTTAAGAGGTCAAATAAAATATGGTATATCCATATAATGGAATGCTATTCAACACACAAAAAACCTTATATATATTATTTATATGTGAAATTATATATATGTATACATATATACATGAATGCATATGAAATTCTGGAAGGAAACACATCAAACTCCCAAGAGCAGTTGGGCACGTGAATAGCAGGGAAGGGTTTGGAACTGTGGGAGGTGGTCAATGGGTAATTCAGTCTTGTATATGATGCCTAGTTTTGTTTAAAAGGGGCATGTATTTGTGTATCTCTTTTTCAATTAAAAATAATTTAAAATATAGAAGACTGGAAGGATGCATTGTATGTTCACAGTCCTATCTCTTGGGAACGAAATTATCAGTGACTTTTAGCTTGTTCTTTTTTCTTATCTGCATTTTCTAAAATTTCCACAATGTTTGTCTACCACATTTGTAACAAGAAAACAGTTATTTTTTAAGGATTATGGAAAGTTTCAAAAATTCTCAAAAAGTTAGTTTTAGGTTATCTTAAATATACTACCACTCTCTCCTCCATCACTTAGATAAACAGCACTGTATTTGGGAGGGGTAGCCGGTTTTTTTTTTTTTAAGTTTGAGACAAGGTCTTGCTCTGTCACCCAGGCTGGAGTGCAGAAGCACAATCATGGCTCACTGCAGCATGGACCTCCCAGGCTTAAGAGACCCTCTCATCTCAGCCTCCCAAGTAGCTAGGACCGCAGGCATGCACCACCACTCCCAGCTAATATTTATTTTTGATTTTGGTAGAGATGGAGTCTCCCTCGGTAGCCCAGGCTGGGCTCAAACTTCTGAGCTCAAGCAATCCTCCTGCCTGGGCCTCCCAAAGTGTTGGGATTACAGGCGTGAGCCACTGTGCCTGGCTTGTGTGGCAGCTTTTATTGCAAAATTAGATAAGTCCCCAAACTTTGGAAGTATTTTTTTAAAAAGCTTCCAAGATTCACTTAGCCAAGGCTGCTCACGGAGTTTAAGTAAATGGCTCTTCCACTTTTCACTGATGTTCTATTAACCAGCATACTCCAAGAATTTGACTCACTGACAGTAAATATTTAACTCCAGTTAAACATAGCTACTTTCTGGAAATGTGTCTTCTCAGATAGCTGAGGGTTTATCCTTTTAAATTCTTAAAAATTTTTACATTGTAATAATTTCTAGAATATTTTACCTACTTTCCTGCCTCTGAACACAGAGGATCTAGTTCTAGCCTTCTCAGCCTTGCCATTTCTGACGGCTGTCATGTATTTATACTGTCAGTATCTGCCTTCAAGCACCGTTTTTTCTTCCAATTCACCATGGGTTTAGAAATTAACTTTTTGGGTTTGTTTATACAATAATCAGCATGACAGCTCATACCAGAGGATTCCCTAAGATCAAAGAACACACAGACTTTATGAAATCTATTTTGGCTCTTTCCCAGCCCTTTTTGTTTGTTTGTTTTACTGCTTTCTGGTTTTCAGTGGTGTTCTGAAGTGCTGGCATCAAGTTTGGGAGGCAGTAGAGGGTAGAGAGGAAAGAACAGCTTTATTCCTTGCTAAACTGTGATCTCTGTAAGGTCAAAAGTTGTGCCATGACCCCAAGGCTCTTGTTATAGAAATTAGATGCCAATAGATGAAATGCGAGAATAGCCCTATATTGAAACAGAAACTGGAGTCGTACAGTATCTTCTGTAAGATTTTGTGATTTTATACAAGAATTCCCCAAGACAGATGAGGTGATTATTAATTACCCCTGAAAGTCACAACTCTATGCAGCTGAGAAGGTGGGAGCTCAGGGAGGTATGTGCAGAGCTGAGGCTGTCTTCATAGACCTATTCTTTGCAAAATCTGAAGCGGGAGGGAAGGGAGAATGTAAAACTGGGCTGCAAAGCCCAAGTCTCACAAATAAGGACTTTTCTTATTTGTATGTCACTTCATACTGTGATAGCGGGGCAGTAACATCATGGGTGGTGATTCACAACTGAGTTCCAAGCCTCTGAGTCCAGGAAGTTATGGCTCATTAGAAGTTATCACTTCACTGGGAGGGGATGATGATCAGATCTAATAAAAACACAAAGGATGAAGATTCCAAATTCCTTTAAGAAGGAGAGCTTTCCTTCTCAAGAGTGCAGGGCCTGTGCAAATTGCTCCTATGACATGTACATGCAACGAAAGCTCGGAACAAAATAGTAAAGAAAAAGGGGTTGGCCTGTTTATAAGTCTCCTCCAGGGTCCGCCATTCATTCTGACAGATGACAGCTCCTCATGAGTCAATGTTACGCAGGAGACTCAAGGATGAAGCACAGGAGTTCGGAAGAGATGAGCTGTCCATGTCTCTGAGCTTTTCCATCACTCTGTGCCTCAATGTCCCTTCAATAAGGCAAGTTTCACCCTTTGCTCTGCTGGAAGGCAAAAATAAATGACTGTGCTTGAGGAAGTACTTAGAGTCAGCAGGGGGTTGTGTGAGATCAGAGTATAGCATTGTCTCCCCTAAAAGGCCTAATCCTGAATCGAGGAGTCAGGTGACCATCCTCCTTGGGGTATAGTTCATTCTGGTGCTTGACTTCCACCATAGGAGATTTGGAACACCCATTGCGAGGGCATTCAGAATGTGCTTGAACTCCTGGAATATTGGTCCTGGAAAGGGCCTTAAGGATCAGTTCCCTCATTTTCTAGACACAGAAATGGCGGCCCAGAGAAGTGGAGGAATTTATTTAAGATCACACAGCTATTCCCAAATCCAAGCCTGCAGATCATAAGCCTGGTACTCTCTCTACAGACTTTCTCAAAGTGGGGTCCCCTGATACTGCACCTCAGAATCACCTGGTGTGCGTATGTTCGTAGGGGAGATGTTGGTAGTGGTGAAGAGAGTTGCTAAAAATGCAGATTCCTGGGTCCTACCTTAGACCTACAGAATCAGAATCTCTGGGAGTAGTCCCTGGGAATCTGTATTTTAGCATCAAGTGAATCTTAAGCTAGTCCTGCTTTATTTCAGCAACACCTGGAAGCGCTGGCTTCTAAATGATCTATGCAGCATAGCTATTGTTGATGAAACGTCTCCTAGAGAACATAAAAAGAACATATCCTATTAGTAGCCACTGGACGATGCCATGTCCTCGATTGTTTACAGTGTATGATAATTAGTTTAATGTCCTTTAAGCCAAAATCATACCAGACAATATTCTGAACAATCAAAGCAAGCTGGAGAAACAAACATACCTCATATTGGCCCTTTAAGAGCCTCGGTTCCCCTGGGTTCTAACGAGGGTGTGTGCTGGGGACAGGTCACTCCCAGCTTATCCTACCATACCCACCACCTCTCTGAGAGATCTTACTCCGTACATGTGGCTCTGGCCTGAGAGCAGATGGTTTCCGATATAGGACTAAACCCGCCCTCGCTCTAATCAACCAGAAAGGAGCTGGCAAGTCAGTGGGAGATAAATATAGCTGCGCTCTCCCGGGAGGAGCCCCCAGGAGGGTTAAATATGGTATGTGAGCAAATGATGAACAGATCAGCAGCTTCCTCCTACTGTCCCCCGAAGCTCGTTTTCACAACAGGATCAGCCGCACAACACTCACAAAACAGAAATGGACTCAAAGATAGAACCTCCAAAACCTGCTGGATTCCTGTTACTCCATAACAGCTGGCCCCTTAGGGAGGACTTGCCTGTTGGGTGGCCGTGTACCTGATTCTCCCACCTGCCTTGCAGCTTGTCCTTGTCTGCCTTCAGAGGCTACCGTAGAGTCAGAGCCTTTGAGGCCCTCTCTCACTCTTATGTTCAGGTAACATGGAGCAAAGATAGAGCTGAATTTTAAGAACCTCCCTGTCAGGGGAAACCACTCATTAAAGTCAACCTCCTTGGCCACAAAACCTCAGGGAGGGGTAGAACAGGACTGCAGAGGTTGCCTTCAGCCTGCACATATTTACTTTTTTCAAAGGTCATCTTTTGGCTTGAGAAGAGGAAGGAAAGCACTGTTATTTTAATTTCTCTAAAAGTTACAGTAGAAAGCAAAACCAGAGGCACCAAAAAAGCAATTCCCAAAACTCAGCTCAGTGCCCTCCAACACAAAGTGTTCAGATAACATTTCTCCAATAAAGAAGCCGCTCTGGGGGTGCTGCCACTGAGGCAGGGCCGCTTCCTGCTGGGTGGCATGGGTGAACACCTTTGGTGACTGCCCACACATTGTGCAGGGTGTGGACCAAACAGACTCAGAACTCTGCTTTTGTTGGTGCCCTGAGGGTACTTTGATCTCTCAGGGCCTGGTTCATATTTATCAAACTCTCAAGATTAATGTACGGAACTAGACTTCCAACCTGTTCGTGAATTTACAGTGAGGAATAAATAAGCGGGCTCCAGAGCCTGGACACATTCCCTCTCTGTAGGGAGAGCCTTGTAGAAACCAAAGCTTGGCCTGGATGGTTACCTGGTGAGCACAAAGCCACACTCAGGGGAAACTAGATAAATCAGGCGTTTCGCAGCATCAGTAGAAACAGTAGGGCATTATACACCTGTCCAACCAAAGGCCACAGGATACTGGCATGCCATCTGTGCTCACAAGCCCTGTGTGTCCCAGCTCCAGGAGGCTGTCAGCAGATGGGACCTCTGGGCCTTGCCAAGGCTGTGTCATTTCCTATCTCTGTGGGGACAGGCACTGCTGAAGTCTCTAGGTGTGACTCTCCTTTTACTCCCAGACTTCAAAACTCTTTTTCACAAACCCATTTTTATTTCCTTCTCTAATGGAAGCATTGCTACTTGCAATCCATTATCAGTCAGACTTCCTGCACCTGAGTATCCTCCTCTCTCTTTCAGGTGGCTATGCAGCTCCAATGTACTCTATGCAAACTCTCAGCTTTGACCGTCAGAGGAAAGCCAAATTTCCCTCATTGCCAGAGTTGTGAGAGGCACCACCCTGTGGCCCCCTAAGTACTAACTAATAGCAGTTATAAATCATGCTTTGAGGAACGAAGACCGGATTGGGGATTTTTGTTGTGTTTGCCTTCTTCTCTCCTATGCTCCCAGTGCTGTGGCGTATAGTTCAAAGAGCTCAGATGGATGTTGGCCAAAACCTCCAAATGGAAGCTAAGGAGGCCACTGTACTGAGAAAATTCCTGGGTGGAAAAGTGCAGTGGGCACAGCTGTGGCCCATCCTGTCAGTGATCATTCCCTCTCTGGTATGGTTAGGCTCTGTGTCCCCACCCAAATTTCATCTTGAATTGTAATCCCCAGGTGTTGAGGGAGAGACCTGGTTGGAGGTGATTGGATCATGGGGGCAATTTCCCCCATGCTGTTCTCATGATAGTGAGGGAGTTCTTATGCAATCTGATGGTTTTATAAGGGACTCTTCCCCCTTCGCTTCACACACACGCTCTCTCGCCTGCTGCCCTGTGAGACATGCCTGCTTCCCCTTACACCATGATTGTAAGTTTCCTGAGGCCTCCCCAGCCATGTGGAACTGTGAGTCAATTAAACCTCTTTTCTTTCTAAATTACCCATTCTCAGGTAGTATCTTTATAGCAGTGAAAGAATGGACTAATACATTCTCCTCCCTTTCTTGGTCACCAGCAGGGACTATCTGGGCTGCCTGAGAAGCCTCTTGTTTGGTTTGGGAACAAAAAATTTCAGCCTGGGAGATCCAGCACGAGGCAGCAGAGTGAGGGTTACCCAGGAGTCACAGGGAACACAAAGCAGAATCAGAGGGAGGTGACAATCAGAGAGCAGCTCGAACCTCGTGGGATGCTTATTAAGTGCTTAATACTTACAGAATGACTTATTGACTGACTAACTGAATGAATGCATGAATACCTGAATAGCTGGACTGTCTGATTTTACTAAAGAGGAAGCTGGAGCCATAGAAGGAAGCTGATTTGCTGCAAGTCCCATAGTCGAGCAGTGGCCCCTCGGATGGGTTTGTAGGTGACATGAGTCCTAGCTCTTTTGTTGTGATATCACAATGATGGCAATTGGATAAATGAGGGACAACAGGGTGGAGAGAAGGAAATAAGGGTGGAAACTAGAAATCCTACAAAAAGAGTAAAATGATTTTGAGTCCTCTTATAGAAGAGTTTCTATAGAGGTTGAGTTTCTTATAGAAGAAGGAGAACTTGATCAGCACTGGCCCCAAAGCTTGCCCTTGTCTTGGCCCTTGATAGCACACCTTCTGTACTCCTCCTGCCCCCATCCACCCCAGTCAAGCATCTTCCTGGAGAAGGCACCATTATTTATTTCCTTTCTTTTCTATCTTTAGTCCCTCCCCTCTCTATACCCCATAGGTGACATGCATGATCAGCATCTCATCCTAAGTACAATTTTCACTAGATCTAACTCCCTTACTTCTCTTTTATACTTCAGCATCAAACTCCTTGAAAAAAGGGCCTAAGTTGGGCATAGTGTAATCCTAGCACTTTGGGAGGTCGAGGTGGCAGATTGCTTGAGCCCAGGAGTTTGAGACCAGCCTGAGCAACGTGGTGAAACCTCATCTCTACTAAAAATACACACACACACACACAAAATTAGCTGAGAGTGGTGGCACATGCCTGTAGTCTCAGCTACCTGGGAGGCTGAGGTGGGAGGACTGTTTAAGTCCAGGAGGTGGAGGTTGCAGTGAGTCATCATTGCACCAGTCTGCACTCCAGCCTGGGCAACAGAGTGAGACCCTGTCTCAAAAAAAAAAAAAAAAAAAAAAGAGCCTAGATGTGCACTGTTTAATATGGTAGTCACTGGTTCCATGTAGCTGTTAATCACTGGAAATGTGGCGAGGCTGAATTGAGATGTGATGTAACTGTATATAAAATATATACTGACTTCAAAGATAGCATGAAAGAAGAATGCAAAAATCTCATCAGTAATTATTTTGGATAAATTGGGTTAAATAAAATCTATTACTAACATTAATTTCACCTTTTTCCTTTTACATTTTTTAAGGTGGCTACTAGAAAGTGTAATATTACATAATGTGGCTTGACTTCTATTTTTACTGTCTAGACTCTGCTTCAAACAGACCATATCAAACACAAAGCATGGTGCTCATCAAATTAAAATGGGCACTGGGTTCATGGAAGCGCTTGTGTTCTCAAACCATCCTTTACAACGGCCTTTTCAATGAGGGAGCACTGAGGTTTTGACATGGGAAATTGTGATGAAAATAACAAGGTAACTTACTTGTTAACCAGGAAATTGGACTCTGAAAGGACAGTGATGGTGCCGCCGACATTGGCCCAGTCTTTATGTCTCTCATGAGACATCCTGTCCCAGTAATATTCTCAGAGCCTGGGCATGTGCCTTCCTGAGGACAGTTAGAGCCTTTGTGACCAAATAGGATGCCCACATAAAGCATTTGATGCCCCGAGCAGAGGAGGAAAGAGTGGGGAGGGAGCATACAGTCATTGAGGAGCCCCTGACAGCAGGAAGGACCTGAGCCCTGATGCCGGCTCTGCATGGTCTTGTGTGAGTCACGGAACTCTCTTGGTTTCCCCATCAGTGAAATCCATGCCCTGTAGCTTGGTGCTGTCTCTGGAGTTTCTGCCCTTCTTCCTTACATTTAGAATGTGGCAAGCCTTGAGCAAATTGCTTGAGAATTCTAAGCCTGGGTTTCCTTGTATGAAAAATGAGGACTATGATAGTGATGTCTCTGGGAGTGGTAGAAAGTCAATGATATACTTCATACTTAACATAGTTATGACATACCGAGTGCTCAACAAATGTTCAAAACAGACAACTAAAAACTCAAAAATTAAAAAGGACCTGAAGGGCCAACCTGTCTAACTCCCACCCACATTCAAGAATGTCCCTATGTTTTCTTTAACCTCTGCCTCAGCTCATTTGCTGCTATTGTCTCACAGGGCAGAGCCTTGTTTGTTTATTTTTTATTAACCCATTTAAGCCTAGAGTTCCATAATCGCAACGCTAAGCATGTGGGAGTTATTTATATCCTACTGCTCAAGGTCATCACCAAGGTCTGATTGCAAAAATTCAAAAAATTGCATAACCTCAGGCATAAATGGGTTAAAAATTTAATTTTTCCATTTTTTATTGTGGCAAACTACACACAACATAAAGTTTACCATTCTAACGATTCTTTTTTTTTTTTTTTTTTTTTTTTTTGAGATGGAGTCTCACTCTGTTGCCCAGGCTGGAATGACGCAGTGGCTCGATCTCAGCTCGCTGTGACCTCCGCCTCCTGGGTTCAAGTGATTCTCCGGCCTCAGCCTCCTGAGTAGCTGGGATTGCAGGCACGCACCCCAGGCCCGGCTAATTTTTTATTTTTAGTAGAGACGGGGTTTCACCATGTTGGTTAGGCTTGTCTCAAACTCCTGACCTTTTGATCCGCCTGCCTCAGCCTCCCAAAGTGCTGGGATTACAGCCGGGAGCCACAGCGCCCAGCCTCTAACCATTCTTAAATGTACAATCAACCAGCATTAAGTACATTCATGTTGCTGTGCAACCACCACCACCACCATCTTTAGAACATTTTCATCTCCCCAGACTAAAACTCTGCACCCATTAGCACTAACTCCCCGTTCTCCCACTCTCCCAGCCCCTGGTCACCCCTACTCTGTTTTCTGTCTCTATGAATGTGACTCTTTTAGGTACCTCATGTAAGTGCAATCACATATTGTCCTTTTGTGACTGGCTTATTTCACTTAGCGTCATGTTTTCAACGTTCATCCATGTTGTAACATATGTCAGAATTTCATTGCTCTTTAAGGCTGAATAAAATCTCATTGTATGTATAGAGCACATTGCGTTTATCCATTCATCTGTTGCTAGGCCCTTGGGTTTTGAAATTTTGAGTATTTCTAACTACTAGTTTCCTCTTATAGGGAACTGAAATCTGCCTCTCTAGGACTTAACTCTCACCCCTCAGCTCTGCCCTCAGGCCCCACTGCACCAGATGAGTCCTCTTCCCACAGGAATCCCTGGATTTGAAGGGAGATCCTGAATTCCCACCCCAACTCTTCAAAGACTGAGAAGTTTCACTGACTATTCATAAATTCCAGACTCATTGCCTTTGTGGTTTGTCTTCAGACCCACTTCAGTGGACTGATGTCTTTTTGAAAACGAGTCATCGTAAACTGAGCTGACCTGTACCCTACGCTGGAGAAATTGGGATAAATAAAATATATTATTAACATTAATTTCACCAGTTTCCTTTTACATTTTTTAAGGTGACTACTAGAAAATTTAAAATTATATATGTGGCTTATAACAGCCTCTACTTATCTTGACACTTTATTAATGCAGCTTAAGAACACATTCTCCTCTTTTTGGCAGCCATATTTCATGGATTTATTTATTAAACAATTTTTATTAAGTGTCCTGAGAAGATGAGGCACTTCAGTGTAGTAGTTTAGAACTCAAGCTCTGGAGCCAGATTTCCTAGGTCAGAATCCAAGATCCATTTCTTGCTATGTGCCACTGTGTACATTTCCTAACTTTTCAGGGCCTCAATTTCTTTATCTATAAAGTAGAGATAGCAGTAGTACCCACCTCATTGAGTAGTTGTAAGGGTTAAATGAATTAGTGCCTGTAAAACACAGAAGAGTGCCTGGCACTTAATGCATGTGCTATTTCTCTCTACAGAGCACTGCCCCAAGGTGTTGGGGGTACTGCAGTCAGCCAGGCTGACCGGCTATGGGCTCTTTGTGGTTTGTAGTCTAGTGAAATGGTCAAACCATTACGTGACAACTGGAATTTATTCATGGGCAAAGGTGTAATTAAAAGACAGTTTTTGTTTGTTTGCTTGTTTTGTTTTTTTTTTTTTTGAGATGGAGTTTCGCACTTGTCACCCAGGCTGGAGTGCAATGGTGCGATCTCGGCTCACTGCAACCTCTGCCTCCTGGGTTCAAGTGATTCTCTTGCCTTAGCCTCCCAAGTAGCTGGGATTACAGGCATGTGCCACCATGCCTGGCTAATTTTGTATTTTTAATAGAGACGAGGTTTCTCCATGTTGGTCAGGCTGGTCTCAAACTCCTGACCTCAGGTGATCTGCCCGCCTTGGCCTCCCAAAGTGCTGGGATTACAAGTGTGAGTCACCACACCTAGCCAAAAGACAGGTTTTTATGTAGAAACAAACCTCTGTCAATCACATGACAGGATACAAAGTCTTATGATGAGAGAATTCAGGGTGATACAGGAGTACCGAACATTTATCTGCTCATTTATAAAAAATAAATTCTTTTTAGGTTTCTACCATGTCTTACAAACCGCTGTAGATTCTGGAAAGTATCAGTAAACAGATTGAAGTTCTGTCTCTCTTGAGACACATTTTTTGGGGGGAAACAGTTAATAAACACAAACAAATAAGCACAATAAATAAAACCGTAAATAATCCAGTTAGACATTTAAAAAGAATACATACAGCTATACTGTATATTGGAAAGTAACACTTTGGAGGTAGAGCTGGCATGATTCTTGAGTGATGGAATTTTCTGTGTGAAAGACAAGGACTTAAGAATGACTCCAGGGTTTTTGGCTTGAGCAACTAGAAGCAAACCTGTGAGGTCAGCACGGCTTCCCAGAGGAGGTGACATCTAAATGGGGACTGGAAGGACAAGTAGCAACTACCCAGGTGAAGAGAGCCCGGGAAAATTGTTCTAGGAGCTGGAGTTTGTGCCAAGCTTGGGGGGGGCGAGGACAGTGCCATGTGAAGTTTTATCTGCTTAGGAGTGCTGAGTCCTGTCCAGTAAATCCCTAATGTTTAGGATTTAAGGGTAAAATTTTATACTTTTAAAGATTTTAAAAATAATTTTGAGGCCAGGCGCAAGGGCTCACATCTGTAATCCCAGCTCCTTGAGAGGCCGAGATGCGTGGATCACCTGAGGTTGGGAGTTCAAGAGCAGTCTGACCAACATGGAGAAACCTCGTCTTATTAAAAATAGAAAGTTAGCCAAGCATGGTGGCAGATGTCTGTAATCCCAGCTACTTGGGAGGCTGAGGCGGGAGAATCGCTTGAACTCTGAAGATGGAGTTGCAGTGAGCTGAGATTGCGCCACTGCACTCTAGCCTGGGCAACAAGAGCAAAACTCCATCTCAAAAAAAAAAAAAAAAAAATTTTGAATTTTAACGTTCTAAGAAGTAACTCCCCCGAGCTTTATCTTCTAAGAGTTTGATAAATCTGCATCCCAGGACTTTTTCTAGTAGTTGATTAAAAAAAAAAAAAAGTTGAGTTGAACCCAAGTCAAGGACAGAATCCTGTGTCCCACCCCCTTCCTGCTGATATTGTCACCATTAATCAACCCTCTTGGGGTGCAGCAACAAATGGATCCAAGTATCATATAAAATTACACAGCCTGCATTTCTCCAGCTTACTCCTTAATAACAGCCCTAAGAAGGAAAAGAGATAAGATATCTGAAAGTGCTAGAAAGTTATCAAGTTGCCATTTTTTAGGATGACTTGGCCACCAACTTCCGGGAATGGAGAGACACTGAAACTAAGTGAGTTCACTGCTCTTCTAGGACAGTGACGGAAGGACAGAGGGGAATACAGCAAAGCTACAAGAAGGCACTCTGTGTTTCTACCCGTGTAAATGTGCTCGACTGTAACACCTTTGTGGCTGGGTGAGTGCACAAGCCTTTTAAGAGAAACATGGTTTACTTGTGCCAAATTGATCAATTTTGAGAGCCTACTAATGCCCTTAAAGTAACTTTTATGGATGTGACACAATTGATGAGAATTTGAATTGATCTATATCTTAAAATTAAGTTCATTAAACTGAGCAAATCATGTTCATGTCCTGATTTTATATACTTGCACTTATCAAATAGATTTTGATTTTTGGAAAAAAAAAAGGACTTTTTTTTTTTTTTTGAGACAGAGTCTCACTTTTTTTGCCCAGGCTGGAGTGCAGTGGCGTGATCGCAGCTCACTGAAACCTCCACCTCCAGGGTTCAAGCGATTATTGTGCCTCAGCCTCCCTGAGTAGCTGGGATTACAGATGCCCACCACCATGCCCGGCTAATTTTTGTAATTTTAGTAGAGATGGGGTTTCACCATGTTGGCCAGGCTGGTCTTGAACACCTGACCTCAGTTGATCTGCTCGCTTTGGCCTCCCAAAGTGCTGGGATTTTATTTATCCATTCTGCTACTGATGAACAGTTGGGTTGTTTCCAGGTGTGAGCCACTGCGCCTGGCCAGAGGACACTTAAAAAGCAGAATTAACTGCTGATTAAGAGACAGATCTTTGGTGAACATAAACATGCTATGAAAAATCTCTATGGCAGGGCAGGCATGGTGGCTCATGCCTGTAATCCCAGCACTTGGGGAGGCCGAGGATGGATCACCTGAGGTCAGGAGTTCGAGATCAGCCTGACCAAAATGGTGAAACCCCATCTCTACTAAAAATACAAAAATTAGCCAGGCATGGTGGTGGGTGCCTGTAATTCCAGCTACTCGGGAGGCTGAGAAAGGAGTATTGCCTGAGCCAGGGAGGCAGAGGTTGCAGTGAGCCAAGATTGTGCCATTGCACTCCAGCCTGGGTGACTGTCTATGGCTACAGTAAATGCTGACAAATATTAGCCAAACACTAAGGGGAAATTGACAGTTTGGCATATATATATCACTATTATATGTATTATATATTATACATATAGCAGTAGTCTATGTATGTGTAATAGCATTAATATATATCAGGTGCCTCCTGTAATTTCTCATTTAATTCTGTAATGTAGGAATTCTTTGTGTTCATTTTATAATTGAGAACCAGACTCAGAGATGGTAAGTAATTTTTCCAAGGACATGCAGCTAGGTAGTAGGTGGTAAGTCAGGAGTTCTGACTTCAAAATTTACCTTTCCTGTAAACTTTAAACTTTCCTGCTATTCTCTGCTTCCTCCTCAATCAATTAAACAAATATTTACTATATTTTTTCTCCAGAATATATAAATATTTCTACATTTATATTTATATATTGACTTACAACATATATGTTATAAAAACTGTAGAAATCGTAAGTGTCCAGTTCCATGAATTTCCATGAAGTAAACACACCAGATAAAAAAACCAGAACACAACCAGAATCCCAGGAGGTCTCTCACGCTTCCCTGCAGCCACAAGGGTAATGACTATGCTGGTTTCTAACACTATCAATTAGCTTTTTTTGTTCTTGAATTGTATGTTAAATGAATCATATTGTCTACTATTTTGTGTCTGGCTTCTTTTGCTCCACATTATGTTTGTGATATTGAACCATGTTGTTTTCCAAAGTTGAGAATCATTCCTTTCTGTTGCTGTGTCACATTGCATTGTGTGAACATACCACCATTTATTTATCCATCCTGCTACTGATGAACAGTTGGGTTGTTTCCAGCTTGGGACTATTGTGAATTGTGCTGCTATGAGCATTTTTGTGAACGTCTTTAGGTGCACAAAGTGGGTGTTCCTGGGGTATATATTAGGAGTAGAACTGCTGAGTCATAAGTCATGTGTATATGCAGCTTTACTAGACATTGCCAGACCGTTTTCTAAACTGGTTGCATCAGAGCTGGTTAGTTTTAAAAACTGGACTAAAAATACTCTTTCTGATTATGTTCACCAAATGTCCTGATTCTTGAAAATCTGTCCTGAGTAGGCAGATTTCTTGGGGAAAACTGCTGCGTAGCATCTTGCTACATAGACAAATTTTATGAATTACCACATTTGGGCTCAACTGAAAAGGATGTGTTTATTACATCAAATAAGACTCTGGAAATTAATAAAGCAGAATTAAGAACTTCACCGTGTGTATGTGGCTGAATTTCCCCATAGCCTGGAGCTTTGATGTAGGGAAAAGTTACCATCCAGCCCATTCTAGTACAGCCACATTGGGAGTCTCAGATACTGGGGCTCCATCTGCCAACACAGTAGCTGAAGGGTTCAGCCTGGGAGCCTGAGAGGAGGGGGAAGATCTGGCTGCTCTCTGAGGCCACTCCCAGGGTTCCTCTCTGCTACTCAATGTTTCTGAAGGACTGTGGAGACAGGCCACCCAGTGGAGATCCTTGGTTAACCCTTCTCTCCCACCTGAGAGACTCTCGGTGCTCACTTTGCCCCCCCTGCTTTGGTAGGTGGCAACCAGGCCCCCTTTGCACATCTTTCTCCTGCAAATTCACAATCACTCTGCAATTGCCCCCCAACAGCAGCTGAAACAGGGGTCCAGACTTGAGAGACACATATGACTAAAGTCAGGAGAGACCAGCAAGGCATAATTAGATGCCGTGGACAGAGAAAACACATGGAACGCAAATGGAAAACCACAGTGATTGGTGCTTCCAATTGCAAACAAGCTGCTTCTCCCAAGGGCAACTCTTGGAAGCAGTGGGTTTTACTCAATCCTGATCTGTCTCCAAAGCACATGCTTGTTATTTTTATGCGATATCATCTCCATCCTCCTACAGAGGGGCCTCTTCTCTGCTCAGTAGTCTATTTGAGGCAGGGAAATACAGTGACTTTGCTGCCTGAAGGATCGTGGTCAGTGAACTCTCTTATTCACTGTGCATAGAGCTCAGTACAAAACTGTGCAAATGTGGCTGTGTGCTAATGTGCTGTGTCAGGTGAACCTGACCAGAGTAGAGAATTGATGACTATTGATTTTTACAGAGCAGGCATCTGAGATATGACAAATGATAGCAATAAAGGAGTTTTATCAGGCTCTGAGTTTATTTCAAAGGTGAGTAAGTGAACGGGTATTGAATGACACACCTGGGGTTTTATCCCATCTCTGCCGCCAACCACTTTTGTGTCCTTGGACATGTTACTTTACCTTGGATCTCTTTTGTTAACCTGTAAGAAAGGACTTATAGGCTATATCATACTCTAGTTCTCTTCCAGGTCCCCGGCTTAGTAACTCCATGTTGTCCTAAGACAGATAGTCCCCTGGCCGGTGCGGTGGCTCACGCCTGTAATCCCAGCACTTTAGGAGGCTGAGGCAGGTGGATCATCTGAGGTCAGGAGTTTGAGACCAGCCTGGCCAACTTGGTGAAACCCCCCCGTACTAAAAATACAAAAATTAGCCAGATATGGTGATGCGTGCCTGTAATCCCAGCTACTCGGGAGGCTGGGGTGGAGAATCACTTGAACCTGGGAGGCGAAGTTTGCAGTGAGCCGAGATCACACCATTGCACTCCAGCCTGAGTGGCAGAGCAAGACTCCATCTCAAAAAAAAAAAAAAAAAAAAAAAAGAAAAGAAAGGTAGCTCCCTAATTTAGTGTTTGTGACATATACTTTGGAAGAAAAAAAAAGTCACCTTTTTCTCTCTTCTCCACAACCTGTGCTCAGAACCTCCAGCTCTGAGGTGCAACATGTTCTTTAACTCCCTGGGAATCATGGACGTCTGCAATATTTCATGCTGTTATATAGGAAGATGAAGCTCTTTTCCAAAGAAACTCTGACTCATTTAATAATAAGTACTGTTTATTCATTGTGTGTATTCAAGGAACTTAGAGTATAATGGGAGGGCTAAGACATGGCTTCCAGAGCTGCAATGTAAAGTGCAAGGTTCTAAGAGCTGTGGAAGAGGCAGAGAAGAGCTTCAGGGTTCCTCTTACTTTTTAGGGGTCAGAGAAGACTTCATGGAAGGTGAGGTGTCTGAGTTGAGAAATGAATGTTGAACATCACTTCAACAGTGGAGATGTGGAGAGTCTTCCCTTCCAAGAGGATATAAGAAGAGACAAGGGCCATAGGTTGAGGGACATGGTTTTGGGGGTGACAAGCAAGGTCTGGCTATAATTAGGTGACTCTATGTCCTGGTTTTTCCAGGATAGTCTCAGCTTATACCCTCTGTCCTGGTGGAATTGTTAACAGTGACCCTTTTCATTCTCAAAAAGTGTCCCAGTTTGGATGATAAATTACAGAGTCACTATAGCTGTAGATAATGCTGTCTCAAAGGCTGGATCCAGATGTGGCTAATAGGATCTAAGAGTCAAAAAAAGAGAGAGATGACTCTATGCTTGGCCGCAGGTTGGTAAAAAGGAGGTAAATGCAAGGGGAAAAAATGGCATTAGAAAGAGTTGGTGGCCAGGCGCAGTGGTTCACGCCCGTAATCCCAGGCGGACCACTCGAGGTCAGGAGTTTCAGACCCTCCTGGCCAATATGGTGAAACCCCATCTCTACTAAAAATACAAAAACTAGGCCAGGCGCGGTGGCTTACGCCTGTAATCCCAGCACTTGGGGAGGCTGAGGCAGGTGGATCACCTGAGATCAGGAGTTTGAGACCAGCCTGGCCAACATGGTGAAACCCCATCTCTACCAAAATACAAAAATTAGCGGGGCGTGGTGGTGGGCGCCTGTAATCCTAGCTCCTCGGGAGGCTGAGGCATGAGAATCGCTTGAACCCGGGAGGCAGAGGTTGCAGTGAGCCGAGATCATGCCGCTGCACTCCAGCCTGGGTGACAGAGTGAGACTTTGTGTCAAACCCGTCCCCCCGCAAAAAAAAAAAAAAAACAAAAAAAACCCCAAAATTAGCCGGGAGTGGTGGCAGGTGTCTGTAATCCCAGCTACTCGGGAGGCTGAGGCAGGAGAATTGCTGGAACCTGGGAGGCGGAGATTACAGTGAGCTGAGATCACCCCACTGTGCTGGGTAACAGAGCGAGACTCCGTCTTAATAAAAAAGAAAAAAAAAGAAGGAGTTGGTGATTGTGAAGAAAGATTAGAAGGACAGAGCTGGAGGGGTCTGCACACCAGTGAGTCCGATCCAGATAATCATTTCACAGATGAAGGAACGAGAAAAAGGAATGTTAGAACAGGAATGCAGGCCTCTTGGTGCTCTTGCCTCACTGGACTGAGTTGAATAGTGTCTGTCCCCACGACCCAATTCATGTCCACCCAGAACCTGTGAATGTGACCTTACTTATAAATACAGTCCTTGCAGATG
Source organism: Pongo abelii (assembly GCF_028885655.2). Classification (NCBI taxonomy): domain Eukaryota; kingdom Metazoa; phylum Chordata; class Mammalia; order Primates; family Hominidae; genus Pongo; species Pongo abelii. The sequence continues at coordinate 25,362,866 of NC_071992.2, forward strand.
TAATCAAGTTAAGACAAGGTCATACTGGATTAGGATGGGCCCGGAATCCAATATGACAGGTATCTTTATAAGAAGAGAGGAGTTGGACAGGCACAGAGACACACAGGGAGGGTGCCACATGGCAACAGAGGCAGGGGTCGGAGTGATGCATCTACAAGCCAAGGAGTGACCATAAGCTAGGAAATGGCAGGGAAGGGTCCTCCAGGATAGCTTTCAGAGAGAGCATGGCCCTGCTGACACCTCCATCTCAGACTGCTGGCCTCCAGACCTTCCTTCCTTCCTTCCTTCCTTTCCTTCCTTCCTTCCTTCCCTCCCTCCCTCCTTCCTTCTTTCTTTCTTTCTTTTTTTTGACAGAGTATCGCTGTCGTCCAGGCTGAAGTGAAGTGGCACAATCTCAGCTCACTGCAACCTCCGCCTTCCAAGTTCAAGCGATTCTCCTGCCTCAGCCTCCCAAGTTGCTGGGATTACAGGTGCATGCCACCACACCCGGCTAATTTCTGTATTTTTAGTAGAGATGGGGTTTCACCATGTTAATCAGGCTGGTCTTGAACTCCTGACCTCGTAATCCGCCTGCCTCGGCTTCCCAAAGTGTTGGGATTACAGGCGTCAGCCACCGCGCCAGACCACCTTTCTGTTAAGTCACCTAGTTTGTGGCATTTTGTTAGAGCACTCCCAGGACACAAATATTGTACACTTTCTGAGCTTTAGGTGCAGCAGAATATTCAGGTAGAGCTGCCGGGAGGCACATGAACACGTGGGACTGCAATGAGGAGGAGCTGGGGTTGGTAACTGGGGTGTGGGAATAGGAGAGATGACCAACGTGAGGACAGGACAGCAGCTGCCAGGACGGGGTTGCAGGGAGGGAGGAAGGAGAGGGAGAAAAGGCAGAGGGCCCCAAGAAAGAGAGCGGAAGTGAGGAAGGGATTCCAGAGGAGGCGGAGGCTGAGAGGTTCATGCTGGGAGGAGCAGCCGATGTGGCTGGCATGCAAAAATTTCTGTAGAAAACTGCAAGGGTTAGAAATTGCCACGCAATGGTGGCAGGCGCCTGTAATCCCAGCTGCTCAGGAGGCTGAGACAGGATAATCACCTGAATCCTCCGGGCGGAGGTTGCAGTGAGCCGAGATTGCGCCACTGCACTCCAGCCTGGCAACAGAGTGAGATTCCGTTTAAAAAAAAAAAAAAAAGAGAGGAAAAGAAAAGAAACTGTCACGCAAAGGGTTAAGGACTGAGAGGACTGAGTGCATTTTTAGCAGAGAGAGCAGGGAGAGTCCTCTCCTGAGGACTTCAGGATGGAGGAGAGACTTAGGGTATTAGCTTCAGGTAAGGAGCAGGGAAGAGAGGTTCTATTAGGTGATGGGGGCACCAATTGTATTTGTGGAAACAGGCGAGGAGAGGGAAAAATGCAGATGTCAGCTCTTGTGGTGGCCCACCCACGTCACGTGGCATGATGATTAGTAGAGTCAAGCAGCAGAGTCGGAGGACGCCAGGGCACAGGCAGGCTCCTGGGAAGCAGATCAACGCTTCTCTCTCAAGTTACTGATTACACCCCAGCTCTGACCCTTGCCAGTCACCACTGGTTGTACAAGGATGCCTGGTAAAGTGAGGCAGCCCTGTGTTCTCCCATCTGATGGCTCTTTCCCATCTCTTCTTTATTTGACTTGGGGTTTGAGAGGGAGGCTAGCTTTTGCCTCCATTTATTCGTCCATCTCATGGGGAGACTCATTTCTGTATGAGTCTCGGATAGATTTAGAAACACAGCACTGTCCTAGGGAAAGCAAGGAATCTGGGGCTACAGGACAAGACCTGTATGAGGGAGGGAGGGACTGTGTGCCCAGAGTCCTTTGAGGCCCTCCCAACATATGCACTCCACTTAAAATTACCCAGGATGGGGATGAGAGTGCATTATAAGAAACAGGCCAGGTGCAGTAGCTCACACCTGTAATGCAAGGACTTTGGGAAGCTGAGGCAGGAGGATTGCTTGAGTACAGAAGGTTGAGATCAGCCTGGGCAATATATAGTGGGACCTTGTGTCTACAGAAAAATTTAAAAATTAGCCAGGTGTGGTGACAAGTGCTTATAGTTCCAGCTACTCGGGAGGCTGAGGCAGGAGGATTGCTTGAGCCCAGGAGTTCAAGGCTGCATGAGCAGTGATCATACCACTGCACTCCAACCAGGGTCACAGAGCGAGACTCTGTCTCAAAAACAAACAAACAAACAAAAAAACAAACACACAAACCAGAAAAACCCACAAAACATCAAAGACCAACAAAGCCTAAAAGCACACCATACCACCAGGTGCCCTAGCTGACATAATGCTAGCTGCAGTTGCTACCTGGCCAGGAGTCTTCTCTCTGGCACAAAGCAGAGGAGTGCTGGGACCCAGGGAGACACCCAGCACTGGCTAAATTATAAGTAGGGTAGTAATGCACCTGTGTGTTGCATGGAGCAGATGGATGTCAGGGCTAGAGTAATTCTTATGAAAAAAAGCAGGATTTGGGAGAAAGCCTGAACCTCTTCCCTCTGCACCCCTCATTTTCTGTCCTCTTTTCTCCCAACTCTCCAAAATTATATCTAAACTTCATGAGCTTCCATGGTGAAGCATATATAATTCAGATATATACTCTTCCAAATATAGAGTTTATTTTCCTGTATATTTTGTTCACCATGTAGTAGGAATGACCAAAGTCTACAGAGGAGGAAGCTTGCCAGAAACAGGCCAGAGCCACTCAGCTAGTGAACACTGGAAGCAGGGCTTGCACAGGTCCATGCCTCCAAGTCAGGTGCTTCTTGCCCTGCACATTCTACAGCTTCCTCTTTCTAAATGGAGCTTGGCTTCCAGTTAGGCCAGGGCTGCATGATGACATCTTCAGAACTACAACGTTCAGGAACTTTACGAAAGACTCCGATAGAAGCGACAAGTCATTCTGAGCTTCCTGTCCTGCCCCATGGGAGAGGACCAAATGAGCTGCCACTCCTCTGTTCCTGGTCGCCATGTTCTTGCCTTTCAAAGACAGAGCTGCTCCCTTCCTGATGGCAGTGTGGCCTAAGCACTGGGTTATGCTGTCTGGGATGCCACCCTCTCGCAGCATGCCTTCCCTAGAGGTCTCGGAGCTGGACCGGCTGCTGCCTTGTGATATCTGGGATGGCTCCTTCATTACTATGCCCTTTCGCTGCTACGCACAATACTGTGGGGAGGGGTTTAGGCACAGACCCACAATGCCAAACTGGCTTCCCAAGGGACTGGCTACCTCTGCCATGGCCTCAAAGGCAAGGAATCAGAAGGCCACCTACAAAGTCATGGTGCAGGGATCGGGAGGCTGCCACTTATCACTGCTGCACCCCCTAATTCCATAAATACCTCTCAGCATCCATGAATCTGGTGACCAAACACTGCCATGCTGTTGCAGTAGGGAACCCACTGTCCGCCCCAACTGTTCCTGCCTCAAGTGTCTCTGACCTTGCTAGGCAGCAGAAAACATCAAAGAGCAGGAAGGGAGCTTCAGCTCATGTTCACTTTCCAGATCTTTCTAATTCATCTATTGCCAGAATATAATTCATGGCTAGACCCTTGGCTGCAAGAAAGTCTGAGAAATGTGGCTTTACATGCTCTGGCCACTGCAGTCCAAGGAGGAGTGTAAGATGCTAAGTGCCAAACCACCATATCTACCATATATGGGGAGAAAAAAATATTGAATTCTTTTAAATAATCAATGTTCCAAAGATTTTCAACTGTTTCTAACATTTATTTAATGAAATTAAACAAAAATCACGTCTGTGAAGATTATGGGCATATTCACATTTGCTAAGAATTCTCTTAACCATCAAAAGGCAACTTCTTTCCACTGGTATCGCCATTGCAAAGTTCAGAGGGTTTCTCATCCATTAGGAGGCGTGTGTGTGTGTGTGTGTGTGTGTGTGTGTGTGTGTGTGTAAATCTTATACATATGTATTATATATAATATAGGTGTATATATAATATACATACATATATAACAGGTATGTCTATGTACATAGATGTATATATGTATACCTAGGTGTATATATCATATAAACATAGGAATATATTAAATATGTATAAAATATATAGACATATGTATATATCATATATAAAATATAAAATTTATATAAAATATAAAATTTATATAAATTATAAAATTTATATAAAATATAAAATTTATATATATAAAATGTATATATTTATACATAAAATGTATATATATTTTATATACACACGTATATGAATGCTGAGGCTAATTTAAAAATACATTTTATATATACACATATATCTATATATTTATATACACATATCAACGTATTTTATATATGTACATATCTATATATTCTATATCCTATCTATATATCTTATATATATGCACATATCTATATCCTATACATATATACTTCTATATATAGATGTGTGTATGTGTATATATGGTATATATTTCCTAAAAAGAATGGTTTTTTATTTTTAAATTACAGAAATAATATAAGTATTATTTAAAGTCTGAAAAATAAAGTCAAAGCAGTTGCCTATAATCCTCCATCACTAGCACAGTAACCATGCGATTCTTTTCCTGAGCACATTTACATCTTTGTGAATGTAATGGTTATAGAATTTTGTTTTGTTTTTTCACCTAACATTACATTATAATCATCGTCCATGTTGTGTAATGTAAATTCCACTTGTAAAGGCTGCATAATATTTCACTAATATTAGGCACACATCATAATTTCCTTAGCCATTCCCTTCTGGTTGACCATTTAGGTTGTTTCCAATGATTTACTGCTATAAGGAATGCTTTGAAGAAGAGCTTCATGTGTATTTGGGTTTTTGTTACATTCCCAGAAGTGGGGCAATGGGTTCTTATAGACTTAATGCTTAAAGGGCATCCACTTAAAAATAAGGATCAACAGCTTCTGATCAGTATTTCTTAAAAACGACCTTGGAAAAATAGAGTTTTCTCTAGCCATTACAGAGATGGCTAAGTAAAAACACAGAGCCTGTTTTTACTTATCACATCCTTAGCACTCAGCTTGCCAGCTACTATCTGCAGCTACCAAAACTAGGGAAACAGTGCTCTTGGCCCTGACGCCTCTATTGACCTCTACCCATGCTCACATTACTGCATCTCAAATCCCTAAGAGCTGCTTGGGATGCTGATCACGGTGAGGGCAGAGAGTAGGCTCAGCCTCTTCAGGGTCTTCCCCACCCTTTCATATCTCAGGATCCAGCTTTCCTTATGAGAAGCCTTGTCTAGATAAAGCAGGGAGGCCCTGGTGCCTAGAAGTTGATCAACCCAAGTCATCTTAAGCCCTGGAACATGCAATTTAGATGGACACTTCCAGAGGCAGACAGATCCCTCCCCTACTTTCTGATTTCTCCCTTTTCCCCCAGACGGGAGCAAAACAATATTAAAACAGCCTGGGTTACACTTTACTGAAGAGGCCAGCTTAGGACGACTTTAAGAACTAGGTGACCACAGTCTTAAGACAGGCAGGGGCAAGGCTGTAAGATTTTACTCTCAGCCAGTTCACACTCCTACTGTGAGATCAGGCCTCTACAGACCTTATGGGCGTATCAAACCCAAAGAAAATTTCCTGGAGGTGCCTACTCAGAGGGGCTCCCTCCTGGTCACTCCTTATAGCCTTGCTCGGTCCAGGGCAGGGTAGGTTCGTCCTCTCGGTGAGAACAAGAGGAACACATTTAGCTCTGCATTATGTATTTAGGTTGAGAGAAACAATTTCGAATGAATGGGGGTCTCTCCAACAAAGCAGTCTAGAACGGGCCCCTGAGTTTTAAATTCAGGCCTTAGGAATGCCAAAGCTCGCTGAGCGATTCTGTTTGCAAACCCACCGGCCCCGGGGGCGGATTTCCCCCGAGACACTGTCACCCATGCCTCCAGCTCTGGGCAGACCCCACTGCGGCCCCTCCCCAATGACCTCCCCTGCCCCTCGCGGACCAGCCCATCCTCAAGATAGTACAACTTTCCGGGACACCCCACGTCTCCTCTCGCCCCCGTCCGGTTGCTTGGAAATATGCACGGGACGGTGACGTCACACAGGGAGGCGGGTCCCCACTGTCCCTCACACCAATGGCGCGGCGGCCGCCCGCCTCTCGGTTCCCGGCTATTGGTGTCTCGGGCCGCTGCGCTCCACCCCAGCCCGCCATGGCGTCAGGCGCCGCGGCCCCGGGGAGGTGGCTCCCACTTTAAGAAGTGAAGTTTTGCGCCCCTCCCCCTCCCTGCCCACCTCCTGCAGCCTCCTGCGCCCCGCCGAGCTGGCGGATGGAGCTGCGCAGCGGGAGCGTGGGCAGCCAGGCGGTGGCGCGGAGGATGGATGGGGACAGCCGAGATGGCGGCGGCGGCAAGGACGCCACCGGGTCGGAGGACTACGAGAACCTGCCGACCAGCGCCTCCGTGTCCACCCACATGACAGCCGGAGCGATGGCCGGGATCCTGGAGCACTCGGTCATGTACCCGGTGGACTCGGTGAAGGTGAGGCGCGGGGGGACTTCGGGGACGCAACGAGCGGAGGAGGAGCGCGCGCGCGCGCATTTGCATCCCGCGCGCCGGCAGCCTCGGGGCAGCGTCCCGAAACCGAGCTCTCCCCAGGACCGCGGCTGGCCGGGGTCTCCCCAGGAGCAGCTGCGCGCAGCCTGGGCGCCGCGCCTTCCGCCGACCCCGCGAGGGTGCCCAGTCCTCGCCTCGCACTGCCCGCTGCTCCAGCCGCGTGCCCGGCCCCGGTTGCTGGCGGCGCTGAGGCGGGGGAGGAGTGGCGAGCACCGCTGGCTTCGGCGGCGACTGGGCTCCCGGGGGACGCGATCGCTGAAGCTCTGCACAGTCTTACCACGCTGGCCGTTCGGGCTGGCTGGGGCCGCCCACACGTGCGCGGTTTCCGAGGGAGCTCCCCGCAGGGGAAGCCCTCACCACGCTGGAGCTGAGAAACGTGTGGCCCTGGCCCGGCCGCGCGCCCTCGGGACTTGGTGTGTGGCTGCTGCTTCCCGGGTTATTTCGGGAACTTGGGGCCGGCAAGACTTCTCTCGACTAGTGGCAGCTCTTTACTGGTTCGACAGCGGCCGGTGGGATCCCCTTTCTGAGGGTTCCTGCACTTCTTCCCCCGACTTTGGGTCGCCGAGCCGCCGGGAGGCAATGACGTTTGCCTTCTCCTTTTGCTTACCGGGAGGTGGGTGGGCTTGTGCCTTACAGCCCTTGCTGTGGATTGTGTGAGAGGCACTCGGTTTCCTTTAAACCGTCTGTCACTTGCCCCGGTAGTTTTAACTGCATCTCTGTAAAGAGGCAGCGTTAGTAGGTGCATTTTGCCTGGTAGACTGAGAGCTGCCCTCTGTCAGCCTGCCCAGAACACCCCAGGGCCAGGATAGAGTGGTGCAGGAAGTAATGCCAGTATTGACTGTTACACGTTGCACTTTTATAGGCATACCTCATCTAATTCATGCAACAGCCCTGGGGGTTAACAGATGAAGAAACTGAGGCGCAGAGAGGCGAACCGATTACCTTGCCCAGGCTTGTACACCACCTCCTGTCCTCTGGCTGCAGCTGCAGTGTGCTTTGAGGGATTCGGAGGCCTCTCTAGGTGGCAATTATTTTGCAAGGCATCCCCAGCAGCTTTATCTTGTTGCTGATGCTGGTCCTGCATGAGCAGGTATGAAGGCCAGAAAGTATAGCTCAGAGGGTTTTCCCGGCTCTGGGGAGCTCGCTTGGAGCCAGCAGTCAGTGTCTGGCCAGGCAGAAGTCCAGTGAGGAAAGACATGGGCTTCCAAGGTGCTGCTGGACCTAAGCCTGAGCCATCACCCATCTGTCCTTCCAGTGTCCCAGTGGGGAGTTAGAGGAATGGTTCTCATCTCCAGGAAAGACACTGGACTGATACCAGGTGGCATTTGTATGGGAAAGAATCCCTCAAATGTAATAAAATTCTCTATGATTGAAGCTGTTGTCTCAACTGCCCTGGGCAGAGCCTGGGGAAAGTTAGGAGCAGGGAGGTGTTATTTGAGCAGGCCTTAGTCCTGCTGGTGTCTTGAGATGAATGTTCTATTCGGGAACCCCACGGTGAGTTCACTTCAGAGCATCATTTTAGCTAATTTTTAGGATTAGAAATAATTAGTTGTGCCTTCTGAGCACCCTTTGACACTCTCAAGAGGCGTTTCTCACATGTTTAAATTGTGTGATCTGTGTTTAGTTTCTCCCTGCCCCATAGATGTTGATATGTTTTGGTTCAGATGTCACCTGTGTACTTAGTATTACTTTCCATAGCAGTTTTCACCTGTGGACAGGTTAACGTGGTGTGAATGGTAGAAGGAGCCGGTCTGGTTTTCCTAGACAAGTCTGTAAAACAAGGCGTGGGTTAGCTAATCAGTGAAGTCTTCTAGGTTCTGGGATTATAACTGACCCTTAGGGGCCCTTCCATGCTGAAGTGTGCAGGGTCGGTTTTGAGGCTGCCACTGGGTGCCAAGGTCTGCCAACATCAGCACAGTTGTCTCTCCAGCATGAGGAGTCAGGGGTGCATCCTCCATCATGGAAAGGCTTGGGGGAGACCACACCTGTGTTCCTCTTAAGTATTTTGGATGATGGCAAAGACCGGGAGTAACTGAGTCAAGAGACCTGGGTTGGGCTTCAAGCCCTGCTCTCACTTGCTTCATGCCTTGGGCACTGTTCTTTGCCTTAGTTTTGTCACCATAAAGTGGGGACAGTGGACCTGCTCAGTCCCTCTCCACATTTTTAACCTATGCCCCGTTTCTCTGAACACACAACACCCATCGTCCTCTTTTATGTTACTTGAAATATCAAAAGAATTATTACAGCTGAAAACAAATCTATGTAAATCGGATCTTGAAAGAGAGAAAGCTTTCTCCAATTTTGAAAGGCACCATTTTTAACTCCGATCTTGTAATGACAAATAAGAATGTTGAATCGGCTGGCTTTTTTATATCCTAGGTAATGTGGACTGTGGAACTCTGTGCTGGTCACTTTCAACCCTGAACCTGATGCTACTTATTTTGCAGTTCTAACTGCAAAGTTGGCCTGGTGGATGCTTCCCATTACAATACTAAATTTGCTTCTTCATGAGGTCACACCTCACATCCCTAGTGTCACTTTAATAACTAGTGTTTTTTACATGGTGGGCTGTGACCCATTAGTGGGCTCTGCATTTAAAAATAAATAAATAAATAAAATAAGTTATTAGCGAGAGTGTAAAAATACGGGTGTGCCTGGCATGCAGTGGGAGAAATGTTGAAATTCTGTTTGGGTTGTGTGTGTGTCTCTGAGTGCATTTTACAGACGTGTAAAATGTACTTCTGGCTGGGAGTTCTGGTCAAACAAATATGAAAACCACTGAACCTGAGAAAATATCTCTGGAGCCCCAGCAGGCAACACTGAGATTATGAAATGGGTATTTGGAAGACCTTTGGCAATTTTCCTGCTGCTTCCTGTGTCGTCTTCTTTCCCTTGGTCCTCCCATGGTGGGATGTGAGCGCTCATTCATCCATAAAGGGCCAGTCTACTGGGACCTTTGGCTGCCCCTGCGATGACAGTGAGCAGCAAAGTGATACCCAGGGAGGGAGTATAGGGTCTCTGCAGGGCTCTCACCGGATGGTGGCAATGACTTACTCCTCTCTAGGCGGGGCCTGGTGGCAGGTTTTCCATGAGCCTCTTTCTGGTGTTCCAGAGTGGCAGGGGGCACTTGGGGTGGATACAAGAACCCCTGGTCTGGTCAGGAGAGCTCAAGACTTGAAGAGCATGCCAGGTGGGTGGAGGAGGAAATTCCAACCAGATTAGGCACACCACTCGGAGACCATGCCGAGTCCCGCCTGGGGAAAGCAGGGGCAGAAGGAAACAGGAAAGATTTGAAGCCAGGGGACTTCCGCTGACCCTTTCACAACCCTTCTTTTGCTTTGCTTGTTGGGGGAAACCCTGCCTGTGACTCTCCTAGGATGAGCCCTCCTTTCCAGGTTGGTGCACCACAGAGCATTCACTCTAGGAGCCTCCTGGCTGACCTTATGGCGTGCACAGCCAGCCTGCCCAGCTCAGCAGAGCATTACCTCAACTTGTGACTTTTCTCCTCTTCTGAGTTTTCTCCTGGCTGCAGGCGGACTGGTAGGAAGGGTGCTGGGGGGCAGTGCAGGCAGCTGCCAGAGTCCCCTCCCACCCACTTCATTGCTTTCCAAACAAAGTGCAATTCGGTCCATGCCATTCAGCTTCAGAAGGGCGTGAAATCCCAAATTGCTCTAGTTCCTGGGACAAAATTATAATGATTTTTCTCTCTCCCTTCTTGTCTCCTCTCCCTCACATCCCCCTGCTCCCTTCTTTTCTGTCCTTTGATGAGAGGCGATTTTCTTAAAAGGTGAGTTCGGAGCGAGGAATCCAAAAAGCGGTATTCGTGAGCCGCAGTCCTGTTCATTGTTTCATGAACCCCCAGGCAGCCATGGCCTGCACCCCTCAGGCCTACCCTGAGGAGGGTGAGAACCTCATCCACTTTTCTCTGCCCTAAATTGGGGAGTGGCAGGCTGGAGCGTGGTTTGAGGGCCAGGCTGGGGTGTGGTTTGGAGGCGGGTGCCCAGGAGTACTGTGAACAGCAAAGGGGGCCTCAGCTTTTTAGTAGGGAGAGTTATTTGGGGTTGCATGGGAGGATTTAATCAGCTGCTTTGCGTAAACTATACAGGGGTGTGCACCTGGGGTGGGGGATGTGTGTATCACCTGGAAGGGAGGAATGTGCTTCCCAAACCTTTTCCTGGCTTCCACTTGGGCACATTTCAGCTGCATGTGGCCATCTCATTGAAGATGAGTTTTGTCCTGTCTTGCAGCAGTGACCAGTCTTGGGGAACCAGTCCCACTTTCTCTGTTTTTCAGTCTTGGGCTTCTGACTCTCTCTGACTTCAGGGGTTTCCTTCCTCTGACTCATCGGATGAACTCACCTGCTGGCGTGGAAGCCTTCAGCATCTTTCTTGAACCCCAGAGCTTTCTGGCTCTTTTCGTGTCTCCACTAGTACAGAACCTTTTCTTGTCAAAGAATTTGTGTTTTTGTTTTTGTTTTTAATCCGAAATACCGGCTGTCATGTCCCATCCATGCTGGCCACAGACATACCCCTGTGATCATGGTGTTGGCTGGACCACGCCAGGAGGCATGGCTTTGCCACTCCCATGCACACCTTGAATGTTGTGTCTGGCGTTTGTCATAGGAGGGGTATATCCAATCTCTTTCTCTTTTTTTTTCTCCTTCTCTCTTTTTTTTTTTTTTTTTTGAGACACGGTCTCGGTCTGTCACCCAGATTGGAGAGTAGTGGTGTGATCGCAGCTCACTGCAGCCTTGACCTCCCAGGGCTTGAGTGATCCTCCCAGCTCAGCCTCCTGAGTAGCTGGGACTACAGGCACATGCCACCATGCCTGGCTAATTTTTTGTATTTTTTTTTTTTTGTAGAGATGGGGGCCTCAATTTGTTGCCCAGACTGGTCTTGAACTCCTGAGCTCAAGCGATCCTCCCACCTTGGCCTTCCAAAGTGCTGGGATTACAGGCATGAATCACCATGCCCAGCCTCTTTCTTTTTGTTGAACTGGAAAGCTTCCCTAAAGTTCCCTCAACCTTCCCTCAAGTTCCTACTGAGATGGATTTCCCACCCTTAGAGAGAACTATCTTGGGGTTCAAATTCCAGTCTTTGACTTACTGGTTGGGCAGGACACTTAGCTTCTTCATGTCCTTACTTGTAAAATGGGGATCCTGATTTTCTTCCTGCTTTCTCTTTCTTGACCCAGCTTTCCATTGCTTCTTTCCCACTTCCCTCATTTTTCCAGTGGGCCTTGTGGAAGTTCCTTGTTAACAAACTCCCTTACATCTTCCCCTCTTTACCAAATGTTTCTTTCACTCCCCCCTCCTGATGGAAATCCAGCTCCTCTTGCTAAGGGTTGGGAGCATGGACCCTTGAGTCCAAATCCCTGGGACCGGGTCCCATTTCCCAGTTAGGTGTGACCTTGGGCAAGTTTCTTAACCTGTCTGTGCTGTTTCCCTATCTGTAAAAAGGAGAAGAGATGGTACCAATCTCCCAGGATGGTTGTGAGGGTTAAGCCCTCGCTGCACTTCACGTGCCTGGTACACGCACAGAACAGTTGATACTCTCTGTTGTCTGCTCTCATCTTTATCTTCATCATCATCAGCATGATTGCCATCACTTTCTCTCATTCCCTGAGGACTCTGGCATCTGATGCACAGACTTCACCTCCACAGATCCTGTCCTCACCCTGAAGATGGCCCCTCTTTGTCCCCACCCGACTCAAGTCCAAATCGCTCTATTCCTTACACCTCTGAGTCAATGGCCTTCACCTCCATGGTGCCTTGACCTAACTCAGAACCTTCCTGAGATCTTAAATCCAGATTATTATAGCCTGGACCCCAAGATTGACTGCTGCAGCTGCTGGGGCCTTTAGTTTCTCTGCCTTTGGTCCTTCCAACCCTGGCTTGCCCCACCTGGGTCCTGGACAGCCCATCTGTCCCTTGGGCGGCGAAGCCCTTCAGGGGACATTCACACTGCCTCCAATGCGCATGCTCCCTGGCCTCAGCTCCACATGTCTGGGCAGCTGCTTGCATCCTTCACAGGGGTCCTGTTGCCCCTCAGCTCCCCACCCTATTGTTGTCAGCCTCAGCCTGGCATCTTGCTTCCATGTCATAGGGAAACCAGGACCTCAATCAAACCCATCTTCCTGTCACTGTCCTTCCAAACTCTCTTGCCTTCCACCCCCACTGTAAGGGAACAGGTGTCTTCATTCCTTTAAGGTATATCAATGTGGCAGAGAAGGGAGATGTATACAAACCACCTTGACACCAGGATTTGAATACTGACTGCACACCTGGGCACATTACCTAACCTCTTTAAGCTCAGGTTCCTTCTCTGCAAAGTGGGGATATGAATACTGTATTAGTCTGTTTTCAAGCTGCTGATAAAGACATACCCGAGACTGCGTAATTTATACAGAAAGAGAGGTTTAATGGACTCACAGTTCCACGTGGCTGGGGAGGCCTCACAGTCATGGCGGAAGGCGAAATGCACATCTCACTTGGTAACAGACGAGAGAGGACAGAACCCAGTGAAAGGGGTTTTCCCCATATAAAATCATCAGATCTCGTGAGACTTATTCACTACCATGAGAACAGTGTGGGGGAAACCGCCCCCATGATTCAATTACCTCCCACCTAGTGCCTCCCATAACACGTGGGAATTATGGGAGCTACAATTCAAGGTGAGATTTGAGTGAGGACACAGCCAAACCATATCAAATACCAAGAGCTATTTTAAAGGGTTGTTGTAAGAATTAAATGAGGCAACATATGTAAAGTTCTTGCCGCAGTGCGTGGTGCGTACGTTGTCAATAAATGGTGATGGTATGTCATTTTTGTCCTCTCACCCTTGAGTGACTCAGTTCCAGGATCTTTAGCCTTCCTGCTCCATTGAGTTTTTCCCAAAAGTGTTTCTACAGATCCAAGCCCGTCCTGTCTTAAACAAACCCCAGACTTCTTACCTTGACCTCACATGCACCCCCAATATTTCTTCCCATAAACAAACTGTTGCCCCTTTTTTTCCTCCTTGAAACAACAAATGTTCTGAAAGAAGTGTTGACACTGGTCTCTACTTCCTCACTGCCACCTCTGCTTCCTGGCTTTTGCACTGCCCAGCCACTGCCTCATAGAGACTTCTGGCTACCCATCATCTTCCTGGCCAACCCTGCTGCCTCTGTCCCTGCCAGGGGCACCTCCGAGAGGTGGTTGGCCCTGCGATCCTCAGTTTTCCTCTTTGGGCATGGCTTTTCCTCAGGAATGTGCCCTTCCACCTCATTTCTCCCCAGCACACGTGCCTCAGTTTCCTCCTGGGACCTGATGGCTCCCAGATCACTATCTTGGGCCCAGACTTTCTGGAGCTGAATCTCCAGTTGCCTCGGAGCCTCCTCAGACTCAGTGTGGCCAGAATGGTGGTCCTGGCTTCCCCTCGGGCCTGCCCTTCTGCCTCCTTCTGCACCCTGGGATGATCGTCAGCTTTTCTCCCGCCGCTGCCCTGTATGCAGGGAAGGCCTGCCTGTGGCTGTATCTGTAATACTTCTTGAATGTGTTTCCTTCTCTCCCTCCCCACAGCTACTTACTGCCTTGGTTCAGGGACCTGGATGTCTCCTCTTCCTTGAGATCCCAGACTGCCCAAGTTAAAAGTGAGTTTAGGCCGAGCTCAGTGGCTCACGCCTGTAATCCCAATACCTTGAGAGGCCGAGGTGGGAGGATCACTTGAGGCCAGGAGTTGGAGACCAGACTGGGCAACATAGCGAGACCCAATATGTACAAAAAGTAAAAACATTAGCTTGGCACAGTAGCATGCGCCAGTGGTCTCAGCTCCTTGGGAGGCTGAGGTGGGGGGATTGCTTCAGCCTGGGAGGTCGAGGCTGTAGTGAGCTATGACTGGACCACCGCACTCCAGCCTGGGCAACAGAGCAAGACCATGTCTCAAAAAAAAAAAAAAAATGAGTTTACTTTCCCCTGCCTCACATTTCCCTATTGCCCATTTCTGCTTTGTTTTTCTCCCCAGCAGTTGTTACTTCTTAACACACACCATCGTTTATTTACATATTTTACTTATATTTATAATATTATTTGTATTGTTTATGGTCTGTCTTCCCTCATCAGAATGTAGGCTTCAAGTGGGCAGGGATGTATGCTCTTCTGTTCACCACTGTATTCCCATTGCCAAAAACACAGTAGGTGCTCGGTAAGTATTTGATGGAGGAGCTTCTGCAGTTCATTCTGCACTTCAGTTGTGGCTGGTCCTGCTCTTCAGCCTCCAAGCCCAGCAGCTTCCTGGTGGGCTGCAGTTTTCTCATTGGAAATAGAGAAGAGTAGCAGTGCCGATTCTGCCTCCCTTGCAGGTCTTTTTAGTGCATCTAGGTGGAAAATACAGGCAGGTTTGCAGGGAACACAGTTTTCAAAGTATAAAGCTCAGTGCAGGTGCTAGGTCATGGTGTTTATTGTCACACTGGGATCCTGCGGGAGAGGTAAGTTTAGCTGATTGGAGTGGAAGATCCAGCTCGTTCTTCATGGTGCCTGCCGCAGAGCCTGCAAGCCTGCAAGCCTGCAGAAAGACAGGGGGTAGCCACGTCTTTCTGCAGTTCACACCTGTGTCTCTCCCCACCTGATAATCCCTTAATACTTCTGTTTGCCTTGCATGTAAAGCCCGACCTTTGCATGGCAGGCACACAGACTGAAACTCTTTCCTCCTCCAGCCTTTCTTGGACTCATCCACAGAATGACAAAGAAGTATTCTGTGGATATTGGTTGAATGAAGGAAGGCACAGCTTTTTAAAAAAGATGAAAAAAAAAGTTATGAAAAGCTTTAAAACTTGCTATTGGCTGGGCAGGTGGCTCACACCTATAATCCCAGCACTTTGGGAGGCCTAGGTGGGCAGATCACCTGAGGTCAGGAGTTTGAGACCAGCTTGGCCAACATGGTAAAACCCCGTCTCTACTAAAAATACAAAAATTAGCTGGGCACAGTGGCGGGCACCTATAATCCCAGCTACTTGGGAGGCTGAGGCAGGAGAATCACTTGAACCTGGGAGGCGGAGGTTGCGGTGAGCTGAGATCGCGCCGTTGCACTCCAGCCTGGATAACAGAGCGAGACTTCATCTCAAAAAAAAAAAAAAAAAAAAAAAAAAAAAGAGAGAGAGAGAAACTTGCTATTAAACAAATTCCAGTTTTGATTTTTGTTTTGCATTGGTTTTGAATCCATGCATGTTATGGCCACAAAGACTTTCTTGGCTCCGTTGTCGCGCGCGTGTGTGTGTGTGTGTGTGTTTGTGTGTGTGGAGAACCCAGCAAGTAGCAGCTATACCCCGATGAGGCAATGTCTTCATTTGGCCCCTCATGTCATTCCATGTTTCCTGAGTGCCCTCTTGGCTAGGCACTGTGCTAGACACTGGGCTACAAAAATAAGAATGCCTGGTCCCCGTTCTCAAAGTAAGCATGCTTCCTATAATTAGACCCTGAGCTAAGGCGACAGAACCAGCTCCCTTTCAAGACAAGAGTCACCTGTCTTGATGGACTTTCAAATGGGCTGGGGAACAAGGTCTGGGGTCTATGGACTCTGGACTGCTCAAGCTGCTGCCGTCTTACAGGTCTACAGCCTACAGGGTAGCGTCGTTCTAGTTTCTTTGCTGGGCGCTCTGGAATTTGTTCCTTCTCCTGCAAGAGACAGTGGTCCTCAGTTGTGTTCCCTCCCCACCATCCTCACCCTCCCTCCCACGGTGGTTAGTCATTCTGGAGGCTCAAGTTGGCTCACAGAAGGTGCTCTTGAAAACATCCCCCACCCTCCTCGTAACCCCAGACAGTCAGGAAGGGCCGTTGTCGGGTACTAAGAGGTGTTATGGTTTCGCATTCGTGCTTTCTCTCTGAAGAGAAAACAAAACATGTTGAAATAGGGAGAAATCCCAGCAGCAGCTTGCTTGAAGCAAGGGTTGCATAACAGGTCTAGGAAACGTCTGGCCATGTGGGTCAAGTTGAGGGACTGCAGCCTTGTGTCACTGAGGGAACTTCTTCCGGGTCCACTGAGCCTCTGGATCCATCAGATCCATCCAGAGAGCCACTTGGAAGGCTCTGGGACCCTGAGGTCTGGCTGGCCACGTGGTCTGTGATGGCTGTGGCTGGTGAAAGAGAGACCCTGGCTGTTATTTAGCCAAGATTGTTTATTCCCTGGCATGGCCAGAAAGGGTGCATTTGAGACACTGCTGTGGGTGGGGGACCCGGAGGATGTTTGCGTGTCAGACTTACGCTGGTGTTGAGGCCCTAGAAAGGTCACTAAACTGGGGCGGGATGCAGGCCCCGTGAATTTAAGTCCTGGTCCTGCCATTAACCAGCTTGGAAACCTTGGGCTAATCATTTCTCTGGGCTGATTTTCTCCTTGTGAATCTAGACTAGTGTCATCTACTTCACCTTTTTGACAGGGCTGTTGGGAAGCTTAGGTGAGATAGATTTGTGAATGACTCTTGCAAACCTTAACACGCAAAGCTAATGACAGATTGTATCAGAGGCAATGTGCTTGATTATTAGAGCTGTTTAGGTTAACAGCACAACCTCTGGGGCCAGACTGCCTGGAGTGGCACCTGGTCAAGTTTCTGAAACCTCTCTCTGCCTTGTTTTTCTCATCTATAAGATGGGGCTAATAACTTTACCCATTTCAGTGTTGCTGTGAGAATTAATTGAGATGATACACCTAGAATGTTAAGGCACATGGCAAATGCTCCATTAATATCAGCTTCTCTTGTTATTTCTAAAAGTATTACTTGAATCCCTGGGTATGTTTGTGTATTGCTGTTGCAATTGTTAATTATATTATTTTTGTATTGTTAGCTTTTATTTGGTCATTTGATCCTCAGCTCTCCTTTGAAGGTAAGAAAAGGCAGGTGTTGTTTCTCATTTCATATTTGAGAAAACTGAACTTCAGAAAAATTACATGCCCTAGAACTCGGGCCTTTTTCTGCTCCAGAGCTAAAAGCGAGAGAAGAGAGGAAGGGAATTAGGCTGGAGCAAGCCAGTAGGATGTTGGATGCAGACTCAGATGTTAATGGCAGCAGAGCCCTTGAGCTGGATTCTAGAATATGAGAAAGGGCTGAGATTGATGATGGGGCCCAGCTGCATTGTTGGGACGGAGGAGCCAGAGTTGAGTCGAGGGAGTAACTCCAGGAAATCGTGGCACCCAGAAAGCGTGGCACAGAATGCAGGGCTCTAACGTATAGTTAGGAGTTCTTTGGGCAAATACTCCAGCAAGCAAGGAAAAAGGATGATGACATATGGTTATTGCCACAGGATATTTTTGGCTGCGTCTGGCTTCTCTCACTGGAACAAATTGCAGCTGCTGTGACACCTTCTCATTTCAGCAGTGAGACGAAGTTGCATTTAATCTAGTGTTTTGAATTCGGACTAGTCTTGAAGATTCCTTTCCAGATCACAGTATATGTATATAAGTGACTTACTGGGAAGAGCACTACATCATAGTTCTGTGGTCCACTAAGGCTGCAGTTTTCTTATCTGAAATAAGGAAGGGTAATGGTGCCCATCCTGCCTCCCGTGGCAGGTCCGCTTATGCATGTAGTGAGAAAATACAGGCAGCCTTGCAGGGAACACTGCTTTAAAAGCATAAAGCTCTGTGCAGGTGCTAGGTCATGGTATTTATTATCACACTGGGATCCTGTGGGAGGGGTAGGGTTAGCTCATTGGAATGGAAAATCCAGGCTCTCATTCCAGCACTAGGACTCAGTGCAGCTGCCTGGCCTTGGGCACTTAACCTCTCTCCTTACAGTGTCTCCCATCTGTTGAGCCAAGACAGGGTGGCTGTCTGCTGCCGTCCCTTTGGCTGGCTAATGAGGAAGAGCCAGTGCTGCTCAGAGCATGCTCATTTATTTCATGGTAATGTAGACAGGGGATAGTAGTGGCTGTGTGTAGCAGAAACCAGCAGGGTAGGACAGGATGAGCCCGCCTTCAGGGAGGTGTACCCAGGGCTGTTAGTTTGAGGACATCTGTGGGATTTTATATCCTTACTCTTATTTTCCAAGAAAGTCTGTCCCTTTGAGCACCAGGCAGATGAGTCTGGGGACACTGTGAGGAGGGGTCCCCCAGGAGCAGGAAGGTGACTAATGATCCCGGAAGAATGACTGTGTGTGTTTGCAGATGCCTGGGCTCTTCCCCACTTTGGCCTTTCCCGTCACTGTTTTCCTCACTTGCTTAAGAGGAGAAGGAGGTAACACACACAAGTGCCTTTGTCTCGGGGTCCCCAAGGTGCCCATCTTGAGGGTTTTGCGGGCGCCTTGCATTGCCCAAGGCCTGGCTTTAGAAGCAGAACATGGAGAGAGAGGTTGCAGCCTGCAGGAAGCTGGCCAGCCAGACCTGCTGGGCAGCAGGACCCGCAGGCACTGCTTCTGACTCACAGCGTGTCCTTGATGTGCAGTGCTCCCCTCCCCACTTTCTCTGCCCTCCTGTGGATCACGGGTGTCCTAGGGCTGTTTGGAGCCTGGATTAAAGTTGCTGAGTGGCCGGCTGATGATCAGATCCAGGGAGTCAGACCAGAGGTGGAGACATCTTTTCAAAGGCAAGAAGATGCTGCCAGTGCGTGTATATACATATGAGGACAGAAGGGGTAAACCCAGGGTGTGTCTTTAACTGAAGAGTCAAGAAAGCTGCTTTCCTTAGTCACCCGCCTCTGTGGTTCATTTGCTAAATGTTGGCTTGCATTAGCCTGATTCACAGTAATGTGGCTCCCTAGGAAGATTCAAATAGTATTTGTGAAAATGTAGCTTCATCCCCTGCCCTTGATTGAATGACTGAATTACAGTCAGCACCACATAACGATGTTTCGGTCAACTATGGACTCCATATGTGACGAGACAGTGATCCCATAGATTATAATGGAGCTGAAAAATTCCTATTACCTAGGGGCATCACAACGCACTGCATTTCACCCGTGTTTGGGATGATGCTGGTGTAAACCTACTATGCTGCCAGTCATGTAAAAGTATAGCACACACAATTAGTAGGTAATGCTTGCAAATAATAATGAAAGACTCTGCTACTGGTTTATGTATTTACTATGCTATACTTTTTGTCATTACTTTAGAGTGTACTTCTACTTTTTTTTTTTTTTTTGAGATGGAGTTTCACTCTTGTCGCGTAGGCTGGAGCGAAGTGGCACGATCTCGGCTCACTGCAACCTCCACCTCCTGGGTTCAAGCGATTCTCCTGCCTCAGCTTCCCAGAGTAGCTGAGATTACAGGCATGCACCGCCACGCACAGCTAATTTTGTATTTTTGGTAGAGACAGTGTTTCACCATGTTGGCCAGGCTGGTCACCAACTCCTGACCTTAGGTGACCTGCCCTCCTCAGCCTCCCAGAGTGTTGGGATTACAGGTGTGAGCCACCACCCCTGGCCTTTTTTTTTTTTTTTATGTTAACTGTAAAACAGCCTCAGGCAGGTCCTTCAGGAGGGATTCCAGAAGAAGGCATTGCGATCACAGGAGGTGCCAGCTGCACTGGGACAAGATGTGGAGGTGGAATATGGTGATATTGATGATCCTGACCCTCTGTAAGCCTAGGCTAATGTGTGTAAGAAAAAAGTTTAAAAAGTAAAAAAATAAAAAATGTTAAAAGGAAAAGCTTATAGAATAAGGATATAGAGAAAAAATATTTTTGTACAGCTGTACAATGTGTTTTGTATTTTAAGCCAAGTGTTATTACAAGAACCAAAAATCAAAAAATTGAAATTTATAAAATAAAAACATTACAGTAAGCTAAATGTAATTAATTAATTTTATTTATTTATTTTTTTTTAGAGACAGGGTCTTCCTTTGTCGCCTAGGCTGGAGTGCAGTGTTGAGATCATAGTTTACTGCAGCCTCGAACTCCTGAGTACAAGGAGTCCTCCCTCCTCAGCCTCCTGGGTAGCTGGGATTACAGGTGCGCACCACCACACAGCTAATTTTTAAATTGGTGTAGTGATGGAGTTTCGCAATGTTGGCCAGGTGGTCTTAAGCTCTTGG
This sequence comes from Pongo abelii, assembly GCF_028885655.2. Classification (NCBI taxonomy): domain Eukaryota; kingdom Metazoa; phylum Chordata; class Mammalia; order Primates; family Hominidae; genus Pongo; species Pongo abelii. The sequence continues at coordinate 25,383,427 of NC_071992.2, forward strand.
CCTCAAGCAGTCCTCCTGCCTCGACCTCCTAAAGTGCTAGGATTACAGGTATGAGTCACTATGCCCAACCTTGAAATTTAATTTATTATGGAAGAAAGCAAAAGTTTAAAAAATAAATTTAGTGTAGCCGAAGTGTACAGTGTTTATAAAGTCTACAGTAGTGCACAGGGATGTCCTAGGCCTTCACATTCCCTCACCACGACTCACTCAGACTCATGCAGAGCAACTTCCAGTTCCGCAAGCTCCATTCATGGTAGATGCCCTATACAGGGGTACCATTAAAAAAAATATTTTGGCTGGGTGTGGTGGCTCATGCCTGTAATCCCACCTCCTGGGTTCACGCCATTCTCCTGCCCCAGCTTCCCCAGTCGTTGGGACTACAGGCGCCCGCCACCACGCCCAGCTAATTTTTGTATTTTTAGTAGAGATGGGACTTCACTGTGTTAGCCAGTATGGTCTCCATCTCCTGACCTTGTTGTGATCTGCTTGCCTCGGCCTCCCAAGGTGCTGGGATTACAGGCGTGAGCCACCGCGCCCAGCAAAAAACAAACTTTTATATGGTATTTTCACTGTACTTTTTTTTTTTTTTTGAGATGGAGTTTCACTTTTGTTGCCCAGGCTGGAATGCAGTGGCACAATCTCGGCTCACCGCAACCTCTGTCTACTGGGTTCAAGCAATTCTCCTGCCTCAGCCTCCCGAGTAGCTGGGATTACAGGTGTGTGCCACCACGCCTGGCTAATTTTGTATTTTTAGTAGAGACGGGGTTTTACCATGTTGGCCAGGCTGGTCTCGAACTCCCAACCTCCCAAAGTGCTGGGATTATAGGCATGAGTCACCGTGCCCAGCCTTCACTGTACTTTTGCTATATTTAAATTCATTTAGATAACAAATACCATGGTATTCCAGTTGCCTGCAGTATTCAGTACAGTAGCATGCTCTACAGGTTTGTAGCCTAGGAGCAACAGGCTATAGCGTACAGCCTAGGTGTGCAGTAGCTATCCCCTTTCAGTTTGTGTAAGTACACTCTGTGATGTTCACACAAGGACGAAGTCGCCGAACAATGCATGTCTCAGAACATATCCCTATCATTTGTGATGTGTGACTGTAATTAAGGAATGGGGCCTATGGGGTATGACCATGAGTGCTGGGCACTAAGGAGACGGAGGCTTGACACAATCCAGGCATTCCCCATGGGAGCCCCTGTGTGGCAGGAAGGACAGATGTCCAATGAATCATTCCTTTCAGGAGTGATGAGCTCTGTCTTCAGGGATCCTGCACCTCATGGGGAGGAGTTGGGAAAGGCCCCCCGAGGAAGGAATATCTCAGTATCTCTATCTAGACCTGAAGGAGATGTGGATGTTACAACTAAACTGTATGATTCTCTCTGTCCCTGAGAACATCATGGCCTGTTTCCAAGGTGCCTGGCCATCCCCAGGGTGCCTGCATGCCGCTGACACTCTAATCTGGGGTTCTGCTCTGAGCTGAGAAAGTGTCTGTGGTTTGGGGTCATCAGGAGGCAGCTCTTCTCTCTGTTCTGAAATCTTAATTCGCTGTTTGACTGCCTGGTGGCTTTCAGAGAAGCCCAGCCTCCTCCCAGGTGGGAACTTTCACTGTCGAACTAAGGACCCAAGGAGGGTGGAAACAGGAGGAAGGAAGGCTAAGCGGTCACATCAGAGGCATTTCTGCTCATCGTTGAATCATAATAGGTGGCAGTAGTGGCTGGTGGAGCAGTGGCCAGGTAAGTTGCTAAAAATAAAACATGCTCATGTGACGTGTGCAGGTTTAGGGTTTGCCTGAGTGACCTTTCCTGGTCCAGGTCACAACTTGTAGGGCAAAGAGAGACTTGAGGATGGTGTAGGCGACAACTGTGCCTTCCAAAGGTCAGAGATGGACCTGGGATCTTGTAGTGCCAGGGCCTGCTCTGGAGGCTCAGATTCGTGTGTCACTTCTTGTCTCTTTTGAAAGGTAACTGGAGAGCTGGACACTTTCCTGTCCTCTCTCTTTCCTTGTAGCTTTCCTCTCTCAGAGGTGGCCTGCTATCAAATGCCAAGGGCACAGTCAGCTGGGCTTGGTAAAGGGCCTGAGATGAGAGCTTGGGGACTTTCCCGCTGGAGTCCATGATAGTCCAGGGTGTAGACAGAAGCTCTTGGATCTCGCAGCTTTGGAAACCAAGTCCTGTTTCTCCAACAGGCCAGTGCGGTGACAGGGGCACAGACCTGCTATCCTCTTTATTTGTGTGTCTACTGATTCCCTGGCACAGGGACTCTTTGTTACAAATCTCTTTGCTGGGTGCTTTGAAGGAGCACGTGTGTGGGCCTTTTTCAGGGTCGTTAGACAATGCCAAGCTGTCACTCAGAAGAAATGGTCAGGATAGAAGCATAGAAAATGCTCTGTGGAAATGTAGATGAGTGTTCTGGCTCACACCTGTAATCCCAGTTACTCAGGAGGCTGAGGCGGGTGGATTGCTGGCAGACAGCAGTTCGAGACCAGCCTCAGCAGCAGAGCAAGACCCTGCCTCTAAAAATAAAAATAAAAATAAAAAAATAGGCTGGGCGCGGTGGCTCACGTCTGTAATTCCAGCACTCTGTGAGGCCGAGACGGGCGGATCACGAGGTCAGGAGTTCTAGACCAGCCTGGCCAACATGGTGAAACCCCGTCTCTACTAAAAATACAAAAATTAGCTGGGTGTGGTAGCGGTTGCCTGTAATCTCAGCTACTTGAGAGGCTGAGGCGGGAGAATCACTTGAACCCAGGAGGCAGAGGTTGTATTGAGCTGAGATCGTGCCATTGCACTCCAGGCCGGGCAACAAGAGCAAGACTCTGTCTCAAGAAAAAAAAAGAAAAAAAAAATTGGCTTTGTGTGGTGGTGCACACCTGTAGTCCCAGCTACTCAGGAGGCTAAGGTGGGAAGATTGCTTGAGCCCAGGAGTTTGAGGTTGCAGTGAGCCGTGATCATGCTACTGTACTCTAGCCTGGGTGACAGAGCAAGATCCTGTCTCTAAAAAAATTAAAATAAATAAATAAAAGAACAGAAAATGCCCTGTGTGGGGAGAAGGGTTATCTGTGAAAGGAGTTAGAAACCTCAGGTGTATGTAAGTAAGACTGGAGATCTCTCTGTTAATGAAATTGTGCTTAAAATTTTTTTTTTCTTGACCCTTGGCTTCTCAGGCAATAACTGAATTTTAATGTGTGTGTGTGTGTGTGTATATATATATATATGTTTGTGTATATATATGTGTGTGTATATATGTATATATTTGGGCCAGGAAGGGTGAAGTGTTAAATTGCCTTACTTAGAAAATTAAGGTAGATTTGTATTTAGCCCTTAGAGCTTCAAAAATATCAGCTCAGAAATGACTTTTAATTGTGCAGGTGATAAAATCACAAGAAAAAAATTCATCTACAAGTTGGAATGACTCTTAGCTACTTATTTGTTTTTAAATTTTTTTTTTCAAATTTTGGAAGGAAGTAGAGAAGGAGTTAGAACTGTAATTTGCTATGGGGGTTGGGGTGCAGTGCGTATTAGTACAATGTTAGGTGGTGGCAGGTTCCGTTTATCCTTGGAATTAGCACTGCTCCCCCCACAGGCTTCTGGGAGCTGGGAGTGGGCTGGTTGGTGACGCTTTGCCTGACCTTGGATAAGAATTCTTGTTTTCAAATTCCCTTGAGGTCTCTTCCAAGAATCTTTTGCATTTTTTCTGATAAATCAATCATAAGGAAGTTTCTGAAATTCTCTTTCAGACCCTACAACCCACAAGTTACTGCAAAGTTGGGCTTCTTCCAGAAGTGAGTGACTTGAAATTGAAAACAGATTTTGGATCTCACCTGAGTAGCTTGAGTGTAAGGAGGGGACTGGGAGAGCCATGGAGAACATTTGTCAATCCAGAACCAGCCATTCATGGTGTTGCTTGACCGCCGGGCAGGGAAAGAAAGGACTAGAAGCAAGGCGAAAGGAGATCTTTCTGTAGATACACACATATGAGGCTTGGATTTGCATTTTAGGGTGAATTGTAATGAGCTTGAGATGACCAGGGGCCCACCAATCAAGCGACTCTGGGAAAAACACTTGTCTACATCTTAGTTTCTTTGTCTATAAAATGTCAAGATTGAACTAACACTACATGATTCTCTCAGGAACTCATCAGTTCTAAAATTTCCACTCCTTATTTTCACAGGGCAGTATAACTTTAACTCCCTGTTTCAACTTTGGATGTAAAGTATAGGTTCACAAGCACTTTTGCTTTGCAGCGGAAGCTAGGAAGACCCTGCTGTGGAATTTTGCAGGGGGCTGAGCAGTGGTGGGAAGGACCAGTGGCCCATGTACCATGTTGGGCCCCTGCATTCCAAGGTGCCTGCCTAGAAATAAATGATAGTTTATTTAACATACTTGAAACTTCCAACGACAACACTTCAAGACTGCAAATCATCCATCCGGGCAATTACAGAAATGCTGAATGGCCACAGCCCCACCCTGGAATCAAGGGGAGAAGTGTGGCAGATGCTTCTGGAAGGCTCTGTTTACAGCTCTCTGACTCCTTCCTGCCAGAACCTTTCACAAGTTCACTACCAGGAAGCTGAGTCATCCAGGGGTCAGCCGGCATGGCCAAGGTCACCCCGCTCTGCCAGCAGCACAGATGGGGTTAGCCCATCATTCCAGAGGAGCATCCGTGGGAATGATGGGGTTGGGGAGCTGGGGAGCGTCCCTGCAGCATCTCCCCGCCATGGTGTTTTGCACTTCCTGTAGATTTCGCAGTGAGAAACGGTCTCCTCTTATATTCACTTCATTTCTTCTCTCTTTCTTTCTTATTTTTTGAGATGGAGTCTCTCTCTGTCACCAGGCTGGACTGCAGTGGCGCGATCTCGGTTCACTGCAACCTCTGCCTCCCGGGTTCAAGCGATTCTCCTGCCTCAGCCTCCTGAGTAGCTGGGACTACAGGCACGTGCCACCACGCCCAGCTAATTTTTTGTATTCTCAGTAGAGATGGGATTTCACCATGTTGGTCAGGATGGTCTCGATCTCCTGACCTTGTGATCCACCCGCCTCGGCCTCCCAAAGTGCTGGGATTACAGGCGTGAACCACCAAGCCCAGCCTTCTTTTTTTTTTTTTAGACTTGTTGCCCCCCCAGGCTGGAGTGCAGTGGCGCAATATCGGCTCACTGTAACCTTCCACCTCCTGGGTTCAAGCGATGCTACTGCCTCAGCCTCCCAAGTAGCAGGGATTGCAGGCATACACCACCACACCCGGCTGATTTTGTAGTTTTAGTAGAGACGGGGTTTCTCCATTGTTGGTCAGGCTGGTCTCAAATTCCCGACCTCAGGTGATCTGCCTGCCTCAGCCTCCTAAAGTGCTGGGATTACAGGCATGAGTCACTGCGCCTGGCCAAAGGCAAGAGATGAAGACCATATAGATGGAAACACAGCATTAAGGGTAAAACACCCTCCCTCTGCTCTTTCTGGTGTTCAGGGCCCAGCATGGGCTGTATGTCCTATACTTCATTTCAGGCTCATCTTCAGGTGACACCAGCCTTCTCGGAGCCTCTGTCCACATCCCACCTGTCACTACCTCTGCCCTAACTTCACCTTCAGTGGTCACTGCCAGGACCCCTCCCCAAATCTAAATGAGGTCCCCCTGCGTTTGTCCTCATTGCACCTTCTACTTTTGCTTCATGGCATTTAGAGTTTGGAATTTTTTATCGATAGAATTTTTAGTACTTTCTCTCTCCTGTACTAGACTATAAACTCCTTGAAGGCAAAGATGACACCTGCTCCCTCAGGTCCAGCAGCCCCTAGCACTGTGCTGACATTTAGGTAGTGGCAGTGTTTTCTTGTAGAACGATCCTGTAGTTTTACCAGCTGAGACTTCTGTGGTCCGGGGAGTCACTCATCTCTGGTCCCTGCCACCTCCTCTCACTTTTGGAAACCCTTCTGGCCAGATGGCTTTGGTTTAAATTATATGCCAGAGCTCTTGGTTTCCAGGGAGAGGGTTTCAGCCTAAAAATCTCACTCATGATGGAAGGTTCCTGCTATTACCTTTTGTATCCAATACGACTTAAAGTGACTCCTCCAAAAGCTTTGGAAGTAATTTGTACATATTGTCTAGCATAAATTCAGCAAGTGGGTCCCAGAGGCTGAAAGTCGAGTCTTGCGGTTGTTTCCTCTGGTGTTTCTCCCTGAGACCCTTAGAACAGCAAGCCTGGTGCGTCTGGTGTCCTGTCATCTTTCTCTGTGATTGTCATCAGTGTGGAGAAAGAACATCCCTTCGAGCTGTGGCTTAGAGCTGTGACTTGGCACCACGTGGTTAGTCACTATCAAGTTAGTAGCCTTTGTGGGAAATCTGGCTTTGGTAGGATCTGGGAAATTTGGACCCCTGGCATCTCTAAATTCCGGAGCCCAGCTTTGATGGGGCTTACATCCCCAGCTGTTAACCCGTGGGGTCGGCCCCAGACTGTGGCCAGGTGCATTGCACTAGGGGAGACAGATCCACAGCAGGCAGAATTTGAGGAGGACTTAAAATACCTGCTTTGGGAGGCCAAGGCAGGCAGATCACCTAAGGTCGGGAGTTCGAGACCAGTCTGACCAACATTGGAGAAACCCTGTCTTTACTAAAAATACAAAATTAGTTGGGCGCGGTGGCACATGCCTGTAATCCCAGCTACTCGGGAGGCTGAGGCAGGAGAATCGCTTGAACCCAGGAGGCAGAGGTTGTGGTGAGCCGAGATCGAGCCACTGCACTCCAGCCTGGGCAACAAGAGCGAAATTCTGTCTCCAAAAAAAAAAAAACAACCCACAAAGAAACAAAAAAACAAAAACCCGCTTTGTTACCTGCCTGTGGGTGGAATTGAGTTCATCCCTGAATCCGTGGTAGTCATTTATTGAGCATGGCGCTGGATCCGAGATCACAGTGCTGCCGCCCTCCTTCACGTTTCTCTGACCTTTCATGGGAATCACATGCAGACGCATCACTTGGTGTAATTATACGTGGAGGAATGAGCAAGAGGAGGCTGGCGACGGGGCTGCTTTAAAAATCCTTTCTTCTGTGGATAATAGGCTAATAGCGGGGTGTGCTTTAGAAGGTGTGGCCTCCGCCAAGGGCGTGGGAACTGGATTTGTAGAAGCTGGGAGGACCACACCCGGCTTGGGAGACGGCATGGGCTTCTGAGGTGCCTGACTCCCTGGCCTGTCCAGTGTGGACAGCTTATGCACAGCTAGGTGAAATGATTGTGCAGTTGCTCAGGGATTGGGTGGCAGAGTTGGACAGAATTTAGGTCTTCTAACTTGGAACAGGGCTGTGTCCATCTCACCTAGGTGTACAGTTTGGGGAGCACTGCTGTTTGGTCTAGTGAGACACACTTGGTGTAAATATTTGTGCCCTGTTGCACCTAGGTTCCAAGGGACCAGAGAGCGTGCCCGCACCCACGGGCTGGGGGGAGCCCAGGTCCTCCAGAGCTACTGTGGAGCATGGGCTTCTTGGTGCCCAGTCCTGTAGCTGAACTTGGGCGGCCTCTGGCTGTTGCCCGCAGGGCTGGTCTCCCTATAGTTCAGAGGCAAGCCAGCTCTCAGCAGCAGGGAGGGCCTTTTCCATAGTATGAACTTGGCCGCACCAGACCAGTCAGCAGTGTCAGGAATCTTGGCCCTCAAGGTCCCTGCCTAGCCCTGGCCCTGGACTTCGGCACTGGTCAAAGGTCCCCAGAGCTGCCCTGGGCTCTGAGCAGGTGAGTGAACTTCCCAGAGCACTTTTGTCTGGGCCTCTGTGCCAGTGTAAACTGATAATAGTGATTGCCCTCCCCCACCTGTCTACCAGCTATCTAAGTTTTCTTTGTTACATAATCAGGATTAATTTAAGTAGCCTAGTCCATCCATTTAGAAATGGTTAGTGAAGCAAGGTGAATGGGGAGGGGTCAGAGTCCCTTAGGGGGCCACCATGTGCGAGTCCCCTTGCTCTTTGGGGCCTTGGTTTCCGTTCTGTGAGTTGGGGCAGCTGAAGGGAAGGGCTGCTCAGGTGGTCCTGCCACATCCTAGTGGGTGTAGTGAGTACAGGTGACAGTGCTCCCAACCAGGGCAGATCCTGCTCCTAGGCAGTGAGTCTTAGGAAGGAATTGGTAAAAATGATGTCATTGCAAGAGTGACGTCTTTTTTGCTGTTTATCCAAAGGCGGGGGGGAGAAAAAAGCAGAAATAAAAGCAGCAGGCAGTTGTCCACCAGACCCCATGCAAAGGGCTTTTCCTTGAATCCTCACAGAGACTTTAGGCAGTGGGTGCCATTAGGAGCCCCACTTACAGATAAGAAAACAGGGGCGGAGAACTGAAGTGAGTTGCCCAAGGACACACATTGAGGAGGAAGCCACAGAGCTAGGATTTAGATACAGAGGGGTCTCCAAGCCTGTCCTTCCAGCTTTGAGGTCCTGGGCCTATATATTCCATCAGAAACTGAAAGGTGTGTTGGGGGGGGACCTAGGGTCAGGATGGGGTTTTATTTCTGTCCCTTCCTTGTGATGCTGCAGGGACTGTGACCTGGAGTTCCCAACACCAGTGCCCTATGGCTGGTGGCCTCCTCCTGGGACTCCAGGATCTATTGTTTGATTTAGCCATTTTCTTCTGTAGTCTGATGGGAGGGATTCAATTCAAACCTGCAATGCTGTTCTTTGGGCCAAATGGCATTTATCAGCAAGTAGAGAAAAACACCCACACCTTCTAGCAAGATTAATCTAGTTCTGTGGTTCTTAATGACAATTTAAGCCATTTTGATTAACCTAGGTGGTGGTTTTCTCCCTACCAGGTAGGGAATATACTGGAGCCTTTCTAAAAATAGTTCTGGTGAAGATAAACATTTATTGAGTACCTACTGTACTCCACTAGGTGAATACAGGGATTTCTCGTTCATCTCAGGAAGCATGGTTAGGGGATTTTACCGACTAGGGAACTGAAGTTCAGAGAAGTTAAGTTACTTATCCAAGTTCTTATAGCTGAAAAATAGAATAGGATTTCGACCTTGTGGTAGGTGGGGACCGGGGTCATCTTTGTGCTCTCAGGCATGTGGCTGGCGTGGAGTAGAAGCTGTCTATATAATGGTTGAGTGACTGGATGAACTTCAAAGCTGGTCCCTCTGGCTTTTCCTGCTACCCCAGGCCACGTGCCCAGAAGGAACGCTGTCTTACCTAGGAGGTCTTTATTGACTGTTTGACGCCCTTCCCATCCTATCCCAACCCCTTCCCCATGGCACCTAGTTTCCCCAACCAGAACCTACATTTCTTATGGGCAGAGACGGTCTTTGAGCATTGGGTGGGTGGTTGAACTCAGTTTCTTTGAGATTCTGTGATTGGGATTTTCAGCAAAATATGGTAGCAAGTTGGTCAGAGGGGTGAGTCTGGCAGTGGGAACCCGGGCAAGTCTAACTGTTTGCTCACTGGCAGAACAAAGTTGGGGAGGTTGGAGGGGTAGGGGAACTGAAAGCAAAAGAAAGCTCATGGGGAGCCCCATCGTGCAAAACCGATGATGGCAGAGCTGCTGGGCTGCAGCATGGAGCGGGGCGGGAGCCTTGTGTGGAGTCTGTGAACATTCTCTAGGTGCCTGGATACTCCTCTTATCTCCCTGCACATGGGTTGATGTGCATCTACGGTGCTTTGATGTGGACTCTTGTGTTAAATTTGTTCTTCTGTGCAGCTTTGTGACGCTTCAGTGAGTGTGTCTATATACAAAAGGAAAACAATTTTGGCTGGGTGAGGTGGCTCATGCCTGTAATCCCAGCACTTTGGGAGGCCAAGGTGAGTGGATCACCTGAGGTTGGGAGTTTGAGACCAGCCTGGACAACATGGTGAAACCCAGTCCGTACCAAAAAACACAAAAATTAGCCATGCGTGGTAGCATGCACCTGTAATCCCAGCTACTCAGGAGGCTGAGGCAGGAGATTGCTTGAACCCGGGGGGTGGAAGTTGCAGTGAGCCGAGTTCACGCCATTGCACTCCAGCCTGGGCAACAGAATGAGACTCTGTCTCAAAAAACAAAAAAACAAAAAACAAAAAAAACAGTTTTGAGGATGAGGCATTTCTTCCTTACTTATGAGTGGGATGTTTATGGCTGACATTGACAAGGCTGGCAGAGTCAAGGGGAGGCCCCGGGTAGTCCAGCTTACTAGCAGTGAATTCAATTGTCTCTTGAAAGCACCATGACTGTTGGAGTATTTCAGCCTTAGCCTTTGAATACTGACGGAGTGCCAGGCTTTCGTCTGTCAAGATGCCTCTCTGTGACCTCAGCTGGTTAATGTCTCAAGTGCTTCTTTAGGAGACAGAATGGGTTTGTATTGAACCAACCATTATTGCCCAGTCTCGTGATGACCAGGGTTGTGGAACAGATAAGTTGTGTGACCTCCATGGGTCAGGGCTGTTGACTTTGCCTGTAAGTTACACTCTTGCAGCGGGGCATAGAGCCCCCAGGGGTTTTGTGGACATTAACAAGTAAGGATTTAGGTGACTCTGACATAGGGTCTGCCCCAAGGTCAGGCACATAGGAGGTGGCATCCATGGGACTCAGCATGTTGTAGAAACAGATCATATTGGGACAGAAGGAAGTTGAAGATCACCTGGGATCCTTTAGCGTCCATCCCTTTGTGAGAGATAGGATAGCCTAGTGGTTTAACAGCATGACTCTGGCCGACCACCTGGCTTCTTTCTAATCTTGCTTCTGTACTTTGTGACCTTGAGGCAAGTCATTTGGGCTCTGTGCCTCAGTTTCCCCATTTGTAGAATGGGGATAACTGGTTGCTAATATTGCTGTTTTTATTGTTATAATTATTTTGTAAATAGAAGGGTTGAAGGCTCAGAGAAGCAAGTTGATTGACCTGAGGCCATACAATGTATCAGTGCCAGGTGCAGGATGAGAAAGAACTGTGACTCAGGCCCTGTCCCTCTTACCAGGGCAGGGCAGGGCAGCTGGGCAGGAGAGACTGGCAGCTCAGTTCCCCCTCCAGTCCAGGGTTGTCCCTTCCCTTTCTGTCTCGCAGTGAGGTCACCAGTTGCACCCATGAAATCTTAGTCCTGTTATCTGGCATCTTTGGAATTTGCCCCACCTGTAGGGCAGAGATAACTTAATCCTTTTTGGTGGGCCACATATGGGATATTCTGAGTGTGTTCTGGGTACACTGGGCATGGGCCAGGCACAGACCCTTCCATCCATTGGAGGCTTTTCTAGAGAAGGGGTGGAGACCAGATTGGGTTCCCAGGGTCAGGGGATGTGGGAATGGCACCCTCTGAACCACAGGCAAGGCCGGGAGCTGCTGCCAGTGGGCGGAGAGGGAAATCTAACTGGTACGTGATGTTAAGGTGGCCTGGCAAGCAGCTGCAGCTTTGGAGAGAGCGGCCAGCCTGTCCAGGGGCCCGGTAGGGAAGGCTTCTGTTGCACGGCCTGTTGCTTTCTCCCAGATATTGAAGAGCCCATCTGTCTTGCTTACTGCATGGCTTTTCATAGCTCCCATCATATTGCTGTTGGGTGCGATTCATAGCCATGGTAGACACCTGGTCATAAGGTAAATTCCACACACTCCAGCAAGGTATTCAGGGCCTCGCATGGTCTAGCTCCATCCTACCTTTCTTCCAGCAAACATTAATTGATCATCTAAGGTGGCAGCTGCTCTCCTAAGTCTGAGGCTGCCTCTCTACCCTCACCTGACTGCTGTCTTCTCTGCACACCAGACCCTCCAGCCACAGGTCCTCATTCCCCGGATGCACTAGCATGTTCGCATCCTCCTGCAGTGAGAATTGTTTTCTTCCTCTCCATGCCAAATTTGCATTTTTCTTTTCCAGTCAAAGTAACATATGTACATAGTCACAAAATGAAATAGTGTAGAAGAGATTGTAGTGACAGCTCTAATTCTTACAGCTTGACATACTCTTCTTTTTCTAGGTGGCTGTTCAAATGGCTTCCTTCCAGCCACCTTCTCCAGGTTGGATGTGATCTGGACTCTGGATCTTTACCCTATAGCATGTCCTGCTATGACCTATTCCAAGGAGAAGGGGGGTTTGGTGCTGTGGCTTCTCTCCTGGGAGGCTGAGGAACTTGGTTATTGCTATCTTAGTGGAATTGTTACTTTCTACCAAATGTGCAATGAAAACTCTTCACTGAGTCTTTTGCCCCTAGCAATAGCAGTGCCTCCTGAAGCCCCAGTAGACCCTGAAGGTTTCAGGACTGTGTCTGGAGAGCATCAGTGACAGGTGGCAGGAATCCTCTGTGGTCCACTTCAGAGGCGGCAGATGACCAGGAGGTCAGACTGTGGCTGGTCTTTTCAGAAGGACAAATGTAACCTTTCTGAAAACTGGGACCATTCGGGGACACCGGTGGAAAGACCGAGGAGCCTTTGTGGTCTGTTCTCACACATATGAACCCACTTTCTCCCCCCTCCAACATCAGGGTGACCTGAACGCCGAAGGAAGTCTAGGCCTTCCTGTAGGTGAGGCAGGGAAAGCTACGTAGACCTGATTCAGTTGGACAAGTGTTTTCCACCAGGTCTCAACTCTTCATTTTGTCTTGGTATATAGCTTTTCTGGCTGACTTTCTAGCAAGCTGGTTGGGCTCTTTGCTTGTTCCAAAATGGTAGTTTTCACCAGAGACTTTTCAGATGAGCAGGAAGCTTTTGTCAGAATGTATGTTCCTCTAACTCTGCTTGAGTCCCCCACCGTGTGATTCTGATAGGCAATTGTTTTCCCACCCCCCCTTTTTTGAGGTGGGGGCAATGACTACCTTTAGGGGAATCGTTTTTCTCTTGCTGGTTTCAAAACATTAAGAGAACCAATTTTTTTTTTTTTGCGACAGAGTCTTTCTCTCTCAGGCGGAAGTGCGGTGACATGATCATAGCTCACTGCAGCCTCAGTCTCCTGGGCTCAAGTGATCCTCTCACCTTAGCCTCCCAAGTAGCTAAGACTACTGGCACCCACCATGCCTGGCTAATTTTTAAAAAAAATTATTTTCTGAAGAGACGGGGTCTCGCTATGTTGTCCAGACTGGGCTTGAATTCCTGGCAGCAAGTGATCCACCTGCCTCGGCCTTCCAAAGTGCTGGGATTACAGGTGTGAGCCACTGCACCCAGCTCAAATTTTCCTTTTCATTAAAAACATACATATATGTATATGTATGTATATACATATGTATATATGCATGTGTATATATGTGTGTATATGTATATATGTGTATATATATGTGTGTGTATATGTATTATATGTATATTCTCTTTGTGTATTTATTTTTGCCAGTTTGGGAGATGTTAGAAAAAGACATGATTTGGAATCTTCAACTTAGGGATAAACTTAGTTGTGCTCTGAGAGCTGCAGTTAAAGGATTATTTGTGCTGCTGTGCTCTTGCCTGTGATGTGTGGGAATGATGCTGAGTGATGTCTTTTTGAGACAGAGTCTCACTCTGTCACCCAGGCTAGAGTGCAATGGTACGATCTTGGCTCACTGCAACCTCCGCCTCCTGAGTTCAAGTGATTCTCCTGCCTCAGCCTCCTGAGTAGCTGGGATTACAGGCCTGTGCCACTACACCTGGCTAATTTTTATATTTTTAGTAGAGATGAGATTTTGCCATGTTGGCCAGGCTGGTCTCGAACTCCTGACCTCAGGTAATCCGCCCACCTCAGCCTCCCAAAGTGCTGGGATTACAGGTGTGAGCCACCACGCTTGGCCAATTTTGCATGATTTTTACATGGCTTTTCAAAGGGCCAGGATGGGACTATCCAAAGCCCTGTTAAGAGTCCCTCTTCTGTCAAGGAGCCTAGGAAGGGAGCAGGTTTGAGTGAGGAAGGCTGGTGGTTTTGGACGGGGAATGGGTGGTTTTGGACGGGGAGCGCCAACGGTTTTAGTGTGTGTGGTGCTCCTTGATGTGGTTTGGGTTTCTGCATTTGTAGTGTGTGCTGTCTAAGGATGCTGGAAGGTGAGACAGGGCTTTCCAAGGCCTAGATAGGGTGTGTGGCTTTACTTAGAAAGACAATCCTTTCCATAAAGCATGGTGCCAAAAAAGCCTCTTCCTCCTGGGCCTCCCGCTGTGATTTGTGGCGTGCAGTTTCAGTGAGGGAGGGCTCTGCAGGAACCAGCTCCTTGGTCTGATCCTTTCTGGACAATTGTGGATGGGAGTTGGCTTCTTGGTGTCTTGAGAGTGTCCTCAGCAGACCCCAGTGAAGCAGGAGCATAGAGCTCTGGATGGGCTCATGGTGGACATGGGAGAGCTGCTGGCCAGGGGGCTGCAGGGTGAGGCTTGGAAAACAGGGAGGGGGCTGGGCTTGGCCCCGCATTTTACTGTGGTTTATTTAGTGAATGTCAGTGCTAGCTGGGGACAGTTGACAGACAAGAGAAAACACCTGTTTGATTTTGAATTCTGAAGCAGACATTGGGCAGCAGAGGCTAACATTTGGCATTTATCCTAAACTTTTGAGGTGCCCGAGCCTTATTTCCTTTCTCTGGGAGAAAGTCTGGAACAGAGACGGTGCAGAGCAGCCTCTAGGGCTCAGCCCTGGGCCCCCCTGGAGTTGTGCTGCTCATGGTATCACGGTGCTTGTTTCCTGTTTGTATCCCCATTGCACCTGGCTCAAGGTAGGTGTAAGGCAAATGCTTTAGAAAGAGCCAGTGAGTAGATTTCACATGATCGTCTCCTCAGTCCTAGAAATGCCACGTGAACTTCGAACATGGAAAGTTTTTTATTTTTGAGAAATTGGAGAGGCGGGAGTCACAGGCTGTCTCCAGGTCAGGCAGGGAGTCAGTGGCTGAGTTTCTGATGCTACAGGGGGCTGGCTTGGGTGGCATGACCTCTGCAGGACCCCCAGAAGGGCCTGAGGCCCCCTACCAGGCTCAGCTTGCCCCCTTCTCTTTTCTTTTTTGGTCCTAGGCCTGGATCGGAGGCTCCTTACCCACAGGATCTTGGACAAGTCATTTTCCTTCTTGGGCCTCAGTTTCCCATCTGAAAAGGCGGGGGCTGGGCTGGATGCGGTCTCCCTAGGGCCATTGTTGCTCCTGTTACATGATCCCGCCAGCTCACCTGGGACAGAAAGTGCATTTTCCACTCTCCCTTCTCCCGGCAGTGAGAGAACAGGCCAGTGAGACAGGCCTTTCCTGTTTTATCATCTTAGGGGAGAGTTGGTGTCAGGGGCTGACCCTTCACTTTGTTCTAGCCTTGCTAGGAGTTTGTGGAGCCAGTGGATGCAGATACAGAGTTCATATCATTGGGAGTTTCACTGTCCTGGAGCAGTTCTGGAGCTGGAGGGGACTTGCTCAGGTCGCACTGGGAGTGGCAGAGTCAGGCCAGAAACCCTTGTCTCTTGATTCCCCGGGCAGGACACGTTTCTCCATCCTGCAGGCAGGTGCAGAGGAGGAATGCTTGTTCACAGGCAGCACGTGAGGGCTCCTCTCAGCTGCTTATTTGGCACCCTCTGTCCCCTCCAGGGGCCAGCCACACAACCACCTGCCTCCAGCCTGCTCCCCACACAGTTGCCAGAGGGGTCTTTCTGACTCTGTCTGACACCTGGATGTTCTCGGCACTTGCTGCTTCAAGGGCTTAGGCTCCCATTGGCTACGGCTGTGTTTTCACACGTGTGTTTGGTCAGGTGTCTCTGGTTATTAAATGAGACAAGGCTTGCATTGCTAAAGACAGAGGTTTAGGAAGTGCCTCAGAAAACCAAGTGAAACAGGTTTCTTTCCTGAAGGATTTCCCAGAGGCTTTAGTATGCTAATGTGCTTATGAATTTCCAAGAGGGGAGAACTAAAATGCAAACATGCAAACTGAGTTTACCGAACAAGAGGAGACTAGCAGCTAGGTCTTGGGCAGGAACTGAAACCTGGACAGGAAAAGAAATTTGTGAAATTCTCTGTCTCCAGTGTGTGTGTGTGTGCGTGTGTGTGTGTTTATTTTTAATCTCTGCCCTGTCTCTGTGCATCCTGATTCATTCATTTCCTTTTTTCTCCTCTCTACCCTCACTTCCTTTTTTTGTATTTTTAAAAATTGTAGTAAAATATACATAACAAAATTTCTCATCTTACCCATTTTTAAGCATACAGTCCAGTGGCATTAAGTATGTTCATACTATTACACAACCATCAGCATCATCCATCCACAGAACTCTCCTCATCTTGCAAAACTCAAACTCCTGTACCCATAAAACAAGAACTCGCCGTCCTGTTCCCTCCTCACCCCAGCCCCTGGCTACCACCATTCCACTTTTTGTCTACAAATTTGATTACTCTAGGCACCTCATATCAGTGGAATCATACAGTATTTGTCTTTTTGTGACTGGCTCATTTCACTTAGCATGCTGTTGTCAAGAACTATCTATGTTGTAGCCTGTGTCAGAATTTTCTTTCCTTTTTTAAGGCTGAATAATATTCCACTGTATGGATATATTACATTGTGTTTATCCCTTCATCTGGTGATGGACACTTCAGTTGCTTCCACTCACTCCCAGACGTTTTTTCCCCTCTCTGATCCTGAAGGAATAGAAAATGCCCAGCCTTCATTTTTACATTTTACAGGTAGTGGAGCTTTAAAAAAGAGAGTACTTTGGGAGGCACAGATAGGAGCATCACTTGAGTCCAAGAGTTTGAGACCAGCCTGGGCAACATAGTAAGACCCAGTCTCTACAAAAATCAGCTGGTGGCGTGCACCTGTAGTCTGAGCTACTCAGGAGGCTGAGGTGGGAGGATTACTTGAGCCCAGGAGGCTCAGGCTGCAGTGAGCTATGATCGTGCCACTGCAGTCTAGCCTAGGTGATAGGTGAGACCCTGTCTTAAAAAAATAAAAATAAAAAATAAAAAAGAGACTAAATCGATTATTGTCTCTTTGGCTGTGGCCACTTGTGCCTGCCTTCCTAGCCGCCTGCCTTCTGCCTCTCTTGCCTCTCCTGAGGCTGCTGCAGGGTTGATCCCTCCTTGTCTCTTCCCTACACTCCTTCGAGGCACCCTGGTGGTTCGTTTCCTCCTCTTCTTATCATATACTTTCCTTGTTTTGCCCCATCGTTTTTTCTCCTCTGTATCCTGGTGCCAACCTCAGTGGGTGCTCCCTGCAGGCAGGTGGAAGAAATGATGGTGCTGCAGGATGAATGAGGCTCTGGCCCCAAACTTGGCTGCTGTGGCTGCAGTGGTCCCAGCAGGGGCCTGACCAGGCCCATCTCTGCACTCATGGGCCACTTGCCTCTGTCTGGGGCTTGTGTCATTAACTATGGCCTGCCCTTGAGTAAACCACGCTGAGGACAGAGAAGTCCACTGAGGTGTGGTGACTGAGGCAGAACTCAATCTTTTAGAGGTTTATTCTGTCAAGGTTGCGGATGCACCGGGAAAAAGAAACACAAGTTACAGTAGGATCTGTGTCCTGTGCTTTTTCCAAAGAGGGCTCTGGGAACATCAGTATTTAAAGGGGAAAGAGCAAGCAGGAGGGAGAGAAGAAAAATAAAAGGAGGAAGGGTAGGCATTAGGCAAGTGGTACCATTCTTGTGAGGCTCTGATTAGCACTGAGCGAATCTGCATTTTACATGTGAAAAGAAGGGAGTTGGGGAAAGTGAATCATGGTCTTGCACTCAGTAAATCTACGTTTTACATAAGATAAAGTAAGCTTATGAAATTACAGCTGTCTGTTTGGGAACAAAAAGAAGGTCAGTTTTTGCATGACTCACTTCCCAAGCTTAACTTTCTTTTCCTTTGACATAGTGAGTTTAGGGCCCTGAGGTTTTATTTTTCTTTCACAGCACAAAGATACCCAGTTGACCTTTTTTTTCCATAAGAGAATGATGCATTTTGGTTCAGTAATGTTTCCTCCAACTGCTCTACCCCTAATTTAAAGAGGGGAGGGGATGAGAAATCAGTCCCAAATGTCCCTGTAAGTTTTGGTGTGATGCCAGCCTCCAACTGGCTGACATGAGCAGTTTTGTAAAGGAGAGACCCTCTTGATGGCTTCATGTATATCGTGGGGTGGGATGGGGACAGTCATTGTTGACAGCCAGCCTGTGCCAAGTGTTTCCCAGCAGCTCTCTGGGCGATTATTCCAGCCAAGGATGGCCATGCCTTAAGGTTAAGGAACCTGCTTGAGGTCCCAGAGCTGGAATTGAGATTGACAACCTCGGGCTGGGTGGCTGTACAGCCTGGGCACCCTCTGTGCCCTCTGCCCTCACTCAGCCACTCCCTCCATAGGTAACCAGGGGTAATTCCCTACTGCCCAGGCAGAGGGCTGGGGCTGGAAGGGGGTCTAGATATCTGGTCACTTAGTGGTTCCCCAAACTGAGTCCTGATCGAAATCATCTGGGGAATTTTAAAAAGAAAAAGAAGACTTGAATCAGTGTGTGCCAGGGTGGTGTCTATGGATAGGTATTTTCAAACATTTCCCAGGTAATTCTGATCTTCAGCCCCTGCTCTGATCCTCCCTTTCATTTTCCAGTCAAGGACACTGGGGACCAGAGAGATGAGATGCCGTGGCCAAGGCCACTGGGTTGTAGCCAGAGCCAGCATCAGGTCCAAAGTGCGATCTCAGTAGCCAGTTCTCCATGCTCTGTGTTTGCTCAGACTGCCACCCCTGCTCAATGGGGCTCTGGAACTTAAGGAAGGCCTTTGACCATAGGCTGGGCTTGCAAAACCTTGGTAGGACCTTGACCTAGGCTGGAAACCTCAGGGCTCCAGCCAGGGCTCATCCCCAAGAAGCTGCACTGCTATTCTCCAAGGTGTGGGGGCCTCTCCCCTGAAGGGCGCTGCCTGGAGCCACTTCTTGTTCACAGGCCCATGTTAGGCCCCCCGGGACAGGTTGCCTTGGCTCCATATGTGGTTCTGCAGATCACACCCAGGCTTGAGAAATGCGGTGACACGTGAACTTTGCATTGATATGAAAAGGTCCAAATTAAAGGTGGTGGCAAGCACAGCTAAGTCCAAGAAATTGTGGCTCCTATTTAGGGGTGGTGGTCTAAGAGACGAGACACAGTACCCTTTCACACCGGTGGGTATTCTAAGTTGGGTTAGTTTGTTCATCAATTCATTCATTCAACAAATATTTATTGGGTTCCCAATAAATCATCTTACTGGTCCTTGGAGATCTGCTGTGAACAAGACAAACACAACCCCACCTCTGTGGCCTGCACAACCCTGGAAGATCACACACTAGAACCCTATCACTTGGCCTCTCCATGAATCACCGTCAGGTAGCCCCTCGACAGGGGACTCTTGTGTTATTACTGACAATATTGATGGTTTTAGACACATATTATCCCATTTAATTTTCCCAACCATTCTCTCAAGTGGGGAAACTCAAACTTAGAGAGTTTAATGACCTTGCCCAGGGTCACACCATGAGTGATGGAATCTGAATTCAGCCCCAGTTCTCTCCGATTCCAAAGCTGGGGTTCTTGACAGCCACGTTGTACCACCTGGTACCCTTGCTTTTTGTCAGGGGCAAGTATAAGAAGAAGCCAGGTGACACGCGAAGCTTTATTTGCTCTAAAACTTGAGCGATTTCATATGTCCTAAAGGAGGAGTTTTGCCTCTTCCTTCCCAGCGTGAACACTTGGCATGGTGTGTACATCTTCATTTGGTCTGGCCAACAGGCCATCGGGAGCTGAATGAGGTGTTGTGACCATGGCCTGGGTATTCTCTTGCTTCAGATACATTCTTGGTTGGCACATGCACTTGCTTGTCCTTCCCTTGGTCTTTCTTGCTTATAATGTATCCCTTTTTTAATTTTTTTTTAAGACAGGGTCTTGTTCTGTCACCTAGGCTGGAGTGCAGTGGCACAAACATAGCTCACTGCAGCCTCAAACTCCTGGGCTCAAGGGATTCTCCCACCTTAGCCTCCCAAATAGCCAAGGCTACAGAGGTGTGCCACCATGCCTGGCTAATTTCTAATTTTTTTGTTGAAATGAGGTCTCAGTATGTTGCCCAGGTTGGTCTCAAACTCCTGGCCTCAAGCGATCCTCCTGTCTTGGCCTCCCAAAGCGCCAGGATTACAGGTGTGAGCCATCACACCTAGCCTAATGTATCATCTTATTAAATCAGATCAAATCCTTTTTGAAAAGACTTAAAATTGAAATCACTTTAAAAAAGAAAAGGGTGCAGGGCTACCCTCCCCAGGACCGTGGGGCCCAGGTGTCTTGGCAGCTGCCTTGGGCTGGGCCAGAAGATGTTTTCACCAGTCTGTGGTAGGAAAAAGGGAGCAGAGTAGCGAGTTTTTAATAAAGCTAAATCTGGCTGGGTGCAGTGGCTCACGCCTGTAATCCCAGCACTTTGGGAGGCCGAGGCAAGTGGATCTCGAGGTCATGAGTTTGAGACCAGCCTGGCCAACATAGTGAAACCCCATCTCTACTAAAAATATAAAAAATTAGCTGGGCGTGGTGGAGGGTGCCTGTAATCCCAGCTACTCAGGAGGTTGAGGCAGGAGAATCGCTTGAACGTGGGAGGCGGAGGTTGCACTGAGCTGAGATTGCGCCACTGCACTCCAGCCTGGGCTACAGTGTGAGACTCTGTATCAAAGAAAAAAATAAAAATAAAGCTAAATCTAATTTAAGATACCATTTTATAATCAGAGGTAGTCTTCCTTACTTTTTTTTAAGCATTAAAAATGCCCTTTCTTTTAGGAAATGATGTTTGTGGTAGAGGGCGGTGGTGATTGTTGCTTATATTGTTATTGTTTTTGTGTCCTTTCTGGGCAAAATAAAAAGTTGGCCTTGGTGTGTCCATTTGCTTTGTGGTTTTAATAGCTGGTGAAATCTGAACTCTGAAAATGACCACTAATTCAGCTGATTGGTTTTCACTGTTCCTCCAAGCCCTGGGGTACCTGGGGCTCTCTGTCCCGGGGAGTGAGAGGGAGCCCCAGAGAGTCCTTTGCCCATCTTCAATCAGAGAAGCCTTCCTTTTTTATATATAGGATTAGATTTTTTGTATGATTTTGTTTGGAGATTAAAGGATACCCCTGCCAAAAGTTGAAAAGCTTCTCCTCTAGGATGTGTGTTGGGGGGGAGTAGGGGAGGGAGGGAGTCGGGGAGGGAGGGAGGAAGGGAAGGGTGGAAGGAAGGAAAGGAGGGAGGCAGGAAAGAAGGAAGGGAGGAAGGGAGGGAGGGAGGAAGAGAGGGTGAGAGGGAGGAAGAAGGAGGGAAGGAATGTGGTTACTTTGGTGGGACTGAGCCGTGGTGGATCTTCTACTTGGCAAGTATTTCTTACCTACTGTACTAGTCAGAGTTCTCCAGAGAAACAGGTAATAGGATGTGTAAAGTCTACTTGGGTTTGTAAGACCAGCCTTTGGTTGAAGACCTTCCTTGGGTCCTAGCAGACAGAAACCAGGAGAGACAGAGACATCTATATCCGGCTACAGAGGTTATCTGTCTAACTCTCTGCCTGTTCTCTATCTCTGTCTGTCTGTCTGCCTACCTACCTACCTATCTCTGTCTGTCTGTCTGTCTGTCTGTCTACCTACCTACCTACCTACCTACCTATCTATCTGATCTACCTTCCTACCTACCTATCTGTCTGATCTACCTACCTACCTACCTAGAAATCGAGAGATTTACTTTGAGGATTGGCCCACATGATTGTGGGGACTAGCAAGTCCAAAATCTACAGGCTAGAGATTTAGGGAGAGCTGATGTTACAGTTTGAGTCCGAAGGCAGTCTGGAGGCAGAATTTCTTCCTGGAGAGAGACCCAGTTTTTTTCTCACGAGGCCTTCAGCTGATTAAATGAGGTGTATGTACCCACAGTATACAGGTTAATCTACTTTATTCAGAGTCTACTGATTTAAATGTTAATCTCATTTAGAAAATCCCTTCATACATACATTTAAACTAGTGTTAGATCAAATATCTGGGTACTGTGGCTCATCCAGGCTGACCCATAAAATTAACCATCACACCTGTGCAAGAGCTTTTCCCTCCTGGGTGGTGTCCTAGGGATGGCAGAGGAGGGGAAAGCCAGGTCTCTGCTTCAAGGAGACAAAATTATGCATATGAAGAAATTAAGAATGCTGCTGTGTCTGTGGAGTAGCCATTCTTTTATTCCTTTACTTTCTTAACAAACTTGCTTTTACTCAAAAAAAAAAAGAAATTAAGAACAAGACCATTTATATTTAAGTGCCAACTTAGGAAATGTAAAAAGGTATTTAGAGGTGACAAGGCAAGTGAGGGCTGGAGGATTTGGGGAGATTTCATGGTGTTGGGACTGAATAGGAGCTTCCAGAACATGGAGGTTTCAGATAAGTGAGGACACAGAAGTCTTCACAACCAGTGTGGGCACCACAGGACAATTCTACATCTATCTAGGACTCTGAGTTTTTGAAGGGTTTCCATATGCATTGTTTGGTTTGCTGCTTGCAACAAACCTGTTATTTTAACTGAAGGTCTTAAGGCCCAGAGAAGTTAAGGGATTCCCCAGAGGCCAGACAACTTGCCAGTGGCAGGGGAAGGTCTTCCTCTTCCACAGCCTTCTCTCTCTTTCTGCCTTTATGGAGCATAGTGAAATCTACGTGCACACATTCATGTAGATTTCATTATGTCCATGTAGAATTCATTTTGATTTCAAATACGTTTCCTTCCTAGAGAAATCCTGTGAAACTATGAACATTGTTTTCTCGATCTCCTTCTCCACGTTTTATTTTCCTTCTTTACCATCCTGATTAACTCTATTTTTTGTTTGTTTGTTTTCTCTTCTTGCCCGCTCCCAGACACGAATGCAGAGTTTGAGTCCAGATCCCAAAGCCCGGTATACAAGTATCTACGGAGCCCTCAAGAAAATCATGCGGACTGAAGGCTTCTGGAGGCCCTTGCGGGGCGTCAACGTCATGATCATGGGTGCAGGGCCGGCCCACGCCATGTATTTTGCCTGCTATGAAAACATGAAAAGGACTTTAAATGACGTTTTCCACCACCAAGGAAACAGCCACCTAGCCAACGGTATTTTGAAAGCATTTGTCTGGAGTTAGAAAGTTCTCTTCTTCAACACGTCCCTCCCCAGGGTGTTCCTCCCTGTGACCCAGCCGCCTCGACTTCGGCCCGCTTGCTCACGAATAAAGAACTCAGAGTTGTGTGTGCAACGCACACCCAGACACACGCACACACACGCGCGCGCACACACATGGTTTTTTCTGTTCCCCTCCGCTTTCTGAAGCCTGGGGAGAAATCAGTGACAGAGGTGTTTTGGTTTTACTGTTATGCGGGTTTTCTTTTCTATTTTTTTGTTTGTTTTGTTTTTAAACATTCAAAAGCAATTAATGATCAGACATAGGAGAAACCCTGAATAGAAACAAAACTTTTGAATGCTGGATTCAAAAAAAAAAAAAAGTTATCTGGACAGCTTCTTTGAGACTATTTAAAAACTGGTACAACAGGTCTCTACAACGCCAAGATCTAACTAAGCTTTAAAAGGTCAAGAAGTTTTATGGCTGACAAAGGACTCGTGCAACGCAGAAGGCCTTTCCCACCTTAAGCTTCCGGGGATTTGGGAATTTTACCCCCATTCTCTTCTGTTTGTCTGAGTCTCATCTCTCTGCAAGCAAGGGCTGAAATCATTTTGTTTGGTTGTTTTGAGGGAGAGAGGCGGGGTGGGGGGGTGCAAATCTGCCAGCAGCTCTTACATAAGGCCTGTTTTATTGGGGAGGGCTGAGCTTTTATTTTCTCCTCTCCAGTGGGGTTGGCTTTTGTTGTTTCTTGTTTGGGTTTGGAATGGAAATATGGATAGCAGCATAAAGTACTTTTATTTTGACAAAATTCATTTTTTTCAACAATGGAGACATAGATATGACCAACAATAACTTCTCCCCCTCTCTTTTTACTCTGCTCAAAAAGCATCTCTCCTCCCATTACCCAACCTTGGTCATAAGTGTGCCTGGCTGGTTTGCAGATACTTGTTTTGCTTTGTAAAAATTGGCCATTAGTGCATTTATTGAGATGATCTCTAAAGAGCTATGCCCTGACCTACCCCTGATTCTATGACATTGGGGCCCTTCTTTTGCTGAAACTGCCTTATGTAACGGTTTCGCTCCTTGAAAGAGATTTGACGGAATCCATTTTATGCCAAGTGCTGCCCTGCGCTGTTTCTGCAATGTGTGGTGTATGCTGTGGTGATCTCGCTGGGAATGATTATAAGTGTGTGTGTGGTGGGGGAGTGGGTATTACATGCATTGCTGAAGAGTCATCCTGGTGTTCCTCATTCCTCCCCCTTCCCGTGGTCATTTTAATTACGGGGCAGTGTCACCGCAAAGGGAGGAAACTCAAAGCCAAAAGCAAAATTCCAGGCCTGATTCTGGCTTTTGAGGTTCCTGGTTCTTGAAGCCAGGCCTGACCCGACTCTCAGATGGGGTCAGTCCCGTCGCTTTGCAGACTGACCCTGGAAATCTACAAAATGCAGATTCTCCTGATTTCCTCTTCTCTTGCCCAGTTTTTTTTTTTTTTTTTTTTAAAGCCTGGATTTTAACCAGATTTTCTTTTTTCCCCCTTCTCAGCTGTAGATATGATATTATCTCCTTTCAGGGCCCCAGCTTAAGGGCAAAGTGAGTTAATGTGTAGACAAAGGCAAGGGACGAGAGAGAGTTAACATCTAGACAGTGGAAAAAGCCATGGTGTGTGGTTTCTGGGAACCACCAACACTTGCAGGTTTAGGTTTTTCCCAGGGTTGACTACAAGAAAGAAAACCATATTTTTGCAAGATTAAAATGTGGGTGAGTGTGCCTAAATTAACCATCCCCATTTTTATCATATTTCCAGCATCACTTTAGGGTTTTAAGAGTCAGTGCTCACCTGGGCGGAGCTGGTAGTACATTTTGCTTCTTAGAAAGCTAAGTCCTGGGTTCCGTCTGATTTTAGGTTCCAGGAACTTCCTGAGAACACCCGATCGCAGAGGGTAATTTTCTGGAGTTTGTTTTGCAGGGATAGCTGGGAGTATGGCCACCCTGCTCCACGATGCGGTAATGAATCCAGCAGAAGGTAATGTTTCATGGTCCCAGGGAGGGGCAGTAGGGGATATGCAAAGGGGCACAAAAAATGGTGGTGGGGGAGTGGAGAGGACTGAAGGTGGGCAGGGCGGCTCCTGGTCTCCAGTCAGAGCAGACAGGAAAGGCCTCAAGAAGGGACGTGAACATATGAGTTTTTGGTATACCTGTGCTCGGAGCTACTCAAAGTGTGTTCTACAGACCAGCAGCATCAGACATCTTGAGGGGTGTTGGAAATGCTAATTCTGAGGCCGGGTGCAGTGGCTCATGCCTGTAATCCCAGCATTTTGGGAGGCCGAGGTGGGCGGGTCCCTTGAGGTCAGGAGTTCGAGACCAGCCTGGCCAACATGGAGAAACCCCATCTCTACTAAAAATACAAAAATTAGCCTAGTGTGGTGTGTGCACCTGTAATCCCAGCTACTGGGGTGGCCGAGGTGGGAGGATCGCTTGAACCCAGCAGACAGAGGTTGCAGTGCACCAAGAGCACACCACTGTACTCCAGCCTGGGCCACAGAGCCAGACTCCATCTCAAAAGAAAAAAAAAAAAAAAGAAAAATGCTAATTCTGGCCGGCATGGTGGTTTAAAACTGTAATCCCAGCACTTTGGGAGGCCAAGGCAGGCAGATCTCTTGAACCCAGGAGTTCAAGACCAGCGTGGGCAGCATAATGAGACCTCGTCTCTATGAAAAATACAAAAATTAGCCAGGTGTGGTGGTGCGTGCCTGTAGTCCCAGCTGTTCAGGAGGCTGAGGTGGAAGAATTGCTTGAGTCTGGGAGGTTGAGGCTACAGTGAGTCATGATTGCACCACTGCACTCCGCCAGGGCGACAGAGCAAGACTGCCTCACAACAGAAAAGAAAACAAAGGCTAATTCTCAGGCTCTACACTGAGCCTACTGGATCAGAATCCCTGGAGCTAGGGACCAGAATCTGTTTCTTGGTGATTCTGTTGCATGCTTTTGCACTATTCTAAAACCTATGTGTGCATACACACACACTCACTCTCTTAGCCCTTATTAACCCTTATCAATCCTAGACAAATGTACGGGGAACCCATCAGAGGCTATTCTTTAGGGCTGGTGTTCAATTTGACTGTTTTTAATATGAAGATTATGGATCACATTTCAAACAGATGTGAATGTGGAGAGAATAGTATGATGAACCCCAATGTGTCCATCACTGTGCTTCAGAAATTAACATTGGGTCATTTTGTTTCAGCCATCTCTTTCCACATTATCTTCTTTTTGTTCTTTTAAATTTCGGGGGTAATATGAAGCAAGCCTCAGCTGGGCAGACCAGAGTCTTTTCCCTTTTTATATATCCCGGCGTCTTAGCCAGCTCGTGTCTGAATAGTGAGTACCTTTTGGGCCTGGCACTGGGCAGGCCTTCAGCTGGGTCATTCTCTACCTGGCAGTGGCTTTAGGTGAGCTGTGGAGCTCTTTTCACCTTTTTGCCTCATCTGAAAATAGTTCCTGGCCAGAAGGGAGAATTGGAGAGAAAAGTTTCATTTTAAGTCTCATGCTATAAGTTTGCCTATCTTTTGTCTTTCAAGGTGAAGCTATTAAATTTGCTCTCAGCTACCTTCCATGTCCTAGCAGATAGAGGACTTGGTCTGACCTTCAGGGTTGTGATGGGGCAGGTTGGGAGGTGGGCGGGGAGTCTCTGTGGTCTGAGTGCTGAGGTTGACCCGATGGGCAGGTGAAGAAAATCACCTTCTCCATTCCCATTGATTTCTTTATCGTGTGCCGCACGAGGCATGCTGGAGGGACACACACCTTTCCCCCTTTTCTCAGCTCTCTACTTTGTTTATTTACAAAGACAGACAGCTCGTATTCTGTTTTGTTTTTTACACATTATCTTTCTCAAGAGATGTGATGTCCTTAAGTAAACTGACCTGCCTTCATGGCTTGTCCTGTAATGAATGCGTTCAAGATAGAGTGTTTTGGGTGCAGGAAAGAGGCATTCTTAGGTAAGCGGCGGCGGGGGGGTGGGGGGGGGTGCGTGGAGAGGAAACCCTTCTTGGAAGTAGTTCAATGAAAAACCTAAAAATGCCCAAGTAAATATTCGCTTACGTATTCTATATCTTGGGTTTCTTTTTATGGTGGTTCATTCAGGGACCTGGTCAGTAAACAGGTAGTTAACTTTGTGTAACCAAGCAAGGGTTTTGTTTATCTTTTTTAAAGGAGAAAAAAGTGAGGCTCAAACTCTCTTTCTCTTTGTCATAACTATTGGTTTACAGTCTTTATTTGTTTAAAAGTAAAGCACATTGTATGTATTTATTTGGCAATACATGAGGCCATTAAAACCCTGAGCCTAAGGTACCACTGTTAGTCTCATTTGCCTCTTGTCCTGTGAACTCCAGTTAGAATGTTATTGAACTTGGGTAGACATAATTCTAGCGTCTGTTCCAAACACACTGTGTCACAGAAGCTAGAATTACCATTAGAGGCACAAACCCCTGAGAATACCCGAGGGGACATGCTTCCAGTAGATGTGTTGGGGAAGGAGGAGGGCAGAGGGGACAGGGGACAGGATTCAGCTTTGTGTTGGGTCCTGAGGGTTCCTACCAGGGGTAGCCAGGATCTGGGAAATAGATCAGCGACTCTAGCCTGAAGTGGCTGCCTGGTTCGGGGGCTGCCTTCAGCAAGATTCAGGCAGGAGAGACTTACGGAAATAGCCACCTTCCAGGCGTGAGTCCTGGAGATAAAAATGGATTTTAACCCAGGACTGCCAGGAGCTGGCCCTCTGCGGCTGCTCAGACTAGGGCTGTGTGTGCTGGCTCTTGCCTGTTTCCGGTGTCTAACTGGCTTGTTTCTCTTTATGGCTTGGCTTCATTCCGACCTGGGGTGGGGCCACATCCAACCCACTGCCCACTGGCTGTCCGTCTGGCCTGCCCCGCGGTTCCAACCACAGTGGTGAAGCAGCGCTTGCAGATGTACAACTCGCAGCACCGGTCAGCAATCAGCTGCATCCGGACGGTGTGGAGGACCGAGGGGTTGGGGGCCTTCTACCGGAGCTACACCACACAGCTGACCATGAACATCCCCTTCCAGTCCATCCACTTCATCACCTACGAGTTCCTGCAGGAGCAGGTCAACCCCCACCGGACCTACAACCCGCAGTCCCACATCATCTCAGGCGGGCTGGCCGGGGCCCTCGCCGCGGCCGCCACGACCCCCCTGGACGTCTGTAAGACCCTTCTCAACACTCAGGAGAACGTGGCCCTCTCGCTGGCCAACATCAGCGGCCGGCTGTCGGGCATGGCCAATGCCTTCCGGACGGTGTACCAGCTCAACGGCCTGGCCGGCTACTTCAAAGGCATCCAGGCGCGTGTCATCTACCAGATGCCCTCCACCGCCATTTCTTGGTCTGTCTATGAGTTCTTCAAGTACTTCCTCACCAAGCGCCAGCTGGAAAATCGAGCTCCATACTAAAGGAACAGTCTGTGGGAAGGGATCATAGAATCTTTTCTTAAAGTCATTCTCTCCCTGCATCCAGCCCCTTGCCCTCTCCTCACACCTAGATCATTTTTGTTTTTGCAGGGTGCTGCCTATGGGCCCTCTGCTCCCCAATGCCTTAGAGAGAGGAGGGGACGGGACGGCCGCTCACCGGAAGGCTGTCTGCAGGGACATCCGAGGTGGTGGTGGACAGGAAAGACTTGGGAAGGGGAGCGAGAAATTGCTTTTTCTCTTCCTCCCTGGGCAGAATGTAGCTTTTCTGCTTCACTGTGGCAGCCTCCTCCCTGGATCCTTAGATCCCAGAGGAGGGAAGAAAATTTGCAGTGACCGAAAACAGTAAAAAAAAAAAAAAAAAAAAAAAAAAAAAATTTATGTATATAAAAGTTCCATTACACAGTACAAAATAGATGGATAATGTTTATCCTTTATTTTTCTATGTAGAAGTTTTTGAATTTGTGTGTGTGCTTGTGCGTGTCTACACCTAGTATTACGGCTGGGACTCTCCAGCTGTTTTTGTTGTTGTTGTTGTTATGTTTTTAAATAAGAGGGTTGAATTCTTCCATCAGGTGAACGAAAAAGGCACCAAAGTAATACATCAGTGAATGTGGCCTGCAGCTGTGTTTAGCCCCTCCAGATGGAAGTTTCACTTGAATGTAAAATAATAAAGTTTATATTTTGAATTTCTCTTTTCATGGGGGAGAAAAGGTACGTTAAAAAAATCAAAATAATGATATGTCACTTGCAGCTACCTTTTTTTTTTTTTTGCTTTTAAATTCAATCAGCCACCTTCATGTGCCTTTTTCCTTTGTCTTTCCCCAAAATTCCAGGACCAGAGATCTGGCCCTGGCCTATTTTCTCTTGCTGTGTACACACACGCACACATGCCGGGTGGCAGGATCTCGCCCGCTGGAGGGTGGTGGAGCCCAGTAGAATTGGGGTGGCT
The DNA here is from genome assembly GCF_028885655.2 of Pongo abelii. Lineage (NCBI taxonomy): Eukaryota > Metazoa > Chordata > Mammalia > Primates > Hominidae > Pongo > Pongo abelii. The sequence goes on from NC_071992.2 coordinate 25,412,739, forward strand.
GGGCATAAACCTGCTGAGACCGCTTCCTCCCCGGGTTGTGAGTGACGTGAATGCCTGCCTTCCCGGGTCAGCACTTAGAAGCCCTTGATAGGCAGCATGTGGCGACTTGTGGGGCAGGTGTTTGGGATAAATCCTACCTTCATCCTAGGACTTATTTCTGCATCAGCCTTTTAACTCAGGCACTTCAGGTAACGTGATCTATGTGTGTTTTGACTGAATCTCATCTCCTGTGTTTCCCTGTGCAGTCTAGGGAAGCATGTCTCCGGTCTTTTTCTGTCCCCCTGTCTTGTCCCAACTATTAATTCTCATGTCACAGCTTCTCACTGCATGTGACAAGAGCCAGGCCTATCTGCTAGGGCCCTGCGGCTGAGGTCTGAGCTGGACCCTTATGCCGGAGTCGGAAGACCCCTCTCCAGAAGCTATTCTGCATCCTTGTCTGCTCTGCGTCACCTGAGAACACAGGCTTTGCAGCCTCGCTTTCTGAAATGGTGTGTGCCGAGTCAGATTGCCGCTCAGAAAATACAAGCCCGTTTTCCCTGGCCGTGCCATTTGGTGCTCTGCCAGGCTGCCGTGCAAGGGAATACCGATGAGACGAGCTGCACTGTCTCTGATTTGGAGCCCTCACTGGAGCTTGTCTTTAAAAATGAGCAGGAAGCTCATGTGTGTTTGCATTTCAGTGAGCCGGGTCCTGACCTGCCGCCACCCACCACGGTCAGTGTGGTGCCTCTCACCAAGGAGGCTCAGGCCTGGATTCTTTTGAGTGGTGCTACTGCCTAGGAAGTAACACGTGGAGAATTTCCATCTTGGGACCATGCACACAGTGCCTTGGGGAGTAGATTTTGCCCTAATAGCGATGAGGAATTTTATCAGTCAGTTGACTTCCTTTTTCAGATCAGGGATGGGAAAGAGCCAAACTGGGTACCTCCCACGTGTGCCCCGTGAACAGCCCCTTGCAGCTGGGCTGTGGGGCTTGGCTGCTGCCCTGTCCCATCTGGGGGTTAACGCCTTCTCCCTGCTCTGCCCCCCACTCCCCAAAACCAGTTGCAGCCTCAACCCACATGGGGATGTAGAAAGCCGTGAAGTCCACGCTGCTGTTGAAAATGTTTACATCTCCGCTCTCAACCTGCCTTGGGTTCATGTTAAATGGTGTTAAATTCTGCAAATGGAGGAGAAAAAAATCAAATTCTTAAATTTCAAAGTAGAATTTAAAGCAAATTTGTAAAAAAATTATCCTCCCACCCCTTTTGGTCCACTTAAGATATGCCACACTGAAGCAAGTTATTTCCTACTGGATTTTGCTTTCACTGGTGTTTAGAAAATAAACTTGATTTCTCTAGGAGCACTCCTTTGGTTAGGGGGATGCAAGAAGGAGAGGTGAAGGTGGGGTGTGGTGGCTCACGCCTGTAATCCCAGCACTTTGGGGAGGCCGAGGCAGGCGGATCACTTGAGGCCAGTAGTTTGAGACCAGCCTGGCCAACATGATGAAAACCCATCTCTACTAAAAATACAAAAAATTAGCTGGGCGTGGTGGCAGGCACCTGTAGTCCCAGTTACTTGGGAGGCTGAGGCAGGAGAATTGCTTGAACCCAGGAGGTGGAGGTTTCAGTGAGCTGAGATTGTGCCACTGCACTTGAGCCTGGGCGACAGAGTGACTCTGTCTCAAAAAAAAAAAAAAAAAAAAAAAAAAAATGGAAAGGCAAAAACCGGACCCTGGAGTTCTGTGGGCCCTGATTGCCGGCCCCTCCCTGTGTGATGAGGGATGAGTCAGCTCGGGCAGCCACTTGGCCAGCCTGCATGCCTGGTCATCAGGAGGTTGAGGAAAGCCTTGAAAGTTGTGAAGCACTGAGCAGATACAAGTGTTTGTTAATTTTGTAGAAATTAACTTTCCCCTCTGGCCTTTATCTCCAAAGTTGGTATTATTGCCCCATGCAGACTGCAGTCCGGTTTCTTATTGTGACTTTGACATTGCAAAGTGCGAAATAGGAAGAGGCCTCCCCACTCCACTATCCCACCCTGGTGACCAACTCAGTATAACCGTTGCATGTACTCAGTCATTGGTGTCTTTGGAGTGACATCTGCAGCCAGTCAGTGCCACCTGAGTACAGCACTCGTACTTGTACGTGATGTGTGTGAGTAGCTCTTCTGCCCAAACCATGATTTGAGGTTCAACTACCTGTAAATCACAGCTTTATTTTAGAACAATAAAGTGATTTTTTCCAAATGGGTGAAATCTCCCCATGACTAACTTTGCATTGAATCTATTTACTGGGTTACATTCTATGTGTAGTTTGCTTTCTTCATTTTTTTTTTTCTTTTAAAATGCTTATGTCTTATTCCAAGCACCTTCCTCCAAACTCCCCATAAAGCTGCATCTCCAACACATTGTTATGCCAATAAGGTTTTATTTAACTTTATTTAAGGATGATTGTGTCTTTGAATGACAAATGTACTGCTGCTTCCTACCTGCAAGACGCACAATGTATGTTTTAAGGGTGAGAAAGTGTTATTTCTTAAATTTCTCAAATGCCTGTAGTAACTATTGTTTCTGCCTCTCAATTGTTGCCAGTTCTTTGAAGAAGGGGAGAATTGTGTGTTTTTGTGTGGGGATGTTTCCGATATGCTGCTACAGTTGCAAAACACTGGAGCTAGAGAAAATAAAGTACTGATCTTGGAAGTGTTGTGGGCTCTGTGGTGGGAATCCTGAAATGAGAAGGGAGTGGATGGCAAGAGGGGACGTCCTTCACGGGGCCTATGCCTGTTCCTCTTGAGCACTAAGGACCAAGGTCTGCAGCTTTGATAGGAGCAGCCCCTGCAACCCCATTTCCCCAGGGCAAGCAGATTGATGGTGGTGTTTGCATTGTCTTGCTGGGCAGGAGCGGGAGCCCTCCCACTGGCTTGGCTCACCATGCTGGGGAGGGTGGCACTTTTCTTTCTTATTGTGAGAGCCTGGCTGTGTGTGGCAGCCTACAAGTGGTTCTTTGGAACGTGCTGTGCTCATGCCTGTTTTCTCTGTCTTACACATCAGCTTAAGCCAGAGAACGTGACCGCTTTTGGAGGTGGGAGGAGGGAAGGTTTGGACCCCTTTGAGAAGCCAGGGATGACTCTGATGGTTCCCACAATTTTGAAAGTCTGAGCACCCACCTTCAGTATGACCACTGAAGCCCTTGGCCTGCTATGGTGCAGGGTCAGAATTGAGGTCAGGCCTGAGAACTGGCCAATGCAGGGGTGCCCGGAGGTAGAAAGGGGTGGTGGTTAGTGAATGGGGAGAGTTGGGATAAACTCCCTGTTTTGTAATTTACCTGTGGCCAATGCTGTGCTACTCCAACTTGTGGTTGCTTCCCCTCCTCTGGGGTAGGCGGCACAGCTGATCTGCTTCCAGTAGATATGGATTCATTCAACAGATATCGCCCCTCTCTCTCCACCATGGAATCAGTCAGCCAACAAATTGGCTGTGCCTCCCATGAGCAGAGCCTCATGCAGGTGCTGGGGACAGAATGAAGTATATGATGTGGTCCCTGTCCTCGAAGGCCTTATAGCCTAGTAGAAGAGTACAAGGGGAGATGCAAACTCCTTAAGACAATCAGATCTTGACCCATCAAGATGGTAGCAAAGTCAGCCATGGAAGCAAAACAGTAGCTTTGTGCCCATTAGACCAAGCTTCATGAGACAGTGGCCTTGTCTGTCCTATTTGCTGCTTTATTTCCAGCCAGTGGTGTGCTGGGGCTGGCCCTGTACCAGCTCTCTAGGTTGTACAGCACACATTCCTTCCCAGCTTCACATTCCATATTACCATGTTGGTAGCTTGAAATCAGCAACAGTGGGAATATTTACACCACAGAAATTGTCAAGCACTACTTATCAAGGCCTTTGCTTTTCCAATGGCTGGTTTATCAGCACACCACTGCTGGCACATAGCATAGTGCTTGGTATGTGCTAGGTGTTCAGTGGAGATTTGCTGAGAGGAAAATATGAAAAGTAGAACCCAGCGTCAACCTGGGGGGACCTTCTGTGGTGTCCCTCTTAGTTTGCCACCTGCCTCCTCATGGAGGCATCTTTCTATCACTTAAGAGCCCTCTCCAGCACGACCACATTCAAATTCCAGCCCTAAAAAGGCCATGAAAGGAAGGTATACCTTTCCTCTGGGGGCAAGGTCTCCTTACTGAGTTCCGTGTTTTCTAGTTATCAGCTACCTCTTCCAGGAGAGACCTCTGCTCCTACCCAAGGAGGGGACTTAATGTGACAAACATTTCGGAGAAGAAGTAATGAGCCTAGTCTTGTACAAGAGAAATACACAGCCAACTGGGCAGATGTGGAGGTGGGTTATGATTGCTTGCAAGGGAACAAAGCATTGCCTCTGGTCTAAGTCTGAATGCAGTGAGTGGTCTAAGAGAAATAAGAGCAATTTGGGAGAAAAAAGCTTGGTTTGCATCCATAAGGGCTTTGTAGGAGACACCCTCATGGTAAGTTAGCTGCACATAAGAGCTTTGACTGCCATTGTAAGAAGTTTGACCTTTAAGCAGTAGGTAATGGGGAGTCTTATCAAGAGTATTTGAGCAGGGGACACCATGATTGGAGCTTGGTTCTAGGGAAACTCATCTGGCTAAAGTGTACAGGACCAAATGAAGAAGAAATATGGAGGAGGCCAGGAGATGGTCAGTTCTGTGTCACAGTGAAATTGTCCAGAAGAGGTATGACTAAGAGAAAGGTGAAGGAAACTGAAACAGAATGAGAGAGACTGGATCGATGAGAGTGTAGAGGTGAAGTCAACAGAGGCCTGGGGGTGCAGGACTCTAGGGCAGGCTGAGAACAGGCTGGGCTGTCTGACAGGAGTAGGAAGACCTGGCGGAGAGGACTAATACATGGTGGCAGAGAAGATCCCTCATCTCTAAGTCCATGGGTCTCTCCTTAGTCCTCCTCTTCTTTGGGCATGGAAAACTCATCTCGAGTCCATGGGTTTCTCCTTAGTCCTGCTCCTTCTTGGCGTAGATGCCTGATCTCCAAGTCCATGAGTCTGTCTTTAGTCCTCCTCCTCCTTGGGCATAGACACCACATCTCTAAGTCCACGGGTCCCTCCCTAGTCTTTCTCCTTGAGCATGCACAACACTTGAGGGCTCTCTCTTTAGCTCCCCTACTTGACTTCCATTTCCCTGCTTCCTGCTGGCCTCCCACCTCTATGACTACCTTCTCTGGCCCCTCACCAGCTTCAGCTCCTTTCCGGGCCACCTAAAGTATAGCTGCTTGGAAAGGTTCTGCCGCTGGGGATCCTGTCTCTCCACACCCCCTTGGTGCTGATCTGCCCTCCTCTGGGAAGATGATTCTTAGATGTGGGGCTGTAGCACCCCAATTCTTCTCCCGAACTCCAGATTTCAATGTCCAGTGACCTGCTGGAGATCTCTTGGATCTCAACTTGTCCTTCATTCTCAAGAGACTATCCCCCCTTGCTGCCAGAGGCTTACCATGTTACTCAGTTGCTTAAGACCTTCAAGGGCTCTTCATTGTTGATTGAATTTAATAGGCTTTCCTGCATATGGCCGTTCCAAGTTTAGCTTCGTGTGTAAGGTAATGACTAGAGAGAAGCAGAATAGGTCAGCAGGATGGTTGTGTAAGACCCTGAGGTCTTAATCTTCTTAACAGGGTGGTGCTGTGCTCTTTCCAGAACTTTGTTCCCATTGGAATGTCTTCCTTTCCTGCCACCTCCTCTCTGCTCATTCAAGTCCCCTTTTTCAGGCTGCCTTGAAGATAGCATTTACTACCGCATTGTGGCGCTCCTCCTAATTTGCCTGTCTATGTGATCTTTCTCTCCTCTTTGTCAGTATCTACAGCCTCTTTGACAGGCCTCCAACCTGCCATGGATGACCTCACTTTGCATTTTTGCTGCCTTCTGCCCAGAATGATGTGCCCAGTGAGGGCAGAGACTGTGGTTTATTCACTCCCGTTTTCTCCATAGCCCTCCAGCCTACTGTTTCCCACATTCTGCTTAAGAGTGACAGTTATTGTTCATTGTATGTAACAAACTTCTGATGTCCTGTTAAGCTTGAAACTCCTGTGGGACATCCAGGTGGAGACCCCCAGAAGGAAATGCAATATTGGTGGTCAGGAGAAAGGCTGGAACTGGAACAAAGGACCTGGCATGTAGGCCAAGGGATGTGATGGCCAAAGCCATGGGCAGAGGAGAGTCCCTAGGGAGAAAAACAATCTCGTGGAAGGCTTACATTTAATAGTGAAGAGAGAAATGGGAACCAGGAGAGGCTGGAGTGGTCAGAGAGTTATGAAGTAACCAAGAGGTGAGGCTTTTACAAAGGAGGGGTAGTCATCAGTTCTACAAGCTTAGGTGTGAAATATTAGCAACTAAAGCTATTTAAAAAAAACCTACATTGTCTCTCCCTGCTCTTGTCTTCTTTGTTCCTGGTTTGTTTTTCCCTACACTTACTCTCTTGCCTTTTTGGATTCCCTTTTAAATGTCACCTTCACCAAGTTCAGCTGCTTCCACACCTCCCTGTCCCCTGACCCCATGCACCCAGCACCATTCCTACTGTATCTAGCATAATATTTCAGAGGCTACCTAAAGGCAATAATTAGACAAACACTCAAAACTGCACATCCCAGGCTTGTTCATGAAAGTGAAAAGCTGGAAAACAAACTAGGTATCTATTAAGAAGTTAAATGATTTATAGACCATCCCGGCTGTCCTGGTATTTTTGTAGTAAAATAATTTCTTTAAGGGTCCCCAGCAACATACCGTAAAATCTGTATTCCCAATACATTTATCAAATTTAGGATACTTCCAAGCTTCCCCATTTCTCTGGCCTTGCCTCCTAAAGGTAATGTTACTTTGGTAAACATGTGACCTCTCTTTTGTGAAGCCATGGATATAACACAATTCCAGACTTCCAAGTTCCTCTTGCCATAGCTTCTTTAAGAAGCTCTTCTTTGCTTATGCTGATACTTACCTATGGTAGCTTTGATGTTTCATTTTCCATAGTAAGTGAGACTCTGGGCAGAGCCCCCAGCACTACTGCTAAGAGGACACAAGGGCCACTTTAGCAGAGACAGACAGCCCAACCCCTGTCCACTGTCATCAGAAACTCATCTGTGACAACAAAAAGTATAAATCAAAATCATACCAGCGATGTTTTAGTCTGCAACCTGAGGCAGTTGAAGCTTGGGTATCGCCGTGGAGTCCTTGTGTATTTCTATTGTTGTGAAGTACCCTCAGTGTTGAAAGGGCACCCGACTGCAACCTCATGAAGCTCAGAGCTACAGAAAGAGGGACTGTGGACATCTGGCTTCTTCATTATTGTCATGCTGCCCCTTGGGGTGGCTGGCTGCCTTTAAGGGAAGAGGGGGTTTAAAAAGAACAAAGGGAGATATGTACCAGGGGTGTTTGTCCTCATCAGTATGTGAGTTTGTGGAAGGAGTTCTTGCTGCCTGCTGAACAGTGAAAATATTCTCTTGTTGGACACCTTTAGCTTGGGTTGACAGGTGACAAATATATATCCCAAGATTTCTATGTTGAGCCTAATGCAACCAGCTGGTGAAATATACCAGCACATCCTGAATCTTTCCCCGATTGTGTCTGCATAAAGTTTAGAAATAAATAATGTGTGTATTAGTTCATTCTCGCACTGACTGCTATAAAGAAATACCTGAGACTGGTAACTTATAAAGAAAGGAGGTTTAATTGGCTCACAGTTCCACAGGCTGTACAGGAAGCATAGCCAGGGAGGCCTCAGGAAAGCTACAATCATGGTGAAAGGTAAAAGGGAAGCAGACTTGTCTTACACGGCCAGAGCAGGTGGAAGAAAGAATGAGGTGGGAGGCACTACACACTTTTAATCAACCAGATCTCGTAATAGCTCACTATCATGAGAACAACACCAAAGGGGAAATCTGCCCCTATGATCCAGTCACCTACTACCAGGCCCCACTTCCAACATTGAGGATTAAAATTTAACATGATATTTGGGTGGGAACACAAATCCAAACCAAATATATATATATATATGTATATATATATATACATATATATATATATATATATATTTTTTTTTTTTTTTTTTTTTTTTTGAGATGGAGTCTCACTCTTGCCCAGGCGGGAGTGCAGTGGCATGATCTCGGCTCACTGCAACCTCCGTCTCCTGGGTTCAAGCGATTCTCCTGCCTCAGCCTCCCAAGTAGCTGGGACTATAGGTTTGTGCCACCACGCCTGGCTAATTTTTGTATTTTTAGTAGAGACGGGGTTTCACCATGTTGGCCAGGCTGGTCTCAAACTCCTGACCTCAAATGATCCGCCCACCTTGGCGTCCCAAAATGCTGGGATTACAGGTGTGAGCCACCCCGCCCAGTCCCAAACCATATCAATGTGCAAATTTTAATGTAAATAGTTATGGATATTCATAATGTCTGTCTGTAGCTCTGGGCTTCATGAGACTTTAATAGGTGCTGCTTTCTATTAGCACTTTCGACATTGAGAGTCCTTGACCGCAACAGAAAAACCTGAGGACTCAAGGCCAATGCCCAAGCTTCAGCGGCTTTGGTCTAAGACTACAAGAACATCACCAGCCTGGAAACTGGTAATACCTAAGTGCTAGGAGCTTCCTTGGGTTTTTGCGTAGTCTCTAGCACATCCAGTGATCCATTCAGGGTTTCGTGTATATCCATAACAATGGAACTCCATGGTCATTTCACAATCTTTAGGTAGGGTCCAAGGTCTGAGGGCAAATTGTCCTGCATGACTCCCTCTCACATTTCTCCTCAAGCTCACAAATGAGTAAAATCTGGGTAAATTACACATGAAGGGGGTCATGGTTAATGAGACTGAGAGGCAGTCATACTGGGAAGAGCAGCCAGGAGAAAAGAATGTTCTAGATGGGAAGAATGAACTAAACCCTGGGCCTAGTATTCATCATGGTAGAAAAACTTCCTTTACACAGAATGGAACATGAGGTTCTAAGCCTCCTGGTGTTCCAATGAGCTTGGGTTGTCAAGAGCACTCATTTAACAAACGTCCTTAGACTCTTACTGTCACACGTAATCTGATCCAGCTTCCTATCTTGAAGAGATTATTTTTGCTGATTTTGACTTCCATCAAAATCTTTGTTTCTTGATGCTCTCTTGAATGTCCACCTTGGCTTCTATAACTCTTTTGTTTTTAAGATCAGCAAGTTTCTCAAAGCCACATTTGAAAAGCATACAATTACCTTTGAGAGGATTCCAATGCAAGGATAATTTTCTTATTTGTTCATATAATGAAGTGATTTGTTTGCTCTGGTCCATTTTAACCATTGAGCATATAACAGATGGGTCAGAGGCCTAGATGCTAGTCCTGCAGGTCACTAAACTGGTTGAGTGATCTTGGGTGATGTTGGGTATATCACTTAATCTCTCTGGTCTGCAGTTTCCTCAGCTGCAAAATGAAAGGGTTGGGCCAGATGACGTGTAATAATAGCTCCTCTAGCATCTCTAGCCTGTAATAATGTCCACAGAGTACAGGCTCTATCTAGCCTCTAAGTCTATGATTAAAATATGATTACATGCTTTTTAGATGAAATTAGAAGGAAAATCTCACAGGCCTTTTAACTTACCTACCATAAAGAATCATTCATTACCATTTTGCTTTACTTCTTCTCACTTCCCTCTTCCTAAACTACTCTACAAATAAAGACTAAAATCCAGGAACTTGATATAGGAGAATGATGGATGTGACTATTTCACATCCTTTTCTTTAATATGTTTTTAATTGCTATGTTTCTGTGCACTTGCAAGTAAATAATTTATTTTCCTATATGTCTTTCTAAACTCTGAATGGGGACTGTTGGTCTCTGGTACAGTCCAAGCCCTCCAGCCTAGTGCTTGAAACAAAATGGGTCTTGTGTGCCAGCAGCTCATGGAATGTGATGCCCTTATTTTCCCACAGTCCGTTACTATAGGAAGGCACATTGTATATTTTCCATGATTTTTTTTTTTTTGAGAAGGAGTCTCATTCTATTGCCAGGCTGGAGTGCAGTGGTGCAATCTCAGCTCACTGCAACCTCCGCCTCCCGGGTTCAAGCGATTCTCCTGCCTCAACCTCCTGAGTAGCTGGGACTGCAGGTGTGTGCCACCACGCCCAGCTAATTTTTGTATTTTTAGTAGAGACGGGGTTTTACCATGTTGGCCAGGATGGTCTCGATCTCTTGACCTTGTGATCCACCTGCCTTGGACTCCCAAAGTGCTGGGATTACAGGAGTGAGCCAGTGTGCCTGGCCTCCATGATGTTTTTTATTGTAGGGTCTATATGTCTAAAACTTTTTTAAAAAATAGACTTTATTTTGTTACAGCAGTTTTGAGTTCACAGCAAAACTGATAAGCAGATACTAGATTTTTTCCATAATGCATCCCCATGTATGCATCATCCCCCCATTGGCAACATCCCTCATCAGACCGATGCATTTGTTATACCTGATGAACCTATATTGACACATCGTTATCACTCCAAGTCCATGGTTTCCATTAGGGTTCATTCTTGGTGTTGTACATTTTATGTATTTGGACAAAAATATAATGGCATGTATCCATCACTGTACTATCATTCAGAATAGTTTCACTGTCCTAAAAATCCTCTGCAGTCTGTTTATTCTTTCCTCCTTCCTGGTAGCCCTTGGCAACTACTGATCATTTTATTGTTTCTATTGTTTGGCCTTTTCCAGACTGTCAGGTAGTTGGAAACATACAAAGTACGTAGTCTTTTCAGATTGGCTTCTTTAGCTTAGTAACGTGCATTTACAATTCCTCCATGTCCTTTCATGGCTTGATAGCTTATTTCTTTTTGGTGTTGAATAATGTTCCCGGGTCTGGATGTAATCCATGTATTCATTCACCTACTGAAGGACATCTTGGTTGCTTTCAAGTTTTGGCAATTACAAATGAAGCTGCTATAAACATCCATGTGTAGCTCCTGTGTGAGCATAGATTTTCACCTCCTTTGGGAAATGCTAAGGAGGGCAATTGCTGGATCATAGGTAAGTCTGCTTAGCTTTATAAGAAACTGCCGGGCTGGGTGCGGTGGTTCACACCTGTAATCCTAGCACTTTGGGAGGTCAAGGCAGGCAAATTGCCTGAGCCCATGAGTTTGAGACAGCCTAGGCAACATGGCCAAACCCTGTCTCTATTAAAAATATAAAAAATTATCTGGGTGTGGTGGTGCACGCCTGTAATCCCAGCTACTTGGGAGGCTGAGGCATGAGAATCGCTTGAACCCGGGAGGCAGAGGTTGCAGTGAGCCGAGATCACGCCACTGCACTCCAGCCTGGGTAACAGAGCGAGACTCTGTCTCAAAAAAAAAAAAAAAACAAAACCCTGCCAAAACTGTCTTTCAAAATGACTGTGTCATTTTGTTTTCCCATCAACAGCTAATGGGAGTTCCTGTTGTTCTACATCCTCACCAGCACTGGGTGTCATCAGTGTTCTGGATTGTGGCCATCTAATAGGTTTGTACTGGGATCTCATTATTCTATTTGTATTTCCCTGAGGACATATGATGTGCAGCATCTGTTCATATGTGTGTTTGCCACGTGTACATCTTCATGGTGAGGTGTCCGCTAAGGTCTTTGGCCCATTTTTTAATTGGGTTGTTTGTTTTCTTATTGTTGAGTTTTAAATGTTCTTTGTATATTTTGGATCGTAGTTCTTTATCAAGTATGTTTTTGCAAATATTTTCTCCCAGTCTATGGCTTGGGTTTTCATTCTCTTAACAGTGTCTTTTGCAGAACAGAAATTTTTATTTTAATAAAGTCCAGCTTATCATTTCTTTCTTGGATCCTGCCTTTGGTTTTTATCTAAAAAGGCATTGCCAACCCCAAGGTCATCTACATTTTCTTCTATGTCATCTTCTAGGAATGTTGTAGTTTCTCATATTACATTTAGGACTGTGATCCATTTTGAGTTAATTTTTGTAAAGGGCATAGGTCTGTGACTAGATTCATTTTTTTTTTTTTTTGCTTGTGGATGTCCAGTTGTTCCAGCACCATTTGTTGAAAGCACTACTTTTTTCTATTGTATTGGCTTTGCTCCTTTGTCTGAGATCAGTTGGCTATAGAGTCATACCTCAAAGATATGGCAGATTTGATTCCAGGCCACCATAATAAAGCATATATTGCAGTAAAGTGAGTCAAACAAATTTTTTGCTTTCCCAGTACATATAAAAGTTATATTTATACTATACTGCAGTCTATTAAGTGTACAATAGCCTTATGTCTAAAAAACAATGTACACCCCTTAATTTAAAATATTTTATTGCTGAAAGTGTTAGTGATCATCTGAGTCTTCAGGGAGTCACAATCTTTTTGGAGGTGGAAAGTCTTGCTTTCATACCGATGGCTGCTGACTAATCAGGGTGGCAGTTGCTGAAGATTGGGATGGTCGTGTCAATTTCTTAAAAAAAAAAGACAACAATAGAGTTTGCTGCATCAATTGACTCTTCCTTTCATGAAAGATTTCTCTGTAGTAGGCAATGCTGTTTGATAGCATTTACCCACAAGTAGAATTTCTTTCACAATTGGGGTCAGTTCTCTCAAATCTTGCTGCTGCCTTATCAACTAAGTTTGTGTAAGATATCTAAATTCTTTGTTTTTATTTCAACAATGTTCATAGCATCTTTAACAGGAGTAGACTATTCCATCTCAAGAAACCACTTCCTTTGCTAATCCATAAGAAGCAACTTCTTGGCTGGGCATGGTGGCTCACGCCTGTAATCCCAGCACTTTGGGAGGCTGAGGTGGGTGGATCACGAGGTCAGGAGATGGAGACATGTCCTGGCTAACATGGTGAAACCCCGTCTCTACTAAAAATACAAAAAATTAGCCAGGTGTGATGGCATGTGCCTGTAGTCCCAGCTACTCGGGAGGCTGAGGCGGGATAATCGCTTGAAGCTGTGAGGTGGAGGTTGCAGTGAGCCAAGATCACACCAACGCACTCCAGCCTGGGCGACAGAGCAAGACTCCGTCTAAAAAAAGAAAAAGAAAAAAAAAAAAACAGAAACAACTTCTCATCCAGTAAAGTTTTATCATGAAGTTGCAGCAATTCAGTTACATCTTTAGGCTTCACTTCTAATTCTAGTTCTCTTGCTGTTTCCACTATATCTTCAGTGACTTCCTCCACTGAAGTCTTGAACCCCTGAAGGTCATCCCTGGGAGTGGAATCAACTTCTTCCAAACTCCTGTTCATATTGACACTTCAAAATCTTTTCATGAATCCCAAATATTCTCAGTGGTATCTAGAATGGCAAATCCTTTCCAGAAGGCTTTCAATTTACTTTGCCCAGATCCATCAAGGAATTACTATCTATAGCAGTTATAGCCTTATGAAATGTATTTCTTAAATAATAAGACTTGAAAATTGAAATTACTCCTTAACCCATCGGCTGCAGAATGGATGTTGTATTAGCAGGCGTAAAATATTAATATCCTTGTACACCTCCATCAAAGCTTTTGGGTGACTAGGCGCATTGCCAATGAGCAGTAATAGTTTGAAATAAATCTTTTTTTCCTGAGCAGTAGGTCTCAACAGTGGGCTTAATACCTTCAGTAAACCATGCTATAAACAGATGTGCTATCATCCAGGCTTTGTTGTCTCATTTATAGAGCATAGGCAGAGTAGATTTAGCATAATTCTTACAGACCCTAGAATTTTTGAAATCATAAATGAGCATTGACTTCAATTTAAAGACACCAGCTGCGTTAGCTCCTAACAAGAAAGTCAGGCTGTCTTTTGAAGGCTTTGAAGGCAGGCGTTGACTCTCCTCTATAGCTTTAAAAGTCCTAGACGGCATCTTCCAAAAGAAGGCTGTTTCATCTACATTGAAAATCTGCTGTTTAGTGTTGCAACCTTCATCAATTATTTTAGCTAGATCTTCTGGATAACTTGCTGCAGCTTCTACATCAACACTGGTTGCTTTATCTTGCCCTTTTATGTTATGAAGACGGCTTCTTCTCTAAACCCCAGGAACCAACGTCTGCTAGCTTTAAGCTTTTCTTCTGCAGCTTCCTCACAATTTTAAGCCTTCATAGAATGGAAGAGAGTTACAGCCTTGCTCTGAATTAAGCTTTGATTTATGGGAATGGTGTTGCTGGTTTGATCTATCCAGACCACTAAAACTTTCTTCATATCAGCAATAAGGCTGTTTGCTTTCTTATCATTTGTGTATTCACTTGAACAGCACTTTAAATTTCCTTCAAGAACTTTTCCTTTGCACTCACAACTTGGCTAACTGTTGGACACAAGAGGCATATCTTTGGGCGTACCTTGGCGTTTGACGTTCCTTTCTCACTAAGCTTAATCATTTCTATGTTTTGACTTGAAGTGGGAGATGCGCAACTCTTCTTTTCATTTCAACACTTACAGGCTTTTGTAGGGTTATTAACTGGTCTAATTTCAATATTGTTATGTCTCAGGGAATAGGGAGGCATGAGGAGAGGGAGACGAGATTGGGGAATGGCCGGTCAGTGAAGCAGTCAGAATACATGTAATATTTCTCAATTAAGTTTGCCATCTTATATGGACATAGGTCAGTAATTACCATAGTAATATCAAAGATCGCTGATCACAGCTAACCATAACAGCGATGATAATAATGAAAAAATTGGAAATATTGTGAGAATTACCAAAATGTGACACGGAGACATAACGGGAGCACATACTGTTGGGAAAATGACACTGATAGACTTGCTGCATGCAAGGTTGCCGCAAACCTTCAATTATAAAAAACACAACCTCTGCAAAGCACAGTAAAGTGAAGTGCAGTAAGACAAGGTCTGCCTGTATTTATGTGGATCTGTTTCTGGGCTCTATTCTGTTCCATTGATCTATTTGTTTATTCTTTCACCAATACCACTTGGTGAAAGAGTGCTTTTACTGTCTTGATGACTGTATTATTAATAACACTAGAATTTGCATCATGACCGTCCTCTGACTTTGTTCTTTTCCTTCAATATTTCGTTTTTTTTTAAATTTAATTTAACTTAATTTATTTTTTTTGAGACAAAGTGTCACTCTGTCACCCAGGCTGGAGTGCAGTGGTACAATCTTGGCTCACTGCAACCTCCACCTCCCACGTTCAAGCGGTTCTCCTGCCTCAGCCTCCCGAGTAGCTGGAACTACCGGCACGTGCCACCATGCCCGGCTAATTTTTGTATTTTTAGTAGAGACGGGGTTTTACCATGTTGGCCAGGATGGTCTTGAACTCCTGACTTCGTGATCTGCCTGCCTTGGCCTCCTTAAGTGCTAGGATTCAGGCGTGAGCCACTGCATCCAGCCCTTTTCCTTCAATATTTCAATATTGAGTTGGCTATTCTGGATCTTTATTTTCGCCACGTAAACTTTAGAATCAGTTTGTTGACATCCACAAAATAACTTGCTGAGATTTTAATTGGAATTGCACTGAATTTATAGATCAATCTGGGGAGAACTAACATCTTGACAGTATAAAACATTCCTATCCAAGAACTTGAAATATCTCTTCATTTATATAGTTCTTTTTAAATTTCTTTCATCAGAGTTTTGCAGTTCTCATTTAGATTTTGTATGTGTTTTGTTCGATTTATACCTAAGTATTTTATTTTGGCAGATGCTAATGTAATGGTTTTGTGTTTCTAATTTCATATTTTATTTGTTTGTTGGTGCTATATAGGAATATGTTTGACTTTTGTATATTAACCTTATGTCTTGCAACCTTGCTTTAATAACTTATTTATTCCAGGGTGTTTTCTTGTTGATTTTTTTAGATTTTCTACATCAACAATTATGTCATCTGTGAACAGAGACAGTTTTATTTCTTCCTTCTCAATCAGTATAGCTTTTGGTTTTCTATTCTTTTCTTGTCTTATTGCATTCACTAGGACTTCCAGCCAACACAATGTTGAAAAGGAGTGGTGGGAAGGGACAGCCTTGCCTTATTCCTGATTTTATTTGGAAAGCTTCTAGTTCCTCATCATTAAATATGATATTAGCTGTAGGTTTTTTGTTGATTCTTTATCAAGTTGAGGAAGTTTTCCTCTATTACTAGTTTATTTAGAATGTTGATCATGAATGGGTGTAATTTTGTTAAATGCTGTTTCTGTATCTATTGATATGATTCTGTGATTTTTCTTCTTTAGCCTTTAATGTGCTGGATTACATTAACTGATTTGTAAATGTTGAGCCAGCCTTGCACACCTGGGATAAATCCCACTTGTTTATGGTGCATATTCTTTTCATGTTGTTGGATTTGATTTGTTAATATTTTGTTGAGGATTTTTGCCTCTATGTTCATGAGAGTATTGGTCTGTAGTTTTAAAAAAGTTTAGATATCTGCAATAAGGCATGATTATGTTTATTTTGATCTTTTCTATTCAGTAGCTCTTAGTTTGTGAGAAATCCTAAACTTCCCAGTACTGTCAAAATTGGTCACTTATATATGCCTATGAAATATTGGTTAAAAATGATTTCATATAGCCAACTTTTTGCAAAATATTCATTCTCTTGTCTCTGAGAGTTTATTTGCTCTTGAAAGAAAATTGTGTTTCACCCAATTTCCCTGAAAATAGGTGTGATGTCATCTTTACTCTTTCAGAGATCAATATTTCCCTGAGAGTTTGTTGGGATAAATCACCACTGCATTTTAGCTGAGGTGACAACTGGTCCTATCGATTAGAGCAGGGCTTTTGGAGGCTTTTGAGTGTAGTACGTGTTTGACTTAAGGATTATGGCTATAAGAAGGTCATAGATTACAGCAAAGAAGTCTTTTGAGGGTAAATGTGAGTATACAGTGTCCTCACTGGGATAATCTGTGTTCCTTGTGGAGTGCAATTTTTTATTTGATTCTCACAGCACTCAATTCTTTTCCCCAGCGAAATCCCTGAATTTTGATTTTTGGCCACAAGGTGGCATCTGATTTTCATTAATACAGGAGCCACACCCCTTCACTTCTCAAACTGGAAACTTCCATCTGTCTCAACTTCTGGACTCTTATTGTAACAGATTTTTGCCCCCATGGCAGCATTTGTAAAGGAAATTACATTAACTTATGTTTGTCTAGGGGCCTAGAACTAAACCTTCTTGTATTTAGTTAAGTCATGTTTGTGTCAAGGCATGCTCCTACGTTTTTAATGTTTTTAATTGATCATTGTGTAGAAAATTTATCATAGTCAGCTTTTCCCATGTATTTCTTTCCCTTATGGCTGAGAGTGGGGTCATGCACTTTTTAAACATATGCCTATCCTATGCTGCATGTTGTTTTGCTTGTTAGTAGGAAGGCACAAAGGAGCCCTCTTCAAAGATCTAGCTTTTAAGTGGGGTAGACGCAAAGCGCATGCATAAAATAGCCATAAAGGAAAAACTCACAGGCATATTGTCTAAGTCTCAGACCAGTATTATGAGTAAGGTCTCTAGATCTGTGAGAAAAGGCATTAAGAGAGATAGGTTCACCATTGCACAACACTTGCACAGCACTGGCACATACTAGATACTAAATATATATATATATATATTGGCCAGGCACAGTGGCTTATATCTGTAATCCCAGCACTTTGGAAGACTGAGGCAGGAGAGTGGCTTGAAGCCAGAAGTTTGAGACCAGCCTGGATAATATAGTGAGACCCTGTCTCTACAAAAATAAGAAATAGAATCAGCCAGCTGTGGTGACGCATGCCTGTAGTCCTAGCTACTCAGGAGGCTGAGGTGAGAGGATTGTGTGAGCCCAGGAGGTCGAGGCTACAGTGAGCTATGATTGTGCCACTGCATTCCAGCCTGGGTGACAGAGTGAGACCCTGTCTCTAAAACAAAAATTAAAAACAAACAAACAAACAAAAACCTACGGAATGAGTGTATGAAGAGGCCTAAGAAAGGTTTCATGGAAGAATGGGGTAAAACTAAGTTGAAAATGTTGAGTGTGAGTTGGATGGAGGAAGTCAAGCAGGAGGCATTGCAACTTGGAGAGAGAGGGTGCAGGAGGCACAGGAACAGTGTGAGGAGGCCAGAGTGTAGGAGGAGGAGAGTGGTCTGGCCTGCACTGAGGTAGCCAGGTCTCCACCTGGGCAGGGCCCTGAGGTCATGCTGAGGTGCCTGTACTTTCCCCAGGGGAAGTTGAGAACCATTCTTATGGATTTTTTAAAAAGTGTGAGTCTAAAATTCATCTGAAAAAAAAAAAAAGCAAAGCACAAAGCCCTGTGGTCAGTGGGGGACACTGAAAAACACACAAGGCGCCTGCATAAATAATACCCTGGGCAGCATGGGACATGTGTCCTGAGGTATATAAAACTTGAGCTGGATTTTTCAGAGAAGGAAGCAAGATCCTGTCCAGCTGGCACAGCAGGGATTGCTGCAGGGCAAGTATCTGGGACCCAAATCTGCCATAATAATAACTGACATTTGAATGTCTGTTTACAGTTTGCAAAGTCTTTTCAAACATTACCGTATGTGATGCTCACATTATCCCTGTGGTGTCAGCACAGTTACTGTCCCTGGTTTACACATGGGGACGTTCAGGCTCAGAGAGGTTAAATGACTTGACTTCCCCAGAGTCAGTCTGGTCATTTGGGTCTGACCCTGCCTCTTGAAGGACGGGCAAGATGGGGGCCAGCAAAGGATCTAATGGAAAAAGGTGAGATTTCTCCCACTTTTCTTCTGAATTAAAGATGGTGATAGACACAGTTGCTGCTACTATGAATGAAGGCACAGCTTTTCCTGTATTATTTCCTTATATGATTTTGCCATATAATGCTATGGTTTTGCCATATAATGCTATGGTTTTATTCCTCAGTGAGAACATAGGGGAAAGGGACTGATAAAATGCCATCAATTGAAAACAACCAAGAGCAAACTATCTCAAGATTTTAGCCAAAATAATGTCAGTCTACAGTTGGAGCCATCTGCCTGGTTTTCTTTCTCCTTTTATGATCTTTGCACTCCAGGAGCTTATGATCTGGTTGCCAAGAGGAAGCATGTGCATGCTCACTGCAGCAGATCTTGGGGTGACTTGTGGTGCATCAAACTGATTCCCATGGATTTGCAGCCTCAGGGCTTTCTCTGAAGCCCAAGGAGGTATGTCACACCAAAGAGGTGACATACACCATTGTGTGAGTTGTGACCTGAAAGCACAAAAAGAGGGGCAAGATAAAGCCTCCAAAGGCAACCCTAACAATGAAGGCAAGACCATGGCCATGTGATCCAGCCACCTGTCTTCAGTTAGGACAATTCCCAGGCACATTCTATGTGGTTCCTCAGAGGATTCCAATGTGGTTGAGGCCCAGTTGCTCAAGATGTAGACCATTAATAATGCATCCTTGCTTGGTTCCTTCTTCCCTGTCTCACATCGTATACTCCTCTGCTTTCTGGCATCGTCTTCCAAATAAACAGCCTTCACTGAAGTCCTTGACCCATGTCCTTGACTCAGGCTCTGATTTTTAGGGAATTCAAACTAGAAACACATGCACATTTGCTCACTTGTGCTTCTAGAAAAGCTTGCTCTACAAGAGATGTATGCACCAAGTCTTCTATGATCTCAGCGGAGTGGGGCATTCCAAGGTACTCGGGTGGATGGAGTAGGCTTTGTGCAGGAGGAGAGACTTACCCAGTTGTCAAGTGCAGCCATACTGGCTTTGAGTGGGATATACCAAGGCAGGGCCATTCTAGGAAAGATGGATGGACTGTTGTGAACAAAAGCTAGGGGCTTTGGAAAGAGCTGAGAGAATGAAGAGGCCTGCTGGCCATAGGAGGTATTAGACTAGGGGACAGGGAGATAGGTTTTAGACTTGGAGTGGTGGGCTAGCCTTGGTGATGTTAGATCTTGACAGTCCAGGTGTCTTTCTTTGCTTGCAATTTATTACAGGTGGTGGCTTTGCTTCCATTTTGAGCTATACTGTGGAATAGCTCAGTATGTGGAAAAGGAATGTACTATTCCTTTTCCATAGCAAGCATTTCCCCAGTGAATTGTTAAGACCCGATTTACTAGTTGAAGCATCTGATTTTTCCCTTCTTGCCCCTCATCCTGGGCTTGGAGCCTCCTTCCCTCTCAGTCTCTCCCCAGCCTCAGCTTCCTCCAGAACTACTCATTGTGCTTTAGCCCATTCTGCTCTCACAGCTTCTTCACCTTGACAATTTAGGGCTTTAAGAAAAGATTTGGCAAAGTGCCTTTTCCATGTACCAGCATCTGTGCTTGCACCTTTGATGTTTTGTTAAGGTAAGTGCTTGAGTGCTGGCAATAGCCCTTGGTATATTCTAGGTGTCTGGTGATCCAATGGTTCCACTCAGGGATGGAGTTTTTGAAGGGACCAGGAGATCTGCTGGCTCACAAGAGTGTCACTGCCTGGTAATTTTTCCTTGCTCTCCTAGAAGGCTGACTGCCAAATCAGCTGTCACATCAAATCCTATCCATTGGTTCATGTACCTGCTGTGATCTTGGGAAGCCTAGTGCAGTAGTGGTCCCTGTCATAGTTTATAAACTCCTTTGTTTGGCAGGAGACCCTAGCGACCTACTCCTCCCAGTATCACTCAGCAATACTTTTGGCTAATAACCTTGTATAATTGCATAATATTTCTAGGTTGCAAAGCACTTACCTAGACATTGACTTGCTGTCTCATCTCTGTAATAATCCTGTGAGGTAAGCAGGACAATTATTTTTTCCATTTCATGAATAAAGAGACTGAGATGTTTGGTGACTTGCCCAAGATCACATAACTGGCTAGCATCAGAGGGGGATCCGGAAACCAGGACCCATTTACTATTAGACCACACTGCTAAGGGAGACAGCAAGAAGCATAAGATTCAATCTTTGCTTGGGGGATCCCAGAGTGCTGTTTGAGAGAGACCAGATCAGCAGGAATGAAAAGGAGACATTGGGTTCCAAGTGCCAAGTGAATTCTACAGATGGCATGTCATCTAGGCATAAAGAGGAGAGATTGCTTCTGATAGGCAAGGCTAAGAAGGAACACAGAAAGTAGTTAAAAAAAAAAAAGCAAAATAAACAGCACTTACATGGGAGTGCCTTTTACACCTTGAATAAGGGCCATTTTGGGCAAGAAGATACAGACATAAAAAGAATGAGTATCTCCTAAATGATATAAACAAATCTAAGAATGGCAGAACATTAAATAATCATTGAAGTTTGCCAATATTTATCTAACTTTAAATGCCAGGAAAGACAGCCATGACTTTCTGCTGTGCCTGCAGGAGTCATGACTAAGCTGAAGATGGTGGAATTCAGAGCCATGAGACCTGGGTTCAAAAGCCCACTTTCTAGAGATGGGACATTGGGCAAGTTGCTGAGAACTTTTGTGGTTATTTTCCCTGTCTGGAACATGAGGATACTAATTTCAAGCTCAAAAAGTGGTTGTGAATATGGAATGACTAATACAAGTGAAACTGACTGATGGTGTTAGAACTCTGGGTTCCTCCTCTCTTCAAATATTTTGGGCCATGGGTGGTAAAAGCATCTTGAGTTTGGTGTACCATGGGTTTGGCCAGGAGGTGCCATTCCTGTGTCCCTCTGTGCAAGGCCATTGTATCCATTAAGCACAAGATAATCAACTCCTTACGTGTACCAGCTTTACAGGGGACAATGGGAATGTTTGAAAACCCAAAAGAAATGCATTGATCTCAAAACATGAAAGGAAAACAAAAGAAAACAGAAATTAATGAATACCCAGTTAGATGTTTACAAAACTGTATCAACTAGTTAATTGCTTCTAATGCTTATGTAGCCATGTATAAATTATATTTAATGTGACATGCTGGCAAATTTTATTTTATTTATTTTATTTTTTAATGAGAGTAGAGATTTTTTGCAAAGTAAAAAGTACACACTTAAGAAAGTGGAGTGCAGATGTACTTAAGACAGAGTCTTGCAATGGGGTTTGGGGTTTCTATCTTTATGGTTTTTTTTTAAACCAAAGGGTGGAATATTCATGAAAATTCCTGGAAGAAGATGAGCATTTGTTGGAACTGCGGTGCCACTCATTTTTACACCAAATATGGGTGCTCCTGGAACTGTCATGGCGCTAATGTATATAGGATTTTGTGTGTTAATGAGCATATAAAAAGGTCCTAGGTGAAATCTGGGTCAAATTCAGCACCATGTTGGGTCTAGTTGCTCTTAGTCAGCTTGGTCCACACCCTGGTTTTCAGGGTTTTATCAGCCCATAGCCTTTAATCATACAGGTGTGACCACCCTGTATTATTTCTGTCTCATTTTTCCTACCCGCTCCCAGAGATTCCATACCTTATTCTTAGGAATTGATGAGGGAGGAAGTCAGTCTTCTGAATCTACTTCCTGTTGATCAGGGGCATTGACCCTGCATAGTGAGGACATAGAAATTTCTGGCTACCTGTCTAAGGGTCCCAAGGGTGGATCATCAGTCTGAATCCAAGGCAGGAACTGGCTGGAATCCTAGCATAACCATAGTTTTGATGTGGAACTGTTGCAACCTGGAAGACACAAACTTTGCAAGGAGGTTAAAGAAAGACCAAAGAGTAGCCATAATATGATAGCAATTAAAGGTCCCAGGAAAGGTGGGTACCATGTCACTCTTGGTAGATATCCTTTGATGGAATCCAGATAGTTTGAGCAGTGGGGTTATTGAAATTATGAGGCCAGGTAGCCTATTGGTAAGTCTTTTGAACTTGCAGTTCAACTAAATCCTGAATTGTTAATATAAGAACAACATGTGTGGTTTATTACTATGCAAACCCCTCTGAGAGGTTCATGCTCTGGCCCTGTCAGGGCCTCATACAGTGACTTATAAATAAACCTAAATCCTAGGATTCAAATCCTGCAAAATCCTGTCATACCCAGGAAGGCTCTGAATTATTTCTTCATTTGTGGAGGTGTCACCTTTTAGACAACCTCCTTTTGTTTGATAGACAAGGTCTGATTTTCTGGTCTTAGGATGTACCTCAGATATTTTGCCTCTGGTTTAGAAATCTGGGCCTTGGATGGAGAGATGAGTACTCTTTCTCCTAGGAAGTCAAAGACTTGAATGCCATTCTTATCTGGGTTCTCTTTAGTGGGACTGCATACCAGGATGTCATCTACATATTGGAGTATTTGCTCCCCTGTCTAACTCTAGCTCCCTTAATTCTCATGCCAAGATGTTTCAGAACAAATTAGGGGTATCCCTAAAGCCCTGAGGCAGTACCGTTCAGGCGTACTGCTGGGAAATACTAGTTTCAGAATAGGGTCACTCAAAAGCAAACAATTGAGAGAATATTGAGAGCTGGGGAGCAAAGGGATACAAAAGAAAGCATCCTTAAGATCTAATATCGTGAACCAATTGGTGTCTCCCAGTATTTGGGTAATTATAAGTATTAGACACTATAGGATGTAAGGGAATTATGGTCTCATCAATGGCTGATAAATCTTGAACTAGATGATATTCTTTGGTTTCTGAACAGAGAGGACAGGAATATTGCAAGGAGACTGACATGGAACCAGGAGGCCATGTTTTAAAAACTTCTCAGTTGCAGCCCGTCTTTGCCTGGCTTTTGGTTTGAGGAGATATTGATGCTTCTATGGGAAATTATTTTTGTCTTCTAAAGAGGGGCTCATTGGCTGAACCTGTATTGCTTTCCCAGGGGTTTTTTGATCCCATACTTGTGGGGCTCTTTGGGACCTTATTTCGAGGAGGTGGATCTCTTGTTTTTCTCAGGCTGGCTTAGAAACAACAATCACTAACAATAAAGCTCCCCAGGGCCTCATAAATGTAAAGTGGCTCCAAGGGTGGCTAGGAAGTCCCATCCCAATAAAGGAGCTGGACATTCTGGCATAACTAGAAACTCATGAGTGACCATATAGTTTTCTAGCCTGCAGCTCAAGGGTAATGCAAAGCATTTTGATTTTGGTGTACTGGCAAATTTTAAAATTTTTATTTAATATGGGATGAGAACTACAAAAGTAGGAAAGCCCCAGGCCTATGACGTTCCTAAAATAGCTCTGCTTCTATGGCTGGTATGGTCATGGAATCCTTAAGAAATGAGCCACAGCATGGCATGCCAGGTGAGGCAGGGTCTGAGGGGTATTCATTGGTCCCCCTGACCTGTTACTCTCCTTTGATAGAAAATCAGATAGCATAGGATGAGTGTCTTATTGGGCTGCTACACCAAAATACCATAAACCGAGCAACTTATAAACAGTAGAAATTTATTTCTTACAGTTCTGGAGGCTGGAAAGTCCAAGAACAAGACACTGGCAGATTCAATGTCTGGCGGAGGCCAGCTCTTTGGTTCATAGATGATGCCTTCTTGCTGTGTCCTCACATGGTGGAAGAGGCAATAGGTCTCTTTCAGGCCTTTGTTTTAAGGGTACTAAGCCCATTCATGAGGATACCACCCTCATGACCTAATTGGCCCAGAGGCTGCACCTCCTAATATCATCAGGGTTAGGATTTTAACATAGGCAATTTGGGGAGACACAAACATTCAGGCCAGAGAAGGGAGCCTGGCAGAGACTGAGGGATGAACTGGACCAGGAGTCCATGAACTCTTTCTTGTTAGTGGATGCTCTTTGGTTTTTCAGTAGTAAGACAATTAATGACTTAACTTTGATTTATGCTTAACTTTATTTTAAATTTTAGCAGTATTCACTGATCCCTTCCAGTTGCAGCAAGAGCCCTAGAGAAAGAAAATGAACTCTTGCAGTATTTTGGCAATAGGAGAGGACATTTGTGTTACAACTTAACATCTCTTTTTTTTTTTTTTTTGAGATGGAGTCTCACTTTGTCTCCCAGGCTGTGGTGCAGTGGTCCTAGCTCAGCCCTCTGCAACTTCTGCCTCCTGGGTTCAAGCAATTCTCCTGCCTCAGCCTCCCTAGTAGCTGGGATTACAGGTGTGTGCCACCACACCTGGGTAATTTTTGTATTTTTAGTAGAGACAGTGTTTCAACATGATGGCCAGGCTGGTCTTGAACTCCTGAACTCAGGTGATCCACCTGCCTCAGCCTCCCTAAGTGCTGGAATTACAGACATGAGCTACAGTGCTTGGCCCAATCTCTTCTTATTTACTAAATGCATACTTTAAGTATATCATCCCCTTGTGTTGAGTTATGTATAGCGCCATCTTCTTCTGTGAAAGACGCATCCTGTCAGTGGGGAGTGCTAGATAAACCAGTAGGGGGTACTGGTTGGAACTGGGAAAAAAAAAAAAGAAAAAGAAACAGAAGCAGCCCCTGGTATGGAAAGAAGAGGAAATGCTTCTGTTGGGAGTTTGAGGCTCCCAGAAGTGGTTTGGATATCCAGCAATTCAGTTCAAGCTTATTCCTCTCAGAAATACTGGATGAAAGCATTTGTATTTTTAAGAGACTCAGGAGAATAACTGCTAGAATGTTCACCAGTCAAAAAAAAAAAAAAAAAACAAAAACCACATTATGTCCAATGTGGATTTAGTAGCTAGAGAAATTGGCAAGTGTGTGTGTGTATATATGTGTGTGGCTCAGGAGGGGGATGGGATTTGGTTCTTTTCAAAAGGAGACTTCAATTTGTAGAATAAGCCACACTAGGCTTGCTTTATAAGAAACTTCCTTAGGCATTTATTATGCCCCATGATTGATAACAATGAGTTTTGCATCCATTGTTTTTTCAGGAAGTTATTGAGCAAAGGTGTTCCTCACCTTCCTAGGAGGGGCAAGGCAGAGTTGTCTGTGATTTTTTTGAAAGACTACTGAACCTGAAACACAGCTTAGGAAAGTGAGGCCTGTGGAAATGTGAGCAGGATGTGCAAACTCGCTGAATGGAGCACCTGAGCTAACTGCAGAGCTAGAAAGAAGCCAAGAACAAGGAGCGTAAAGTTTACCTGGCTTATTGAACAGGTGTCATCTCTGACATACATCACTAAACACGAAGCTGAGACAAAGGCAACTTCCTCCTTCTCATGGTGTTGCTGTTTGCTCTTGACATCAGGGTATTCTTAGGCTGGCAGTGTGAGAGAGGGATGTGGTTGTGATCTGGCTTATGGGGACTCAGGCCCCAGTGACCTTCAGCTGTGAGCCCAATCTAAAAAAAGGCAAGTTACAGTGCACCTGGGTGTGCAAGCCCCATCTCCCGGTATCCTTTTCACTAAATCAGGGGAGGATGTTATGTTTCTCTGGTGGCAGGTCCTGAGGGATTTGAACTGCCCTGCAGGGCTCCCACTCTTTTTCTTCCAGCTCTGCCATCTCACTTTAAAGAGATGATGAAATCCAAAACTCTACTTTACATAGATAGTAGCAGGTATCAGGTGTGCTAACCAAGTTTTCTATGATTCTCTTAAAAGTTAAGCTCCCCTGGTGAATTTTCAAATATTTAGATTTACAAGAATTCAATTTCCATTCAGCTTTTAGATACTGTATATATTGACTTAAGGGAGGGACACATGAAATTGAAAATTTAACAGATGACTACATTTTTAATAATGTCTAAAATTATGTAAAGAACAATTATTGTGTTGGTGTTCAGTTCTGAGTTTTGAGAAATGCATAGTCATGTAATCACCACAATAATCAGGTTCACAATAGTTCCATTACCACTTCCCCAAATTTCCTCATGCTGTTTTTTTTTTTTTTTTTTTTTTGGTTGGGGTCTTGCTCTGTCGCTAGGCTGGAGTGCAGTGGTGTTATCTCAGCTCACTGAAACCTCCAACTCTCTGGTTCAAGCAATTCTCCTGCCTCAGTACTCTCAGCTACTCAGCTACTCTCCTCCTGAGTAGCTGGGATTACAGGCATGCACCGCCACGCTCAGCTAATTTTTTTTTTGTATTTTTAGTAGAAACGGGGTTTCACCATGTTGGCCAGGATTGTCTTGATCTCCTGACCTAACGATTCACCTGCCTCAGCCTCCCCACGAGCTGGGATTACAGGCACGAACCACCATGCCTGGCCATGCTGCTCTTTTATAGTCACCTCCTCCCGCCATTCCTAACCCTTGACAAACAGTTCTCCATCTCTATAGTTTAGCCTTTTTCAGAATGTCATAAATGTCACATAAATTGTAGACTATTTTCTATTCTATGAATGTACCACAGTTTGTTTATTCATTCAGCAACAAAGGGCATTTAGATTGTTTCTAGTTTTTGGTGATTATGAATCAAGCTACTCTTGTTATCTGCACACACGTTTGTGTGAATGTAAGTTTTCATTTCTGTAGGATAATTACCAATAACCAGCAATAATTGTGCCTTGGATAAACCTCATTGGCTATGATACTGCCACTACGCAAAGCTAAACAATTCTTGTTTTCAATAATCATACATATTTGAAAAAACTTAAGAACAAAAAAGTCTATTATTTTTATCCATTTAAAATAATTGCTGTTGCTCTTCATTTTTACAAAATTACTAAAGTTATAGGTTTCCCTTTGGTATCATTTTCCTTCAGTCTGAAGAACTTCCTTCCCCATTTATTTTAGAGCAGATCATCTGGTGGCAAATTCCTAGTTCTCCTTCCTCTGAAAATGTCTTTCTTTTTCATTCTGGAACAGCCTGGGTTGACAATTCTCTGTCAGCATGTTAGAGATCCTGTTCCATTGTCTTCTAGCCTCCATGGTTCCGGATGAGAAATCTGCAGTCATTTGAATTGATGTCTCCTACATGTAATGTGTCATTTTTCTGTGGCTGTTTTCAAGGTTTTTTTTCCCCTTCATATTTGGTTTTTATCAGTTTGATTATAATTTGTTGCTTTTTGTTGAGTTTGTCTTGCTTGAGATTCACTGAGATTTTAAAATTTGTAAACCGTTGTCTTTCACAAAATTTGGAAATTTTTCATCCTATTTCTTTAAATATTGTTTCTGCACCAATCTCTTTCTTATTCTGGGACAGTGACATGAATGTTGGAATTTTTGATGAATGTTAGAATTTTTGATATCATCCCACAAGTTCCTAAGGCTCAGTTTGTTTGTTTTATAATCCGTTTTTTTCTCTCTTTTTCAGATTTGAAATTTACGAGTGATCTATATTCAGATTCACTCACTCTTTCATCATCTTCCATCTATTTTTGGGCCCTTGCAATGAATTCTTTACTTCAGATATTATATTCTCAATTATAAACTTTCCATTTTGAAAAGATAATTTTCCTCTGATGACTATGTTTATCTTTACATTTTTGTCAAAAGTGTTTATTTGTATTTCATAGTGTTTGATTATAATACTGCTTTAAAGTCTTTGTCAGATAATTTGGATTATCTCATATTTGGCATTTTTAATTGTCTGTTCTTGAGATTTGGTGACATTTTCCTGGTTGTTGGCATGTTAAGTAGCTTTGGATGGTATTCTAAACACTTTGAATATTATGTGATGAGAGTTTTGAGTTATAGTAAAATACTCTAGAGAATGTTTTTGTTTGTTTGTTTTAGCAGGCAATCAACCTGATTGTGTTTGAACCGTAAGTTCTGTTTCACCCTCTGGGGATGGGCCCAATGTCAGTTTAATTTTCAAAGTCTTTCCTATGCTATGTAAATCTGCCCCATGCATGGCGCCTCAGAGTTTAGTTTGGACTTTTCAGTGGTTTGTATCATAGTTCAGTTCTCAAGCCTTTACTATGCTTCATTGGGTCTGTTCTATGCATGTGAGGTTCAATAGTGAGCTTGAGATTTGTGTTAGTTCCTACACAGAATTATGGTATCTGCTTCTCCAGCTCTTTTCTCTACATAATTTCCCACATACCGTATGATCCTATGGGTTTCTTTCCTGATTCCTCTGGCCAGAAGTATGGGTTTCTTTAAGAGTTTTAGCCCCTGCCCCCATCCTAGAGGAAAAGTGGTGAGAGAAAAGGGAGGGTAAAAATAGTAGAAAAAAAATAGTAGGAATCATCTCCACTCTTAGCTCACAGGAGCTTTTCTTTTCTTTTTTGAGATGGAGTCTTGCTCTGTTGTCCAGGCTGGAGTGCAGTGGCATGATCTCAGCTCACTGCAACCTCCTCCTGCGTTCAAGCGATTCTCCTGTCTCAGTCTCCCGAGTAGCTGGGATTATAGGTGCATGCCACCACACCTGGCTAATTTTTGTATTTTTAGTAGAGATGGGGTTTCGCCATGTTGGCCAGGCTGGTCTTGAACTCCTGGCCTCAAGTGATTCACCTGCCTCAGCCTCTCAAAGTGCTGGGATTACAGGTGTGAGCCACCATGCCCAGCCAGGAGCTTTTCTCTTCAGTCTTATGTGCCCTTGCCACTGCAGTGACAGTGCAGTTCTGCAACTGGGCTGGCCTCAGGAGAGAGTGCAGAGAGAAAAGAAAGGGGGAAAAAGGGAAAAGAATGGGAATTACTCCAATGCTTTCTGGCTTACAGGACCCTTTATCCTGGTATGGCCAGAAAGAGGAAGTTTCTCCCAGTTTTTGCTAACTGCATTAAGCATACACCTCCAGCAATGTGGTCCACCTTCAGGTTGAAGCTGGGAGGCAAAGGAGGGAGACAAACAAACAAAACCAAAGCAAAGCAAAAAACAAAGAAACTCACCATCATACTGGTCACTCATTGTTTTTTTTTGTTTTTTTTTTTTTTTTTTGAGGAAGAGTCTCACTTAGTCACCCAGGCTGGAGTGCAGTGGCGCAATCTCGGCTCACTACAACCTCTGCCTCCTGGGTTCAAGCAATTCTCCTGCCTCAGCCTCCTGAGTAGCTGGGATTGTAGGTGCACACCACCACACCTGGCTAATTTTTGTATTTTTGGTGGAGATGGGGTTTCACCATGTTGATCAGGCTGGTCTCAAACTCCTGACCTCGTGATCCATCCTCCCCGGCCTCCCAAAGAGCTGAGATTACAGGCATGAGCCACCGTGCCTGGCCCCTGGTCATTCTTTAAATTTGATCTTTCCTCCCCAATCCACCTGCTATTATTTACTTTTTAGAGCCCTCAGTAGTTGGTTTTTATATTCCTCAGAATTGTTGTTGTAATTAATGGAAGATACAGGCTGTAGTAAACCTACTCCATTTTAGCCAGCACTGGAAGTACTTGAACTGCTGAATTATAACATTTGCTGGTCTTACTGCTTGTCTGCCCTCCAGCATTGGAACCCTCTTAGGAGGGTAATCAATTCCCATCGTGGCAACTTCTCCCCATTGCCACAGTTGTTTGTGCTCTAGAGGATTCTGACACTGCTCCTTTTAGAAACTTTGCAGCAACCAGCAAGTCCATGCCTCACAGCTCTGTTATCCTTGGTCAGGTTCCAGTTGGACGCCTCCCTGGTCATCTATCTCTAAGACTGTCATGTCCATAAGCCTTGGAGCTGTCTCTCCATGACCTACACTTCTATTTCTTCATTTACTCTAAACTATTCCCTTTTGCCCTCTGCGAACACACTACCCTACATCCTAGCCTCTTCTCATAATGTTCTCTTTTTTACCTTCTTGTCTTAATTAAAACCAGGTTCTTATCCTGAAGACACTTACTCCTCTGCATTCCTCCCAAGAAGAGGGTGCTTCATTTCCTACTTCCTTGCACAGTTTTGTCCTTTCTCCTTCTTGCTTCAATGGAAAGATAAGTTTATCTCCCTTTCTAAAGTGAGGCCCCTCTGTTTGTGCACTTGATTCCATCCTTTGCCCATCTCCTCAGTTCTGGCCAATGCAATAAAATAAGAAATTAAAACAAAAAATAAGAGCAAAAAATATTTAAAAGGAGACAAAATTATTCTTATTATAAAACGTAATACAAATATAATGATTTACCTAGAAATTCAAGAAAAATCAGCTGAAAGACCAATGGAACATATAATGAATTTATTGAAATATTAAGTTGTCCCCAAAGCACTAATATTTACAAGCAAGATCAACTTAATAGAATTGCCCTTTACTTCTCTCCTGGTATGCACTCTGCCTTTACTGTATACTAAATTTATATTCATACTTGGGGGGAAGAATTATTTAACAAAAGATACTATAATTGGGAATTTTCATTAACAATTTTTTTGTTTGTTTGTTTTTGAGACAGAGTCTCGCTCTGTCGCCAGGCTAGAGTGCAGTGGTGCAGTCTTGACTCACTGCAACCTCCACCTCCTGGGTTCAAGTGATTCTTCTGCCTCAGCCTCCTTAGAAGCTGGGACTACGGGCGTGCGCCACCATGCCCAGCTAATTTTTGTATTTTTAGTAGAGATGGAGTTTCACCATATTGGCCAGGATGGTCTTGATCTCTTGACCTCATGATCTGCCCACCTCGGCCTCCCAAAGTGCTGGGATTACAGGTGTGAGCCACCAGGCCTGGCCAACAATTTTTAAAATTAAGTTATATTCCTACCTCATACCTTATACCATATACTGAAACAAATTCAGATGAATTAAAAAATTGATGTAAAAGATAAAACCAAACCAAACTAAACAAAAATAATGGATTTTTATTCTGCAAAGGTAGAAACTACAAAGCAAAACATAAGTAGAGTGACAACATAAAAATGGTAAATGTCTGTATATCGAAAAAATGCAATATCATAAGGTGTATATAGAAACTCTGGATTATGCTGGCAACTTTTCTGTAAATCTAAAATTCCTCCAAAACAAAAAATCATAAGCACACTTTCACATACACTCACATACACAGTATCTACAAATATTACAAAATTTATCCTTTCCACTTCTGGAGTTTATCTTCCAGATATACTTGCACATGTGCAAAATGGCCATTTTGGTAACTTCTCCAGGCTCCACCCTTGCCAGATTATTTGAAATGGTGAAAACTGTATAAAACCTAAATGACGATTACGAAGGACTGATAAAAAAATTATGGTACATTCATATAATGGAATACCGTCCATTTGTTTAAATTACAAAGAAACATCTAAAGAACTAAAAGCAGAACTACCATTTGATCCAGCAATCCCACTACTGGGTATCTACCCAGAGGAAAAGAAGTCATTATACAAAAAAGATACTTGCACACCCATGTTTATAGCAGCACAATTCACAATTGCAAAAATGTGGAACAAACCTAAATGCCCATCAATCAATGAGTGGATAAAGAAACTGTGATACACACACACACACACACACACACACACACAAAATGGAATACTACTCAGCCATAAAAAAGAATGAATTAATGGCATTCATAGCAGCCTGGATGGATTGGAGACTATTATTCTAAGTGAAGTAACTCTGGAATGGAAAACTAAACATCGTATGTTCTCACTCATAAGTGGAAGCTAAACTATGAGGATGCAAAGGCATAAGAATGACACAATGGACTTTGGGGACTCAGGGGGAAATGGTAGGAAGAGGGTGAGAGATAAAAGACTATAAATTGGGTTCAGTATATACTGCTCGGGTGATGGGCACACCAAAATCTCACAAATCACCGCTAAAGAACTTACCCATGTAACCAAACATCACCTGTTCCCCAGTAACCTATGGAAATAAAAATAAATTAATGAATCACAAGGAAACATCTGAAACAGAAAGGTATCAAACACACCTGTTTTTTTTAAGTAAAAAAATTGCTAAATTTTGTTTAAACTAAAAAACTCACACAAATAAAAAACAAAAAATAAAAGAGTGTTATAATATGCTATCTTTGGGTAAGATGGGATAAGAATATATATTTACATTGCTCATCTGTGCAAAAAGAAACCCTCAAAGGATACACAGAACCCTCACAACAATGGCCAGGGGAGGTTATGACAGCAATGGTGGTGAAGGTGAGGTGTGGAAGGGAGACCGTGCATATATATAAGTCAATTCTAAAGTTAGGTCTGTGACTTTTGAGTCATGTGAATGCAGTACATTTTTTATTTTTTTATTTTTTATTTTATTTTTTTTAAGAAACAGGGTCTTGCTATGTTACCCAGGCTGGCCTTGAACTCCTGGGCTCAAGTGAGTCTTCTGCCTCAGCCTCCCAAAGCACTGGGATTATAGACGTAAGCTACCACAGCTGGCTGCAAAATCTATTTTAATACTTAAATTAAAAAAACAAGCTCTTTCCCCAATAAAATCCTCCAAAGTGCCATGAACAGCACTGAAGGCAAACAGAGTGGGGCTGTCATGGCAGAACTTCAGGCATCTGTCAGAAGCATGCATGGAAGACATTCTTTTTAAGTCCTGGGACTTTCCCTTAGCACTCAGAACCTCTGATTATATCAACAAGTATTTAGTCAGCCTTCTTGAAGGTTCTGTTTTCACTTTTGCACCAGGCTGGTTATTCCACATGCCATCAAGACTGGA
Organism: Pongo abelii; assembly: GCF_028885655.2. NCBI lineage: Eukaryota > Metazoa > Chordata > Mammalia > Primates > Hominidae > Pongo > Pongo abelii. The sequence goes on from NC_071992.2 coordinate 25,445,846, forward strand.
AACCCCAGGAAAGGAAAATCGACGAAATTCCTCTCCAAGTGTTGCAGAGGAGGGCTCCTACGGTGAGTGTGCTGGCTACTTCTCTTCACTGCTCAGGAAACCACCCACAATATAAGTAGTCAGGAGTGGGATTTCCAGCTGTCTAGAAGTGGCTATGTCCTCTTGGTGAACTCAGTAAATCCAGTCATCTGCACACACGCCCATGTTTCCCAGGAATAACCATCTGGTGTTGGGATGTACAACAGAGCCTGAATATTTGCAACAAACCAGTCTTTCTTGGGCTTAATCTCCTTCTCAAAACTTCAGGTATTCCAACTCCTTATTCCTTCCTTTTGTCCTTCAGAGTTCCTGAGGTCTCCTATGGGCTCAGGAATGGCCATCTGGATTTGTCCATCTTGTCCTCCCTGTGGTTCGATCTTATTAAGCAGCTTCCAGTGTCTCTACAGTAATCCCCTCCCCAGAACCCTGCAGTGTTGCTGGGGCCCGACAGGAGGAGTTGCCAATAGTCTTTGCATTTCTGTGGCCTTTTGACACCTCCATTCTGTACTCCAACAAGTAAATGCTAAAGTGTGGAAACTGCCTTCTACCTTCACAACCTTTCATTGTGACAGGACTGCCAAGCTTTGAGCCCCACCATGAGCACTGAGAGGCCTAGGAATCCTAGGCCCCCAGCAGCAGTCACTGAAGACTGGCAGAGAGAATAATCCTAATGCATGCCTTGCTGTATTTAAAATGACCTCACCCCCCAGTTCCAGCCATTTCCCCGAAATAGTGCTGTGATCCTCAGCCTCACCATGCCCCTGACCCTGATGAGTTCCTTTTTTATCCATTTACCTTTCCAGTGAGTAAAGGGGAGGCTTTCATTAGAGAAGGGTTAAGAGTCTTGATCTTGGGAACTGGGAGTCAAGAAGGCATTAAAAAGCTTCCAGGGATGTCTGGACATCACTGGATTTACAGTGAGAACATGACTTAGGCCTTCCTGCTGATGTTTCAATACACACATACACACACATGCACACAAACAACACACACAAAGCATGCAACAATTGTACACTTATGGAACTGGCAGAAATGCAAACAGCCTCAAACAGCTTTAGTTACAATCATGGGGTGAACTCATCCCTGACATCTTGAATATCTTTCTCATTTTTTTCCCTTCTTACTGCATATCTCTAGATTTAAGACTTAATTGAGGCATGTGGGCAGCCAAAGCAGGCGAATCAGTTTGATGTCTTTTAAAACTAATATTCTTCAAATGTTTTTTTCAGTGTCTGTTTAGGGGAATGGCTGATGGCTGCATGAAGTGGGGGACTCAGAGAATCAAAGAAGAAGAATGGCAGTGGCAAGAGTAGCCCCCTGACTAACATCCTCAGCCATCCAGCTCTCACCTAAACCTGCTTTTACACAGCCCTGCCCTTTTAAAGGAAGTCAAGGGGCCATGTGTTGTTATTTGAGCATGTGTCTTTGGGGTTTCCTCCTCACTCCAATAGAATCATCAGAGTTTTATTTCCAGTTACATCCTTGAAAGAAATACGGGCACACACAATCACACAATTATCCATTTGATTATGTTTCTGGTAACATTTTAGTGGCTCTTATAGATGGGCAGTCTAGACAGTTATCAATGTTTCCATCTTCTCAATCTAGTCTTGGTTTTTTGTGGTCTCATTCTTGCATAGTAGATTGGGTTTCTCTCTCCCTACTGTGTAGAAGACCCTTACTTAATTGCTACATCCTTAGTGATGCCTTTCCCAAGAACAAAACTCCATGGTGACTTTGTGTTGCTCTGAGCTCTGATAGCCCTTCTCATGGGTGGTAACTCTGTCGTTTGTTTTCCATCCTTCCATCCATTCCACAGACAGTGATTACAACCAGGATTGCTGCTGGGCTCTGAAAATACTAAAAACAATGAGGCAATATGTCTACCTTCAATAGGTTTATAGTCTATAATCTGTGCTATACTGTAATGATTTCTGTGACTGCGTTTGATATTTCTAGCTAAATTGAGTCTTGAAATCAGGGACCTTACCTTTTCTTTCTTCGGGCAGTGTTGCACAGCTGGGTTCCCCGGAAGGCAGAGGCTGCAATGGTTCATGTGCAGGAGGTTTGGAGATCAACCCTTAAAGAAGTGAGGACACATGATTGGGTGAGGGAAAACTTGAGCTGTGATGCAGTTCCAAAAGAAGCCATCACGAACCCTGTGGGGAGTCCTGAAACTAGGATGACCCTTCAGAGCCATCCTAAGTTGGGAATAACTGGTTTATCCTAAGTTGGGGGTAACTGGGGCCATTTCATATGTAGCTTTTCAAGAATTCACACTGAATGGAAATCCAGTCCATTGGGGCTTGCTTCTTGGTGGCTGTAGTATGGGGTAAGAATGGTCTGAAAGTGCTGCTTCTAAGCCTGTCATTCACTCTGAGTCTACTCAGCTATAACAGGTGCACCTTTAGGTGAATCTGTGTGCACACCACTCAGCTTTCTATCTGGGGCCTCTCAGTTCCAGAGAACAGCTGCAGCCACATTCCTGAATTCACATTTGGAAGCCTCCTGTATGATCTGTGCGTGGCAGGTCAGAAAATCCACTTGTCAAGTCTGGGATGTTGGAATTATGTAATATTTTCTACAATGGAATTTCTTGGTATTATCCCTAATAGTACTATAATAATCTCCATTATTGTCTCTATTCTCTGCCTACTTAGACCATCTCATTTGTTAAGGTCCAACTAAACTGCACTTTAATCAAATAACACTGAGCAACTACTGGGTGAATAGAACAAGAAGGTGGAGGAAGTTTGAATTTGCTCTTTCTCATTAAAGTGGGTCATCCATCCTGTTGCTGCTCTCTGATATCAGTGCTTCTGGTTCCCAGGCCTTTGGACTCAGACCAAGACTTACACTATTTACAATGCCCAGACCCCCGCCAGGTTCTCAGGCCTTCAGACTTGGGCTTGGACTTAAACCATTGGCTCCCTGGGTTCTTGGGCCTTTGTCCTTGGATTGGAAATGCACCAACTGCTTTCATGGGCCCCCAGCTTGCAGATGACAGATCATGGAACTTCTCAATCTCCATAACTGTGTAAGCCAATCCTTCATAATAAATCTATTCTATATATCTCTCTATATCCTGTTGGTTCTGTTTTTCTAGAGCACGCTAATACAGATATCTTTTGTCTTAGCTCAGACTGCCATAACAAAATACCATAGACCAGGTAGCTTAAACAACAGACATTTCTTTTTTTTTTTTTTTTTGAGACTGAGTCTTGCTCTGTCGCCCAGGCTGGAGTGCAGTGGCACTATCTCGGCTCACTGCAAGCTCCGCCTCCTGGGTTCATGCCATTCTCCTGCCTCAGCCCCCCTAGTAGCTGGGACTACAGGCGCCCACCACCACGCCCAGCTAATTTTTTGTATTTTTTCTGTAGAGACGGAGTTTCACCGTGTTAGCCAGGATGGTCTCGATCTCCTGACCTCGTGATCCACTCGCCTCGGCCTCCCAAAGTGCTGGGATTACAGGCGTGAGCCACCGCGCCTGGCCCAGACATTTATTTCTTACAGTTCTGGAGGTTGGGAAGTCCAAGACGAAGGTGCTGACAGATTTTGTTCCTAATGAGGGTTCCCTTTCCCTGGCCTATAGACAGCTGCTTCTCACTGTGTGAGAAGTGAGGGGAGAGAGTGAGCAAGTGAGCTCTGGTCTTTCTTTCTCTTCTTATGTTAGAACACTTAGGTTTCTTCTTCCTCTTCTTAGGTTAGAACAGTAATCCCTTCGAGGGGCCTGCTACATTTTGTATGTGTCCCCTCCAAAATTCAGACAAGGCCAATGTAATAGTATTAAGAGGTGGGGTCTTTGAAAGATGATTAGGCCATGAGAGCTTATCCCTCATGAATTAGGTACCCTTATAAAAAGACTTGATGGGGGAGTTCTCCCCTTTTACCTTCCTGTCTTTGGGCATGTGAGGACACAGTGTTCCCCCTCTTCAGAGGATAGAGTGTTCAAGGCACCATTTTGGAAGCAGAGACCAAGCCTTTGTCAGACAACAAACCTACTGATGCCTTAATCTTGGACTTCCCAGCCTCTAGAACTGTAAGAAAACAAATTTCTTTTGTTTATAAATTACCCAGTCTCAGGTATTTTGTCGGAGAAGCATAAGCACACTAAGACAGGGCCCCACCCTCATGACCTCACCTAAATCTAATCATCTCCCCAAGGCCCCGCCTCCTAAGACCATCACATTGGGGCATAAGGCTTCAACATATGGATTTTGAGGGGACGCAAAGATTCATTCCATAATACCTTGAAGCTCTTTTCAGCCTTATATCATCACTTGCTGGAAGGAGCCAGGCAGCAGGGATGATGGTTCTGGGGAGTGTTATGGTTTCCTCTATGCACTCTCTCCTTTACAAAGAACCCTAAACAGAATCATTAAAATTAATCCCCATCTTAAGTGTACCTCTTAATTGTACCAGAACACACTTTAAAATGGGCAAGTCTTCTCCCTGGAATGTATGTTTTGGATTAGGATCAGTTTTAGACATGTCATTTCTTTAGCTAAAGTGAAGGGAAAACAGATTTTTATTTAATCTTTCATAAGATCTTTCCTCAGTGTCTTTTACTTCTTCTCCTGCCATCAGATTCTTACCTTGATTGAAAAGCCATGCTAAGTGCAAGGCAAATTCTTTACTTCTTTATACAGAGATTAACAATCTCTGGGTGATGGGAGCGTTAAGTGATTTAGCTTTGTCACTAGTAGATGTGTGAGGTTAGAAAAGTTGCTGTCCTTTTTGGGTCTCAGTCCCTCAGCTCTGCAGTTACAGGCAGTCTTCATTATTGGGTACAAATTCTATGTAAAATTGAGAACACATATCCAGATTAAAAAGGATGGTTAGTGGCTAAAAAAAAAGAGAGAGAGAATGAATAAGACCTAGTACTTGATAGCACAACAGGGTGAATATAGTCCATAATAATTTGATCGTACATTTGAGAATAACTAAAAGCATAATTGGATTGTTCGTAACACAAAATATAAATGCTTGAGGGGATGGATACCCCATCTTCCAGACGTGATTATTACTGATTACATGCCTATGTCAAAATATCTCATGTGTGCCATAAACACAAACTAGGTACCCGCAAGAATAAAAACCAAACAGATAAAAAAATAAAAATAATAGTAATAAAGCAAAGGAGACTGTATTTTGAAGAGTTGTAAAATAAGTTCCTATTTTGAATATAAAAATATATTTAAATTAAAACTTTTTTTTTCTTAGAATGAACAAAGAATAGCATACATATTCATTATTTTTTGGGAGGGTGTGATTTTTCTGGCAAAAGTATATGCTGGCATTATACAGTAGCCTCCAGTTCTTGTTTGAGTTTCATACTCCAGTGATGATCATTTTTTGAAAAATATTTGAGAACTTTATCAATTTGCCCAAGGGCCTCTCTTGATTCCAGGATATCAGCCCATTCTTCTTTGAAGTAACTTATGTCACCATCCTTGCAATTTTCTTTTCTTCCATTGACTATTTTATTTCTAGCAGCCCTTCATTCATCAACAGCTTTGCATGTGATTGAATAATGCTTCGACATCAATGCGATTGGCTTTATGGATTCTTTTCATAAGATACTCAATTTTATTTTAAAAGTAATTGGCATTGTGTTGATGTTTATTATGATTAAGGAATGACTGACCAACAAAGATGCTGACTCAAAGGGTGAAAGTAAACATCAGTGCTGAGTGAGGTGGCATGTTTGAGAGGGTACACATTTTAAAAAGTGACAATTCATTTAGTGAACATTTTGTTATTAAAATCATATTGGCTTCCTTACATAGCTTCATAGCTTGGACACTTGGATAATGAGGATCTTTTTTAGTGGGTGGACTGAATAAAAGCTGCAGTGCCTTCCAGTTCTTTTATTCTAGGTTTTAGGATCTGAAGCACATTACGGCCATACTCCTTCAATTGAGTTGGTTAAGACAAAGTGGGAGTGGTATGGATAGCAGATCTAATTGTTTTTTTTTTTAACCAAAAGTATTAAATATTAACTATTTAACATTTTTAAGAGATATACCTATGAGCGTTCGGCACCTGCTTGAATATAAACTCCTTGAGAAGGTTTTCCATCTTAGGAAATCCAGAGGCAAGAACATGGAAGTTCCTGATACAGAAACACTCAACAAATGTCAGTTGACTGCTCACAAATGTGGCAGCCTGCTATAGAGATCCTATCATTAATTAACTATGCTGTCTTGATAATCTGTTCACCTGTCAGAATCTCAGCTGGACAATGAAGAAATGGGGCTGATTCATCTCCAAGACTCACGTGCAGCTCTAACATTCTATGATTCCATTCCATCCTAGGTATTTCAAGAGAACCACTTTTTAATACATTTTCTAGAATTCCAGAGTAAGTCATAATAGTTGTGATTTGGAAAGAATATAAGATTTATTCCTAGGCCAGTGAATTAGCCACATTAGAGTTGACATTTATTAATTTGTTTATTCATTTTTTAACCTTGATTTTGAGTGATGAAAATATATTTAAACTGCATGGAATTTGATTTTCAAAACTGGAAACCACAGGTGTAAATGGGAAGATCCTGACCATGATAGATTCTTGTGCCTGGAACAAAAAGCAGTCCTCACACCATCTCACCAAAAGAAAACACTGCACAGCATATAGGTGGCAACGCTTTTCATTCACTGTGGGGATTTGTCCTGCACAAATAAAATGCACATTTTAAGAATTTCTCAGCACAAATATGCATGACTGCCTGCTTTTCTCAGCCTGTCATTTGTTCTGGGGGAACGATGAGGACTTGATTGGCTGGGGTGTTTTAGTTTCTGCTCAAGTGTTCAGGGCCAATGTTGAGTTTGTTTTGGCCAAGACCCTGCATTCGTGTCAGGTCATAGCTAAGCGAGGGTGTGATAGGATTAAAGCTTCACAAAGCCCCCGCCTCCCCATAACCCAACTGGTTTGAAGGTTTAGTTGCATCACGGTTCATGGCCTGAGAAGCTTTGTCTCCCACCTGGTCAGTGAGTATTGCTAGAATCAGGAACATTTCCTCAATGCTTATCATTCAACCAGCAGGTCATTGGAATAGAGGGTTTTGTTTTCTGGACACTGTCTCATACTTTGGATACAGGACCTGTAGGCAAACATTCTACAGGCTCTGTTTTCTTCTTTGTAAGTCCTCCATTTGGCACTGGATTACACGTGGTCTCACTTTGTTTCCTAACAACTTCAAATGTGTGGTCTTGTCTACCCCCACCAGGATTTAAAAAGCCTCCAGAGTAGTGATGTGTTTTCTACCCAAGTACTGTATCCAATTAACACGTTTAAATTATATACAAATGGTCTCATTGGGGCAGTGAAAATGTCAATACTGTTTTCTTATTTTTTTAATTTTCCAAGATTAAAAATGTATTTTATTATTGTATTTATACTAAGACAAACGAAGTATATGAAATGCCTTTGTTGTTCTGTTGAATTCTATCATTTTGCCCCCCTCCCAGCTCACATAGCCCCATGTTAGCTGTAATAAGAGGTATGCAACAGTCTTGGCCTTTTCCAGAATTTTATGGAAGAGTTAATCACAAATTAATACTCTTTTTTTTTTCCATTTTAAAACGTTTTGTTTTTGGAAAGCACCCAATGAAAACATTCTTTTGGAGGTGTTTGAATCCTTGAATCCCCGATTTACATTTCTTAAGATATTTTTAAGCACCTAATTGCCTGTAGGAAACTGCAAAAAATAATTGCAAGACACCTTCTACCGAGACACTAAAAATATGTAATCTAAGACAACCATGGGGATGTGAACATAGAAGGAGAAAAGGGAAAATAAATGTAAATGTTAAACCAATTCTGTAAACTGTTGATGTCAAATATGAGTCAGAATTCAGAAAAATTTTGAGAGAGGGGAGCAACAGCATTTTGAGAAGAGAATAGGGATGAGGGTTGTGGGAGTTTGCAATCTTCATGAGATCAAAGAGAAGCCATCAGATCTTTTCAGGATAATCAGGAACATCTTTGGGAATTTGTGGGATTTTAGAGATTATTTTAATTATGTGGAGAGAAGATTAGTAAATTTTCCAGAGAAAAAGGATGGCATCCATGTATATAATACAACTTTGAAGAAGACACAGGGATCCCTACATCAATAATAATTCAGGTACTCCTTGAGCTGCACAACGCTTTGAGATCATTTATTTGACTGATACTAGTTAAGCATCAGCTGTGTGCTGGGCACATTAGTTGAGCACTATGCATGGGCTCTAGGAACTTTGGTCTTTAACCTAGACTATGCTCATGTGAGGGTGGTGTCTTAGTCTCATGATACAGTTGACGATGATTGTATGAAAGTTACAGAGAAGTACATGACCTGGTCTCAAGGAGCTTCTGTATAATCAATAACAGAACATTTACACATATGAAATAGGTAAAAGATACTATAGCAAACATCATCAGCTTTTCAGAACTGTCAAAGGTTGAGTCATTCTGGAGAGTTGAGTTTTCTGGACATCTGAGAGATTGTCTCTTAAAACGTAAGATCGTAGCATTAATAAAATTTGCAGTTGTACTTAGCTCCAATACAGCAGTTCACTGAGGACCTACTGAAGTATGTACATAAGATAATTTATTTTCTACACTAGAATTATTTGTATTTTATTATACCTGTATTTTATGATTTTTCTATCTCCTCCTTGTAATTGGTTTGCGAATGTACCTTTTAATTTGCTGATAATTATCTATCATGGGCTTAAGAACAAACTAGCTAATCTTGTTAGGTTTGGATATAAAATTCCCAAAAAATTAACTCTAAGTAAGTCCAAGAGTTTCTCCTTTTAGGCAAATGCTCATCCTCATAGGTAGGCTGTTCAGAGTCCTTTCTTCCTTCCTGTTTTAAAGCTGATTTTTGGATCCTAGATTGTACTCTAGAGAATTAAGAAATAAAGAGACCTGATTGCTAGATGGATGCAGCATTATTGTACTAAACTGAATATTACTCATCCCTAAAATATTACAGGCACAGTTTTTGAAGTTATGTATGAAAAGCAGATGGACAATTTTGAGCAGCAATATGAGAGAAGGGCAGCAGGTGTGGAGGAGTGTTTCCTCTGGAAAGTAAGGAATCAGATTTTATTGCAAGCACTTTAGGGATTGTTGATCTTCATCTATGAAGGATGACATTGAAGCCAAGAGAGGTTAAGCTGGTGGTTCACTTCTTCAATCTCACGCAGAACCAATTCTAAAGACCTGGTCTTTTTACTTCTAAGTCCTGTACTTGATGTATTTATCATCAGTGATAAATGAATAGATGCTTCTGAATTGAACCAAGGAAAGTGTGTCAGGAGAGCCAGACTTAAACATTTATTTACATGAGAAAAGAAGGAAAGGAAGGAGAGAAATGCCACCATCACAACCAAAGCCTCCTATGTTCCCCCTATCTACTGAGGAAGCCGAAGGCTCTCATGCTCTGATCTTCTCTTGTAGACCCCCCATTGAGAAAATCAATTACTCACTCCCATTTCTGGCAGTGGCAGGCTAGAGCATTTGACCAGCCATCCAGAGCTGATATTGCACTAAGGTATCACCAGGCTAACAAAGGAAGGGAAAAGGGGATCTATAGAAAGAAAATGGTTGTTGGAAACTACTTTTGCCATGAGGGCGTTTGGGCCAAATATTTTAAAAAATCAACATTAAAGGTATAATTTACATCCAATGGAAATCACTCATTTTAAGTGTTCAGTTTTGATAAATTTTGACAAATGTCACAAAACTACTTTTACTCTCAAGAATTGTAATATTTCCATTAACCCCCAAGGTTTTCTTGTCCTCGTTTGTAGCCAGTCTTCTTCCTCCATCCCAGGCCCAGACAGTCATTGATCTGCTTCTTTCCACTGAGGTGTTGCCTTTTCTAGAATTTCACATAAATGGAACCGTACAATATGGAATCTTTGGTTTCTTTTATTAATGTGTTAATAAGGTGAATGATATAAATTGATTTTCAAAGGCAAAAATAACATTGCCTTCCTAGGATAAACCACACTTGGTCATAATGGATTGTTATCCTTAAATTGATGGATTTTATTTGTGAATATTTTTAAAGAATTTTTATCTATGTTGAAGAAGGATATTGGTCTGCAGTGTCCTTTTCTTGTAATATGTCTTTGGATTTGATAGCAGGGTAATGCTGGACCCATAACATTTGAAATAGGAAGTATTTCCTCCTCTTCTGTTTTCTGGAAAAGTTTATGTAGACTTGGGTTTATTTCCTCCTTAAGTATTTTTGCGGAATTCACTAAAATATCCTGAGTCTGTTTTTTTTTTTTCTTTTTGGAATGATTTCTGATAATGAATTACATTTATTTAATAGATGTAAGGCTATTCATGTTATGGAGAATACTGTAGTGTTAAAAGCTAGATTTTGTTGTGTTACTTTCAAAAGCGTTGGGCCTGAGCCTGTAATCTCAGCACTTTGGGAGGCCCAGGTGGGCGGATCACTTGAGGTCAGGAGTTCAAGACCAGCATGGCCAACATGGCGAAACCCTGTCTCTACTAAAAATACAAAAATTAGCCAAGTGTGGTGGTGCACGCTTGTGGTCCCAGCTACTTGGGAGGCTCAGACATGAGAATTGCTTGAACCCAGGAGGAGGAGGTTGCAGTAAGCCAAGATCACGCCACTGACTCCAGCCTGGGTGACAGAGCAAGACTTTGTCTTAAAAAAAAAAAAAAAAAGTGTTGGGCCTTCATTGAAGTTACGTTGCTTATAGATGAGTTTGACCCTTTTGAGTCTTGCTCTTGTGCTTTTGTAGGGTGTGGGTTCAGCGTAGCTTTTGTTCTAGGATTAGTTTATCCTTCCTACTAAAGCATGATTCTTCTAAAGACTACCCAATGCCTAGTGGTGTGCTGGTAAATGTTTAACAACTGGTTCTCAGAAAAAATAAAAACCTATTTGTAACATTTGCTGACTTCCTATCATGGCCAGTCTCCATCTACCAATGTGACATCAAACAGCTCTCAAAATACCTGAAAACTTAGCAATTAGCTGTCTCAAACGGGGACAAACCTGCCCCAGTACATCATTGCCAATGCCTACATAGTATGAGGTCTCTCCACCCTGTCTGGTCAAAACATGAAATGTTCCTAGTTTTTCATAAACTCTGGAAATTGTTTCATCTGTTGTTGCTTTCTGGTGGTTCTTTCTGCAGCCTCATGGAGTTTTACTCCACACGTGTGCAACTAAGGGAGCAGCCATAGGCTCAAGCAGAAACCTCTGAATACCCCCAGGGCACTATTCTAACATCTGACATCTTCACCATTCTGACACCTGGAAACGGTTGTCCAATATCTAAAAACGGTTGTCCAATACCTGAAAGCAGTTGTCCAATATCTAAAAACAGTTGTCCAATATCGGAAAATGGTTGTCCAGCATCTGAAAACGGTTGTCCAATATCCGAAACAGTTGTTTCATGTGTTTGGTCCAGTGTTCTGATTATTTTTGGAAGAAAGCCAATTCCTATAGCAGTTAATTTTCAATTTGGACAGATTTAAACTTTGGTATTAGCTAGGTGTGGTGGCTCACGACTGTAATCCCAGCACTTTGGGAGGCCAAGGCGGGTGGATCGCCTGAGGTCACGAGTTCGAGATCAGCCTAGCCAACATAGTGAAACGCTGTCTCTACTAAAAATACATAAAATTAGCTGGGCGTGGTGGCAGGCACCTGTAATCCCAGCTACTACTAGGGAGTCTGAGGCAGGAGAATTGCTTGAACCCTGGAGGTGGAGGTTGCAGTGAGCTGAGATTGCACCACTGCACTCCAGCCTGGGCAATAAGGTCAAGGTCTCAAAATAAGGTCACTCCATCTCAAAAATAAATAAATGAATAAATAAATAAAAATAAATAAACTTTGGTATTGACGGCCTCACTTCATTAGTTTACCAAAGACAGGTTAACAAGGAAAGCAAGACTGTCCAGTGTCTTCTACCTTCTATCCTTGTATCTTTGTCAGGGACAATGATCTTCCTACATAAACTTTAAGAGAAATTAAAATTAAAGAAGAGGAGGAAATATAAGATACCTTCTCTCAATGACTGCAAGTCTTCTAGCCTAAAAGATGACATCATGTGCCATGTAGAAAAACTTGTGGTTGAGAGTGTCCAGCTCTTGTTGCTGGTGATATTTGAAGGACCATAAACAATGACAGTGGTATCAGAAGTTTAGAGATAGACAGCTGTGGTTCTAAATTTTGAAACAATGAAGAAGATATGTTGATCCCATTATAGACCAATGAACTTGACATTGATCTTAGAAAGGTTCTAAAGTATTAGGCTCTGAATAAATTATTAGAGGAATTATTCCTGAGAACCTAAAAAAGGAATTATCCATACTAGGCATCAGCTTATGACCAAAGACATAAGTCATATCAGGCAGAATACATGTGTAATGTCTGTCACATGGTAGAAACTCAGAGGATACTGATAAAATGGGTGAATAAATGAATAACCAAATTCCTTTCTTTTGGTGGACTACAAAATTCATAGTTCAGGAAAGTGCAACAGAGAGTGTACCTGGCTTTTGGCAAAACACTGGATAATTCAGGAAACAATTGACCTCTCTGAAGAAGCTGTTATGATCTATTGGACCATAACAGAATGGTCCAATGGATCACCTGCAGTGGACCAGCCATTCTGCCAGTTTCAGGAGATGCAAACAGGACTAGCACGTGGCCCATACAATTTAGATTTAGACTTAGATCTAGAAACTGATAATATCAACATGATGTGTGGGTGATATGGTAGAAGAATGCAGATGCTGCACTGAGAACTCAGACAACAGGCAAAGAGACACCTGGGTCAGCTTGGGGGTTTACAGGAACGCTTTTTAGAGAAGGTGACCCCTAAACTGAGACTTGAATGGTGGTGACCATGTCTGTAGTATTCATTCTGCTATTTACTTCTTCCTGTGTGGGTTTCAATTTTGGTGCTTTACATTTTTAAGTTCTATATCATGCTGGGTAGGTTTTTCCTTCATGTCTGCTCCAACCGCTTTATCTTGTGGAAATTCCTCCCCGATTTGGTTATTAAAGTACCAATCAGCATGCAGTTTTCATTCTCATACTTTTCTGAATCTCCTTGCATATTTTAACAGGAAATTGAGAGAGACAGAATCAGAGGCTGCATCTAATTGCTAAGTGATTTTTACTATTATATTAAGACTACAATCCAGGCATAGCATCTCACACCTGTAATCTCAGAACGTTGGGAGGCTGAGATGGGGGAGTCACTTGACCTCAGAAGTTCAAGACCAACCTGGATAGCATAGTAAGACTTGTCTCTACAAAAAAAAAGAAAATCATCAGGTATGGTGGCACACACCTGTAGTCCTAGCTACTTGAAAGGCTGAGGAAGGAGTATCACTTGAGCCCAGGAGTTTGAGGTTGCAGTGAGCTATGATGGTGCCACTGCACCCCAGCCTGGGCAACAGAGCAAGAGCCTGTCTCTGAAAAACAAAAAAGAAAGACTACAGTGTCTTACAGGACTGGATTCTCTGGATATTCTTTCATGGTTTGGATACTGTGTCAACATGAGAATCATTAAAAACAAGCAAGAGAATCTTAAAAAAAAAAGAAGGAAAAATGATCCCCAGCATTGTCACCACCAATGACCCCGTCTATTTTTTCCATTGCAAAAATCAGGCTTTAAGAGACATCTTATAAATAAATAATATTTAATGATTAATAAGAATTAATTTGAGACATATGCCATTGCAAAGCAGAGTTTCTGGTTAGCATAAAATATCTGGTTGGAATTCATAAAATTTAGCTAAAAGCAAAAAGTCTTAATAGGCATTTCTTGAGAACTGACTATCTGTCAGGCACTACCCTAAGTGCCTTCCCGGCATCAAATCAGGTGAGCCTCAGAAGCAACCTATGCTGTAGGTACTGTTATCACCCCTATTTTACCAATGAGGAAACTGAGGTTCAGGGAAGCTGAGTAAACTGGACAAGGTTTCACAGCTGGTGAATTGTGATGCTGAATGAAATTCAGACAGTCTGGCTCCAGACTCTAAACTCTTAACTTTATAATGCACAATTGACCCTTGAATTAGACCTTGTGGTGGTTTGAGTGCAAATGAATAATTTCTGATACTTTCTGAAACAATTAAAATAGCACATAGACATCAATTACTACCTGTGGGGGCACCCATGTAGAAGCCTCTGCTCTAAAACTAGAATACTGATTTGTGTCCTCAGCCCTGCATTGAACGAATGTTACATACTCCCCATCATTATTAGAGAGCCCAAAGATTGCTAAGACATTATCAGACACAACCATGATATATTAATTGGCAACACATAGAGATGGGGCAGTGCTATCTAGCGGGCTTGTAACCCAACCAGAGTTTCATTTTTAAAAGCTGGGCCTATTAAAAGAGGAACACCTCATCCAATAGACTATTATCCTGCAAATGTGTATTTAGGGACATTTGAAATTGTTCTATTTACCTAATCATCTCTAATGGCTACTTTGGATCTTTGACAGCTATATGTGTAAATACGGCTCTTAGATCTTTCTCAAGGTATGATACTGGTCCAATAGACCATAACAACTTCTTCAGGGAACAGGATTTCCTTGAAGCAGAATCTACGGAGTATCAAACAGGGCTCACAGTGCTTTAGGAGTTGCTTCTGAGGTCATTTCAGAATACTCTCCTCAGAACTCCTTGTCAAAAATTATTAGGACATGGGTACGGACCACTAAGATCTGAATATCAATAAACGTGAAAGCCAAACACTGATTAAAAAAAAAAAAAAAGAACACGGTCAGCATGATTCTTCATGGGCAATAAACAGATAATAGGCAAGGAGAAGAAATTAAAAAAGAGTTTGTGAAGCCAAATCAAATATATTAAGCAACAAAGCTATGATAATACCGGTTACTATATAGTAAAGTAGAAATTGCTGATTTTAGACAGAGGGAACACAGATATTATTCCAATATATTCTAGCATATTGAGAAATGATTCACTTGACTGGTGAAGTTCATCCCTCACTGTGATATAACAGGACATGCGTAATTGCCTCTCCCCAGCTGTGACTATGGGACTATGGCATAGCTTACAAGACCCTGCTCAACTTTTATATTAGTTTCCTGTGGTTGCTGTAACAAAGTATTACAAACTCCGTGGCTAAAAACGACAGAAATGTATTCTATTGCCATTCTGGAGGCCAGGAGTCCGAAATCAAGGTGTCCATAGGGCCATCCACACTCCCTCTAAAACCTGTATGAGAGTCTGGGCCTGGTGGCTCACGCCTACAATCCCAGCACTTTGGGAGGCTGAGGTGGGCGCATCACTTGAGGTCAGGAGTTTGAGACCAGCCTGGCCAACATGGTAAAACCTCTACTAAAAATACAAAAATTAGCTGGGCATGCTGGTGTGCACCTGTAGTCCCAGCTAATCGGGAGGCTAAGGCAGGAGAATCGCTTGAACCTGGGAGGTAGAGGTTGCAGTGAGCCGAGATCATGCCACTGCACTCCAGTCTGGGCAACAGAGTGAGACTCCATTTCAAAGCAAAAAACAGAAAACAAACAAACAAACAAACCCTGTATTGGAGGATCCCTGTAGCCTTTTCCTAGTTTCTGGTGATTTGCTGGCCACCCATTACCTCTTGGTTTGCAGGTGCACAGTTTAAATCTCTCCTCCCTTTATCCTATGTCATTCTCTGCATGTATGTCTTTGCTTGGCATTCTCTTCCTTGTCTCTCTCTTTCCCCTTCTGGTAAGGACAGCAGTCACATTGGATTAAACACCCACCCAAATCCAGTAGGGTTTTATCTTAACTACATCTGCAGGACCCCATTTTCCAAATAAGGTTGCATTCTGAGGTACTGGGGGTTGAGTATCTAACATATCTTTTTGGAAGTCATATGCTACCTGAAACAGCTCCCGTCCCTTGAATATCAGTCTTCACTCTGCATTTGTGTAGTTGGCAGGTCTCCAGCCACCAACTTTCGCCTGCGCCACCGATAGGCCACCTGATACTATCATCTGTTCTGCACTGTGTCATCTGCTCTATGTCTTGTCTCCCTAATTGTATTGTAACTCTTTGGTAAAGAATTCTTACTCAAACTTATTTCTCACAAAGCACTTAAAACAGTGATTTGATATCAATAGCACCTTCTACTCTTAGAGCAACTTTATATTTTTAAAAATTCTTTCACATACATTATCTGGCATGCTTCTTTCAACCTTCCTGTGTGGTAGATTGGATTGATGGTATTATCCTAATTTTATGTCAAAGGGAATTAGGATCCAGAGCGGCGAAGTGACATGCCAAAATACTGAGACAGGTGGCTTGGGCTAGTCTCAGCACCTTGTATTGAAAAACTTCTCCTTCTTATTCTCATTCTCTATAATTTGATTTGTAATGAACCAAGAGTTCTTCTGGGAAAACAAAACAAAACAAAACAAAACAAAATAAAACTCCTTACTCTCAAGGCAAGGCGCCTGCAATGAGTGAGAGGAGGCAGGGGATAATGGATGAATCTAAAGTCTGTCTTTTCTGTGAGTGGAACTGGAAGAAAGTTGCAAAACCACTCAGCCTTCCTATTTCCTCAATCAGGCCTTGCTTTTTTCCTCCAGCATAACAGTGAAATACTTCGACTTTTCTTAAATTTCTGACCCCATGAGCTATTCCGCAGTCTGAGATGACTGTTTCTTCTCCTTTTTTTTTTTTTTTTTTTTTTGTGAGAAGTATCCAGTGGAAACTGCTTCAGTATCCTTCCACCTACCTGAAAAAAGGCTAGAATTGGGGAGGAGAGGAGAAAGGGTGAGTGTGAGCGGGGACAGAAGTTAGTGGCATCTGACGAAGAGTCAGCTGATTAGAGCTTCGTTAGCTGGAAAAACTGCGCAGCCTCTTTGTGCACAAGCATGGAGGGTCCCTAGCCCCAAGGAGCCGCGCGGGGATAGGAGGCAGCCTGCTTTGAGCAGGAAGGTGGCAGAGGAAGGAGCCCCTGTTTGAGAAGAAGCTCTCACGCTGTGAACGCCTCTTTCCACTTCTTTCTCTCTTTACTGGGACTCATGAAGGAGAGAGAACTTGGAAAATCATAATTAGCTTGGAGAAGATAAAAGAGGTCCTCCTTGGTGGGAGGGTGAGGAGAGCGATGGAAAGGGAAAATGAGATAGGGAGGGAGAGGAGGAGGAGCAGACAGAGAGAGAGAGAGAGAGACAGAGATAGAGCGAGAAAGCTGGCACACAGAATAAAAGACATAGATAGTCCTAAGGAGAAAAACTTAGCAGCTTTTCTCTGACCATGATAAGCTGCTAGTTACAATGTGAGGTGATGCTTGCTACTCCAAAAGGATGTATTGTAACCAGGCTTTTATACTGTGAATTCTCTCCTCGATACTTTTGCTTCCAGACTTTCTCTCTATTCCTATAGGCTGAGTACCATCTAGCAGGGACTAGGAAGGTGGTTTCACAATTAAACTGAGAGAGGAGAAGCGGGGAGAGTAAGAGAGCTCATATCAACAATCAGGGAACAACTTAGGTTGAAAGGCACTCCGAGTTTAGACATGCAATCTGTTTGCATAAATGAGGAATGCAAAGAAAATGTGGGGACAGATTCTTCGAGAGTGTATGACAAGCTAAGCTGGTGGTTTGGACTCTTAGAAGAATGCTAAAACGCCAAATGAATAGCCACGCAGAAGAAGAGCAAGGTTTGCATGCAAGATATTTCTATCTGCTCTACCCACCCTCTCCTCATGCCTGTGTGCTCTCTGTGACACACACACACACTTGCACACACGCACACACATACACACACCAGTCTTCTCTAACACTCCTAGACCTGAAGTCTAGCCAGAATCTAAGGACTGGAGCTCTGAGCAGGGGCAGGGGTACCTCCACTACCCTAGTACAGCTATAATCCAATGATCCTCATTCACAAGTGAACTAGAGGGTCTTGAAAATATATGTCACAAGTCTTGAGGGTTCCAGGAGCCTCAGGACTCTAAAAGCAGTGAGGGATTCAGGCCATGTGTCTATGTGCTACCATGATAAAATAGACCAAGGGTAATAAAAAGTTATTAGTGTGGAATAAAAGTTGAAGCTTGGAACTTGGGAGGCCTGAGTGCAACCTGTACCTCTTCTCTAAGCAAAGTGCTGTCTTCTGGATCTGTTTCCCCTTCTGCAAAGAAATGTATTTTCCTGTGTTTTAGGCCAGTGTTTCTCAAATTGTAATGGGCATACAAGGTACCAGGGATATTGCTAATGGGAAGATTCTGATTCAGCAGTTCTGGGGTAGGCCTTGGGGGCCTACATTTATAATAAGATCCCGAGCTGCCAGTAACCTACATAACACCTTTGCCTGAATTAGAAAAAGTGTCTCCCTCTGGGTAGATGCAGCCCTGTGGGTGCCTTTGTAAAAGGAATTCTTTTCCTGTGAAGTTTTACTAGTGATGTGCAGTATTTCAGCCCCTGCATTTCTTAGGACAGTGCCTTTGAGTAGTTAACAAGTTGCCCATCTGCACATGGCGGTCCTCACCACGTAGACAGATGTCTCCTGGACTATTGCGAAGACAGCCTTGCTTCTGATCCATCTGAGATGTTCTGCTACTCTCCTTCCTTCACAGCACAACTCAACCAAGCCCATCAAGGCATTTATTCTAACTCTCATTCTTTTAGAAATACCTGTTTTGTTTTGCTTTGTTTTTCAGAGACTGCCAGAATGACATGTAGGAATGAACTTATTCCTTCTCTACTTAAAGAAGCCGTTGGTTTCTCACTCTCCAACGTACCCCTATTCAGCCCAGAGCTCTCTCTAAGGGCTACATGGCTGATCCCCTCTACTGCTTCTGCTGGAGATCTTGCCTCTGGGGTTTAATATCTCACATCATTTATTAATTCAGGATCTAAACAACTAAGCTCCTGTACCTAGTCTCAGTACGTGATGATTATGTGGTTTTCTCAGATCTTTTGTTTTTCCTCAAATATTACCCCTCCTTTACAGGGGATCAGACATAAAGGCAAATAGCCAATTGCTTGAGATTTCACTGAGCTTGGTGTTTACCTTGGATGGCAGCATTCAGCTAGGTGTCCAGCTCTGAAAGGTTTTCTTAGCCACACCCCTGCGTGGGCTGCCTTGTTCTGTCCTGTCTATCACTGGGGAGAAATTTAAAAATATGTGTTTGTCTCCCCAGCGTTGCCGAATTCTTTCCTTTATAGGAGCTTAAGGTCAAGGTTGGGAGAACAGTGGACCCAGTTAGGAGAAGCACCCACGGCAAAACTTTGAGGTCAGCTGTCCTGAGCTTTCTTCGAAGGGTTTGGTGCTGCTTATTCACATATCTCTTGAAAAGAAACTTTCTGCCAAGGACAGAAAATTCTGATTTGTCTAAGTAGCAGATTGAGAGGAGCAACAAAGTGGCATAGGAAGATCACTGTGCTGAATCTGGAGAGTTAGGTTCTATTAACTCTGGCTACTTGCTTGAATTTTCTGTTATAGCTATACAAAGATGCAATAGAATTAATAACTTTAAAGATCCCTTCCAGTTTTAAAGTTGTAATACTCTATGAAATTTCTTGGCTTTAACATTGTATTTTCTGTTAAGCTAAATTTATGGGGTTAAAAAAACCCCTGCATTTTGAAACAATGGACTAATTTGTAATCTAATTTATTTAACTGAGGATATCTTTGTAAAAGTTAGTTATGATGTATTTTAGTTCAGAAATAATGGATTTGGAGCTTTAAGAAGTTTTAATTTCATTGCTATTTGGCCCCCGAGTTTAGAAGTTGAATTCCTACTGATAATAAAAGACCATGGCGTTGAAGTATGGTATATGAACAGCTGTGTTTGACACAAAGTGATCAAGTTATTTTTAATTTAGTTTTCATATTGGAAACAAGTCAGTCATTTGAATAATATTCAAATGTGTATAAATCAAACTGATGTAAGTAAAAAAATGATCTCTCTCAAAATAAAGACCAAAACCAAATAGAAAAAAGATATTAACAGACTGGAATGCACACAGAAAGGAAAATACAAATGATTCTTGAACACATGAGTAGATGTTCAATTTCATTCGTCATAACATAGATGCAAAATAAAACTATTTTATATATTTTTATAAGGCTACCACTTATCACCTATAAGGTTATCAAGGATCAGAAAGTTTGATAACACAGTCTAAATTATCTACCAATAAGAGTGTGTTTAAATAAATTATGATATATTAATACAATGAAATAATATTCAGATGTAAACAAAAAAGTGAAAAATAAAAAACACCCCAAAAATAAGAAAGCTTTTCTATATACTGATAACAGGAAAGTTTCCAAAACGAGGTTGAAATATAGGACAAGAAAGCAATGGTGTGTACAGCACGTCATCATTTGTTTGGTTTGTATAAATAGTTGGGATGGGTTTCTTCTTTAGTTACATACATCTGTTTTCTCTCTGGCTTCTTGCTGAGGGTGGTACATGTTATCAACCATGATGTACTTCACTGCGTAAATGAGATGCAGGCACAACAAGGAAGGCTGTTCTCTGGTGTGTTGGATATTTGTGTATTTCCTTCCTTGAAGGAGATCCTCCTTTCTTTTTTCCTCCATGTCTGCTGCAGCAGGTGGTATAATAGACTAGAGTCCCTTTCAATGCTACTCTGATGCTCCGTTAGTCTGTCCCACCCACTGCTTTTAGAGTGCAGTTACGTCTTGGGCATACAGGATGCCCAGAGGGATGGAAGTGGGGCTGGGGGTGGGAGGAGCTTAACTGGCACAGTTATTCCAGGAAGAGCTCCAGAGCTAGATTTTCCAATCAAAGGGGCATAGAGCTATTGCAAGAAAAATATATATCACTGATGGAAACACAGGGAAATATATTACAAGGAAACTGTGAGCCAAATTTCAGAACTTTCTGGATCAACTGAAATCAAGAAAATAGTTAATTCTCTTTCATTATGTGCCCCCATAATCGCCCCCAAAGGCTCACAATTTTTCTTCCTACTTGCCCCAAGTTTGGAGCTTCTCCGATACTCTCTAGGAAGGGGTTGCATTTGCTTCTGGTATTTTGTTTTGTGACTTTCCTGCTTTGCTTTCTCTGACCATGCAATCTCATTTAAAAAATTTTCCAGCACCGTCATTGTTCTGATCTTTCAAAAATATATTTTCTGACCTTTCAGTAGGGACTTGGGAGGGAGGAGGGTTGTGACTGAAAGAACTCTTTCTGGCATAATGGTGCATCTTGAGGGTTTGAAGTGTGGGGGCCAGAGGAATACAAAGTTGAGATATTACTTTCCCTGGCACCTTCTCTGCCAGGTTGCCCACACCTTTGTAAATAGCTCCTTGACTAAACTCTCACACTGCCCATTTTGAGAGTGCTTCTTGCAGGGCTCCTGATGATACAGACCCCATTTATAAGACAAAGAATAATTGACAGCTGTCAATATTTGTAAGATTTTTGGTTCATGTGGTTTTCTTAAAGCTCAGCTTATATACAGTATTACCCAGACTATAGAGAGTATGGAGAAAATATTTTACTTTTGTCTGGCTACTATGAGCTAGAGTTTAGGCAGTGTATTAGTCAGGCTTCTCCAGAGAAACAGAATCAATAGGATCTTTATAGACATACAGATATTGGCCTGGTGTGGTGGCTTATGCCTTTAATCCCAGCACTTTGGAAGGCCGAGGCAGGTGGATCACTTGAGGTCAGGAGTTGGAGACCAGCCTGGTCAACATGGCAAAACCCCATCTCTACTAAAAATACAAAAATTAGCTGGGCATGGAGGCATGCGCCTGTAGTCTCAGCTACTCGGGAGGCTGAGGCAGGAGAATTGCTTGAACCCAGGAGGTAGAGGTTGCAGTGAGCCAAGATCGTGCCACTGCACTCCAGGCTAGGTGACAGAGCGAGACTGTCTCAAAAAAATTTATCTGTCTATCTATCTATCTATCTATCTATCTATCTATCTATCTATCATCTATCTATCTATCTATCTATCTATCTATCTATCTATCTATATTTATTATGAAGGACTGGTTCAAGCAATTGTGGAGGCTAAGAAGTCTCTTGATATGCCATCTGTCTACAAGCTGGCAGCCCAGGAAAACCAGTGGCATCATTCCAATTCAAGCTCAAAGGCCTCAGAGCCAGGGGAGACAATAGGGTCAATTCCATTCAGAGTCTGAAGGTCCAAGTAACCAGCAGTGGTGATGTTGGTGGGCAGGAGAAGATGGATGTCCCAGCTCAAAAAGATACAGCAAATTCCTTCTGCCTCTGCCTTTTTGTTCAATCCTTGACACATTGGTAAGGGTGGATCTTCTTAACTCAGTCTATTGATTCAAATACTAATCTCTTCTATAAACACCTTCAGGGACACACCCAGAAATAATGTTTTACCAGCTATCTGGACATGCTATGGCCCAGTTGAGTTAATACGTGAAATTCACCATCACAGGGAGATACAAAGTCATTCATTCACACATTCACTCTGCAAAGCCCTTACTTGGCTCCTGTCACATTGTAAACTCTGGTTAGACCACAAGGAATATATAAAAGAAGGAGTGTATGGGATCTCTGCCCACGATGTGTTTCAAGCTGTTGATGAAAGCAAGACACTCACAAAAGAAAGAAACACAAGGTAATATATGAGATGTGATTATAAAACTGGTTTATTAAAATAAATTCTAGCACATAAAAGCTCGAAGAGTCGGCCGGGCATGGCGGCTCACTCCTGTAATCCCAGCACTTTGGGAGGCCGAGGCAAGCCGATCACTAGGTCAGGAGATTGAGATCATCCTGGCTATCACGGTGAAACCCTGTCTCTACTAAAAACACAAAAAATAAGCCAGGCGTTGTGGCGGGTGCCTGTAGTTCCAGCTGCTGGGGAGGCTGAGGCAGGAGAATGGCGTGAACCTGGGAGGTGGAGGTTGCAGTGAGCCAAGATTGTGCCACTGCACTCTCTAGCCTGGGCAACAGAACAAGACTCTGTCTAAAAAAAAAAAAAAAAAAAAAGTTCGAAGAGTCATCAAGTATGGTTTTCACATTGGCAGATGAGGTCCCAGAGGTTAAGTGACTAGTCTGGGGTTGGAATCAGAGCGGATACCTTGAGCCCAAGTCTTCCATCGTGTTCTTTCAGGGTGCTGCCACCTCCCTACCCTACACTGACTACCTTCCCTTTAACAAATATTCCGTTGGTGTCATATTCCAGGAAGTTAATCTAAGGCAGGATTATGGCTAACTGAAACTTTTAACAAGTACACAACAACTTGTACATATGTGAATTATGGTAGCTTATACGTAATTTTAAGATATTGCAGCCACAGTTACTTTATAATCACAGGTGTGATGTCCAATGTAATTAGGGTGGATCAGGAACCAAAGAGAGGGAGAGGTTTGGTCTTCTGACACCCAGGGGAATCCCTCACCACAACTCCTTGCATGGGGCAGCCCTTTTTCTGGCTCCTAAAGGGCCATGTTCAGCATTACTGGTGGTTATGTATCTTGGTGTGACCTCTCAGAAGTGCAACCACTCTTGTATGGAAGCATCATCAAGGAGATCCTGCTCCCCATGGGAGCTTCAGAAATATACATGTCTTTTAGAGCAAGAGAGCAGAAGCAAGAAGGACCAACGCCCTCCTGAAGGTCCCAGTCACTGCTGACTTCCCAGTCTCCCTTGTGGTAGTATTTCTAATTAGAATCTGCAGCCCTTCTCTGATCTTCAGAGAGCTCCTGTTATTTCTTGATAGAATTTCCAATGACTCTTGGCCTTTCAGACATTAACAACCCCAAACACTGACATCCAGGAAAAAAGTGGTGTTTGGAGATCCTATGTGGCTCCATCTGTGACTGGTACCAGGTGAGCTGATGATGCAGCTCTTAGAGGACACCCTATGGGCCTGTGTCCCTGCATACACATGGGGACAACTTCTGCCATCCACTAACACCTTGACAGGACACCTCAGGGCTTCACTCATGGGATCTGATAGCAGATATTTGTGTAGATAAAAATACAGTTGTATTTCTGCTTCCTAACTGAGGAGAGATAGACACAGATATAAAAATATTTATGTGTGACTATTTCTATTTTCCTTGATATGCAACACAATATTTTAAAATGTGATCATAACTTTGTAATCAAGGATATAATAAATAAGATAAAAGGAGTGAAAAACACAACTAAATATGGTTTATTACAGGAGTGTTGGAATTGTTTAACATTAAAAGATTCTCCAATGAAATTGACCATAGTAGCATATGGAACAAGACAAAAGAACATATAATTACTTTTATAGATTCTGATCAAACTTTGGTATAAAAGTTGACATCGGGGGAGGAGCCAAGATGGCCGAATAGGAACAGCTCCGGTCTACAGCTCCCAGCGCGAGCGACGCAGAAGACGGGTGATTTCTGCATTTCCATCTGAGGTACTGTGTTCATCTCACTAGGGAGTGCCAGACAGTGGGCGCAGGTCAGTGGGTGAGTGCACCGTGCGCCAGCCGAAGCAGGGGCGAGGCATTGCCTCACTCGGGAAGTGCAAGGGGTCAGGGAGTTCCATTTCCAGGGGTGACAGACTGCACCTGGAAAATCGGGCCACTCCCACCCGAATACTGTGCCTTTCCGACGGGCTTAGGAAACGGTGCCCCAGGAGAGTATAGCCCAGACCTGGCTCAGAGGGTCCTATGCCCATGGAGTCTCGCTGATTGCTAGCACAGCAGTCTGAGATCAAACAGCAAGTTGGCAGCGAGGCTGGGGGAGGGGCGCCCGCCATTGCCCAGGCTCGCTTAGGTAAACAAAGCAGCCTGGAAGCTTGAACTGGGTGGAGCCCACCACAGCTCAAGGAGGCCTGCCTGCCTCTGTAGGCTCCACCTCTGGGGGCAGGGCACAGACAAACAAAAAGACAGCAGTAACCTCTGCAGACTTAAATGTCCCTGTCTGACAGCTTTGAGGAGAGCAGTGGTTCTCCCAGCACACAGCTGGAGATCTGAGAACAGGCTGACTGCCTCCTCAAGTGGGTCCCTGACCCCTGACCCCCGAGCAGCCTAACTGGGAGGCACCCCCCCGCAGGGGCAGACTGACACCTCACACGGCTGGCCAGGTACTCCAACAGACCTGCAGCTGAGGGTCCTTTCTGTTAGAAGGAAAACTAACAGAGAGGACATCCACACCAAAAACCCATCTGTACATCACCATCATCAAGACCAAAAGTAGATAAAACCACAAAGATGGGGAAAAAACAGAGCAGAAAAACTGGAAACTCTAAAAAGCAGAGTACCTCTCCTCCTCCAAAGGAACGCAGTTCCTCACCAGCAACGGAACAAAGCTGGACGGAGAATGACTTTGACGAGCTGAGAGAAGAAGGCTTCAGATGATCAAATTACTCCGAGCTACGGGAGGATATTCAAACCAAAGGCAAAGAAGTTGAAAACTTTGAAAAAAATTTAGAAGAATGTATAACTAGAATAACCAATACAGAGAAGTGCTTAAAGGAGCTGATGGAGCTGAAAACCAAGGCTCGAGAACTACGTGAAGAATGCAGAAGCCTAAGGAGCCGATGCGATCAAATGGAAGAAAGGGTATCAGCCCTGGAAGATGAAATGAATGAAATGAAGCGAGAAGGGAAGTTTAGAGAAAAAAGAATAAAAAGAAACGAGCAAAGCCTCCAAGAACTGTGGGACTATGTGAAAAGACCAAATCTACATCTGATTGGTGTACCTGAAAGTGACGGGGAGAATGGAAACAAGTTGGAAAACACTCTGCAGGATATTATCCAGGAGAACTTCCCCAATCTAGCAAGGCAGGCCAACATTCAGATTCAGGAAATACAGAGAACGCCACAAAGATACTCTTCGAGAAGAGCAACTCCAAGACACATAATTGTCAGATTCACCAAAGTTGAAATGAAGGAAAAAATGTTAAGGGCAGCCAGAGAGAAAGATCGGGTTACCATCAAAGGGAAGCCCATCAGACTAACAGCGGATCTCTCGGCAGAAACCCTACAAGCCAGAAGAGAGTGGGGGCCAATATTCAACATTCTTAAAGAAAAGAATTTTCAACCCAGAATTTCATATCCTGCCAAACTAAGCTTCATAAGTGAAGGAGAAATAAAATACTTTATAGACAAGCAAATGCTGAGAGATTTTGTCACCACCAGGCCTGCCCTAAAAGAGCTCCTGAAGGAAGCGCTAAACATGGAAAGGCACAATCGGTACCAGCCACTGCAAAATCATACCGAAATGTAAAGACCATCGAGACTAGGAAGAGACTGCATCAACTAATGAGCAAAATAACCAGCTAACATCATAATGACAGGATCAGATTCACACATAACAATATTAACTTTAAATGTAAATGGACTAAATGCTCCAATTAAAAGACACAGACTGGCAAATTGGATAAAGACTCAAGACCCATCAGTGTGCTGTATTCAGGAAACCCATCTCACATGCAGAGACACACATAGGCTCAAAATAAAAGGATGGAGGAAGATCTACCAAGCAAATGGAAAACAAAAAAAGGCAGGGGTTGCAATCCTAGTCTCTGATAAAACAGACTTTAAACCAACAAAGATCAAAAGAGACAAAGAAGGCCATTACATAATGGTAAAGGGATTAATTCAACAAGAAGAGCTAACTATCCTAAATATATATGCACCCAATACAGGAGCACCCAGATTCATAAAGCAAGTCCTGAGTGACCTACAAAGAGACTTAGACTCCCATACATTAATAATGGGAGACTTTAACACCCCACTGTCAACATTAGACAGATCAACGAGACAGAAAGTCAACAAGGATACCCAGGAATTGAACTCAGCTCTGCACCAAGCAGACCTAATAGACATCTACAGAACTCTCCACCCCAAATCAACAGAATATACATTTTTTTCAGCACCACACCACACCTATTCCAAAATTGACCATATACTTGGAAATAAAGCTCTCCTCAATAAATGTAAAAGAACAGAAATTATAACAAACTCTCTCTCAGATCACAGTGCAATCAAGCTAGAACTCAGGATTAAGAATCTCACTCAAAACCACTCAACTACATGGAAACTGAATAACCTGCTCCTGAATGACTACTGGGTACATAACAAAATGAAGGCAGAAATAAAGATGTTCTTTGAAACCAATGAGAACCAAGACACAACATACCAGAATCTCTGGGATGCATTCAAAGCAGTGTGTAGAGGGAAATTGATAGCACTAAATGCCCACAAGAGAAAGCAGGAAAGATCCAAAATTGACACCCTAACATCACAATTAAAAGAACTAGAAAAGCAAGAGCAAACACACTCAAAAGCTAGCAGAAGGCAAGAAATAACTAAAATCAGAGCAGAACTGAAGGAAATAGAGACACATAAAACCCTTCAAAAAATTAATGAATCCAGGAGCTGGTTTTTTGAAAGGATCAACAAAATTGATAGACCACTAGCAAGACTAATAAAGAAAAAAAGAGAGAAGAATCAAATAGATGCAATAAAAAATGATAAAGGGGATATCACCACCAATCCCACAGAAATACAAACTACCATCAGAGAATATTACAAGCACCTCTACGCAAATAAACTAGAAAATCTAGAAGAAATGGATAAATTCCTCAACACATACACCCTCCCAAGACTAAACCAGGAAGAAGTTGAATCTCTGAATAGACCAATAACAGGAGCTGAAATTGTGGCAATAATCAATAGCTTACCAACCAAAAAAAGTCCAGGACCAGATGGGTTCACAGCCGAATTCTACCAGAGGTACAAGGAGGAGCTGGTACCATTCCTTCTGAAACTATTCCAATCAATAGAAAAAGAGGGAATCCTCCCTAACTCATTTTATGAGGCCAACATCATCCTGATACCAAAGCCTGGCAGAGACACAACAAAAAAAGAGAATTTTAGACCAATATCCTTGATGAACATTGATGCAAAAATCCTCAATAAAATACTGGCAAACAGAATCCAGCAGCACATCAAAAAGCTTATCCACCATGATCAAGTGGGCTTCATCCCTGGGATGCAAGGCTGGTTCAATATATGCAAATCAATAAATGTAATCCAGCATATAAACAGAACCAAAGACAAAAACCACATGATTATCTCAATAGATGCAGAAAAGGCCTTTGACAAAATTCAACAACCCTTCATGCTAAAAACTCTCAATAAATTAGGTATTGATGGGACGTATCTCAAAATAATAAGAGCTATTTATGACAAACCCACAGCCAATATCATACTGAATGGGCAAAAACTGGAAGCATTCCCTTTGAAAACTGGCACAAGACAGGGATGCCCTCTCTCACCACTTCTATTCAACATAGTGTTGGAAGTTCTGGCCAGGGCAATTAGGCAGGAGAAGGAAATCAAGGGTATTCAAGTAGGAAAAGAGGAAGTCAAATTGTCCCTGTTTGCAGATGACATGATAGTATATCTAGAAAACCCCATTGTCTCAGCCCAAAATCTCCTTAAGCTGATAAGCAACTTCAGCAAAGTCTCAGGATACAAAATCAATGTGCAAAAATCACAAGCATTCGTATACATCAATAACAGACAAACAGAGAGCCAAATCATGAGTGAACTCCCATTCACAATTGCTTCAAAGAGAATAAAATACCTAGGAATCCAACTTACAAGGGATGTGAAGGACCTCTTCAAGGAGAACTACAAACCACTGCTCAAGGAAATAAAAGAGGATACAAACAAATGGAAGAACATTCCATGCTCATGGGTAGGAAGAATCAATATCATGAAAATGGCCATCCTTCCCAAGGTAATTTACAGATTCAATGCCATCCCCATCAAGTTACCAATGACTTTCTTCACAGAATTGGAAAAAACTACTCTAAAGTTCATATGGAACCAAAAAAGAGCCCGCATCGCCAAGTCAATCCTAAGCCAAAAGAACAAAGCTGGAGGCATCACACTACCTGACTTCAAACTATACTACAAGGCTACAGTAACCAAAACAGCATGGTACTGGTACCAAAACAGAGATATAGATCAATGGAACAGAACAGAGCCGTCAGAAATAATGCCACATATCTACAAGTATCTGATCTTTGACAAACCTGACAAAAACAAGAAATGGGGAAAGGATTCCCTATTTAATAAATGGTGCTGGGAAAACTGGCTAGCCATATGTAGAAAGCTGAAACTGGATCCCTTCCTTACACCTTATACAAAAATCAATTCAAGATGGATTAAAGACTTAAATGTTAGACCTAAAACCATAAAAACCCTAGAAGAAAACCTAGGCATTACCATTCAGGACATAGGCATGGGCAAGGACTTCATGTCTAAAACACCAAAAGCAATGGCAACAAAAGCCAAAATTGACAAATGGGATCTAATTAAACTCAAGAGCTTCTGCACAGCAAAGGAAACTACCATCAGAGTGAACAGGCAACCTACAAAATGGGAGAAAATTTTCGCAACCTACTCGTCTGACAAAGGGCTAATATCCAGAATCTACAATGAACTCCAACAAATTTACAAGAAAAAAACAAACAACCCCATGAAAAAGTGGGCAAAGGACATGAACAGACACTTCTCAAAAGAAGACATTTATGCAGCCAAAAAACGCATGAAAAAATGCTCAACATCACTGGCCATCAGAGAAATGCAAATCAAAACCACAATGAGATACCATCTCACACCAGTTAGAATGGCGATCATTAAAAAGTCAGGAAACAACAGGTGCTGGAGAGGATGTGGAGAAATAGGAACACTTTTACACTGTTGGTGGGACTGTAAACTAGTTCAACCCTTGTGGAAGTCAGTGTGGCGATTCCTCAGGGATCTAGAACTAGAAATTCCATTCGACCCAGCCATCCCATTACTGGGTATATACCCAAAGGACGATAAATCATGCTGCTATAAAGACACATGCACACGTATGTTTATTGCGGCATTATTCACAATAGCAAAGACTTGGAACTAACCCAAATGTCCAACAATGATAGACTGGATTAAGAAAATGTGGCACATATACACCATGGAATACTATGCAGCCATAAAAAATGATGAGTTCGTGTCCTTTGTAGGGACATGGATGAAATTGGAAATCATCATTCTCAGTAAACTATCGCAAGAACAAAAAACCAAACACCGCATATTCTCACTCATAGGTGGGAACTGAACAATGAAAACACATGGACACAGGAAGGGGAACATCAGACTTCAGGGACTGTTGTGGGGTGGGGGGAGGGGGGAGGGATAGCATTGGGAGATATACCTAATGCTAGATGACGAGTTGGTGGGTGCAGCGCACCAGCATGGCACATGTATACATATGTAACTTACCTGCACGTTGCGCACATGTACCATAGAGCCTAAAGTATAATAATAATAATAGTAATAATAATAAAAAATAAAAATAAAATAAAAATAAAAAAAATAAAAAAATAAAAAAAAACAGTCATTAAAAAAAAAAAAGTTGACATCATACATGATGAAAGCAAACACAAAATCAAAATAGTTTTTTCCCAATTATGAATAAAAAGTAATTTGATAAAATATTTTAAACAAAATGTCAAAGCAAACATCATAATGAATGGCCAAACAGTAAAAATATTTCTGTATAATTGGAAACAAGTAAAGGATATCCCCAGTTGCTACTTTTATTAATCATTTTACTGAAGGTCCTACCAACTTAATGAGCTAAAGAGTATAAATAAAGGGAATATAGACTGGAAAGGAAAAAATAAAATTGTCAACGCAGACAGTACGACTATACACAAAGCATTCCAGCGACTCCTACAAACTGTTAGAAAGAATAATAACTATTGAATATTTTGTCAGTTGCCCCCAAATACACAGCATTCTGTACACCAGCAACACAGAAGTAGCAAAATGCAATTTGAAAAAAGATACCATTTCGAAGCATAACAAAAAACAATAAGGTACCTGGGAATAAATTTAACAAAAGATGTTTAAAAATCTTATGAAGAAAAGGATAAAATGTTCTGGAAGGAAATAAGTAAAATGCAAGTAAATTAAGTAAAAATGACAATCCTCCCCTAAACAAATCCCCAAATGCAATGTAATTTCTTTTTTATTTTATTTTATGTTTTTATTTCCATAGGTTTTTGAGACCAGGTGGTATTTGGCTACATAAGTTCTTTAGTGGTGATTTATGAGATTTTGGTCCACACATCTCCCGAGCAGTATACACTGAACCCAATTTGTAGTCTTTTATCCCTCATCTGCTTCCCACCCTTTCTCCACCGAGTCCCCAAAGTCCATTGTATCATTCTTATGCCTTTGCATCCTCGTAGCTTAGCTCCCACTTATGAGTGAGAACATCCAATGTTTGGTTTTCCATTCCTGAGTTACTTCACTTGGAATAATAGTCATATATATATATATATCTCACAGTTTCTTTATCCTCTCGTTGATTGATGGGCATTTGGGTTTGTTCCACATTTTAGCAATTGTGAATTGTGCTGCTATAAACATGGGTGTGCAATGAAATGTTTCTGTCTAATGACTTCTCGTCCTCTGGGTAGATACCCAGGAGTGAGATTGCTGGATCAGATGGCAGTTCTACTTTTAGTTCTTTAAGGAATCTTCACACTGTTTCCCATGGTGATTGTACTAGTTTACATTCCCAATGGCAGTGTAGAAGTGTTACCTTTTCACCATATCCACACCAACATCTATTATTTTTTTATTATGGCCATTCTTGCAGGAGTAAGGTGGTATCCCATTGTGGTTTTGACTGGCACCCAAATGCAATGTAATTGCAATCAAAGGTTTTGTTGAGGGTTGTATGGTATATTCCTAACAGGTAAGGTAAAGTCCTAGCTCCCAGGATCTGTGAATGTGACCTTATTTGGACATAGAGTCTTCACAGATGTAATCAAGTTAAGATGAGGTCATATTAGATCTCACCCTAATCTTTATTGGAAGACACAGAGACACACACGGGGAAGAAGGCTGGGTGATATTGGCTGTGTGAGGATGGACACAGAGATTGGAGTGATACAGCTACAAGCCAAAGAATGCCAACCATTGCTAGAAACCACCAGAAGCTCAGGGAGAAGCATGGAACAGATTCCCTGCTCCTGGTCCCCAGAAGGAACCAACCCTTCTGATACACCCTTTTGGACTTCTGGCCTCCAGAAGTGTGAAAGAACAAATTTCTGTATTAAAAAAAAATTCTAATAAGACTAGACTTATTCAATTCCCTGGTAAAAGTTTTGATTATAAGTAGCCAACAGTATAAAAAGTAAAAAATAGGTCTGTAGATTTCTAATATATTAATACAAAGTGCATGACTACGTATAGTACATCCTACAGGCGAAGAGAAGTGGAAGGGGAAGAAGGAGACTGTGGTTGAGGTCTAGTAATAAACAAATAAATACAGGAGTAGAGATGATCCATACTATAGTATATTCTACCACTAATACTGCAGCCAACATATACAAAAAAAAAATTTCAAAATAACTCAGGAGGATGATAATGGCTGGAATTTTGTAATTCGCCTCAAAGACTAGGGGAGAGCTGACCCAGCTCACTGTATAGTCTGTGCATATGGTGGCTTGTAGCATGTAGGTTTTCTCCAAAAGAAGGAAATATAAAATGTTTAGATTAAGAACTATAAATCTACAGGGTGCCTATAAAAGGTGGCTCGCTCCTTATTGTTATACTGTCCGATTTTTAAAATACAGTTTAAAAAATAAGCACTGAGTCTTGTTATTACAAGGCAGGTAAGTGCTTCTCCCTCATTATGAAAAGGCTGAAATGGTGATAATTTTTCCTGAACATTTAGAAAGAGGCAGTAAGGGTGCTTTGGTTTCTGAGAGGCTTTTCATGAGGATTTTAGGACTGAAGGGCTCTAAGTTCAAGTTATCTCAATGTTCAGAAAGCCTGAATAAAAGAAGCCAAACCAAAACCAACCCACTTAACATGAACACAAACCTCTTTTCTTTTAGTAAAATTGCTTTTAATGCAGAGTGAAAGAAAATAAAAACCTAATAGGCTGAAACAAGTCACACACTCGCTCTACACAGATAAAAGCCTTCACAAAGGTCAACTGAAGTAATCCAGAGCTGAAACTGAATTGTGCAGATTTTCAATGAAGTCATCAAAGTCATGAAACACAAGCAAAAGTTGATTATTTACAAACTCAGCAAGCCCTCTAAGAAATGTGTCCCAGGTAGCATTAACCTTTGTTTTGTGCCATCCTGAAGACTTGCACATTGTATTTTTCAGATAGTTTAACATTTTTAATAGGGTGTGTTCTCTACCATGTGGTAATGCCTTGGCACTATTCCTGCAGGGTCTCACCTGTCTTGCCATTTCCCCAAGAGAAGCTTTGTTTCTGCTTTAGAAGGTTCACGTACATTAAAATCTTTGTCAAATAGTAATATGAAGGGAGGTAGCACAGGATGCAACGTATACAGTCAAGTTACCTCTCTATATATGGAGAAATTACTTTCTCCTCCAAGATATTTGCAACAGAAAGCTCAGTCTGTCCTGCTTAATAATCAGTAATACAGGTTGAATCATCAGAACCTAGGCAAGACCTTAATATTTCAAAATTATTAACAGCTACTTCTAGGGGCAAGTCCATGTTACCGAGTTATGACAAATTTATTATCATAAGGGAAAACAAGTGTAGTTAGCCATCTTAAAAAATGCCCCAACCACAGCTTCTCAATACAGAAAGACTAAAAACTACAGTTTATCATAAACAAATCCCGTCTTTGTCTCCCGAAACTCCCCTAGTTTCATTCATTAGAAGGGGATTTTAAAAAAAGACTTAAAGAGCACTTTACAGCAGCATTCAGCTTTCCTATGAAATAGCATCTTAAATATTATGTGCAACTCTTTTTTTTAGTGAGCTAGACACTGGCTTCAAAGTTTGTGGGACTGAGGGAAAATCAACCCATTCAAAACTATTCTAGAAATTGTCTTTTGGCAGAATAGCAGGTATCCAAGTTAAAAATAGGAGGGTCAGATTGTTGCTTTGTGGTCTTTTCAAAATTTAGATTTTTTTTGTTCCCCTTTTACATGAAAACCTCAGTCTCCACTCCTGAGTGGGGATGGACAGAGGCTCTGGCCCCTGCTCCTCTGGCTTCTCAGCAGCTCCTTCCTTTCCTTCCTTCCTTCCTTCCTTCCTTCCTTCCTTCCTTCCTTCCTTCCTTCCTTCCTTCCTTCCTTCCCTTCCTTCCTTTCTTTCTTAGACAAGATCTCACTCTGTCACCTAGGCTGGAGTGAGTGAGGTGGCATGATCTCAGCTCACTGCAACCTCCGCCTCCTGGGTTTAACTGATTCTGCTGCCTCAGCCTCCTGAGTAGCTGGGATTACAGGTGCACCACTATGCCCAGCTAATTTTTGTATTTTTAGAAGAGATGGGGTTTCACCATGTTGGTCAGGCTGGTCTCAAACTCCTGACCTTAGATAATCTGCCCACCTTGGCCTTGAAAAGTGCTGGGATTATGGGCGTGAGACATGGTGCCTGGCCCAGCTGCTTTCTTATGACTGCAGCAAGGCTTGAAAAGATGTGTGTTGATGAGGACTTCCCCAAAACAGCCTTTATAGATGACCCCGCAATGTCTCTTCTGTCTTTTCCAGTATGTGAGCTCTAAAAAGGAAAAAAACTGGCATTCTCTTAGAACCAGAAACCATTTCTGTATCTGAGCTGTCATCTAACTGGTTACTGTTACAAGGAGATTGAGCTGGGGGCGCATTTGAGGTGGTATTGTGAGCATCGGAATTATGACGTTCAAGTTCCTTCTGCAGTTTACTAATCTGGATGCTTTTTATCCTGTTCCCAGATAGAGTTTTCACTTTCTTTGGTTTCAATGTACTCTTTATACTGGGTCCAGGCCTTGTAACTACCACATGATTCCAGTTTTTTTCTGTTTTTTTTTTTTTTGTTTTTAATCTTGCTGTCACCTTCTTCCGTCTTTTTACAAGCAGGACACAGGCATTGCAGATATCTCCTGAGCAAGTCTCATGTAACCCAAAACGGCTCTGGAAGTCCTTTTCATAGCATTTACTGTCAGTGGATCGAGAGCTGGAGGACTTAGCTCTGCAAATACACCAGCCTTCTATACTTTGGTACATCTTTTGCTTATGAAAATCAAACATCTTTTCTTCTGGGCAATTGTCTTCCAAAAGCAGCTGTTCCATGCGAAATAACGTCCCCGAGGTGTGGAGTGCATGCCGGGCCAGCCCGGCCTCAAGCACCCCCTCCTCCTCAACTGCCTTGTCTAGCCAAATTTCTGTAGTTTTTTAGCCATCCAGTTTGTGATGCTTTGTTGCAGCCATTCTAGGAAACTGGTGCAGGTTCCAAACTTGACAAGCTGATTATAAAATCCTACTGAAGAATAAAAGACTAAAAATAAACAAGGGGGAAGAAATGGAGGAGAACTTGCTCTATCAAATATCAAGACTTGCTGTAAATCTATGGTTATTGGAACAGTTTTGATATTGACACACGGTTTCTAGGACAAATGACCTAGGTACAGGCTTATGAGTAGGTGGACACTTGAAATATGACAGACAAGGCATCAAAATTAATGGAAAAGGATGAATTAGTCAATAATAGTGTTGAAACATTGGTTGTAAGTGGAGCTATAAAATCAGATCCTTATATCCTACACAAAAGGAAACTCTAAATGGATTAAATACTTAAATGTGAAAAGCAAACTCTGAACCATGTAGGATAAAGTAGAGAAAATCTTTAACTTCAGATAGGCCAAAACAAAAAAGATTCGACTATAAGCAAAAAACAAAATGCCTTTAGTAAATTTTGTGCATGCAAAAAAGAAAAAAGATTTGACTGTAATGACAAAAATAATAAATTAGGCTATATTAAAATTTAAATGTCTTCAACAAAGGACAGCATAAATAAAGTGCAAAGAAAGAAAATCCACTGATCAGGAGAAGAAATTTGTAATCCATGTTACTAGGATCCACAGAGAATGACTAAAAATAGATGAGGCAAAGCAAAAAAATCTAATAGAAAAATAGACAAATGACATGAAGAGGCATGATATGAAGGGGAATCCCTAATGCTAATGGCTAATACATTTATAAAATTATTCTCTACCTCACACCAATCTGGAATAAGAAAATTAGAATAACAGTGAGATCAATTTTATTCCTGTAAGATTGAGAAAATGAAAGTCTAATTACACAAAGTGTTAGGGAAGATGTATGGAAAAAGGAATTTTCATCCTTTGCTGGTGGGTGGGTGTACTGAAAGAACCACTTTGGACAAGAATTTGACAACACCTAATACAGTTGAATAATGAGCATCCCCTCGGACTCAGCACTTCCATTTCTTGGTACCTGTCTTAAGAAACTCACAAACGGGAACCTATGCAAGGATTGTCATCCCTTTTGTAGGAGAATGAATATGCAACATATTGGATTCTACCGGGTAGTTAAAAATTACTGAAGTGGATCTCTTTATTTACAGATACATCTTAAAAACAATACTGAATGAGGAAAAAAGAAGTTGCAAAGGTAGATGAACAGTATGAGTTCACTGGAAACTCACCTGGGGCTGGGTAGTCTAGGATGGCTCATTCCCAGATCTAGTGGTTGCTGCTGGCTGTTGGCTGGCTGATCTGGAGGATCTCACCGGGACAACTCATCTCCGCTCCATTTGGTCTCTCATCCTCTAGATCAGGATGGAGTATCAGGGAAGCTTTCCAAGGTAGTGGGAGTACAGGCTATTGAGACTTGGGCTTGAAAGTCACCTAGTGTCACCTCTGCAACATTCTGTTGGTCAAAGCAAGTAACAAGACTCTTCCAGATTCAAGAGATGGAGAAATAGCTGTCACCTCTTCATGGCATGAGCAGTAAAACCACATTGCAAAGAGGCCTGCATAGAGGGATGAGAAAAAAAGTTGTGGTCATTTTTTGCAATCTCCCTCAATGTACAAAACGGAACTCCTAAACTTACCCCTAAAAATGTGTTGTTCCTGTTCATCCCCATCTAAATTGATGGGATTTTGAGGTTTCTGGTTGCTCAAGTGAAAAACTTTGGATTTATTCTTAACTTTTCTCTTTCTCTCAAATCCCACACCCTACCCATTATGAGATAATGTTCACACTATATCAGAACTATATCCAGTGTCCTACCACTTCTAACTACCCCCACTGCTATGGGTTGGATGGGAACCACCATAAACTCTCACTTGGATTATTGAGATAGCTCCCTAATTGCTTTTCTTACTTCCACCCTTGCAAAATCCTCCTTTGAGAAAAATATTCAGCTGGGCATGGTGACTCATGCCTGTAATCCCAGCTACTTGGGAGGTGAAGGTGGGAAGACTGCTTGAGCCAAGGAGTTCAAGACCAACCTGGGCAACATAGCAAGACCCCATCTCAAAAAAAAAAAAAAGAAAAGAAAAGAAAAGAAAAGGAAAAATTTAATTATGTTCCTTGCAGTAGGTTGAAACATGTCCCTCTCTCCCAGATATCCACATCCTAATCCCTGGAATCTGTGAATATGTTGCTTATATGGCAAAAGGGACTTTGCAGATGGGGAGTGTTCTAAGTAGACCCACAAGGGCCCATATAAGAGGCAAGCAGTAGACAGATGCTGAGAGAGAGGACAGCTTCATGACGAAAGCAGAGAGAGGCTTGAAGATACCACATAGCTGGCTTTAAAGATGGAAGAAGGGGACCCGGTGTGGTGGTTTATGCCTGTAATCCCAGTACTTTGGGAGGCTGAAGTGGGCAGATCACCTGAGGTCGGGAGTTCGAGACCAGCCTGGCCAACATGGTGAAACCCCATCTCTACTAAAAATACCAAAAATTAGCCAGGCATAGTGGTGAGCACCTGTAATCCCAGCTACTCAGGAGGCTGAGGCAGGAGAATCGCTTGAACCCGGGAGG
Source organism: Pongo abelii (assembly GCF_028885655.2). Taxonomy (NCBI): domain Eukaryota; kingdom Metazoa; phylum Chordata; class Mammalia; order Primates; family Hominidae; genus Pongo; species Pongo abelii. The sequence continues at coordinate 25,483,697 of NC_071992.2, forward strand.
CAGAGGTTGCAGTGAGCCAAGATCGCGCCATTGCGTTCCAGCCTGGGCAACAAGAGTGAAACTCTGTCTCAAAAAAAAAAAAAAAAAAAAAAAAGATGGAGGAAGGAACCCTGAGCCAAGGCATGAGGACTGACTCGAGAAGGTGGAAAAGGCAAGAAAGCAGATTCTCTCCTGCAGCCTCCAGGGAGACTGATTTTGAACATCTTACCTCTAGAACTATAAGATAATAAATCCAAATTTCTTAGAACCACTGTTTGTGGTAATTTGTTGCAGCAGCAATGGGAAATTTATATATCATTCTTTGGCTCAAAATCCGTACATAATCTGTAGTCCCACTTCTCCTCCTCCTCCCTCTTCTTCTCTCCCTCCATCCAGTACCTCCCTGAGCACATGTTCTAGTCTTTCCCCTCTTTGATCACTTGATCTCAACCACACAAGCCTCCTAGCAGTTCTTTATACTTCAAGACGTCTTCCTGCCCTGGAGCCTTTGCTTGGCTCTAACTTTTTACCTAGGTTACTCATCTCCCAGATATTTTCTTGGTAAAACTGTCCATCGCACCCTACCATTCTCATTTACCTGGCTCAACATTTTCTTTTTTTTTTTCTTTATAGCACTTATCATATTCTAACATGCTATATGGTTTGCTTACTATTATGTTTATTGTTTATCATTTGTAATGATATGCCACTGCCCTCCAGCTGGCAGGTAAGCAGGGAAGGACTTCATTGGTTTCATTCACTGGTGTATCCTAAGCCTCTAGAACAGTGCCAGAGCCATAGTAGTGACTCAATATATATTTGTTGAATGAATGCTTTTTTTTTTTAATTGCTGTAACTGAACATGAAATAGATGAACAATAATATCTAGATATAAATATCAATACAATAAATACTGTATCCACTAACTAGTTTACTAAAAAATAACATAACTGTCACCTTTGAAGACCTCTGTGTACCTCCTTCAATTATATCCTGTTTTCTTACCACTCAGAGAGGAACCTTGCATTTTTATTTCATCATTTCTTTGCTTTTCTTCAGTTTTACCAGATATGTTAGCGTTCCTAAACAATATAATATTCAGATTTATGCTTGTTTGTTGTATATGTAGTATATATGTATATTTGTGTATATGTACATCATTACATGATACTGTAGGCATTCTCTTTAGATTCACTTTTCTTTTTTAACATTAATTTCTCTTTTATTATTATTTTTATTCTATTGTGGTAAGAACACTTAATGTGAGATGTGCCCTCTTAACAGATTTTTAAAGTAGACAATACAGTTTGGTTAACTATTGGTCCAATAGCATACAGTGGAGCTCAGACCATATTTATCTTGCATAACTGAAACTTCATACCTATTGATTAGCAACTCCTTATTTATTCATCCTTCCTATCCCCAGCAACTATAATTCTATTCTTGACTTGCTTTTCTTGCTTAATATTATGTTCCCAAAAATTCAACCTTGTTGTGGCATGTAATTGTAATTCAGTTGCTTCTCTGCAATGAAGTACTTTAAGAAAATCACATATAATAATATTTTAATTAATAACATTGTTGAGGGAGATGTGTTATTTCTGCTTTGTTGCCCTGAGAGATGTCTCCTATGCCATTCTTTCCTACGCATCCCTGGGTTATGTGAGGCCAGCATCATCCTGATACCAAAGCCTGGCAGAGACACAACAAAAAAAGAGAATTTTAGACCAATATCCTTGATGAACATTGATGCAAAAATCCTCAATAAAATACTGGCAAACAGAATCCAGCAGCACATCAAAAAGCTTATCCACCCTGATCAAGTGGGCTTCATCCCTGGGATGCAAGGCTGGTTCAATATACGCAAATCAATAAATGTAATCCAGCATATAAACAGAACGAAAGACAAAAACCACGTGATTATCTCAATAGATGCAGAAAAGGCCTTTGACAAAATTCAACAACCCTTCATGCTAAAAACTCTCAATAAATTAGGAATTGATGGGATGTATCTCAAAATAATAAGAGCTATTTATGACAAACCCACAGCCAATATCATACTGAATGGGCAAAAACTGGAAGCATTCCCTTTGAAAACTGGCACAAGACAGGGATGCCCTCTCTCACCACTTCTATTCAACATAGTGTTGGAAGTTCTGGCCAGGGCAATTAGGCAGGAGAAGGAAATCAAGGGTATTCAATTAGGAAAAGAGGAAGTCAAATTGTCCCTGTTTGCAGATGACATGATAGTATATCTAGAAAACCCCATTGTCTCAGCCCAAAATCTCCTTAAGCTGATAAGCAACTTCAGCAAAGTCTCAGGATACAAAATCAATGTGCAAAAATCACAAGCATTCGTATACATCAATAACAGACAAACAGAGAGCCAAATCATGAGTGAACTCCCATTCACAATTGCTTCAAAGAGAATAAAATACCTAGGAATCCAACTTACAAGGGATGTGAAGGACCTCTTCAAGGAGAACTACAAACCACTGCTCAAGGAAATAAAAGAGGATACAAACAAATGGAAGAACATTCCATGCTCATGGGTAGGAAGAATCAATATCATGAAAATGGCCATCCTTCCCAAGGTAATTTACAGATTCAATGCCATCCCCATCAAGCTACCAATGACTTTCTTCACAGAATTGGAAAAAACTACTCTAAAGTTCATATGGAACCAAAAAAGAGCCCGCATCGCCAAGTCAATCCTAAGCCAAAAGAACAAAGCTGGAGGCATCACACTACCTGACTTCAAACTATACTACAAGGCTACAGTAACCAAAACAGCATGGTACTGGTACCAAAACAGAGATATAGATCAATGGAACAGAACAGAGCCATCAGAAATAATGCCACATATCTACAAGTATCTGATCTTTGACAAACCTGACAAAAACAAGAAATGGGGAAAGGATTCCCTATTTAATAAATGGTGCTGGGAAAACTGGCTAGCCATATGTAGAAAGCTGAAACTGGATCCCTTCCTTACACCTTATACAAAAATCAATTCAAGATGGATTAAAGACTTAAATGTTAGACCTAAAACCATAAAAACCCTAGAAGAAAACCTAGGCATTACCATTCAGGACATAGGCATGGGCAAGGACTTCATGTCTAAAACACCAAAAGCAATGGCAACAAAAGCCAAAATTGACAAATGGGATCTAATTAAACTCAAGAGCTTCTGCACAGCAAAAGAAACTACCATCAGAGTGAACAGGAAACCTACAAAATGGGAGAAAATTTTTGCAACCTACTCATCTGACAAAGGGCTAATATCCAGAATCTACAATGAACTCCAACAAATTTACAAGAAAAAAACAAACAACCCCATGAAAAAGTGGGCGAAGGACATGAACAGACACTTCTCAAAAGAAGACATTTATGCAGCCAAAAAACACATGAAAAAATGCTCACCATCACTGGCCATCAGAGAAATGCAAATCAAAACCACAATGAGATACCATCTCACACCAGTTAGAATGGCAATCATTAAAAAGTCAGGAAACAACAGGTGCTGGAGAGGATGTGGAGAAATAGGAACACTTTTACACTGTTGGTGGGACTGTAAACTAGTTCAACCCTTGTGGAAGTCAGTGTGGCGATTCCTCAGGGATCTAGAACTAGAAATTCCATTCGACCCAGCCATCCCATTACTGGGTATATACCCAAAGGACTGTAAATCATGCTGCTATAAAGACACATGCACACGTATGTTTATTGCGGCATTATTCACAATAGCAAAGACTTGGAACCAACCCAAATGTCCAACAATGATAGACTGGATTAAGAAAATGTGGCACATATACACCATGGAATACTATGCAGCCATAAAAAATGATGAGTTCACGTCCTTTGTAGGGACATGGATGAAATTGGAAATCATCATTCTCAGTAAACTATCGCAAGAACAAAAAACCAAACACCGCATATTCTCACTCATAGGTGGGAATTGAACAATGAGAACACATGGACACAGGAAGGGGAACATCACACTCTGGGGACTGTTGTGGGGTGGGGGGAGGGGGGAGGGATAGCATTGGGAGATATACCTAATGCGAGATGACGAGTTGGTGGGTGCAGCGCACCAGCATGGCACATGTATACATATGTAACTTACCTGCACATTGCGCACATGTACCATAAAACCTAAAGTATAATAATAATAATAATAATAAAAGAAAAAAAAAAAAAAGAGAGACAAAAAAAAAAAAAAAAAAGAAATCCTTTCCCACCCCAAGATAATAAATATATTAGCCTATATGAACCTCTGAAACTATTATCGTTTTGCCCTTCACATATAAGTCTTTAATCTAGCTGGAATTGATTTTTGTGAATTGTGTGCAATAGGGGTACAATTTCAGTTTTTCTATAGGATATCAAATTTTCTATCCAGTCTCCATTGATCTGCAGGGCCAGTTCTGTTATAAATCAAATTTTCACTATTCTGTTTTCTTTGTCAATTTGTCCATCCACTGCCTTAAATATTATAGCTCTATATTAATTCTTGATATCTAAGAATTAGGAGTAGACACAACTTCTTCTACTTTGTTCTTCTTCAAGAGTTTGCTGGCTATTATTGGTTCTTTGCTCATCCATTGATGTTTTAGAATGATTTCATTAAATTTGAAGGTAGCTAACACTTTTGTAAGATTAACTCTTTCTCTCCACAAATATAGTATATCTCTCTACTAATGTAGGCCTTCTTTAGTGTCTATCAGTAGTATTTCTCTTTTTTATTTTTCTTTACAAGAGAATGGACATCTTTTGTATTCATAGGTATATCTTTATGTTTTTTAGGCTATGGTAAATGTTATCTCTTTTAAAAAATTATATCTCCTATCTGTTTGCTGCTGATATATAGAATTATAGTTATTTTTGACTCAAAGATTTCGGGTGTATAACTGATTTATTAAATGGACTTCAATTTTTAGAGCAGTTTTAGGTTCACAGCAAAATTGAGCAGACGATACAGAGAGCTCCTTTCTACCCCTGTTCCCACACAGGCACCGCCTCTGCCACCGTCAACATCCCCCACCAGAGTGGTGCATTTATCACAGTCAATGAACCTACATCAACACATCATTACCACCCCAAATCCATAGTTTACGTTACAGTTTACTCTTGGTGTTGTACATTCTATAGGTTTGGAAAAATGTATTTTGATATATGTTCATTATTACAGCATCATACAGAGTAGTTTCACTGCTCTAAAAATCCCCTGGGCTTCCCCTATTTATCCTTTCCTCCCCACAACCCCTGGCAACCACAGATTTTTTTTTTTTTTTTTTTGTTAACTGTCTGTCTCCACTTGTGCCTTTTTCAGAATGTCATATAACTGGAATCATACAATAGATAGCCATTTCAGATTGGCTTCTTTCACTCAGTAATATGTACTTAAGGTTTCTCCATGTCTTTTCATGGCTTATTAGCTCATTTCTTTCCAGCACCGAATAATATTCCATTGTCTGGATGCATCACAATGTATTTATCCATTCACTTACTGAAGAGCATCTTCATTGCTTCTACATTTAGACAATTATAAATAAAGTTGCTATAAGCATTCACATGCAGGTTTTTGTGTGGATGGTATAACTGATTTTTGAACATTGACTTAGTATCCAACAACATTACTAAATTTTCTATAATTCTAATGATTTGTGTGTACCTTAGGGTTTTCTACATAGATAAGCATATTATCTATGGATAACATTTTTTATAATACAGTTTGAAAAATATAAAATTTTAACTGAAAGATTTATTTCTTTTATATTTATTGAAATTACTAGTACATTTGAATTTAAATCTACTATCTTATTATGTGCTTACTGTGTCTTACATTTTTTGTTTCTTTTATATTTTAAATGTATTCCCTCCATCTCTCTCTCTCTCTCTCCCCACACCCTCATTATTTGGAAATTGTATACTATTTCCATTCTTTTAGATATTACCCTGTAAAATTAAGATGCATAATGTAACTTGCAAGGTCTAAAGTTAATCATTCTTTGCCATCCTCCACATCAATATAAGAACCTTAGAACACTCATTCAACTTCAATCCTGACTAGTAAGACATTATTGCCTTTATTTTACTATTTTGTTTAAAGCCCACTGACATTATTATTACTGTTTTAATCAGTGGTGTGATTTACCCACATGATTGCATTCTTTACTCATCATTCTTTTTGCATCTCAGAATTTCTATTCAGGATTTCTTTCTGCCTGAATTACACCCTTTAGAATTATTTTTACGAAGAAAGTGTTGTGTTCCCCTTAGCATATTAAAGGTAGTCATTCATTGGCTTTTGCACTCCTATTTTTGTTGAGAAGTCAGCTGTCAGCTTTATTTGAAGGCAATCTGCTTCCCACTTTATTCTTTTTCTGGCTGCTTTTATAATCTTCTCTTTGTCTTTGGTTTCGGCAGTTCGCTCATGTTGTACTTGGGTGTAGATTTCTTTTTATTTCTTCTGATTCTTTTTTATCCTGAATTATTTGGACTAGGGCCTTTGTATAAGTTCTGAAAAATTCTTAGACTTTATTCCTTCAGATGCTGGCTCTCTCCCATTATCTCTGTCCTCTTCTCTTTGAACTCTGATGACACATCTGTTAAATCTTCATACTTCTTCCTCCATGTCTTTTGATCTCTCTTTTGTATTTTCCATCCCTTTGAGTCCTTGTGCTGTATTTGGATAATTTTTAAGATCTAAGTTAAACAAATCTGTCTCCAGTTGCTTTCAATATGCTGTAATCTGATTTATTAAATTTTAATTTTGTCATGAAATTTTTATTTCTTGAAGTTGTAGTTTGTTCTTTTTCAACTCTGACAATCGTTTCAGATCTGATTTAGCTGTGTGTTGTGTGTGCTTGATGTCACTCACGATTGCTTATTTTCTTGTGTGTTTTGTAATTTTTACTGTCATATTGATTGTCATGAGCCCAGTTCATTCTTTGGAATTTTATCTTGGGGAATTTCTACTCTACAAATTAAAGTTGCCCAATTTTCCTTCTTTAAGGATTCCCCTTTGACTTGGATTTCAGATGTTTATCATTAGAGCTTTATCCCTTTGGCATAAATCAAATGGCTTTGTGTTGAGTTAAATACCTGGTAGAGCTCATGTATAGAATCAATATCAGTCATTTATATATTAAAGTAAATGAGTGTATCGTGTCTTTTTCTATGGGAGAGTTTTGTCAAAGGGGTTATAAAGGAAGAAGTGGGTATAAAGAATCTGAACTCTTCCTCCCCCCCAAATAAATTGGATCAAAAGCCTGAACATGAGTGAGTTCAGGAGAAAAGACAAAAAGGTCAGATGAAAAAGGCAAATTTTCTCCACCTCACAATTTTGTTAGGCTTGGCTTGGATCTTGCCCAAGACACTTTTCTTATTGACTCTTAGGTCATACTATGCTGCCTTAGTTTACTCACAGAAGACGAACAAGGTTTCAAGCAGAAATCATGAGCCCAGTTCAATGGTAAAGCCAATCTGGGAGACTGGCAAAGAGCATCTAGGGATTTGGGAGGGAGGTGATCGGTTCAAAAGTACATGAGGCTATATAGGGTAAGTAAGCAAGTTTGCTCAGGAAGTGCCTAAGAGAGAAGATAAACAGAGGGGATCAAGATGACCTCGATATGATAGGTTCAACCCTCTGGCGTGGGCATGTGTTCTTAGCAAAAGAAGTTTTGCTGGTGCTCAGCTAGGAGGGAGGCACTTGCCAGGTGTTGGAGGGCTTGGTCCTCTTCCCACCCTTCCCATCTTCTCTGGCCTTGGCAATCTCCCACAGCCTTGATAGTCATCAGTGAGCCAGCTCATCTCATCTTCTGCCTTGCAGGAGAATGTTCTATTGAAGACTATGAGTTTGGAGTCAGAGAAATTGGCCTCTAACCCCACCTCCATCATTTGCTTATCTACCGAGTGACTTTGGGAAAATTATATTAATAAAAACTCTCTCTTGGGTACAATAATTGGGCATGCTATTTGGGTGACAGGTACATGAAAAGCCCAGACTTCACCAGACTATTCATATGTGTAGCCAAAACCACGTACACACCTAAAGCTATTGAAATAAAAAAGTTAAAAATAATAAATACAATAAAATGGTTTTTTTGCTCTATTTGTTTTTATTTCCCTGACAAGAAAAAAATGGACTAAACCTTTAGTTGCTTTACATTTTTAATAGAAACAATAAGTCATAAGCCAGATATAAGAATAATTAACAAATTGGTCATTCTTACCTATATTTACTCTTATCCCAATCAGATGAGCTTATTGTTTTTGTTTAGCTAACTTTGTACTTTAATTAGAGGCTATTAAATCATTAATAATATTTTTGAATTATATAAGTCTGTCAAACCAGGAAGCTAAGTTTAATCCACACATTCAGTGGAAACATCTCTGGCTAAGATAATAAAGCATAATTAATTATTTTTATTTTTGAACTTTTAAGTTCAGGGGTACATGTGCAGATTGTTACAGAGGTAAACTCGTGTCATGGGGGTTTGTTGTGCAGATTATTTCATCACCCAGGTATGAAGCCTCATACCCATGAGTTATTTTTCCTGATCCTCTCCCTCCTCCCACCCTCCACTCTCCGATGGGCCCCAATGTGTGTTGTTCCCTTCTATGTGTCCATGTGATAAAATGCTTTAAAAAGTATAAAAATAAAAACTCTCTAAGACTCAGTGTGTGTATCTATAAAAACACGAGTCATAATGGTTCTAGGGTACTCTGTCTACCTAGTGGGGCTGTGAGGATAACTCAGGTGACTCTTTTAAAGTGTTAAACACAATGCTTAGAACATAGACTGTGCCTTGTAAACATGAATTAGATTATTGTACTTGGTTTCTCTGCAGCCTTATCTACTCCCATGCCTCTAGGCACAGGACGCCAAGATCTTTAACTGTGGCTCCAGCCTTCCTCCAGAGAACTAGAATCCTCTATCTCTGCCCTGGACATCTAGGACACTCGAATGCCACTTCCAACTCAGTTGATCCTCAATCAAACTTCCAAATCTTCCCAACTTCTTATTTCTGGAGAAACCCTGGTGCTACTTTCGAGTCTAGAGGCTTTTGCCTTGTTGCCCACATCCAGTGAGTTACTAAATTCTCTTAGTTTTTTGTTTTTTATTGTCCCATGCCAGATCATTGCAATAGCTCCCCACCCACAGACTTCCTTTCAGTGAGTCCTTCTCCTCCTGCCTTTTTCTTTTTTTAAGATGGAGTCTCACTCTGTAACCCAGGCTGGAGTGCAGTGGCACAATCTTGGCTCACTGCAACCTCAGCCTCCCAGGTTCAAGCGATTCTCCTGCCTCAGCCTCCCTAGTAGCTGGGATTACAGGCATGCACCACCACACCCAGTTAATTTTTTGTGTTTTTAGTAGAGACGGGCTTTCGCCATGTTGGCCAGGCTGGTCTGACCTTAGGCAATCTACCTACCTTGGCCTCCCAAAGTGCTGGGATTACAGGTGTGAGCCACCACACCCCACCCCTTTTCCCTTTTAACCCCCTCTAATCCAACCCCAAATAGCTATTTGAAGACTTTCCTAATTGCTCCAACTTCAAGAGATTTGTGTTTCTTTTAAACCCCTGTAGTGCTGATTTTCTGCCCCCATCCCCCAATTTAGTATTCCACTTTATCTCTTAGTTATCTTTTTAAAATGTATGGTTTGGTTTCCAAATAAGCTGTGAACAGGAACTGAGTCTTAGGCTTGTTATATCTCCCCCAGTACCTAGATCTCTGATGAACATATACTAGTTGCTCAATAAATATGTATTGGTTGATTGAATGTGAATCCATCCCATCAGGTTTTGCTGCCTGTCTTGAGACTGTGTGAGGGGGCTGTGTTCTGAGTTTCGGGACCATGCATAAAGCTCTGCTTGACCTGCAGGTGTGGGAAATGAGTTAATTTCTTTTTAATTAGAGCATTACTCTCAACTCAGAATTTTCTATTTATAAAGCCCCAATTTTCTGTATTAAAGGTCTCACCTTACCACTTAGCGTTTGACAATGGCCATAATAAACAATGCCTCAGAACATATTTGTTTACTATCCCTGGACCTTTAGGGCTCTGGATAGTGGAGCTGACCGTTGTGGAAACAGCACACTGGAAACATCAATCAGATACCGGTCTTTTGACTTCATGACCAATCATGCTCCTTTCTCTTCTTTCCTTCCTTCCTTCCTTCCTTCCTTCCTTCCTTCCTTCCTTCCTTCCTTCCTTCCTTCCTTCCTTCCTTTCCTTCCTTCCTTCCTTCCTTCCTTCCTTCCTTCCTTCCTTCCTTCCTTCCTTCCTTCCCTCCCTCCCTCCCTCCCTCCCTCCCTCTCTCTCTCTCTCTCTCTCTCTCTCTCTTTCTTTCTTTCTTTCTTTCTTTCTTTCTTTCTTTCTTTCTTTCTTTCCTTCTCTTTCCTTCCTTCCTTCCTTCTTTCTCTCTCTCTCTCTTTCTCTCTCTCTCTTTCTTTCTTTCTGTGGGTGACTTTGGGTAATTTACTTGACCTCTATGTCCATAAAATTTAAATTAAAATGTCTATTTTAAATTAACCAAGTAGGATGTTGGAAAGTACTTATTACAGTGCCTAGCACGCAGTAGCCATTCAAAAATGGTGGTTGAACATGAGTTCAACAGCAGCAGTTAGAGAGGCTATGAACTCAGCTTCTAGGAAGAGCTAGGGGTGACTTAAAGTCACCAGGAAAGTTCCTCCCTACTGTATTTGAATAGATCCTCCACTAATGCCTGAAATTCCACTTTCAGAAGACTGAAGATTCTGAAGATTCGTTCCTCTAATCTATCATTGCCGTCTTCAAGTTGCATTTTTAAAAATGCTCCTTAGTAATACCTTTAAAATGTGAGGAGTTACATATTGAGTCCTAACACCATAATACGTATTCATTTATAGGGAAACACCAGTCAGCATGATCTTATTTATGCGCTGGGCAGCTGTGGATATTGGATATGGGGGAAAAAAGGAAGCAGAAAAGAGTTTGGGGTATGTGGGAAGCAGACTCCCAAGTGAGCAAATTTGTAAGTCAGTATAAGCGTGGCCTACTGGCACCCCTGTATGTTAGTGTATTAGAAGAAAGTCAAGAAGATGGCAATGAATTACAAACATCTGATCTTCCATTGGCATTTTTCATGAACGTTAGATAGTGTGACTTTTTTTTTTTGAGACGGAGTCTTACTCTTGTTGTCCAGGCTGGAGTGCAGTGGCATGATCTTGGCTCACGGCAACCTTTGCCTCCCAGGTTGTTCAAGCAATTCTCCTGCCTCAGCCTCCTTAGTAGCTGGGATTACAGGCACGTGCCACCACGCCTGGCTAATTTTTCTGTTTTAGTAGAGACGGGATTTCACCATGGTGGCCAAGCTGGTCTCGAACTCCTAACCTCAGGTGATCTGCCCACCTCGGCCTCCCAAAGTGCTGGGATTACAGGCATGAGCCACCACGCCAGGCCGATAGTGTGACTTTGAGTTTCCAGTTGGAGGTGGGACTCCTTCAGATGATGAGTCTGCTCTGGTAGGTCTTCCAGGAACCACAGATAGGTCCCATTCTCATTCTCTCCTATAGAAAATGTAGTACTCAGAGGAAGATGTATCCCTAAAGAAATAACAAGAGCAGTTTTTATTGCAGTTTATGGGTTCCAAGTCGCAGTTCCAGCCAATAGCATATGATTCAGTATCATCTCTCATTGTGAGCTTGTTTTCATTCTATTTGAAGTCCTCCTCTCCTGTGTTTCTTTGAAAAGGGGTTTATGTGAACAGGGCTATGCATTCAATGCCATAGGTCTGCCATGCAAATAAGACACTTCCATCTCAGTGTGTTCACCTGGAGAAAGATTTTATTAGGTAAACAAAGCAGTAAGTCACCTTTACATCAGAATAAATACAAAGACGTCCAGCCTTTTGTCCTTTCTCCTCCTTTGCCAAAGGAAACGACCCACTCACCTCACCAAATTGTTCCTCATGTGGGTTCATGGGAGACAAAATGTTTTTAGCAGGAGATGAGGCATTTGCTTCACAAGAACATTTCTGAGCTGAGGCTTCTGGTTTTAACTTTGTCAACCAGCAGGCAGCATTTCTCTGACTATAAATCTGAGTTAGTTTACAGACATGCTCCTAAGGAAGGAAAAACTGAATCAGTACCCTTGGTCCTGACACAGAGAGGTGGCCGCTGAATTGAGAAAGTCACCACCAGGAGAAAAAGAAAAAAAAAGATCTCAGGTTTCAATGAGATAATGAACTTGTAACCACCTGAATATATCAGTGAGGTAAAGTTAATGGTCTTTTCTTATTTTCACAGACACCTCTTGAGCTGTGTGTTTTGATTATTTTCCCCCTTTAAACTTACCTGGAAGATCATTGAACCTGGATTCCCTTAAATAAAAACATTGTGGAGGTGAAGGATCAGAGAGCAATGGGACACGATTTGCTTCTGACCCTTGGAGTCTCTTGGAACAGGCTTGGGCCCTGGGGACACAAGCAGGCTTGTGATGGGGAAGAGAGACAAGAAAGCAAATCTCTGCTCTAGCTCCTGCTCCTTCCATTAAGACGAGAACTGATGGGGGAAAATGGAGTCTCTTCTGAAGGTAGGCAGCTGACATAGAAGACTGAGTGAAGATGTCTTGTGTCTGATTGTTTCTGAAGTGCGTCTCTGAATCACAAGTCACAGGTGGTCTAAGAGAAAAAGAAAGTGTCGGAAAACAGCGGGCCTGGAGAGGAGCTGTATAATAGTCTATTGTCCTTCCCCTCAAAGGCCAGCAGTTGGCTGCCCCATAAAGCTGACTAAGGAGAAGAGGGGATGTTGTGTCTGTGGAATGCCACTCAAAGCCTGATCAATTTCTCACAAAGGTGACAGAACTCCAAAGAACACTCATAATTTCGAATAGCCAAGCCACTGGCAAGAAAAAAAATTGTTGCTGGTTTACCCTGGTTGCTTTTCTCACTAAATGTTGCCTCTTTTTTGTTTCAAAAGTACAAACAGGAGCACTCCTTTGTTCCTTATAGCCTGCAAAGGGATGGTGTCATTGAGAAGAGATTACTGTTTGGAGCAGGGGTCAGGAGACCTTTTCTGGAAAGGGCCAGACAGTAAGTATTTCAGGCTGTGCAGGCCATATAGTCTCCTGCCACTGCAGTCTGAAAGCCATGCCTGTGGTTCTGCTTCAATAAAACTTTATTATTATTGGAACGACACATATATTTTATGTGTCATGAAATAATGTCTTTCTTTTGCCTTTTTTTTTTCCTGCCGTTAAAAAATGTCAGAACCATTCTTAGCTCACAGTCATCCAGGTGGCAGGCTGGATTTACCTTGTGGTCCAGAGTTTCTTGACCTCTCTGGTCTAGGGTAAAGAAAGTCAAAATGAGTGAGAAAAACACTTTCGAAGTCAACTGTATTGAGGTATACTTTACATACAATAAAATGTACTCATTTTAAATATATAGTTTAGTAAATATTGACAAGTAATACAGTCATGTAACCACCTCCACAATCAAAATGGAGAGCATTTCCATCGCCCCAGAAAGCTCCCTTGTGCCTCTTGCCAATCAATCTCACCTCCGCTGCAGCCAAGGACAAGAATGGCCTGATTTCTGCCACTTAACCCTCTTTTCTAGATAGAATTACATAGCATGTCCTCTGTTGTGTCTGGCTTCTTTTGCCTAGCATGATATTTTCGAGATTCAACTGTGTTGCTCCATGAATCAACAGTTTGTTTCTTTTTACTGCTGAATACTCTTCCATTGTATGGATATACCACAATTTATTTATCCATTTACCTCCTGATGGACTTCTGTTTTTTTTCTATTACAAACAAAGCTTCTAATGAACTTTCATACACAAATCTTTGTGTGAACATAGTTTTCCTATATCTTGAGTAAATGCCTAAGAATGGAATTGCTGCATCATATATAAGTGTATATTTAACTTCTTAAGAAACTGTGAGATTTTCCAGAGTGGTTGTACCACTGCTGGTGAGTGGTTGTACATTATTACCAGCAGTGTCTGAGAGTTCTGCTTACTCCTCGTCCTCACTAATGCTAGTGGATATGTGGTGGCATCTTACTACACTTTTAATTTGTATTTCTCAGAGGAGTAACTGTATTGGATGTCTTTCCATGAACTTATTAGCCATTTGTACATCTTCTGTCTATTGACATCTTTTGCCAATTTTTAATTGGATTCTTTTTCTCCTATTGATTTATGAGTTCTCTGTATATTTTGTATATAAGTTTTTTGGTTAGATAGATGTATTGCAAATATCATCTCCCAGTCTGTAGTTAGGCTTTTCAATTTCTTAACGGGGTATTTTGATGAGCAGGTGTTTTAAATGTGATAAAGAACAGTTCACCAATTTTTTCTTTCATGGCTTATGGAAAAAGACTCTTTTAACATTTAAAACTTCATAGATTCTCATGTGATGGTGGGTATTAATTCTGTATCTAAGTTTGAGAAAATTACATAACACAAAAGCCACTGTTAACTTTTCTTAACAGCTTTTTTGAGATACAATTCACATGCCATACAATTCACCCATTTAAAGTGTACAATCCAATGGTTTCCAGTATAATCACAGAGCCATGTAATCATCACTGTGGTCAACTTTAAAACATTTTATTTACTTCAAAAAGAAACCCTGTATCATTTAGCTAACACTCCTCTCTTTCCATTCTCCCCACTGCCCCGGATCTATGCAAACAGTGATTTACTTTCTGTCTCTATGGATTACTCTATTCTGACATTTCATATAGATGAAATTGCGGTCTTCTGTGACTGGTCTCCTTCAATTCACATAATCATTTTAAGGTTTATCCATGTTGTAGCTTTTATGAATACTTCATTTCTTATTTATGGCTGAATCATAGTCTGTTGATGGATATATCAGATTTTGTTTATCTATTCATCAGTTGACAAACATTTGAATTCTTTCTACTTTTTGTTATTATGAAGAATCCTGCTACAAACATCTTGGTACAAGCTTTTGTGCAGATACACGTTTTCACTTCTCTTGGGTATTTGCCTAGGAGTGGAATTGCTGGTTCATATGGTAACTCTATGTATATTTGTTTGAGAAACTGTCAGACTGCTTTCCACAGAGTCTGCATCATTTTACATTTAATATAAAATCAGAGGGTTTTCTGATTTCTCTATATCCACATCAAGACATATTCTCTGACTTTTTGATTCTGGCCATCCTGGTGGAGATAAAGTAGCATCTTATTGTGAATTTGATTTGCCTTTCCCTGATAACTATATAATCTTTCTTGGAGAAATGTCTATGTAGGTTCTTTGGTCATTTTAAAAATTATGTTGTCTTTTTATTATTGATTTAGAAGAGTACTTTATATATTCTGGAAAAAAGTCCCTTATCAGATATATGATTTGCAAATATTTTCTCCCATTTTGTGTGTTGTCTTTTCACTTTCTTGATGAAGTCCTTTGACACACAAAAGCTTTAAATTTTGATTGTGTCCAGTGTATTTATTATAGATACATAGTAGTTGTACATTTGCTCCTTATACTTTTGGCATTATATCTAAGTATCCTTTATTGAGTGTGAGGTCGTAAAGACTTAGCCTTATATTTTCTCCTAAGAGTTCTAAGAGTTTTATAGTTTCAGTTTTTATGTTTAAGTCTTTGTCCTATTTTAAGTTGCCCTTTATATGGTGTGAGGTAGAGGACCAGCTCCACTCTTTTGCACATGACTATCCAGTTGTCCCGGCATCATTTGTTGAAAAGGCTATTCTTTCCCCCATTGAATAGTCTTGATGCTCTTGTAAAAAAAAAATCAATGGACTGGAGAGATATGTAGTTAATTCTGTACTCTCAACGATATGCCATTGATTTATAAGTCTGTTTTTGTGCCAGCATCATACTATCTTGATGTCAATTGCTTTGCAGTGAGTTTTAGAATCTGGAAGTGTGAGTCCTCCTACTTTGTTTCTTCTCTTTCAAGATTGTTTCAGCTATTTAGGGTCCCTTATAATTCCATATGAATTTTAGAGTCAGCTTGTGAATTTCTCCAAAGACATCGGCTGGGATTTTGATAGAGATTGTGTTGAATCTGTAGATCAATTTAGAAAGTATCAACATCTTAACATGTTAAGTCTTCCATTCCATGAATGTGGGATGTTTTCCCATTTACTTATGTCTTCTTTAATTTCTTTCAACAATGTTTTGTAGGTTTTAGAGTATAAATTTTGCACTTCTTTTGTTAATTATTTCTAAGTATTTCATTTTTTTGATGCTATTATAAATGGAATTGTTTTCTTAACTCCATTTTCAAATCATTCCATTGCATGTATACAGAAATACAATTGATTTTTGTATATTAATCTTGTATCCCACAAACTTGCTAAACTTGTCTAGTAGTTCTAATAGTTTTTGGTGGATTCTTTTGGGTTTTCTATATATAAGATCAATGTCATCTGCAAATAGAGGTAATTATATTTCTTTTCCAATGTAGATGCCTTTTACTTCTTTTTCTTGTCTAATTACTCTAAAACCTCCCAGAGTAATACTGAATGGAAGTGGTGAGAGTAGACATCTTTGTCTCTTCCAAATAATAGGGGGAAAGCATCCAGTCTTTCACCATTAAGTATAATGTTACCTGTGGGTTTTTCATATATGCCCTTTAATGGATTGAGGAAGACCTAGTCCTCTTTATTTTGTGTGTTTTTTAAAAAAATCATGAAAGGGTGGAGAGTTTTATCAGATGCTTTTTCTGCATCAATTGAGATGATCATGTAATTTTTGGGTTTTGCTAAATTTTTAATAACTTTGTGTTATTAATTACAATGGCACTTATGTACTCAAGAAATTATTCATCATTAATTCAGACTGCTTGATTCACAATGGAGTTCTTGGTTATTTGAAAAAGATACTGTAAACCTCAAGTGTCTATAATCTCAAGTTCAGAGCCATTGGTCTGGCAACTTGCTATCTACATAATAAGTGGAGTGCTCACTGCTTTCTCTGTGAAATGGGTTCTAGTGTAATAGAATCCTAGCATTAGGAGAGGCTTGATTGTGTAAGTAGTCTGGTCTTCTGCCTAATGCGAGAGTCTCCTCCACAGTATGTCCAACAGGTGGTCATCAGCTTGGAATCCATTCAGAAATTAAAGCAGGCCTTTTGGAAAAGGAGTAGGGGCACTGTGTTATAAAGTTTCAGTATCATTTTTTACAAAAACACAGACTGGATTTTCCGTATTTAGTTATTTACTAGACTAAGGGTCAGGAACCCAGGGTTTTGGTGCTGGTTTCAATCCCAACTTGCTACGTAAGCCCAGCCAAGTTTTTGCTCCACTGATCCTTAATTTCCTTCTCTGTTAAATGGCAACAATAATAATAACAATGCCTTATACATTTTATTTGTCCTAGCTTCTTCACAGATGCTGGAAGGCTCAAAAAATAAATTATATGAAGACAACTAAAAAATAAAATAATTTCATAAATTTAAATTATTAATATCAGACAACCTTGGTATTATTTGTAACTCAAGCAATAAGAGTTAATGCCTTAAAAAAAGTAGGCAGGCCAGGTGTGGGGTTCACACCTATAATCATAGTGTTTTGGAAGGCTGATGCAGGAGGATCGCTTGAGCCCAGGAGTTCAAGACCAGCCAAAGCAGCATAGTGAGACTCTGTCCCTACCAGAAAATTTTAAAAATACAGCCAGCATGGTGATGCACACCTGTAGTCCCAGGTACTCAAGAAGCTGAGGTGGGAGGATCACTTGAGCCTGGGAATTTGAGGCTACGGTGAGCTGTGATCACACTACTGCACTCCAGCCTGGGTGACAGAGTGAGACCCTGTCTCAAAAAAAAAAAAAAAAAAAAGTAAATAAATAAATAAAGAATAGATATTCAATATTTACATTTGTTCCTTAAAATTTCAGAAAAGCAGAGCTCAGGGATTTTGTTTGTTGGTGTAAATGAAAAGTTCAGTAGATAACTTGGGTTGGAGTTGAAACCCAACTAAGCTGGTTGCACAGGTGTTAACTGAAGAGCTTAAAGGTGAGAGAGTCATATAGAACAGACACAAGACCCCAAACTCCATTCCAGGGTAGAGCTAATCTGTAAAATTGAGATTCTGCATTCTTCACTCCAATGAGAGGCAATACACCAGGAAGAAATCCTATCCACAAAACACTCACATTATCAACATTACATAGTCTTGAAGGAAGATTATAAATAACAGCCTGACACTAATAGAGAGTGGTTTTGGAGACCAGCTGTGTGGCTAGTTATTTTAGAGAATATTTATCTCTGTACTGACCTTCTCAAGAAGTGGATACAGAATGGAGATAGAACCCTCTCCTCCCAGAGCCTGAGGCTTTGGAATTCCCTGGCTCTTCTATATCTTCTTCTGTGTTGGCAACTTCTCTGAAAGAAGTGTGAGTTACTGCAATGTTTGTGTTTCAGGAAAGAGACGATAAGCCTCCAAGATATTTGTTTCTTCAGTCCTCTTTCCCTTGTATTCCCTAGAATCTGAAATCTGAGTACTCATGGGCTCTAAAAAGAAAAAAGCTTTTTTCTACACTCATACAGAACACTTCTGACTATGCTCCTCTCATCATCAAATGTGTGCGTTTTCCTGCACCAAGCAATTGCCCAGTTTTCTGCAGACACCAACTGGGTGTCCTATAATTCAATTGAATTCTGACACCATTTATCTGGAGTTAATGCAGACCCCACAGGGCAAGGGCTCAGTCCCAAAGACTGCCTCCAATTCAGATGCCAGTTGCAAGTCCCAGGTTAATACCTGTGCTTCTGCATGAGCTGGCTATAAATTGAGTTCTCATGACGGCCTCCTCAGGTTCGATAATTTGTTACAATGGCTCACAGAGCTCAGGGAAACATTTTGCTTACTATTACCAGTTTTATAAAGCCGCAGTCCCCAACCTTTTTGGCACCAGGGACTGGTTTCATGGAAGACAATTTTTCCACAGATGGTGGGGGGATGGTTTCAGGATGAAACTGTTCCACCTCAGGTCATCAGGCATTAGATTCTCATAAGCAATGCACAACCTAGATCCCTTGCATGTGGAGTTCACAGTAGGGTTCATGCTCCTATGAGAATCTAATGCAGCTGCTGCCCTGACAGGAGGCAGAGCTCAGTTGGTAATAGGAGTGACGGGGAGCAGCTGTAAATACAGATGAAGTTTTATTTTCCCACTTAAGACTCACCTCCTGCTGTGCAGCCCAGCGGCAGAGAGGTGGGGGGTGGGGGCGGGGGTTGAGGACCCTTGTTATAAAGGACACAACTCAGAAACAGCCAAATGGAAGAGACACAGAGGGCAAGCGATGGGGAAAGGGCACGGAACTTCCATGTCTTCACTGGGCGTGCCATCTTCTTCAAACCTCCATGTGTTCACTGACCTAGAAGCTCCGTGAATCTCATGGTGCAGAGTTTTTATGGAGGCTTCATTATGTAAGTATGCTTGATGAGGTCATTGGCCACTGGTGACGGAACTCAATCCCCAGCCCTTCTCTCCTCCCCAGAATTCCAGGGTGGGGGTGAAAGTTCCAGTCCTCTAATCACATGGTTGGTTCCTCTGGGGTCCAGGCCCCATCCTCCAAGAGTCACTTCATTAGCATAAACTCAGGTATAGTTGAAAGGGGCTTATTACGAATAACAAAAGACGCTCCTCTTATTACCACTCAGGAAATTCCAAAGGTTTTAAGAATCCCAGGCAGAGACCAAATATGTATTTCATAGTATATCCCAATATTACACGCTCTCACCCAATTTAGACCTTGGGCATCTGTCTGTGTAGCCATGGAAATATTGGAGCTAAAATCTCCCAGGCAGAACTGAACATCCTTGCCAGAATTCACTTGGTTTCCCCTTTCAGGTACTGTGTTTTGATTTGAATAGCATCAGAAACCAGATTTGAAGTTCTTCCTGCAAACTACTCTTCTGTTCCAGGGCAGAAAGAAGTTTAATGGGAGCCTTTTCCTGCCCTGGAAAATGACTTCTTTGGGGAGAGGATGACAACAGAGGGTTCATCTCCTTGACCCATGGCAACAGGCCCTGGTTTGGAAAAAAGCAAGGCAACAAGGAACTGTTGCTGAACTGGTCATATCAGCTGGAACCCCTGCTCCCTTGAGGAGCTGAGGCTAGCAGTTGTGTTTGTTACTCTGTTGCTGCTGGAGATGGCTGTAGAACAGTCTAGCATTATAAGGAGCTGGGTGTGTGGGAGCTGAGAGCTCTTGACCAGTTCTGTAATTAAAAGGGGACATGCATTAAAAGCAGAGCACATCCTGCACATCCCTAGTCCTTTGCCAGGGGCCACAGATTGCATTGTCTGCACTTTGCTTCTTCACTCTGATGGGGTTTGGCAGTCTCTGGGGCAGTGGGAGGTGCAGAGCCTCATAAATACAGTGTTTGCTTGGAAGCCCAAAGTTCCTAGGTTCTATTTCTGCTTTGGCTCCATTTAGGAACCAAACTGGAAATGGTGGCTTGATTTCCTTTCTCCAATACTTGGGGGCCCGTGAGGACTCTTCAGATAGTGTATGTACCAAAGGCTTGCTAGAATCTCCTTTTCTGAGTGGTTAGCTCAGCTGGTTGAAAGTGGGCACTAACAAAAGCTGAAGTATGGGTCCTTTTCCTTTGTGGGCATGTTAGCTTTTTTCTATTTCATGGCCGTGGGCTGCATCTCTGGCTCCAATCAGGTAAAATGTCCTGGGTGAATTAATGCAGATTAAATGTCTTGCCTAGGATACAAGTTGGTAGGTATTTAATCTGTGTTTGCCCAATGAATGAATGCAAATCATTCAGAGAATCACAGAATGACAATAAAAAATGTTTTTAGAGACCATCTGCTGCATCTCTTTACAATATTATTTGTCAGAGAAAAACAATTCTGAGTCTCATTTGACTATTTACAGTTACTATGTAATTTTTCTCAATTGGAAGGACAGAACTGCATTTTATTTATGCAATCCTTTATGTCCTCTCCAGTACCCAGGGCCTTGCCTGGCAATTAGCTGAAACTCAGATGGCAGTGCCCAGCGACCCTCAGCTCTGACAATGGCCCTTCCCAGATGGGCTCCCTGTCCAAACACCACACTGGGTATAAAGGCTATCACAATTACAGAGTATTGAGTACAGAAACCTGTAATCTAGGGAAGAATTCACCCAGAGCAGTTCCTCCTACACCGGGAACAGAGCCTACAGCAAGCAGTGTGGAGATGTTGGTGCTCCAAGAAGGCCTGGCCTCTGGGGCTGCTGCTGAGAAGGTATCTGTGGGCCTTGGGGAGGACTTGGGGCTGCTGAAGGCTGCACAAGAGGAAGGACCACCCCAACTTGTTAGTGAACAGAGGGGAGAACTGAAGACAAGCCTCTCTGCCTTTGCTTAGGCCCAGGACTGAAGAAAATTAATCGATGTGTAGTTGAATGCCACCACTTTTGATGATATGGGAGGAGAAGGCCATGTGACTTGATAGGAAAATCGACTTCATAGAGCCACACAAATTAACCAAAGACTTTCTCCAGGGAAAGATCTTTGGGCTGCTGTAATGAATCACATTCGTCTGTAAATTGCAGAGGAGTGGTCTTTGAGATGCATATAGGAAATTGTTTTGTAAAGAGACAGAATCCAGGGTTAGAATCTGAGAGGTGCAGCAGGAGTCAGAGTGGAGACTTGGTGGCTCTAATGTAGCAGACAACGAGTCATTATGTGATAGAAGGGCAGTGGCCACTCTCATAAACCTGGGCTGGAAGTGTGGGTCTCTGTTGAGCAGGTGTACTGCTCACAAAGCCCCCCAGGGGCGTGTGGCTTTGTGCCGCTCTCCTTCGTGTAGCTCCTTAAGGAATTCCAGTGGCTAGGATTTTTTTTTTCAACTTTGGTTTTTTGGAAGTATTTGTGGGTTTCCGGAGAGGATGCCTGTCCTTCCATGTTGGTGCAATAGAAAGGCATGAGCCTGACTCCCAAAGCAGCCGGATGGAGCCATGGTAGAAGCTCCCCAGCTCTGGATTTGAGAAGACCCAGCAGGGCTGGGAGAAGTGCTACAAAGGAGGCTGAGGGTAAGGCTCGCTTCTGCTCTCTGGAGGCACTGGCCACACTAGCCTTCCAGCTCTTGCTCACAGACTTCTCTCCACTGTAAATGTTCTCCTTCCATCTTTCCACTCATCTTAGTCCTTCCAGCCTTCAGAGTTCAGCTCAAATCCCCATGCTACCATAAAAACTGGCTGGCCCTCCAGAGAAGACAGCTTCTGTCTCTGTAACTCCTTTAAGCTGTAATATACTAAGTTTGTCATCAGAGAGGCTGAATTCAAATCCTGGCTCTGCCATTTGTCGTCCATATGACTTGGCAAATTACTTAACCTCTTTGAGCCTCGGCTTCCTTATCTGTAAAACAGAGATAATTATAATGGCAATAATCGTAGCACCTCTTCTGGAGGCTGTTGTGAGCATTAAATAAGATAATACACATGAAGTGTTAGTAAACACATGGTAAGCATTTAATAAATGTTACTTGTTATTAGCAGTTATTTGACACTCAGATCAGACAGCCTCATATTACTAACATTTTCACATATGATGTTCTCTCTTTTTGTGCAGAATATAATTTCCTTGATGCCATATACATTGTCATTTTCCTGTTCAATAAATATTTGTTGTGTGTCATACTGTATGTTTTTATTTTATTTATTTATACATTTTATTTGATAGACAATGATGTATAAATTATTATATTTATGAGGTACAGTGTGATGTTTTGCTATATGTTTGCATTGTAGAATAATTAAATCAATGTAATTAACAAATCCATCACTTATATACTTTTTTTTTTTTTTTTGAGACGAAGTCTTGCTCTGTCGCCCAGGCTGGGGTGCAGTGGTGTGATCTCGGCTCACTGCAACCTCCACCTCCCAGGTTCAAGTGATTCTCCTGCCTCAGCCTCCCAAGTAGCTGGGACTACAGGCACACGCCACCACATCAGGCTAATTTTTGTATTTTTAGTAGAGATGGTATTTCACTATGTTGGCCAGGCTGGTCTCGAACTCCTGACCTCAAGTGATCTACCCACTTCGGCCTCCCAAAATGCTGGGATTACAGGCATAAGCCACTGCACCCAGCCTACTCTTATACTTGTTTTTTTTTTTTTAATGGTGAATATACCGTATATTTTTAATAGACTTTAATTTTTGAAAAGTTTTACATTTTCAGAAAAATCGCATAGATAGCACAGAGAGTACTATATATGCCCCAGAGAACTCCCATCTACCCTCTCCAGTTTCCCTATTATGAACCTCTTACATTACTAGAATGCATTTGTTACAATTAATGAACTGATATTGATACATTATTAATAACTGACATCTACCAATGTATTTTTTTCAGGTTTCGTTAGTATTTACCTAATGTCATCTTCTTATTTGAGGACCCCATCTGGGATACCACAGTACATTTGGTCATGTCTCCTGAGGCTCCTCTTTGCTGTGAGTTTCTCAGACTTTCCTTGTTCTTGATGACTTTGACAGTTTTGAGAAGTATTGGTCAAGTATATTGCAGGATGCCCTTTATTGAAATGTGTCTGATGCTTTCCCATGATTAGACTGGATTCATGGGTTTAGGGGAGGACGGTCAGAGAGGTAAAGTGCCATTTTCACCATGTTATATTTAGAGTACATGCTATCGACTGACCTTGTTCACAGGATGAACTGGTGTTTGTCACATTTCTCCACTGCAAAATTCATCCTGTTTTCTCCCTTTCCAAGCTGCACTCTTTGGAAGGAAGTCATTATTTGCAGCCCATCTTAAGGAGTGAAGAGCAAAGTATTCCACCCTCTTCGTTGAGGATGGAATATCTACATAAATTATTTTGAATTTTTCTGCACAGGATTTTGTTTCTTCTCATTCATTCATTCAGTTATTTATTGTTACTAGAATGGGCTCATGTGTATTTATTTCATGCTTGGGGTTATAATCCATTATTCCTTTATTAATTTTATTACTTAAATTATTTCATATTTGGCTATTGGGATCTCTTTCAGTTGGTTCCTGTGTCCCTTTGATATACCCCCATCATTGTGTGTGTGTGTGTGTGTGTGTGTGTGTGTGTTTAATGCTTTCTTACTTTCTGAAACTGTAAGGTGTTCCAGGCTCATCTCGTATATTTCCTGTAGAGATGGGGTTTCGCCATGTTGCCCAGGCTGGTCTCAAACTCCTGAGCTCAGGCGATCCGACTGCCTCGGCCTCCCAATGTGCTGGGATTACAGGTGTCAGCCACTGGACCCAGCCTACTAAGTGAGTTTTTAAAAATATATTAAGCATCCCTCTTTGTGATGCAAAGTTCTATGGGTTTTGATAAATGCATAATGTCAGGTATCCACTCTTACAATGTTACATAGAAGTTTCACTGCCCTAAAAATCCCCTGTGCTCCACCTATTCATACTTCCCCTACTCCCCCAAATTGCTGGCAACCACTGATTTTTTTAAAAAAAACTATTTCTATAGTTTTGCTCTTTCCAGAATGTATAATTAGAATCAGTTAGTATGTAGCATTACCATGCTGACCTCTTTCACTTATTGATGTGGATTTAGAGTTCCTCCATGTCTTTTCATAGCTTGATAGCTCACTTTTTGTTGTTAATACTGTTCCATTGTATGGAGGTACCACAGTTTGTTTCTTCTTTCATATATTCAAAGACATTTTGGTTGCTTCCACTTTTTGGCAATTATGAATAAAGCTTCAATAGGCATTCATGTGTATGTTTTGTGTGAACATAGTTTTCAAATCAATTGGCTAGAAACCTAGGAGCACAATTGCAGGGTCATGTGGTGAGACTGTGTTTAGCATTCTAAGAAACAACTGCCTTCCAAGGTGACTACCATTTTTCATTTCCACAAGCAATGAATGAAAGTTCCTACCACTCCAAATCCCCACCAGCATTTGGTATTGTCATTTTTTTTTTAATTTCAGCCATTCTAATAGGTATGTAGTGTTATCTTGTTGTTTTACATTGCAGTTCTCTAATTACAAATAATGTTTAGTGTCTTTTTATAGGCTTATTTGCCATCTGTATATCTTTGGTGAGATGCCTGTTCAAATGTTTTGTCCATTTTAAAATAGGGTTGTTTGTTTCCTTATTGCTAAGTTTTAAGGATTCTCCGTATATTTTGGAGATGAATCCTTCATTAGATAAGTGATTGCAAATATTTTCTTTCAGTCTATGACTTGCGTTTTCATTCTCTTAAATGTGTCTTTCAAAGAGCACAAGTTTTTAATTTTAGTGAGATCTCACATCAGTTTTTTCTTTCATGGAAATCATTCATGGATTATTCTTTTGGTGTTGTATTTAAAAACTCACCACAAACCCAAAGTGGCATAGATTTTCTGTGTTCTCTTCCAGAAGTTTTATAGCATTGTATGTTTTATTTAGGTCTATATATGATCCACTTTGAGTTGACTTATGTGCAAAATATTAGGTCTGTGCCTATATTGTTGTTATTATTTTTTGCATATGGATATCTAATTGTTCCAGCCGTATTTGTTGAAAAGACTATCATTTCCCCCATTAGATTTCATTTACTGCTCTTTTGTCAAAGATTCCCTTGGCTATATTTACATGGGTCTATTTCTCGGCTCTCTATTCTGTTCCATTGATCTATGTCTCCTTTAACTAATGACCACACTGCCTTGGTTACTGTAGCTTATAGTAAGTCTTGAGGTCAGATAATGTCAGTCCTTCAACTTCTTTCTTCTTTTTTAGTATGTTGGGTATTCTGGGTCTTTTGCCTTCATATTGTATTTTAAGCTTCATTGATTCATCAAGGTCTAACTTAGAGCCTTACTTAATTACAGGCTCTGAATTAATTGTCTACAGTTTGTTTACTTCTGAGTACAACTGAAGTCATTTTAAGACTACGGGAAAATAAGTTACCTTAGCTTTTTCATCTGAAAAATTTTCTACAGTCATGAATTGTATATTTATATAGTACCATTATGATGAGTAATACATTATTACCACAATGGTAATAATGTATTGCCATAATTTACCACTTTATGGTAATAATTTATAACCATAAAATTTTCAGATGAAAAAGCTAAGGTAACTTAAAATATTTTAGGCGGCAGAATTCTTCTTAGGGAAAAATGCCATTGTTTGGAAAAAACATTTTGATAAGTTACTAAGAAAAGAAGGTAAAATTTCCAAAGGCATAAGTCAAGACAACAACAAAAAAATAGTGCCCTGCTTGAACCAAGGAGAAGGTGCTCTGTGTTCCCAAGAGGGAGGATACAGAAGAGAGGAAAGGAAAGATTAAGAAAGGAGATTGGAGGAATTAGCAGATGAAATAAAGCTGAGATCCACATGCAATGAAGCAACTATTAGAAATTCCACCATATAAGACTAGGGATGCCTGATGTGGAATTTGAAAATCTTCCTGTTGCTGTGATATGACACTCACTTTTGTCTCTAACCACCTCAACCCATCCTCAGTAAAGTCTATCACACTTATGAATGCTTTGTGTGAAAGTTTTGTTTTGTTTTTTAGGAATTCAGGAAAGAACTTGAGTTCTACTTTTGCAGTGAAGAACAGAGAACACCTGCGGAAGCTGAGAATGAAATGAGCCCACCAGGACTTAGCACCCATCTTGCTGAGGTTTGGATTTTGACAGGGCATGAATAGTGGTTGGAGATAAGTTTATCTGGTTCTCCAGGGGCCAGGAGACCTCAGCTAGGTTAGCATCTGCATTGCACATATTATAGTAAGGATGCCTGTTTGTTATCAAATTACTCTAACAGCATTATTTCCTTTGACTCTATTTAACAGTTATGTGAAGCAAACCCTTTCTGTAGATTGTGCAAAGTTAACTCAGTCTGCATTGGGCTGGACATTGTGACGAATTACTAGGGATCTACTTAATGACACTTTATATGCAAACTTTAGTTTTACATTTTAATGTATTCAAACTTATATGGTTAGGAGAAGAGTCTGACAGCTTCAAAAATAGAAGAAAAATCATTAAACGTTGACTGGTAGAGCTGGAAGAGATCTCAGCAACTACTTTATAGATGAGGAAACTAAGACATAGAGAAGTGGATAACTTTCCAACATCATACAGCCTTTGAACAGTAGATTCATTGGAACAATTAAAAGAGAAAGTCTTCTTTCCCTGCTAGGGGAATTTCTGCCATGAACCATTCCTCCTGTAGTACTCAAAGGTGTAACTTGGCTATGGAAAAGCCTCCATCTCAAGAATGTTTATGTCTTTGGATCCTTTCCTCTCTTTTACAAAAGAATGCTGGAGAAAATAAAAAAAGGTCCACATGGTCATAAAACACTGAACTTCAACTTTTTCTGAAGCCACCCTCTTGTCCAAATTTTGGGGACTTTACGTGGATGGGAGCAAGCAGTTTACCTGGGCTTTTTCCTACTTCCTACCTCTCCCAGGACTGGGAGAGTCAACTGAAAACCAATCAATATATGTTTCATTTTTGTTTTCTGTATAAATAGTTGTCTTATCTGAAATGACCTTTTTCCAAGAGCTAATAGTCATAAATTTTTGCAGCTGGACATGTTTAGAAATGCCTCTTAGCTATTTTTGTTGATTTATTTTCTTTGTCTGTATTTGTGCAATCCAGCTTTGGGCATAGAAGCAAGCAGCTCTGGTTTCTGGTCCTCTACCTCTAATGATTTAAATTCAGGGGATATAGTTCTTTTTCTATAGGAATGGCCCCATATGGGATTCCATGGAGTCATAGCTCAGCCCCGGAGTTATTATTCTATCTTGGAGACTCACGTTCTTTTTGTGGCAACTATTTCTGCATTTTCTGCATTTCTCTCTGATTCTGCTTTGAAATGTTTTTATCTATCTATCTACCTGCCTACCTACTTCCAATTTCCATGTCCAATAATATGGTGGTTATATATTATAGAGTATTAACTCACTGGCATATTAAGTGACCACAAAAAATGCAAATGAAAATATCATCTGCTGTGTAGCTTCATGGAACAACACATCTGAAACATATTAAGTGACCATTCCATATATTTAATTGTAGTCTGAAAAATTTATGTAACATGGATAAAGTTTAGACATTTTCTCAAAAAGAAGTAAGTGAACTAGCAGTTCTTAATGGCCTAATATACGCTGGATTTATCTCATTTAACCTGTAGAACAATCCTGTAAATTAGGCGTTATTACCTCCATTTGAAGATGTAGAACCTGAGTCTCAGTGGTTCAAATAAGTTGTCTAAAGTCACACAGCTAATATTAATATAAAGGTACAGCCAGAGTTCTAGGTTGGTCCTAAAGCTGGAATTTGCTCTTTTCATTATGCCATGCTATATTTAGAGAAATCTAAGCAATGATAGACTTAGGTAAAGGGCTTAGAATTGTAGCATTTCAGGTTAAAAATAAAAATAAAAGTAAATATAAAAATATTCTTGTCCCCCTTCATCTTCACTGTATTAATAATTTTTGAGTTGGAGGAAAGGACACATGACTGACACAATAGAGAGAAATCATCATCCCTCTCTGTCCTTTTGCTTCTAGAACAACTTTGTTACCTCTCTGTCACTGGATATCCATTTTCCAGGACACAATATATATGTTCTGAGGTCTAAAGTCAAAAGGATTCCAAGAAAATAAGGCAATAGCTTAAGCCCAGAATGTAAGACTAAGCAATAAAACAATCAGAATTATCTGACTTATAAGCAGGGCTAAACTTAGATGAAATTTAGAAATAGAAATATAAGTTTATCTTTTTCTTCTCAAGCCTCCAGTATGCTTTCCCTTCTCTTTTATACAAATTTATTTTCTGTAACACATGGTGCTGTGTTGAAATTAAGAAAATTATTCATATTAGAAGTAAATGATTCCTTATGTTTAATTCATTACTTCTTCCATGAATATTCATATTTTAATTAGAGATAAATTCTTAAGGTTCAAGAATGAATCCCTCCAGGTGGAACTTCAGATATTAATCAGCAGGTATCAATCAATCAGTAGATCTTCAGTGTCCTTGAAATCACACAGTTGGTTTCCTTATGAATCAAAGATGGACCTGCAGAGCTGATTTGATTCAATTAACCACCAGAAGAATTAATTTCTACATTTAACAGAAGAGTAGCTGAAACTCACAGAAGTTGGGTGATTTGTCTACATCTCACAATTATTAGGTGGCAGATGGGTTGCAACCACATACTTCTCTGTAGAACGATAGAACCAGAGGGTTGGCAAGGATCTTAGAGTAGCACCATGCTGTTCATCCTTCTCAAGACCTCCTTACCAAATAATTATTAGTTTCCAGAAACTTCCTCAATGACACAGAACACATATCAGCCCAGTATTTTTGCAGGCGTTGCTGATCACTGTCATATGTCACCTTGAAGATTCCACCTAGGACAACACAGAAAAAGTCTAGTCCTTCTTCTCTTCCTTGAACCCTATGCCTTCCCCACCCCTAGCACCGACTTTCCTTTCTCAGGTTAAATATTCCTAGTTTCTCCTACTTTTCTTCATGTGATACGTTTGTACTATTGCATCCTCCCAGTTATGCTCTTCTGAACTTGCTATAGTTTTTCTCAAAGTATGGTGTGTAGAACTGAACCTAGTACTCCAGGCGAGGTCTGAACTCACTCATTCATTTATTCATTCATTCGACATATATTTGATTAGTGTCAAACCTCTGTCTGATCAGTTCAGAGAAGGGAGGGGACACTTAGCTCCATTGCTCGAGATGCCATACACTATTGGTTGCTGCCTAAGATCAAATTAGTTCTGGTTTTTAGGTGTTCATTGTCAACGAGTTCTCTGGAGTTTTTCCCCATGACCTCCTATGTAGTGTGCCTCCTTCTCCGCCAAGCTGCTTCTCTGTGTGCGAAGCTGGCCATTTTTGTATGGGGGTGTGTGCCTGCAAGGATTTTATAAAACCTATTTGGGTTATAATGAGAACACCTTTCCTCAGATCCCAGTCCAGCTTTTGTTCCTTCCTGATGCCAAAGTTGACATGCCCCTAGTCTGTCTCTGTAATAAAATCTAATCTCCAGGATGTGGAGCCATCTCTCTGCGCAGGGGTCAATCAGGAGCCAACAAGAGGAGTAGTGAGCTCACATGTGTACAAAGATGCTTCTGTAGCCCGTGGAAAACTACCTGTCCAGTTCTTCCCCCTCACTTTGGACTCTTCACGGTCCCTCCTCCTTCTCCTTTGCTCTTCCCATGCAGTTGAACTGGCTCAAAGCAAAGAAAGGCGACAACGCAGTAACAGGGTACACAACTGAAGTCAGGGCCTGAGAGACATTTCTGAAGTTGGGATTCTGCAGATAGGAGGTTGCAGAATTCTGAAATCTGCACTGCGGGTGTCTTTAATGTGTCTTTTCTTGCCCATGCCATTATCCTTTACTCTGTTCATTTTTTTTTTTTAAATCTAAAGAATTACTTCCACCGGAATTTCTTGATGCAGTTTGCAATTTACAGAGGGTCTTGTCTATGCATTTTACACATAAGGAAAACTGAAAACTCAGAGAAATCCTTTGTGGGAGTCACCTTGTGGACCCCAGGACCTTTGTCCTAAACTTTGATGATCAATTTTCTCTGGCAATTTGTGTGTTTTGCTAAGGGAGCAGCTAAAGAAAAATCCACACCCTCTGTAAGTCTGTACATTCTAATTTAATCCAAAAGTCTCTCATGCTGTTATTTTCATTATGTTGGGTTTTTTCCCCCCACAGGAAGGAAATTGTCGAACATCTAAGTAGAGCTCTGCTAAAGCTAATTAAGCACCTTCTCATGTATCTTCACTCACTGCAATCCTCCGTGCCCACTCCACATAGTCACCTGCCATCCAAGTCTTTGCAAAGCAGGAGAACCTGCACATATTAGCCTTCTGTGAGTCAGATCTTCCTTGAAGGGAAAAAAATATAAAGGATCTAAGTATAAACCATCTCTCAGGATGGAGTGAGGGAGAGATTCCAAACTTCCATGATAGAATGCCATCTCTTCCCTGCCTTCAAGTTCATGTTGTGAATATTGCCTGCATTCTTCTTAGTAAAAGAACTAACTCATTTCCATCCCTCTTGTTTGCAGATGCTGATTAGGTCAAGTTTAAGCTTTTCTGGCTTTGGGATGGAGTTCTAAGGCCAACTCTGCATTAATTGCATGCAAATTTCACTTTAAAATGCAAGGCATATTCCTTCTCCTTGGAGCACCCTCCACACCCGTCTATCCCTGAACACATAATTTAAGTCTGCTATCTACCAGGATGCAGTGGTGTGCACCTGTAGTCCCAGCAATTTGGGAGGCTAAGGTGGAAGGATCATTTGAGCTCAGGAGTTTGCGTCCAGCCTGGGTAATATAGCAAGACTGTCTCTAAAAAAACAAGACAAAAAAAAATTTTTAATGTACATTACCAATTTGGCAGAAGGATGTGTAAATGTTATGTCAGCCTTAAGACATGATTTAATCCTGATAGATGAATTGTCAGGGAAGCGTGATGCTAACTGACACATGTTAGCTGGCACCTGCTATTCCCAGCGATGCACTAAGAAGGCTCTGTGGTTCTGGGTGGGTGAAAAGTCCTCAGCAGCACAGTCAAAAATGAGATTTTCTTTTCTGTCTTCCATTGGTAAAGTCAAAGAGTGTGTTGCCAGTCTGGAGGGTCCTGGGCTGGAGACGGGTAATAAATGCTTCTGGATGACCAGGTTAGTAAATGCACCCACACACTTTGGGTCCCTTAAACTTCTACTGAGGGATCAACCAGAATGAGCTGGGGTCTCCTAGATTACAAAGGGCATTTGATGATGTCAGGCATTCCAGGAGGAGGAGGCTTGGGAGGAAAGTAAGAAAGGTTGAACATCTGTTTTCTGTAAAAAGAAAAAGCAAGTCAAAAAGGAAACAAAACAAAGAAAACCCACCCCCAACTCCTCCCTTCCTGGTGGGCACCTCCAGGTGTCTCTCTCCTGTCCTGGCATCCATTGGTCTCTCACAAGATTTTATAAGGGCTGAGAGGCCGAGTAGACAAACCAGTTGAAAGGAGGATAAGGAAGTGGTTTGTAACCTTGGACACTATTAGTTTTTAAAATAAGTACTGAGGCCAGATGCCTTGGCTCACACCTGTAGTCCCACTTAGGGAGACCAAGAAAGGAGGATCACTTGAGCCCAGGAGTTAAAGACCAACCTGGGTGACATAGTGAGACCCCTGTCCCTACCAAAAATACCAAAATTAGTCAGGCATGGTGGTGTGCATCTGCTGTCCTAGCTACTTACCAGGCTGAGACGAGAGGATGGCTTGAGCTCAGGGGTTTAAGGCTGCATTGAGCTATGATTGTGCCACTGCACTCCAGCCTGGGTGACAGAGCAAGATTCTCTCTCAAAAAACAAACAAAACCTCAAAAACCAACAACAAAAAACTGATGCCTGAGCCCTACTTCCAGAGATTACAGCACAGTTGGTGTTAGGTAGGAAGTAGAGCTGGGCCTTCATATGTCTTCAAAGACTCCCAGGAAATTCTGTTGCGCAACAAATGCTGACAGCCCCTGGATAAAAGGCATCCACAGATGCAACTGCAACTGTAGGTACAATTGGCATTTGAGACTAATTACTGCTGGACTTTCACTGCTAAGAGAGCAAAATCAGTATTTATTCTCCCATGCAGATTTCTAGGTGATATGATTTGGCTCTGTGTCCCCACCCAAATCTCATCTTGAATTGCAATTCCAATGTGTCAAGGGAGGAACCTGGTGGGAGGTGATTGGATTATGGAGGTGGTTTCCCCCATGCTGTTCTCATGATAGTGAATGAGTCTCACAAGATCTGATGGTTTTAAAAGTGGGAGTTTTTCCTGTACTCTCAGTTCACTTCCCACCTGCCGCATGTAAGACTTGCTTGCTTCCTCTTTGCCTTCTGCCATGAGTGTAAGTTTCCTGAGGCTTCCTAGCCATGCTTGCTGTTAAGCCTGTGGAATTTTGAGTAGTTAAACTTCTTTCCTGTATAAATTACCCAGTCTTGGGCAGTTCTTTATAGCATTGTGAAAACGGACTAATACACTAGGCTTTAAACAAATTCTCTAGGTATCCCACAGTCATTCCAATGAGAAAATAGGACTTTTCTCTGTGTATCACCCTTTTCTCTCCACCTAGTCACCTCCCCAGTATGGGCTCTCTCCATGACTGAGCTGGCTGGAAACAGGTGAAGAATGCCCAATTAGAAGATGCCACACAATGGATCTATCCTAAATCTCTGTCCTAAATCTATCCTAAACTCAATATTGGACCCAGAGCAAGCTCAGGAAATAAGTCAAGGCTGCATCTACAGCCTTTGCATAAATTAGGGGAGAACATACCATGGAAACTGAAATTCTTTTCCTTTCCCTTGCAGACTTTAGATAACCCTTTCCACAGGGTAGTCTGTCTGGGAAAGTTTGCATGAAGGCCAAGTCTAGGCTAAACTAGGAGCTCTTCGTGTCCCAGGGCTATCGGTCCTGCCCTTTTTCTTGAGCAGTAAATAACTCTCAGCTTTGAAAAGCATGCCCTGGTGACGTGTTCATCATGGCCATGGGAGGAGCAGAGTCTGGCTGTCTGGGTGCAGAACTCAGAGCTCCAAGCCTCGTCTGACACTGATTTTCTCACTCTGAAAAATGGTGGGGACCGTGGCCCTGAGAGTGACCAAGGAAAGGATCTTATGTTTTAAAGTGGATCACATGGTGCTCCACTGAGTCCCCCTGTGCAGGGCTGATGTGCCCCCTCCCAGCTGCTAGGCATATTGGTGCAATGAATCACAGGTGGGTCCTTCGATGGCCATCGCCTAACACTGACAGGACTACATTGCCCAAGGTTATTCTCATTTTTGGGAGGCAGCTGATGCTGGGATACAAATGTCCAGCCTACAATCCTCAATTTGGTGCACAGTGGTTTTGGAGCTTCTTAAGGTATTGGGTGAAGCCTCAGTTGCAGCTGCCTTAACCCTGCCTTCCTCCACCACACCTGACTAATTTTGGTATTTTTGGTAGGGACAGGGGTCTCACTATGTCACCCAGGCTGGTCTTTAACTCCTGGGCTCAAGTGATCCTCCTTTCTTGGTCTCCCTAAGTGCTGGGATTACAGGTGTGAGCCAAGGCATCTGGCCTCAGTACTTATTTTAAAAACTAGTAGTGTCCTTCTCCTCAACCCTGCCTTCCTCACTTCCTCCCAGATGTGTCCCAAGCACCCTCTCAAGAAAGCTTCTGTGTGCAATTCCCCATTCACTGGCGCTGTTTCCCGGGCACCTAAGCTAAGTGACTTTCTCATAATGGCCACTGTTTCCTTCAAGGTCAGCTTTAAGAT
This sequence comes from Pongo abelii, assembly GCF_028885655.2. Classification (NCBI taxonomy): domain Eukaryota; kingdom Metazoa; phylum Chordata; class Mammalia; order Primates; family Hominidae; genus Pongo; species Pongo abelii. Next base: position 25,517,939 of record NC_071992.2, read on the forward strand.
GTGTGAAATTAACATCACCCTACAACAGTAATTTGCTTTGATAGAAGGAAAACATTGTTGTTAGATGCAAGCCTCTGACATTCATTTCCCCTCTGACAGCTATGGTTGGCCTTCCTAAGGAGGCTTGGGGAGAACCAATGGGACCACAGATGACAAAGCTGCAGTGGCTCTAGACACTTTCACCAGAAGTAACTTGAGAGACAAATTGAAGAGAAATTCCAGATGCCACGAACATGTGGCATGCTAACTGGGGTTGCTGGATGGCATGCTAAGGGGAGTTGCTAGAAGAAGAGGGGTGTGAGATTAGCAGAGATATTGAAAGAAAGTTGGAAAAGGGACAAAAAGAGGAGGCAGAAGAGGACTTTCTTAAGGGATGGGAGATTTTTATTTAATTTCCTGTATTAGTTACTTTTTTTTTTTTTTTTTTTTTTTTGAGAGGGAGTCTCCCTCTGTCACCCAGGCTGGAGTGAGTGCAGTGGCGCGATCTCGGCTCACTGAAAGCTCTGCCTCTCGGGTTCACGCCATTCTCCTGCCTCAGCCTCCCAAGTAGCTGGGGACTACAGGCGCCCACCACCATGCCTGGCTAATTTTTTTGTATTTTTAGTAGAGACAGGATTTCACTGTGTTAAAATCTACCTCTGTTAATTGACTGCAAGTGTCTTTGTAATTTGAGAGCTCATGGCCTTCCAGGGGAGGGGAGGACGGTTACAGATTTGTGCAAAGAGGTAAATCTTATGATGTGGGCATGCCAAGAGAAGCCCCACCTGTGTGTACATGTGCTTAAAGGATTAGAGCAAAGTTTGAAATTATGATATATTTTCTTTAGAGTAAGCATCTGACTCTTTAAGCTTCTATTTCCTTGAAGGAGGGAGGAAGAAACCATCAATTCTTGAAGGTAATCAGGTGCATGGGATTCTCCTCTTGTGGGATTTAATGAAGGTTTAAGTGCAGGGAGATGAAGGATGTGTTGTTTATGTTTTATTTTAACACATTAACAAAATCTATTTTTCATACTTGTGATTCCAGTTCAAAGGCGTCACTTGCAAGAGTTCTGTCAGCTCTGGATGAAGGTGACGTTTTTTGGGAGATGCGGGAGCCAGGGAAGTTATAGTGTGAGGGGCTAGGGGAACATAAAAGGGGATTTTTTTTTTTTTGAGACAGAGTCTTGCTCTGTTGCCCAGGCTGGAGCGCAGTGGCGTAATCTCGACTGACTGCAACCTCCGCCTCCTGGGTTCAAGCAATTCTCCTGTCTCAGCCTCTGGAGTAGCTGGGATTACAGGTGCATGCCACTACACCCAGCTAATTTTTGTATTTTTAGTAGAGACAGGGTTTCACCATGTTGGCCAGGCTGGTCTCAAACTCCTGACCTCAGGTGATCTGCCCGCCTTGGTCTCCCAAAGTGCTGGGATTACAGGCATGAGCCACCGTGCCTGGCCAAAGGGGAACTTTTAAAGAAGGATTGCTGTAGTCTTTGTGTTCCCTTTAAGATCTTCAAGAAATGTAAGTAAATACTTGGTTATCTTTTTTTTTTTAACAAAAGGCATTCTTTGGCTGGAGTAGGTGATTATTTAAATGTTTTTATTTTTATTTTTATAGGATCGGGGGTACAAGTGCAGTTGTGTAGCATGGATCTACTGCACAGTAGTGAAGCCTGGAATTTTAGTACCCATTGCCCAAATAGTGAACACTGTACCCAGTCATTTTTCATCCCTCACTTTCCTCCCACCCTCCAACATTTTGGAGCCTCCAGTGTCTCTTATTTCAGTCTGTATGTCCATGGGCACCCATCGTTTAGCTCCCATTTCCAAATGAGAACATGCAGTTTCTGACTTTCTGTCTCTGAGTCATTTCACTTATGATAATGGCCTATAGTTCCATCCATATTGCTGCAAAAGATGTGATTTCATTATTTTTGATGGTTGCATATGTATTCCATGGTATATATGCACCACATTTTAAAATCTAATTATCTGTTGATGGACACATAGGTTCAGCCCATGATGTTGCTATTGTGAATAGTGGAACAGTTGATTATTAGACTGAAGAGAGAAAAGGCCTTCCTCTCCCCATGACTTAACAGGAATGAAGGACAATGCATTTATAAAAGGATGGCCGTCACCAGCTACTGGGTAGGCTGAGGCTTTTGATCACCATAGGTTGCAATTGGTGTGTTAGGTGGACGAGGGCAAGAGGATATGGTAATTAGAAATATCTAAGTTACACAGCATGTAGTTTTTAGGAAACTGAAAATCACACACAGATACATCTAATAAAGACATGGATACTTTATTTTCAAAACACTCATATGTTGCAAAAAACACATAGAAAAATAAAGTTTGGTGGGGGTGCTGACTAAACTTCAAGTCACAGACTTTTATGTTACAGATTGGAGCAGGGTTTGTTATGCATGTAGAGAACCCAAACTAATTTATTAAACAGGATAGAAACAGGCTGTCTGGGTGAAATGGTTCTGAGAACCATCCAGTTCACCTGTCAGATGCTGATAGACTAGCTCTTCAAATGTTTTTCAACCAGTTCAGAGATGGGTTAATGACTAGTTCCAATGGGGAAAAAGCAAGATGGATTCACAAACCAAGTAATTTTAAACCAAGACACTTTTTTTGCAACACAATATACATCACAGTGAAATGTGTAATCCTTGCAAATTGCAAGTTGAAAGAATTAAATTCAGAGGAGGGGAGAGAAAGAGTACTCAGTAGGGACTGAGCACTAAATGCTTATTTTAAAAGAAATGTAAAGAGCAGAAAGCAATTCAGGCTACCCTGCCTTTTGTGCTGGCTAGTACTCCGGTGGGTGTTAGCAGCACGTGGCATTGAACATTGCAATGTGGAGCCCAAACCACAAAAAATGGGGTGAAACTGGCCAACTTTCTATCAACTTATGTTGGCAATTTTGCCACCAACAGTAAATTGGCCCTTTCAATAAAAGAAAATTGAAAGGTTTCTCACTAAACGGAATTAAGTAGTGGAATCAAGAGACTCCCAGGCCTCAGCGTACCTCATTAGTAATTGTTTTGTTGTTTCATTTTTTTCTAATGTCTCCCCTCTACCAGGTCACCTGAGATAACAGAATGAAAATGGAAGGACAGCCAGATTTCTCCTTTGCTCTCTGCTCATTCTCTCTGAAGTCTAGGTTACCCATTTTGGGGACCCATTATAGACAATAAACACAGTTCCCAAAGCATTTGGACAGTTTCTTGTTGTGTTTTAGAATGGGTTTCCTTTTTCTTAGCCTTTTCCTGCAAAAGGCTCACTCAGTCCCTTGCTTGCTGAGTGGACTGGACTCCCCAGGGCCTAGGCTGCCTTCTTTTCCATGTCCCGCCCATGAGCCCAGTAAGCCTGGCCCTTCATTCTGCGCTGTGTTCTTCCTTCTCTACGAAAATCCAATACCTCTTACCTCCTCTGCATGCAAAGATTCTCAAGGATTGTCAGACTTCAAACGTAACAGCAGAACTACCAGAAGGTCCTATAAATGCAGCAGTGACCTTCTCAAGCTGTCAGGTCTTTAAACAGGATTTGGGATTTAATGCTATATATTTTTAAAGGAAAGAAATAAGAGTTGCTAGTTTTAAAAATGCATGTCTTTTAGCCAATTCAAATCTGCCCCCAAACTTTTTAAAAAGTCAAGACAGATAAAGCTTTGGGGAGAGGAAAAAAAAAAAGAAAAAAAAAAAAAAAAAAAAAAGACCAGATCTCGGGCTAAATAAGCGAGGCATAAGTTAGGTGCAGCCAGACTAAAAATCTGGACTAAAATAAAGCCCTTCAGTGGGTAATTGCTGCAAAAAGGAACACAAAATTTTAAAAGGAGGGAAGGAAGAATTATGCTGCCTCTCAGGATACAGTATATATGATAGCCTGAAAACTCCAGGAAACTTCTGATTCTAAATTCTCCAGCCCAAGGGAAAAAAGTTGAGAAGAGGCCTTTCCACTTTCTGCTAATAAAAAAACACAACAGCCCCTAGCAGCAGTGTGGAGACCTTCCTTAGGCCCCTGTCTTGGACAAGCAGAGATTCTCCTGGCCCAGCCTCCCCTCTTGCAGTGGAGTTCTGTTTATACAGCTTGTCTTAAAATCACAGCGAGTGCATCTTGTTCTATTTGGGCCACCCTGTAAATACTTAAGTTGGCATACCATTTTAAAAGGAATAGAAAAGAATAAGAAGAAGCTGACATTTTCATCTCCTCCCACCCATCTCCCCCTCCCATGCAAATGTGTGCTAAGCATGAGGGCGTTCTCTTGGAGACTCTCTATTTGCCTCTCTCTTTTACAGGGACAGAGAGAGCCTTGGCCATATTCCAAGGCCAACAGGAGGCTTCTGGACTTAAGTTTAATTCAGCTGGTGACATCCTCATCCTGGTTGTCCTTTCTCTCGTTAGGTTTGCTCTTTCAGAGTTGATATTCAGTGACACAGGAGGATGGAGTTGTAGAACAGAATCCTCAGGTGTACAGCTCATCCAAAATCATACAAAGTGCTGGAAATAGCACTTGATTTTCCCTCTCTCCCCTTCAAACAGGTAGCCAGAAGCGAAAAAATGACCTACAGTATGCAGTGGGGGAACGACTTAGATATTAAAACTTTCACTGTCTCTGTTGTTTCATTGTCTCACCAGTGAAGAATCTGAGATTTCCACGCAAATCTCCAATAGCTTTGGTGTGCACACCTCTTGCTCCCTGACCTTGGCCCCTTGTGCTTTTCATAAAAGGGGAAGGCAGTTTTTGATCATACATGGTTGTCACCTGAGTTAGCATTACCAAAAAGCTGGGCTCCAGCTGCCCACGCAGTACAGGTATGGGTAGTAAGGATAGCTGTTATACACGGAGACCAGGGAGGCCCGGGAGAAGGCCTCCTCTTTCAGGGCCGGCAAAGAGGAATGCTTCTCCAAGTCTCCCAGCTCCGAGGAGAGCTGCTTTCGCTTAGTCTTATAGCGTCTGTTCTGGAACCATATCTTCACTTGGGTCTCCGTGAGCTTGAGGTTCTTGGCCAGGTGGGCCCGTTCAGGGGCCGACAGGTACTTCTGATGGCTGAACTTCCTCTCCAACTCGATCACCTGAGTGTGGGAGAAGGCAGCTCGGGAGCGCTTCTGCGGCTGCTTAGTGGTTTGGGGAAGCCTTGGAAGGGCGCCTGAAGTGTTTTCACAGTCCAACAGATAAGACCCCAAGTGCCTTTCTGGAAAGGAGAGCCGGGAAGGAGGGATGGGAAGACAAAAGTTACATGTTAGCAGGGAAGAGAACAGAATTCAATCCACCCTTATCTCTTTAGTGAGTGAACAAACAGCCCACTGTCATCGTGGATACATTTCACTTTTTTCACATGACTAAGGAGCTCTCCGGAGTGAAGAGTGAGTAAATATGTTTGTTACGCATTCATTTTCTAAGAATCATCAAGAACCCAAAGTTAGAGGCGTTTCGTGGTTGAACTTTCTCCCTACTGTCTAGAAGAATTAGATGGGGATTCTGGATCTGTGTGCTGAGGAGAGGCGGGAGAGGGAGGCCGGGAAAATGCCATGGAACAAGATACCCGGGAAGGCCGGACCAAAAGACATCCGGTGTTAGGATCCAGGTGGGCAAGAGAGGGCTTGTGCCACTGGGGACGCAGAGGCAGGCTCATTCTGGGCTTTAATTCCCTCTTCGCTAAACGAGGCGTTCGGTCGCCTCATCAGAAGTGACAGGAAAGAAAAGAAGTGGACTCTCTCTCCTGGACACCGCAGGGAACCCCAAATGTATCGCTTTACTGCCCACGGGATTGGGAAGAACACGGAGGCTTTGCTGGTCAACCCCTGCTTTGTCACTGTTAATAAGTTATTATTAGTTCTCGTAACTACCGGGGGGCTGGCGCCGATCGCGGGTGGCGCGGGGCGGGATCCGCTCCTGGGACCGTGGAGGGCGGTGGCGCTGCGGTCGCGCCTGCTTCTGAGCCCCGGGGGGCGGAGGGCACGGAGCCGGGCGAGTCCTGCGGTGTCAGAATCCTGCGCCGCCCTGACGCTGGGGCTCAGGGTTCATTCCGGGGGCGCGCGAGTGGCTGCGGAGGCGGGAAGGTCCCTCTGCCTGTCGCCGCGGGGCCCCGCGTCCCTGCACCCCGAGCTCTGGGGGGTCCGCCTTGGGCTGCCCCCCGGCCCCGGCCTCGCCGCTTACCTGGCTCGGTCTCCGCCAGCGTCTCGGCCTCCTCCGGCGCGGCGCGGGGCCCGGGGCTCAGCTGGTCGTTCTGCGCCCCGACGCGGCCGCGTCCTCCCTCTGGCTCTGGCTCTGGCTCTGGCTCCGGCACCGGGTCGCGCTGTCTCGGGCTGCTCGTGTGGCCGCCTTGCCGCTGCGCGCCGTCCCGCAGGATGTCCTGGATGAGGAAGGACGTGAGCGGCTTGGACGGGGTCGGCGGCGCGGCCTCCTCCGCTTTCGCCTCCCCGGGCCGCGGCTCCGGAGCCCTGAGCATCCCGGCTGCCCGGCTGCCCGGCTTTGGCCCGACTACGCCCGCCCGGCCCGCACCGCTTTCACTTTCCGCCTCGAGGCTGGCTTATAGCCCAGGGGAGCGGGCCGCGCCGCCCTCCCATTGGCCGCGGGACGGGCCACGCCGCGGATTGGCCGCCCTGAGCCCCAGGTGACCCAGCGGAACTGCGAGCCCTGAGCACTGCACCGCTCCGCTCCTCCCTAGGGGATTCCTTCCCCAATTCCCTCGCCTTCCCCAATTCCCTCCCCTTCCCCAATTCCCTCTCCTTCCCCAATTTCCTCTCCTTCCCCAGCTCTCCTCCCTCCGCCCTGAGCCGTTTTCCCAGGCCGGGAGCGCACCCCAAAGCGGGGCTCCTCTGCCCCAACCCACCCGCAAGAGAAGTTGAGAAGCTCCTGGGGATGGGATGACCAAGACAAACACTCCAGTTAGCTCTTCAGGACCTTCAGAGCCAATCACAGCGGATGAGCACGCAGTCACTGCAGCCGCGCGGTACCGTAAGAGTTCTGGGTTCTCTGTCTCTGGGAGAGACGGTGGCAAACTCAGATCTGCAATATCTACGATCTCAAAGAGGCATGACAAGTAGATGCAGCCAGACCCCAGGCTGAAAGAAGGAAACCACCTTTGCCAAAGCCTTTTCCTGCTGCACGAGTGGTTTTCTTTGGTGGTTCCTTTATCCGCAATAACCTGTTAACTTTCCTTCCTCCCCAGACACATGACATACTATCCTTTTGAAAAGTTTCCAGACGGATGGAAGGCGTTTTAGGCCAGGACAGACGCAAAAACTGCATTTAAAAAAGTAATTCAGAAGAACATCAGCATACTCTTTTCCCAGATTACCAACTGTTAACATTTAACCCATTGGCTAAACAATGGGTTAGCCAAATTGGTCCAACCGGTACTGTGACTGGACTGGACGGTACCGTGACAACAGATGAAAGTGGAACAGAGATGATGGAAGTATTTTCTTTCCTTGTCTTTTCTCTTCTTTTTTTACGGGCAGGGTCTCCCTCTGCCGCCCAGGCTGGAGTGCAGTGATGCCATCATAGCTCACTGCAGCCTCGATTTCCTGGATTCAAGTGATCCTCCTGCCTTGGCCTCTCAAAGTGCTAGGACTACAGGTGTGAGTCTCAGCGTCAGGCCGATGATGGAAGTATTGAATTAATGTTAAATTTACTGAAATTGCACACTGTACTGTCAGTGTATAAGAGAATATTTTTAGGAAATAAACACTGAAGTTAAGTAGGAGCAAAGGCACAAGATCTATGGAAATTACATCAAATGGTTCTGAAACAAGGATGCAGATAGATGGATCCCACACCATAAAGCCAATGGGTTAAATGGTAACAGTTGGTAATCTGGAAAAAGGGTAGGCTGATGTTTTTTAGAACCATTTTTTTAATGCAACTTTTTTGTCTGTGCTGGTCTAAGACGCCTTCCATTCGACTGGCAACTTTTCAAAAGGATGGTGTGTCATGTGTTTCTGGAGGAAAGAAAGTTAATAGGTTATTGCCGATAAAGCGACCGCCAAAGAAAACTACCTGTGCAATGGGAAAGACTTTGGCAAAGCTGGTTTTCTTCTCTCATCTTTTCAGTCTCTTTATATTAGAACGTTCTTGAATGTTTTCTTTTGAATCGTTGTAGATTCACAGGAAGTTGCAAAAATAATACCTCCAGTGTCCTCCAATGACATCTTATACAACTGTAGGACAATGTAGAAAACAGGAAATTTACATTGGGACGTTACAGTTAACTAGACTACAGACGTTATGTATTTATTTATTTAGAGATAGGGTCTTGCTCTGTTGCCCAGTCTGGAGTGCAGTGGAGAGACCATGGCTCACTGCAACTTCAACCTCCTGGGCTCAAGAGATTCTCCCACCTCAGCCTCCTTAGTAGCTGGGACTATAGGTGTGTGCCACCCTGTCCAGCTAATTTTTGTAGTTTTTGTAAAGATAAGGTTTCACCTTGTTGCCCAGGCTGGTCTCAAAGCCCTGGGCTCAAACAATCCTTCTGCCTCCACCTCCCAAAGTGCTGAGATTACAGGTGTGAGCCACTGTGCCTGGCCTTACTGTGGTTTAAATTTTTAATTTGCATTTCACAAATGCCTAGGGATGTTGAATACCTTGACATGTGCTTGTTTGCCATCCATATTTCCTCTTTGGTGAAACATCTGTTCAAACCTTTTGCTCATATTATAATTGAATTTTTCTTTCTTTCTTTTTTTTAACCATTGAGTTGTGATAGTTCTTTATATATTGCTGTATGTAAGTCTTTGTTTGGTAGGTGATTTGCAAATATTATCTCCCAGTCTGTAGCTTGTGTTTCCATCCCTCTAACAGGATCTTCAACAGAACAAAGGATTTTAATTCTGTTGAAGATCAATTTATGAATTTTTGAATTTTACAGAATGTGATTTTGATGTCCTGCCTAAGAACTCTTTGCTTAGTCCTAATACTGAAGATTTGCTCCTATGTTATCTTCTAAAAGTTTTATGCTTTACTCTTAAATCCATGATTCATTCAGAATTAATTTTTGTATATAGTGTGAAGTTTAGATTGAGATGGCCTCCTTTCATTTTTAAAATTGAGAGTTGAGTGTGAATTATTTAATAACAAGTGCTGCCATTTGGAAAATATAAAGTCCTATTCTTATGACAAAATAAATTCCAGACAGCTCAAAGATGTAAAACACAAACAAGCACGTGAAAAAAAATATTTTAACTACACTTCATCGGTGAAGGAATGCAAATCAAAATCACATTGAGACAAGCCTTTTCCACCTTTCAGATTGACAAAGGTTAGAAAAAATGGATAATGTCCAGTGTAAGTGAGAGTGTGGTGGAACAGCTGCTCTCATACAGCCATGCACTGCATCGTGACGTTTGGTCAGTGACAGACAGCATATATGATGGTGGTTCCATAAGGTTATGATACTGTATTTTTACTGTACCTTTTTATGTTTAGATATGTTTACATGCACAAATTCTTACCATTGTACTACCTTTGCCTACAGTATTCAGTACAGTAACATGCTGTACAGGTTTGTAGCCTAGGAGCAATAGGGCATACCATGTAGCCTAGGTGTGTAGTAGACTATATCCATCTAAGTTTGTGTAAGTAGCTCTATGATGTTTGTACAGCAATGAAATTGCCTAACATTGCATCTCTCAGAACATATTCTTGTCCCTAAGGATGCATGACTGTTTTTGGATGATAACTTGGGAATATTTGTCAAAATTAAAACTGAGCATATCCTTTGACACAGCTATTCTGTGTTTGGCAATGTGCCCTAGAAGTGCACAAATACACAATGTATTGACTTGGGAACATATCTTCAATTTGGTCAGGGACTGGTTCAAGCTGCAAAGTGTGTTATAGACAAAACCCATTGTATAAAACAGCATTATAAGTTACCTATATAATGTTTTCATTTGAACACTTTAACATACAGAATATATCAGGAACAAGATTTATACATATGTATTCTTTTTTTCCATAGAGTAGTTACCTCTGCTCAGTGAGATGGAGACAGTAGGTTGGGAGAGGGACAGGAGGATAGTGGAACAGGGTGTATTTCCTTGTACTCGTTAATAATTTTAAAAAATGAAAAATATCAAGTTGGAGCTGAGCCTGGACTGCCCTCCTCCACCGCACCCTCCTCAGGCCTGTGAGTGGGGCCGCAGCTCACGGTCCTCGGCCTCACCTCACTGCATCTTTTCTCCCCTTGTGCTTTGTATTTGGGGGTGTGGATGGCTCATCTTCTTTATGAGACGATGAGCTCCCTCAGAAGGGACTGTATCCTCCTCATATTTGTACCATCCCTAAAGTTTGGCTTAGTTCTTGGCATACAGAAGGTGCTCCATAAATGCTTGCTGGCTCAATGTCCAGCTCCAGTTGTTATGAGACATCTCACTGGCTAGCAGAATTATCCATAAGGGGCCAAAGGACCCCCAGGCAAATCACAGTGGAAGGCTCGTCCTCCTCCCCTTGCTATGTTTATGCAGTTTAAACTGGGTGAAAATGTGCAAGGCAATCTGGAGACACTCGGGGCTGCAGCCCAGAACAATACCCCCTTCCAGCGATGGCCAACCCCTAGTCCCCAGATTCTGTGAATGTGCTATGTAAATAGACAGCGAAAGTTAATGCTGCAGATGGAATTAGGTTTGGTGGTCTGCTGATGTTGAGATGGGAAGGTTATTCTGTATTATCCAAGTGAGCCTGTTGTGTCACAGGGGTCTTTATCAGTACAAGTATGAGGCCAGAGAATCAGAGTCAGACAAGATATGACAACTGAAGCAAGGCTAGAAAGACTCAACTGTGGGAAAGACTCAACTGGCCCTTGCTGGCTTTGAGGGTGCAAGGAGGCCAGGAGCCAACTGATGCGGGCAGCAGGGAAAGAAAAGAAGTGGATTCTCTCCTAGAGCCACCAGAAGGAACACAACCCTGATGACACCTTGATATTAGCCCAATAGGCCAGTGTGGGCTTCTGATCTCCAGAACTGTAGCATAATAAATGTGCATTGTTTTAAGCCACTAACTTTATGGTAATTTGCCACAGCAGCACTAAGAAACTAATATAGGGGCACTAGTAAAAGAGCAGCAGTGATGAAGGAGGCCCTACCAGCTCAACCTTGACTGCAGATGTGAACTTTGGATCCTTTTTTCCTTTTAAGTTATAAATATCTCTTTAGACCCATGATCCCATCCCCTCATTAAAACTGTGTGTGTGTGTGTGTGTGTGTGTGTGTGTGTGTGTATTTTCTTCCAGTCTTTGGCTATCTTCAGTGGTAAGATAAATATAATTTTGTATCCCTTTTTCCTCCCAAATTCATATTAAACGTAAACATTTTTACATTGCTCCATTACATGTTTTAGAAACCACCTAAGAGCTAGGAGGGACCTCAGGATTATCTAAGAAAATGTCTTGCTTTTCTAGGAACGAGCCTTAAGTTTACAGAGATGACAAGAACTATAACAAAGTTGAGTCCCTAAACCTCTAGGCCCGTGGATGTCTCCACTGCATCACCCTCCATCCTTCCACCCACCCCACCTGCCTCCACTGCTACCCTCCAGGGTAGGAAGTACAACCAGAGCCCATAGAATTGGCCCCTATATGTGTGTTTGAAAATGTATCTGGGGTTTGTTTTAATCAGGTATGGTAAGACACACAGACCCAGAAGTGACTGTCATGAAGGATTAAGGTGTTATTTATTTATTTATTTATTTTGAGACAGAGCTTTACTCTTGTTGCCAAGTCTGGAGTGCAATGGAGCAATCTCAGCTCACTGCAACCTTCACCTCCCAGGTTCAAGCGATTCTCCTGCCTCAGCCTCCTGAGTAGCTGAGATTACAGGCACACGCCACCCCACCTAGCTAATTTTTTTTTTGTATTTTTAGTACCCCATGCTGGCCAGGCTCGTCTCCAACTCCTGACCTCAAATAATCTGCCTGCCTTGGCCTCCCTAAGTGCTGAGATTACAGGCATGAGCCACCGCACCCAGCCTGGAAGAAGGTTTTGTACTCACATACCCTAGAAGCAGGGGCACAGACTGCAGGGCCACTCAGGGAAACATCAGGGTCAGTTGGGACACAGAGGGGACTTTATGGTGGTTTTAATGAAAAGGAATGGGTTAGGCGAGCAGACAGCTACACAGATTTAGGATTGGATAGTTAGTCACAATCCTCAGCTTCCCTGTCTTCCCTCCCCTTCCTTACTGACATTCTCCCCTGCCTCTCCCGACTGGTTTGTCACTATTCCCGCTCGTGTTATGCTCAGTTCTATCAGTCCTAGGCCTTTTTGCAAGCTGCATGTACATTTCCTGTCTCTTGTTTATATTCACTGGTTCAATTTCCACCCAAAAGACTTTGTAGCCCTCTCCAGCCTTCATTGATGGCTCTGTGGCTCATTTGGGCACATAATCTTACATTGCTTTAGAGTATTTAATCTTTTGATGCTCACCAGTTGTCTCAGTCTGTTTGTGCTGCTATAACAAAATACCATAGACTAGGTAATTGATCAAGAGCAGACATTTATTTTCTCACAGTTCTGGAGGCTGTGAAGTCCAAGATGAAGGTGCCAGCAGGTTCGGTTGTCTGGTGAGAGCTGCTCTCTGCTTCCAAGGTGGTGCATTATGTTGAAGCCTCCAGAGGGGAGGAACACTGTGTCCTCACATGGCAAGAGGCTGAACTCTTTGTAAAGCCACTTTCATAAGAGCCTTAATCCCATTCATGAGGGAGGAGCCCTCATGACCTAATCACCTCTTAAAGCCCCATCTCTTAATACCATCACCTTGGCTATGAAATTTCAACACTTGAACCTTGGAGGGGACACATTCAAACCATAGCACCAGTTTTCTTGTAAACCTTATTGAGGCCCAGGGTTGTGTTTCGGCTTCTCCTCTTCCTGTCCCACACCAGGACAGGGGAGAGAAGACTGACACCTGTTGAGTGCTCACTCTAGGCTCACCGTAGACATTCGATAAGCACTACAACCCACTGGGGACTGTTTTGTGCAGAGAAGGAAGCTCAGACATGAAGGTAACATGCCCAGGTTCTCACTGTTAACCCAGGTTGTCCTGGCTTCAAAGCCTGTGCCTTCCCCGCGACCCCATGCACTGGGCACATAGCAGGTGTTCCATAAACACCTGTTGACCTGGCTATTTGGAAATGGCTTTGAGAACAGATCAGGCTCTTTGACAGCCTGGGTTTCATTGTTTGGGTTGACACTGGGAAAAGAGAAAGTATGCATCAGTTTCATAGAATGAGGAAGGCAGCCGGGACTGTGGACGATTTCCCGAGGGTTGCAGCAGTCCTCCACGGCTTCTCCAAAATTCCTAGCTTAGTTGACCCTATTTCCTGGCTTGCTTCTCTTTTTCTTTTCCCAAGGGAGCCCAATAGGCAAGGTCATTGAAGAATGGAAACAGAGGCAAATGACACTGCCCTCAGGCCACTTCCTTTCCTAAGTGGTTCCCTGGCAGCCCCTCCCCACTGGTCTTGCTCCGGGCCCTACATTTTTCCCTGTGGCATTTGGTTAAGATTATTGTCATGTGTTAATATGAAAATGTGATGTGAGTTTGGCGGCACACTAAGTGATCCTCCACCATTTACACAGTGGCATGAATTAGTCTGACCTTTATTTTCCAGCTGGTGGTTGGCAGAGGGCAGAGCTGCAGGTTATGAGAGACCTGGCACAAGAGGGGAGGGTAAAGAGACCAACTGCTGGGGCAGCGCTTACACACATTGAAGATCTTGTTAAAATATAGATTCTGAGGCCAGTCGTGATGTCTCACACCTGTAATCTCAGCACTTGAGGAGGCTGAGGCAGGTGGATCGCTTGAGATCAGCTTGGGCAACATGGCGATACTCCATCTCTACAAAAAACACAAAAAATTAGCTGGGCATGGTGGCATGTGCCTGTAGTCTCAACTACTCAGGAGGCTGAGAGGATAGGATCGCTCGAGCCTGGGAGGCAGAGGTTGCAGAGCAATCACGTCTCTGCACTCCAGCCAAAAAAAAAAAAAAAAAAAAAAGTAGATTCTGCTTCGGTAGATCTGGGAGGGCCCTAAGACTGTGCTTCTGAAAAACTCTCAAGTGATGCCTGTGCTACTGGTCCAGTGAACCCTCTCTCTCTTGAGTAGTGAGAGCCGAGGGCTCTGAGCGGCTCAGCCAGGGAGGGAGGGGGCTTTATGAGGAGGAGGCAGAGGCCACTATAGGTTCATCCAATGGTCTCCATCGTTCCTCTTGGGGACTCCAGACCTCATGTGTTTCTGTGCTCTTTATCTCATGCTCATACCCATTCATGCTTCCTATCTTATACCTGCCAAAAGTCCTCTTCCCTTGCATCCCAGAACCCTTTAAAAATATCTGACCTTGCCACTCTGTAGCTGTGTGTGCAAGCTCTCCCTGCAGGCCTTTCTGTAAGACCAAGAAATGAAGGTTTGGGAAACGTTTGCAGCAGATAATAGCTCAACCTCTTTACAGCCCTCATCAATGCTATGGCCCAAGTGAGCCACCAGGGGGGATTTACTGGGCAATAGGAATCCAAGAGTATTTTGCTAACAGTGCGCTGGTCACCTTTCCTCACCCCTCCATGGCTGCCGGCTTCTGGAGAGCCCCAGGCTGCAGGGCTGAGTCGGCAGAAGTTTCCCTGCCCTCTCACTGGGTGGCCTTGGTCCTTCCGAGCCTGTTCAATAGCTTAACGAAGACCCTCGCCTGGGAGATACATCGGGTGTTGTTTGTCTAAGGGAGGAGGCTCTGACCTTCCCACCCTGTGCTGCCTGCCTGAGCAATTTGAGACCTTCCCTCTGCCACTCCCTGCCGCACAGTGCCCACCATAAAGTGAAGCAGGTTATTGTAGCCTCGTGGCGCCCCAACATGACTCCTTCCCAGGTGGATGATCATCTGAGAAGGTGATGGAGCCCATTTCCAGGCACAGGGTGGGTGCAGATCCCTGTGGTGAGGGGCTGTAGGCTAGGCTTCTGCTTGGCTCTCCAGAGGATTCTACTGATCTTTGAGACTGGACAGGACCTGCGGGACGGAGAGGCTGCCTCACAAAACAAACAGCTTTTTCCCTGGACTTCTGACTGCGGCTCCTCTGATGGACACTTTCCAGAAAATTATTTGAAACAGCACAACGCTGGACCACTGGGTGGGGAGGAATTTGCTCAGCCAGGAGTTCCTATTTGGCCTGAGGCAAGTCCCATCCCTGTTGCTCCCAGGAAGGGAGGCAGGCAAGACCCTCCTGATGTTTTCACAGCTCATAAGGGAAATGGCCACCTCAGGCATGTGGGGAAGGAAGGACAGATGCCCGAGACCACCCTGCAGCAGCGCCCTGATGCCTGAAATGCTTTGGGCATGGACAGAGCCTTTCATCCATTCATATATTTATCCAGGCTCCCTTCCCCTCTCGAGGGGCTGGGGGAGGAAAGAAGGAGATAGGGAACAAGCTGGAAGGCATGGAAGCAGGGAATGGCAGAGAGAGGAGAATGTCCAGGAACAGTAGACATTGCAGCATTCCCACTTAAACATCCACAGAATTGCGTGATAAAGGCCTTAGGTATCATTGTAGTAGTGGAGAAACTGAGGTTCAGATAATCTAAATGACTCATCAAAAATTACATGTCAGTGACCAAGTCAGAACTTTGACCTATGTCTCTCAATGTGTAGGTCAGTTTTAATTCGATCTCCTAAAAAATAGGATTTTTTTTTTACGCTAACATGTTTTAAACAATTAAAAAAGTGGAGGTAATTGCTATTCTTGATTTATCTCATGTACTTAAAAAAAAAGAAACCCAATGTCACAGGCACAGTCAAAGCCCCTTTCCAGTGTTTTACTTCTATGACGTGGCAATGGAAATGCAAAGGACTTAAAAAAAAATCTCATTCACATATTCTACCTTCAAAGCCAGCAGTTAAGCCTGGGCAACATGGTGAGACCTCATCTCTACCAAAAATACAAAAAAATTAGCCAGGCGTGGTGCTGCATGCCTGTGGTCCCAGCTACTGGGGGAAGGGGGATGTGTGTGGCGGGGAGGCTGAAGTGGGAGGGTTGCTTGAGTCTGGGAAGCAGAGGTTGCAGTGAGATGAGGACATTAATGCATTGTAAAGCATCCCACTGATCTCATAGCCACCAGCATCACCAATGTTATCATTAATATTTGCCACACTGAAAAACCATTGCTAACAGCAGCTATCCCTGGAGCCCTTAATCTATTGATTCAATGTCTCCAGTTCATCCCCAACTGTCAACATCCAAATAGGAAGGTAAAGGGCTTGACCTGAAAAAAGAAACCTGAATCATTGCTCAAAGTCAAGTACAAAGGCTTGGAGTGGAGTCCCAAGGAGTTTGGGGGAATTTCCTCTTTCCCACAGTGGGAAACTGGAGGCAATGGTGTCCCCTGGTGGGCAGTTTAAGTTCTGCAAGCAATGGCTCCACAGGTGTTACCTCTAGCACAGATGTTCTTGAAGTTATATGCAACATTCATATGTAATGAGTCGTTTATAGATTCTGAATGCAGACACCCCTGGATAGAGATCAGATCCCCATGGGCATCGCTGAGATCTTAGCCTTCTGAAACATCTGAAGGTGCTTTTTTGGCCAGACACTTTCCCTCCGAGTCACTCCCTCTGAGGCTGGGATGAAAATAGCAGGATCAAAAAAACACCACAATCAGAAGGCAGATGCTGGGTGCTGAATCATTAGCAAATATAGCTGTATGTTTAAGTAGTTAAAGAATAGGAGCAGCAAATTGTAGTAAGTGCCAGAAGGCAACAGAATATAATGGAAAGCAAGTGGACTTTGGAGGCTCAGCTTCTACCTCTACCTTTAGTGATGGTGATTCTGCATAAGTTCCCTAATCCTTCTGGTCTTTAGTTTCTTAATTTGGGAGTTTATTGGGCTTCACTGGATTTTAGAATGTAGAGAGTGATTATGGTGATTAAATAGTATGAAGCATGTCAAGAACTCAGCACTCGGTATGGGTTTGAACATTCATTATTTTTACCTCCCTCTGCTCCTCCAATGGTTCAACTCAACTATATACCATTATACAAACATTCATGATACTCTCACTGTCTGTATTGCCTTGTTCTGGGCAAGGAAGTGGAAGAAGGGAGCAGTGAATAGACAGCTAACTAGGGGTGGTGAAAATGTGGAGCAGCCAGAGCTTTCAGGCACTCCTAGTGGGAATATAAATTAACACAACTCCTCTGGATAAATAGATCTACTAAATCTGGCCATATGCCTATCCCATGACTCAGAATTTCCACACCTAGTATATACCCATCAGAAATATCCTCATATGTTCACCAGAAGACACGCACAAGAATATTTGGCCAGGTGCCGTGGCTCACGCCTGCAATCCCAGCACTTTGGGAGGCCAAGGTGGGCAGATCACCTGAGGTCGGGAGTTTGAGACTGACCTGACCAACATGGAGAAGCCCCGTATCCACTAAAAATAAAAAAATAGCCGGGGGTGGTGGTGCACGCCTGTAATCCCAGCTACTCGGGAGGCTGAGGCAGCAGAATCGCTTGAACCCAGGAGGTGGAGGTTGCGGTGAGCCGAGATGGTGCTATTGCGCTCCAGCCTGGGCAATAAGAGTGAAACTCTGCCTCAAAAAAAAAAAAAAAAAAAAAAAAAAGTGCTCATAGCAGCACTAATTTCATTGTTTGGGTTGACACTGGGAAAAGAGAAAGTATGCATCAGTTTCATAGAATGAGGAAGGCCCATCCATCGTGGAATAGATACATCCATTGTGGTATAATCATACAATGAAAACCAAATAGCAATAAGAGTGAATGAACTGTAGCCACCTGCAACAACATGGATGAAACTCACACACATCATGTTAAGCAAAGGAAACCAGACAAAAAGAGTATAAACCATATGATTCAACTTATGTTTACTTTTGCCTTCTTCAAAAACAGGCAAAATTAATCTATGATGTTAAAAGTCAAGATAGTAGTTTCCTTTGGGTGGTGCTGACCTAAAAAGAGTACAAGAGAGTTTCTGTGAGGGAGGATTATCAAAGTTCTGTTTCATGATCTGGGTGCTGATTATGTGGGAAGTTCACTTTATTAAATTTTACCTGGCTGTACATTTATTATTTATACAATTCTCTCTACATATGCTATACTTCAATAAAAATGTATATACATAAAGAAAATTGGCTAAAACTGATTTCTTCAATTAAGTGGCTTATAGTTTTACTGGAGAGCAATTAGGGAAACAGCCAACTACAATCCAAGGGTGAACTATGTGCTGCGACAGGGAACAAACCATGAGCTGTGACAGCTTGGAGCACCCTGACCAGAGTCCTTGACTGGGCAACTCAGAGGACTTCCTTAGGGGTGGCATTGAACTGTGCATGAAAGACCAAAAGAAGAAGACATGCCTTATGTGTTTTGGAGAGCCAGAGGTTTGCTGACTGCAAGCAGAAAGCATGCAGAACAATTTGGCAGGGAATGAGACTGGAAATGTAGGGAAGAGAAAGATTATTGAAACTTGTGTGTCTGGTTGAAGAATGCAGACTACATTTGAAAGTCTTTTCATCAAGAAACATAACTTTTAAAAAATCCTGTAGAAGCATGAGGAGTGGCTTGGAGAGAAAAAGGAATGGCTTGGCATCCAGGGATGCCAGTTAGGAGAAACTGCACACGGCCAGGTGGGAGAGAGTAACCTGGGGACCTAGCCTTCTTCTATCTTATTGCTCTGTTATAATCTAAGATAGCTGCTACAGCTCTCACCATTTCATCTGTATTCCAGCCAGCAGCAGGAAGAGAAGGAAAGTGGAGGCTGTGTCTTGGAGAGTGCCCCCCTCACATCTGCTTACATCCTTTTGGCTAGAACTTAATTATTTGGCTACCCCTCACTGCAGAGTCAGGGAAATATAATCCTTAGCTGGGAGACTGTGTGCTTAACTAAAACCCTGGGGTTCAATTACTAAAGAGGAAAGAGGGAAAATGGACATTGAATGACAGCCAGGTTGTCTCTCATCATAAGCATCTTTTGGACAGGAATCGTAATGCAGATATTCAATTAATCGAATGAATGATTGACCACAGTCAGAATAAATAATTCCCTTCCATGTGCTCCCATGTGATGTTTATAATGCACCTCTTCTAGTTTTCCATGTGGTATAATTAGCTGTAGAGGTGACGTTTCACCTGCCAGTTTATAATCTTCTTGAGAATAGCACTAAACGTTCTTTGCATCCATGGGTCTCTCTTGCTCTCTATGCTCCTTCTCAGTGCATAGAAGAGTACTTGGCCCTAAGTAATAGTTCTCTTGTAAATATTTTTTAATGATACTGGTCTTATATTCACCCACAGTGCTTTATTTGTTATACTTGCTAATTAAAGTTAAGTTGATCTACAGGAGAATGGTTGGAAGAAGCAAACAAAGAACTTCCTTTTTCTCCATAGCCATAAATCCTGGCTGACAGAAATTCTTAGGGTCCCTGTTATCAGGGATCAGACAATCCCTGCCAAGAGCTGGGTCCTTTTCCGCACAGAGAAGGGATTTCTTCCAGAGGATCTGACTGCTCAGGAGCCAGCTCAGAGCCTGAATGTTTAGTGAAGACTTTGTGAGGTCATGCAAAAAAGCCAACCAGCAGCCATTCACTCATTTGATCAATCAACAAATGGTATGGGGCCCCTCCTCTATGTTGGGCACAGGGCAAGTTGGAAATACATAGGGCAGATTGATTGCCTAAAAAGAACAAACAACTGATTGTTTAAAAAGGACAATGAATATGGAGAGTCACTGAATTGTCGTGGAGACATCCGGGGTACTCTAGGATCTCATGCCGGAGGCACCTGACCCAACTGGGGCATTAAGACAGGCTCTCTACCAGGAATGTCTAGGTGAGGCACCAGAGGGCTCTGCAATGGCCTGGATAGGGGAGCTGTGCAAGGAAAAGATCCCCTTTGGACCACTAAAGTCCTCACTTAGGATTTCAATCCTGTGCCCTCAAATTTCAGGCATTTGAACTGGACTGGTGATGGGAGTAAGCAGGAGTCACTGTCGCATGAATGGGAAGGAGGCAGGCTTAACTGAGACCAGCTTACAAGGACAGTTCCACAGGGACAGAGTCCAAAGCACTCTGAGGTTTGTGCTCAGGGCTGCTGGGCATATCTTTGCTTTTCTTACAGTGGAATCTGGACTATGTCACTAAGACCACATCTTTCTTTTGGATTGTGTGGGGGTTGCTAGACAGTCTAAACAGAGGGTCAGGGAGGGAGGCAGATCGACTTCCTAGGAAGCCCTCTCCCCACTGTGGGGGGAGGTGGAACTGAGGAGGAGAAACAGTCAGGGGAATGCTCCCCACTCTGAAGAGCTGGCCTTTAAAAGCTTGCATCAGTGTCCCCAGGGCTTCAAGGCACAGAGGAAAATGTGGACTGAACTAGGCAAAGGGAATGCAGAAGCCAGGGTCTTCGCACCCACAGGCATCGGAAGATGCAGTTGTATCTCTCCCTTCCCTTCCCACCCTTTCTGGCATCTTGCTTTATAGCTCTTCCTTCTTCATGCTTTCCAAAGGCCTCCTACCTCTCATGCATTTTTCACTCAGCACAGAAAGAAAGTGTCACTCAATAGTCCTGTGATTTGTATGAAGACAAGAATGCCTTGTGGAGTATTCAGTGGAAGGAACCCGGGGTGAAAGGACAGGGAGCCCAGGGTCTATTTCCAGTTCCATCACTAACTCACAGTGTTGCTGTCACCTTTCTGACCCTTAGACTCTGACTCTGGATGGGAGTAGTAATATATTCTGCCTTGTATGGATGGTAAGTACAGAATAAAATCATACCGTAGTTCAAAGGATATGCCAGTGCAAGGCTACTATTTGTTATATAAAATATACATCTATCAGAGGATGGATGCTTGCCAGCAAGTCACAAAAGTGCACGACAGCCCAGGACATATTCCAGCTATGGAATCCAGCTGTACCTGTGAGACAGGGTACCACTAACAGAAATCTGTTACTATCTGCAGTTGGAAACTCCCTACATTTTCAATAAATACATACATTGAGGTATAGGCATTTAATGGAACACAGAGTAGCAATGAAAATGAGCTAACAGAAGCTGTACACAACAGCATGAACAAATCTCACAAACACCAAATTAAATAAAAGAAGCAAGTCATGAAAGAATACATACACAGCTGGGTGCAGTCACTCCTGCCTGTAATCCCAGCACTTTGGGAGGCTGAGGCAGGAGGATCGCTTGATGCCAGGAGTTCAAGATCAGCCTGGGCGATATAGCCAGTCTCTGTCTCTAAAAAAATATTTAATTTTTCAAAAATTAGTCAGGTGCAGTGGTGTGTGCCTGTAGTCCCAGGTACCTGGGAGACTGAAGCAGGAAGATTTCTTGAGCCCAGGAGTTCAAGGCTGCAGTGAGTTATGATTACACCACTGTACTCCAACCAGAGTGAGATCCTGTGTCAAATAAAAAAAAAAGGAAAAAGGAAAAAGATATATGTAGTATGATTCTACCTATAGAACATTCAAAATCCAGCAAAATTAAACCATATTTGTTAAGAGATGTGTCCATATGGGTAAATACAAAAAGAGAAGACTGGTAAATCCATAAAGAGAAGCCTGTTTATTATTTATTACTATTAAAGAGAAGTCACAGTAGCTGGTACCTCCTTTGAGAGGAGGAGGCGGAAAGGGTTGGCATTCTAGGAGGGGTGTGGGAAGAAGGGCTGCTGGGGAGCTGGCATCCCATGTTTCTTGCTTTGAGTGGGACTTCCATCTGTGCTCACTTTACAGGCATTGTTTAAACTGTACATATGTTTTATGTAGTCTTCTGGGTCTGTGATGTATCTCATAATTTTAAAAAATTAAAGGCATCTGAAATCAATAGGGAGCCACCCCAAATTAGAATAGTAGCCTCAGAGATCCATCTCCTCAATTGTATAGGTGCAGAGAATGAAGTCCAGAGAGGTTAGGAGGCTTACTCAAGGTCACAGAGCATGTTCTTAGTGAAACTGGGACTAGAATGAAAGGACTCCAAAGTCAGGTTCCTCTACCTTCTCTATGTCTCTGGACTCTTCATTAGGGGAAGGGAAGGGAAGGGAGGAGCACAGCTTTGAAGCCTGAGAATTCCCTCGTTTTGTGAAAAAGAAAAAGGGCCAGTTGGTGAGCCAATAAAATAATAAAGAGCTGGCAGAAACATTGAGGGTTGTAAACACTTTTCAAATGGAATTTTAAAAGATTTAAATATGCCTTCCTCAAACCATAATAATGATTTCGTTAATCATAATAATGACAACATTATGAAAAATAAATACCAGGAATCCGGCAAGTCTGTGATCTAGAATTAGACTCCATCTGACTTGCAGATGGTATCAGGATGGAGCTGGCTTGGAGTGGGGCTGGGATGGGAAGGGAAAGACAGGGAGCCAGGAAGTCTGCAACTTTATTGACTTATCCACCTGGCCTAGGTGAGACCCCTAGCCCTGGGACAGTCAGGAAAGGAACCTCTGCTATTTCTCTGAGAGCTTTTTTGTTTTGCTTAGAGGTCAATTACTTCCCATTTGGGGAACTTGTGAACATTAAGAGGTGACCGGAGTGAACGATGGAGATAAGAGGCTGATTGCTTACAGAGCGGCTCCCTGGTAAAAGCTCTGCAGAGGATAAGCAGTTGTCGGTAAGAGACACACAAAAAGGGGCAGCTTTCAGTGCAGAGGAGAGATTACGGAGACGGAAGACAGGCAGCTGGGGGTGGGCTTGATGAGCTGGGAGAGTGATGCGTTTTAAAGTGATCTTGACAGGCAGAGAGTGGGGAGATGGGGGAAGAGAATTTTTCCTTCACTCTCCTTTCCTTTAGGAATGAAATCTTTGCTGTCATGTGAATCTCAAACTTCCTTGCTGTGGTCTGAAGGAAAAGCCATGTGGATTGCACATGGACAAGGTTTTTGTTATAGTTTTTTTTTTCTTTTTGCCAGACAGTTATAGATGCCTCAGCAATCTAGGGAGCATAACAAAAAATGTGGCAGGCAAATGGAATATCTAAAGGATCTTGGGTGTGTAACTGACACCCCTTCCCACCTCCCAAACCCCTTCAGCCAGCCGAGTGCAGTTTACAAAGTCCCAGAAGCTCACTTGAATTGTATCTCAAACTACTATAAAATATAGCTCTGGCTTTGGCATATACCCATTTCTTTTCTCCATTCCAAAGTCCTAGAGCTTTCCTGGAACCTTTCCCAGTAAACAGTGTCATTCCCCTGCTAATCACCAGGATTAACCCCCATCCTCCATATAGCCTTCTCTAAGCACCCCAGCTTGGGCCACATTTTCTTTCTCTCTAGAGTGAGCTTAATGTCTGTCCTATTTGACATGCAGCATATACCACCTTGTATTTTTAGACACCTTCCTCATGTTGGTCTTTGCTTTCCCAATTAGAAAATACATTCCTTAAGGGTGGCAGCCAAATCTTATTTTTTTCTTGTGTCCCTACCAGGAATGTTCAGCAATGCTTGAGTTCCTGATGATTAAACTGAGCCCCTTTCTTTCCCCCTTCACCGTGAGCCTTGACCCAACCATCCCTGATTTTCCTGTACTTCTCCCTGTGGTCACAAAGGTGTAGAGAAGACATGGGAGTCTTTCACTCGCCCTAACTCTGGAGACAAGGTTATTCAAA
This sequence comes from Pongo abelii, assembly GCF_028885655.2. Lineage (NCBI taxonomy): Eukaryota > Metazoa > Chordata > Mammalia > Primates > Hominidae > Pongo > Pongo abelii. Next base: position 25,541,538 of record NC_071992.2, read on the forward strand.
ACATCACATATCTAGTACCTGCTTCTTCTGCTACTATTCTATGTTAGAAGAGGGTGAGAGGATGAAGGAAATAACATTTATTAATTTCCTACTCTGTGCCAAGTACTTCTCAATCCATACTACAGTGACCTATATTTCTGGGGTAGGGACCTTACCCGGAGGATTTTAAACAAATTAACATACAGCATTTTAGAATCTGATAATAGAAAAGTTTAATAAATCTCACTTAACCATTGCGGGCTGGGCAGATTATGTATAACTCAGTGGCAGCGTTGGACTGCAGCTCACCTGTCATTGGTCTAAGGCTGGTGTCCAAGGGTGAGACCTCTCCTCTTGTAAGGAATGGCCTCCCAAGTGAAAGAAGAGTGGTGGCACTCTATGACAATTCTCTCATGGTGGAGATTTTCATTGTAATCTCCACCTTTTTTCTCAGTTTTGTTGACCAAGTTGACTCACCGATATTCCCAAATTTAAAATAGGGATATCCACTTTTCAATCCCAGGGGCACAACACTATAATTGGAAGATACTGTGAAGTGTTTCTGAACACACTTTTATTGGCAGTGAGCCTGGAGAAATGAGGGCTGGGCTCGGCTAGGTGACTCACATCTGTAATCCCAACACTTGGAGAAGCTGAGGCAGGAGGATCACTTGAGCCAGTCTGGGCATCACAGGGAGACCCTCTCTATATACAAAATTTAAAAAAGTAGCTGGGTGTGTTGGCATGCACCTATAGTCTCAGCTGCTTGAAAGGCTGAGGTGGGGAGATGGTTCAAGCTTGGGAGGTGTAAGCTACAGTGAGCTAGGATTGTACCATGCCATTACACTCCAGCCTGGGCAATAGAGCAGGCTCAATAAATAAATACCCCAGCCCAATAAATAAATAAATAAACGGAAAAAAAGAAATTAAAGAGAGAAGTGGCAAAAAACCCAAAGGAGAGAAAATGTAAGAAAATGATAGTAAAAAAATTAACCACTACTTTTTTTTTTTTAAGCTTAAACAAATACACTCTAAGGGATGAAAGCTATCAACGGTCAGGTATAGTTTACATACCCTCAAGCAGTCTGCTTCTCACTTTAGTAAAACAACCAGGCCATATTCGAAATGAGAAAATTCAGGGGTAGTACATTTGAATTAAACATGGGAATTTATCAAATACAAGAATTTAACGTTCAAGAAGTCAGTAGTCCTGCGGGATGAACAATTAGAATTTTTATTATCTAAAAATGCAATCCAAGGGGAGAAAAAAAAGCCATATTTTCCTACTAAATTTTCTATAATATCTGTCTTGGCAAACACACATTTTCTATTTGATCCCATGTCCCTATGAGTAAAATGAGTTTGTTTTCATTCTTGAATTTGCATGACCTCAGATACGTTAGGGGTGAAGATGTCAAAATGTCACAATTTTAGAAAGCCTAAAGGTCAGGCTTTCTACCCATCTTTTTAGGACTTTGGGGCACTTGATCTTTTCCTGGCTCAAAACTTAGAAACTGCTGATGCTCCAAAGAAAACCTACAAAGAGGGCGAGAGGAGAGTTAGGGAAGAAATTAGGAAACCTACCTCCAAGACTGAATTGGTTTTGTTCTCCTAGCACATCTGGGCTTCATTTTTACTTTAATTCGAAATTGTTTCAAGGTAATGGCGAATATATGTTCTAACGGCCTCCACACACGCAACCACATGCACTCCTATTTAGTATATTTATTGGAGGTGCTGTGCTGTACAAAGAGATAAAATGCACAACAGGGAAAGGGACCGGAATGTAGAGCCTACTTCCAGGAGAGCAGTCCTGGCCAGAAAAGAGCGCTCCTCTGGATTAACGGAGTCCCCAGGGGCGCGGCCTTGTGGGGATGTTTAAATCCCAAAGGAAGAGGCTCAAAGCAGGTTCCTCTTCGTGAACTTCCCGGATCTTCAAGTTCCCAGCTCTTCAGACCCCTTCCCGCCCTCCCGTCCTCTTGTCTTTCTTCCCCAACAGCTGTCATTAATTGGAGGATGGTAGGCCCGCTAGATCACCATCTCCATTCTCCCCCGATGCCCCGGGGCTGCTGCGTACAGATACAAGAGCCTCTCGGGCCTCTGGGGTTGAAGCCCCAAAAGTCACGCGCCTTAGTACTGCTCCCACACCCCAAACTGCCAGCCAGCCTTGGTGTTCTTCAGTCCCCGTGTTGCTTGGTGGGTGACCGGTGGAGGGGTCGCCTTTTGGGGGAAGAACGTCCCAGGCGGGGCCTTTAACTGGGTGACTGTGGTGCAGATCGCAGTTTCAGAGATCGCTCCGGAAAGAAGCGCCGTTGGGTAGCCGCTTCCTTCCAGCGCCGCGTCCCCTCCTTCTTGTCGCGACCTGCGGGCGGAGGGGAGGGGAACGAGCATCTGGCCCTGGTGGGCAGAGTCAAGCCGAGGAGCCTCACCAGGCCCTGACACCCTGCAGCGTGGCTGCCAGATGGCCCTGCGGGGTGGCATTCTGGCCACCGTGTCCGAAGCCCGCGCTGGCCAGTGGTGTGTGTGGCGCAGGACCCGAGAGCGCGCCCGCGTAGCAGCTGCCGTAGCCTGCGCCGTAGGGTGCTCCGGTGTAGCCTCCGTAGCAAGAATAGGGCGACACTGCGGCACCATAGGGGCTGGGGAAGGCAGGTGCGCCGGGCCCGGGGCCCAGGCAGGGCTTGCCATCGCGCACCAGGACGGGCACCGCCACTCGGCGCGGCGTTAGAGGGTGGCCGGCCAGTTCCAGCGACTTGTCCTGGCGCTGTCTCTTGCATTTGTAGCGTCGGTTCTGGAACCAGATCTTGACCTGCGTGGACGTGAGCTGCAGCGCGCTGGCCAGGTGCTCGCGCTCGGGCGCTGACAGGTACCGCTGCTGCTTGAACCGCCGCTCCAGGGCCAGCACCTGAGCCTGCGAAAAGAGCACGCGCGGCTTCCGTCGTTGCCGCGCCTTAGGCTGCTCCGAGCGGCCACCCCGCACGCTGTCGCCGCTGTTGCCAACGCCGCGCTCTGGCACCCTGGTCCCGCCGCGGAGGGGCGAGGCCGCGCTCAGGCCGGGCTCTAAAAGCACAGGAAGGGACACATCAGCGCCCAGCCTAAGGCTCACCTGAGCAGTTTCTACTTAGTTTTCAAGACTTTCCTCTCCCTGGCAGCCTTCACTCTGCGCAGCCCCCTTCTCCCTCCTACTGCCCACGAGCCCTGTCCCAGGACGTACCCTGTCCCAGGACTGTCTCAATGTTTTTTTCCCTCCAAGCTCTGTCACTTTTATATGTTACTGCTGGAACATAAATTTTGACACCTTATGGTCCCCGTTGTGTGCGTCCTTTTCCAAAAGGTAGACTCTAGATAGAATTAAGGCAGCTCCATTTCCTTCTTAGAATGTGTGTGCATGGGCCGGGCGCAGTGGCTCACGCTTGTAATCCCAGCACTTTGGGAGGCCGAGAAGGGCGGATCACGAGGTCAGGAGATCGAGACCATCCTGGCTAACACGGTGAAACCCCGTCTCTACTAAAAATACAAAACATTAGCCGGCGTGGTGGCGGGCTTCTGTAGTCCCAGCTACTCGGGAGGCTGAGGCGGAAGAATGGCGTGAACCCGGGAGGCGGAGCTTGCAGTGAGCCGAGATCGCGCCACTGCACTCCAGCCTGAGTGACAGAGCGTGACTCCGTCTCAAAAAAAAAAAAAAAAAAAAAAAAGAATGTGTGTTCATGGTAAACCTTCGCTGTGAGGAACAAGTGTAAGTGGAGGTGTCTATCAGATTGGACTTTGGACCCTCCTTGGAAGTAGAGAGAGAAGGAGAAGGAGAGGGAGGAGGAGGAGAGGGAGGAGGAAAGGAAGGAAAAACAGACAGAAGCCTGGGTGTCAAGAAGGCGCAAACTCGGTGACAGGCTCTCAGGAGGCTCCTGTCTGCCTCATTTTCCTTCGCAGCCCCAAGCGCACTGCAGGGAACTCGGCTCTAAGTCCAGGAGCGGGAACATTGAGTGTCTCCTACGTTCACCACACTTTTGTGCACACTCTTGTCTTTTTGATGCAGCACTGCACCAACACCAGGGAAGCATCCCTGCTTTCTTGGATGTGATGCTTTGTAATCCAAATTAACAATATATGATGAAAACAAAATATTTATTGGCTCCTGACTTTTGGCTCAGAAACTGAGGTTCTCTTTGAGAGATGCATAAAGTTGAGGTCCACATTTGGCTTCTTAAAAAGTAGCCTCTCCCTCCTTTGGGGTCTTTCTGGCAAGCAGGTGTTGTGGGCTTCACCCTGAAGTCTTCCTTTCACCCAGAGTGACCCCTACAGCTGAGACTGTGCCCACCAAGATGCAGCGTTTTCCTCCCTTCTCACTTCTCTCCTGTCTGGGCTTAAGCCCTGTTTTACCCCAAGGGTGGATCGAAGGGAAATGCTGAGTTTTCATGGGATCTCACGCCAGGAGAAAACCAGGAGCATGGAGGGGGTGCAAGTTCATGGCAAGACGGGACAGGACTCTAAATGAGCCAGTGCGATTGGAACCAGACTCCTAATACCCAAGGCACTGGCACAATCTCCTGGGGGGGATGGAGCTGTTTGGTATTTAAAGTTTGAGGAGAGAACAACTTCCTTCAGAGACGCCTGTGCCCAGATAAACTGAGGCCATCTCCCCTTGTAAAGAGGAAAAATCCTGAGGAGGGTTTGTTTTCTTAGTACATCGAAAGGTAACAACTGACCTTCAGCCAGGCTGCAGAGCAAGGAGGACCCCATTTGAAAGTCACAGATCATGCAGGCCCTGGGGCTGCACAGCACCGCAGGGCGCGCCAGCACCCTGCGCCCTCCTGTTCACAATCCTGGAGTTCTTGAGGGCAAGGTGGTTGGCTGCGATGGAGGAGGGCATGAAGCCCACCGAAGGTGCCTTCCTTGTCCGGATCGCTACCCCGACCTTGGGCTCAGTTCCTGGAGCCGGCCTCGGGTCCCTCCTCGGCCGCGTCCATTGCTGCCGCAGAAGAGACGCTCCCAGGATTTGGTTTCCAGCGGGAGAAGGAAGGCGCCGCGAATACCATGGGCTGCGAGGCGACTGTGGTGGTCGAAGGAACGTGATCCTTTGTCAGCAGAGCCGAAGTGATCGCCGAGTTGGCTGAGCGGCGCCGAGGGAGTTTAGAATCCGCTGCAGAAAACCTACCAGCTTCTTCGCGGACAGAGCAGATAATGTTCTTAGGCTTCTGGAGTTAGTGAGTAGCCGGCCTGCAAGCCGGTAAATAACTCCGATCTAGCCCCTTGATTTATTTCGTTCGTTTGCACCTTGAATGGAGGCGCCATGGCACAGTCTGGCAGAGGAGGCCTGCCTTGCCCGGCGCTACTCTGGGCCCCTGCGTTGAGAATGCCGAGCGAGGTGCTAAGGTTTGGAGAGAAAAAGTGGCGTTTTCATCCCTTGGAATGTCGGACTTCTCCAGCCGAAGCCTCCGGATCGACGCAACACAACTCCCCGCCAGCCCCTTCCCTTCCAGCGGGCTGGACACAGGTGCGTGGGCCTCGCAGCCCGGCGCGAACGGATGCGCCTTCGGATTCAGGCGACAGGACTCGGCCAGAACCGTGTCCCTGGGCAGAGAAAACCCTGGCAGCCTTTAACATTCTCCCTGACGCGGAGAATCCTGCGCCAACGGGGCCTTCCACTTCGGGAGACTCAATCGCCACCCGGTCCCCACCTTCCGTCTTCCAGAAGAAAAATCCATGAGAAGGAATGGGGGGGCCCCGACCAGGCCAGCAAGAAAGGGCCCTGTTAGGAGTGACCTCAGAGCCACGAGGGTTCCACTGCTTTGATGGCCACACGCTTTTGCAAATGGTTTGGGGGTGGAGAGACACCAGGTGATGGTAGGGAAGGGCGGTGGTGACTGGCACGGCTGAAACACTGCGGAGGGTTTCGCTGTGGAGATGAGAAGGTGGAGGTTCTGGGCACTGTGGCTGCTAGTGGGAGCGATGCGTTTGTGGGAATCAGAGGAGCGGATTTGGGAAAAGTGAATCCTTAAGATTCAGGGCCTTAATTTCGTTAGGGGTGTGTGAAGCACACTGGGTGTCCGGAGAGGGTGGGAATGGGATTCGAGAGGCCTTTTGTGGACTCCTCAAGTGAGAGAAAATGGAGAGACAGTCTCGAACCCAGGAGATAGGAGGCGTCTTTTCCCCATGCACCCATGGATCACGCCCTCCCCCCTCACATTCACCCCGTAGGAGGCAAGACTTGAGCGCTTACTCACGTGGCTCCCCCATCCGTTCCGCGTCCATCTCCAAGACTGCCTCACAGGGACCCCCAGGAGGCTCCGAACCGTCCAGCTTTCTGTCACCGTCGCCGCCACCAGCGTTGTGAACCTCTGACCCTCGCGGCTCTGGGTCCATTCTCAGGTACTGAAAGTTTTCCGGGCTCTTCCGCACCCTCGGATTTGGTGAAGCCGCGGGGCAGCTCCGCTCGCGCTCCAGTCTCAGTATGTCCTTGACCAAGAAGGGGGTGGAGGTGACTGGGCTTAGCAGCATCCCGAAGGCGGATGGGGCGGGGCCGAGGAGGTCCCGGTGAGGAGCGGCACCCTGAGCTTCCCGTCTTGTCGCTGTAGGCCCCGCAGACAGACCCAAGCTCTGGGACAGACTCCCAGCGTCCCAGACAGCGCCTTCCTCTGGGCCATGCCGGTGGGCCCAGGTCCAGGGCCGGGTGACGAGACCGTAGCCCCCCATTGGTTCTCGCAGAAACCACGTGCTAGCCCTGCACCTTCCTCCCCCAGCGCTTTCTTCCCGCGCCCGTCTAATCCTCTCCAGTCCCCAGTCGCCTTCCTGGGAGGTTTGGTTCGTATTGACGGTTCTCAAAGCAAAGAAAACGTGGAGAGACAGTGCTGCCCGCGGCTTGGATCTCCGTCAATACGGTACTAGCGGGAGCTTCTGAGGTCAACCTAGGGTCCACGGGTACCCTCCTAGTGGACATGCGGGGATTGGAGGTGGAGTCCTTGCTGTGCAACCCGATCCGGTCCATCCAGCCTGGTCTTAGCTCAACTCTGCATTCTTATGGCGGAGGAAAGCTAAGATAGAGACAGCTGGGACCCGCGGGATTTGAGGTGTGCGCTGGGATCTTACGTGCGCAGAGGCCGGACCGCAGAGTCGAAGTGAGTCTTGACCCGCCAGGGCCTATATTGAGATGGAAACCTCTCTCTATGAACCGAATCCAGGTCTGCGGAGTCCCGACCCGCCGCTTCCTAGGAGCAGCGTCTCAGCCCCAGGACCGAGGAATGGGTGTGGGGGCTACATGTGGGGAGCCCTCGACCTCTTAAAGGGCTCCGCGAATGGTGGGGGAGACGGGAAGGCAATCGCTGCGGCCCGGGCAAAGTGGTCAGAGGCGGGGGGCGGGGAGTGGGCTCCCGTCGCCCTTGGCGTCCCCACATTCCTTTTCTTCCTCTCCTTTATCCTCCTTAAAGCGGATTGCCTGGAGCGTGCCAGCTTGTGTGCGCGTATAAATGCGGCGCCCGCCGAAGGGCTGGGAAGATTTGACTCGCATTAGATCTCCAGAAAAGGCCCTCGGTTACGGCGGGCACCGAGTAAATGGCGCAGTGTGGCACAAACGTTACCAACATGGAGATAGCGCCAACAGATCCAGCCCCTGCTGTTACTACTCCTGGATCAGGGAAACGTGATTTGGTGTCAGCAGTTCCAGCACTGAAGCGAAGCGGGTTTAAAAATTATGTTTTAATCACAATGGGATCTCATTAGAGTTCTTTTGGGGATCTCAGATCAAATGTTTCTTTTTGTTTTTCTTTCCTTCCTTTCCCTCCCTCCCTCCCTCCTTTCTTTCTTTCTCTTTCTTCCTTTTTTTTTTTTTTTTTTTTTTTTTGATACAGTGTCTCTCTCTGTCTCCCAGGCTGGAATGCAGTGGCCGGATCATGGCTCGCTGCAGCCTCGACCCGGACTCAGTGACCCTCCCACCTCAGCCTCCTGAGTAGCTGGGACCACAGATGCAGCCACTAAGCCTGGCTATTTATTTATTTATTTATTTATTGTAGAGCCGGGGTTTCGCCATGTTGCTTAGGCTGGTGTTGAACTCCTGGGCTCAAGCAATGTGCCCACCTCGGCCTCCCAAAGTGCTGGGATTGCAGGTGTGAGCCACCGCGCTGGCCTCAAATGCTTCTTAAACCTACTTACGTGAATTCGGCGTTACAACAGCTGTTTGAATATGATTATCTCCTGAAATTCAGATAAACCCAACTCATCTCCCCAGGCTAATGGATGCAAAATTGCACACAAAGATTTATGCAAAATTTCAGCACATTTGATCATTCAGGTACAAAGTAATGACTTCTTATACATGGTAACATTTAATCTTCACATCAAATCTATACCCAAATGTTTCCAGCTTCTTCTTCTTCTTTTTTTTTTTTTTTTTTTGTTCAGCGAGGAGTCCAGATCAGAGAGGTGGCCCAGATAGTTTATCAAATGGCAAGACCGGACAGGCCTCTAAACCAAGACAATTTACCCTGTCTTTCTTTATTTTTGAAATATACATCCTTTGCTCTTAGAGATCTCAAAATCTTCTGATGACCCATACATTTATTTGGATTTTTTTTCCTGATAAAAGTTATCATGCGCACCTTGGAAAAAGTGAAGAAAAGTTAAAAGAAAATACCCACCCAGAGACAACATTTTAGTGGACCTCCTCTTTATTTCTGTATCTGTGAGCTCATAGGGTATATATGTTTGTATATGTTTAAATTTACATCATAAGCATGCCCAGTTCATCTTTAGAATTTTTTAAACAAGTATAATTTAAAATAGGAATCTACTATTTCATGTTATGGATAGACCGTAGTAGACTGTGTTTGTATTTTTAGATAATATCTTTTTTTCCATCACTGTAAATAAGACTTTATTTTGTGCCTTTAATTTTCATCCTTGTCAATATTTTCTATTATTTTCCCAGGATACATATGTAGAAGAAACATCAATGAGTCAAATATTTTAATGCTCGTAAGACACGCCATTCCAGGGCTTCCTAGAAAAACAGTATTATCGTATTTTTTTCCCGGAGGTGCAGGCGAGTGCCTGGTCTACGGGTGTTTACAATCATCACCGGGCACCCACAAGAGACCCTGAACTTAGAATATTTACGCGGTAGGAGCTCCGCCTCGTCCTTCCAGGGGATACTGACGACTCGCTGGGTTCTCGTCTTCCAAGTGCTGGAGGGGGGAAGTAGGGCGACTCAGGGTAGAAACCTAACGCCAGAAACCTTCCAGCGACTTATCACTTGGTGATAGACAAGTGATAGACTTTCGTGGCAGACAGTCGCGCTCTACCTAAGTCGTAGAAGAAAAGACACCTTGTAGGGGACTTGGCGTCGGAAGCCTTGAGTTCAAATCGTAGCCCTAGGTCCCCAGCCTTGAGAAAGGACAACTTGTGGGGGACTTGGCGTCAGAAGCCTTGAGTTCAAATCGTAGCCCTAGGTCCCAGCCTTGCCCTTCCTGGCTTGCTGCGAGGATGAAATGAGATTTTTGTACGTGAAAATGCTTTCTAACCCCTCTCGAGGGATGGAAACATCTCCATTCGACCGGAGTCCGGGTCTGCGGAGCATTTACCCTCCCCTTCCCAAGAGCAGGCTCCCCAGCGTAGCGAGTCCTTGTTACGGAAAGGGTCGTTTCGGCTCAGGATGCGCGCTCCCGGCGCAGACCTGGGGATAGGGGTCCCTGTCGCGCTCGCCCAACCCCTGCAGGGAGCAAGGCTGTCTTTCTGCAGCACCGCGCCACGCGGCGGGAATTTGCAGTGTCCTGCGTTCTGGTTTCAGCTTCTTCGCTCTCTTGGGTCTCGCCCTCTCTCGGTCACCTCTCGGAGGGGACTGGAGTCCCTCCTTCCTCCTCCTTCAGCGCCAGGAGCATTGAAAGCTGCCCGCCCGCCGAGAGTGGAACCGGTACCTCGAGTCTCGCCCATTCCGGTTCAATTGGAGGCGCATTAGCGGCTGCCTCGCAGTGCAACAGAGGCGCGAGCGACGGGCCACCTGCCTAAGCGCTGGCGCCCAGGAGAGCCGGGGAGGAATCTAGGAGGGGCGGCGAGAGCAGAAAAGCCAGAGAGTCCAGAGACTCTTAGGCAGGACTCCGTGCAGCCCCCACAGCGTGGTGCGGGGAGGTGTGTGTGTGTGTGCGTGTGTGTGTGTGTGTGTGTCCCTTACTCAGGAATGGAGACATCGTGATCACCTCTGTTCTTAGGTGAGATGGAGACGGCCGTGCTAGGGGTGTGATTGATCCGCTTTGCTTCATTCAGGTCCACAGAGTGTTTTAAGCGCTTACCATGGGCCAGCTCTGCCCAAGCTCTGGGAATACTGAGAAAATGAGAGGTCTCAGCCCTCTTATCCTACTTGCATTCTTGCATAGAAGACAGACTTTTAAATGATTCCCATGCGTTGTGTTACCTTTCACAATCAGACGGAATTTGTACACTATTTATTGATTTTTTTTTTTTTTTTTGAGAAGGAGTTTCGCTCTTTTGCCCAGGCTGGAGTGCAGTGGCACGATCTTGGCTCACTGCAACCTCCGCCTTTTCGGTTTCAAGCAATTCTCCTGCCTCAGCCTCCCGAGTAGCTGAGATTACAGGTGTCCGCCACCACGCCTGGCTAATTTTCGTATTTTTAGTAGAGACGGGGTTTCACCATGTTGGCCAGGCTAGTCTCAAACTCCTGACCTCGTAATCTGCCGCCTCAGCCTCCCAAAGTGCTGGGATTACAGGCGTGAGCCACCGCGCCCGGCCCTGAACCTCTTCTTCTCCGTGGTTAACAAAAGTCATTATTTCCTGTTTCTTTCACTCTCCTAAAACGAAGGGATTCCCTCTAGCAAGTACCATACTCAACAGGCAATTCCTCGTTACCTCGCAGCTTAGTGGGCCCTGTGGGCCGAGGTGAAATCAATCCTCTTTAACCCAAGTGCAGGATCCCCCTTAGACTAGACTAGACTTGGGCTCTGGGTCTGTTGTCGCAGCTGTGTCCCCAAGGCACGTAGTAGATCTTTAACAAATATTTACTGGGGACAGGTATCTGTCCTGCTTGATTGGGGATAGTTCCTAGGATACTCTGGGGACTGGCCCAAAGGGTGTCTGGGGATCATCAGTGGTGGCAATTTCCACTTTGCCATGGTCCCTTTTGCTGGGATCCACTTTTTAATACTGTAATAATGTATTTATATTTTTGAGTATTTGAAAAATTAACATGGTTCTCAAAAATCAAAATTATGTAAAAAGATATATTTAAAGAAGTGACAGTACACCTTTATCCCTGTATTCCTGTTCCCACTCCCCTTTCTTTCCTAGTTGGTACACACTTCAAATCTCATTAGTTTGTCCTTTCTGTGCTTTAAAACAACAACAACAAATGAACAGGTATATGTGTATTTTCTTATTTATCCTTCTTTCTTACATGACAAGGTAGCTTAATATGGATACTCTTTCTTATTGTAAAGCCATGACATTTATTGTGTGTGTGTGTGTGTTTTTTTTTGAATTGATATCATGCCTCTGGTTGCTACCTGTGCATGGCCACCACTTTAGAACAATAGCTGCAATAACAATGCCTGTGTACTTTCTACCTATATCTCCTTTGCTCAAAATAAGCTATTCCATGCCTGCAGTATACAGTAGGAGATGGTGAGAATCTCCTACTACTCATGACTGTTAGCATAGGGCTTTATAACCTTATATTTCAGAGTGCATAATGATAATTTTAAAGTAAACCCTCAAAATGACTCAGTGAATTTTCTCATTTTTTCTTTTAAATGATGGCTTTAGCTTAGTCATCTTTATTTTACAGATAAAGAATACAGAGATTACATGTTGTCCAAGATCACATGGCTATCACATAGCAGAGGAAAATTACAATCCAGGTTTTGTCACTACCAATCCTGGGGCCATCGCTCTGCACTTCTGTGGCCCTGCTCCCGCATCAGTTCCCTCTAGAGTAGAAATGAAGAGTTGAAAAATAATGGGGAACGATTTGGCAAACAGATCTAGATTATTTCCTGTATGGTTTCCTTTTTTAAAAAATGTATATTTACATCTCATCTCACTGGTTCTCAAAATATCTCAGTGAGATGTGTAAAATAGTTATGATTTCTAGTTTATAAATGAGGAAACTAAGAGAAAGGAAGGTTAAGAAACTTATTTGAGGCCACATCTATCAATGCATTTATTTAGTAATTGCCTTTTATGTTTCTTCCTACTTTTTTTGCTCAGTACGTGTTAGTACACTCACTCCGTAGAAAAACATATTCAACATTTAAAACATTTTAGCAAACTATTACTTCATTATGTTCCAAATTATTCCATTCAATTCAGAAGATATTTTCTGAGAGTGCCTATTACATGGAAAAGGTAATCATAGAATCTGTCACACAAACTGGGATACCTTTTTTTTAGAGACAGAGTCTCACTATGTTGCCTAGGCTGGTCTGGAACTCCCAGCCTCAAATGATCCTCCCACCTTGGCCTCCCAAAGCATTGGGATTACAGGAGTAAGCTGCTGCACCTGGCCTAACTGGGAAAGGCCAGTGTCCTTTAACACTGGGAAAGTGGAAAGTGTCCTTTAACACTAACTAGATGGTGTGCCAAATACAAACTAACCACAACTGTACATATGGTCACCCCATATACAAGGCACTCAGACACAAAGATAAATAGTACACACTTCAGGACCCTCCAGGAGTATCCAGTCCAGTCAGGAGAAGACACATTAACTTTTATTGTAGAATGTCACCAGCTTACCTTTGTCTGCCGGACTGGCATTAATGTGCCTAATTTCATTCACTTGATGGATAACATTTTCATTTATAATGATACTTTCGTCATTCAAATCTATGATGTTGATCTGATTACCATATTTAAGAGGCGGGTTGATCACTGGTGCATCCTTTTTCTGCTGCCACAAAGCAAGCACACCTGCAGTCAATCACACACCCAAAGCCCCATGGCCGGCACAGCCTCTCCCCAGAACATGAGCTGTTCCCAGCTCTCATTGATTCCTGAAGATACTCTTTTGCCATTAGCTTTTTTTCACTTAACAATATATTCAGCAGTCACATCATATTGGTCCAAAGAGGTCTTCCTTATTGTTTTCTATAGTTGCCTAGTACTCCATTGCATGAATGTACCAAAGTTTATTCAACCACTGTTCTGTCAATGAGTATTCAGAGTTTTCCAGTAGTTTACAGTAACAGTAATAAGTTTGTATGTGTTTTTATATTGTTGGAGGCATTCTTCACAGTCAAAAGACAATTGTCCATTGAATTTGTCAAAAGACAAATTTCTAAGAAATGGGACCATAGGTGAAACATAAATGCATATATAATATTTTTAGGAGTTCTCCTCTCCAGAAAGGTTCTACAGGTTTGCATTCCACCAGTATTGTATGGGAGCGCCTGCTTCCCAGGAAGCCTGGGCAATGGAATGCATGATCATGCCTCTTAATTCTCACAAATTTGATAGGTGAGAAATAGTATTTCAGTGTTGTTTTTAATTTGCATTTCTCTAATTATAAGTGAGGTGCAACATCCTTTTATATGTTTAAGGGATATATACATATGTGTATGTTATCTATACATATACACGTATAATATACATAAAAATTAAAAACACATAAATATATACACATACATACACAACCGCAAATTGTATCCGTCTCCCAATTTCAATGTTTAAGTTTTCTCAATGTCAGTTACTTTGGTTATGTGTGCTATATGTTGCAAATATTTTCTTCCTGTTTGACAATTGTTTTTTGACTTCTTTTATAGTGCTTTTTTATCATGCATTTTGTAAAATGTAATCATTTGTGTTATCTTTACTTGCTTCTTGATTTGAGTCATGGTGAGAAGACCTTTCTTTTCCTACACTGAGGTTAAAAAGGAATTCACCCATATTTTATTCTAGTATTTGTTATAATTTCTTTGCTTACATTCGAGTGTATTCGAGTGTATGGTGTGAATTAAGGATCTGATATGATCTTTTCCTAATTTGCTATGCTGAGGCCGTTTTGACAGTTTGTCCGCCATCACTTTCAGAGGCGCTCCCCGCGAACCCCGAAAATCTGTGCAAAATTCTAAGGGTTAGGGGAAGGGCATGGGTGGAGAGTAAAGTGAAGCGGGCCAAGAGATTTCTTGCATTAAATGTTTAGAAGAACCAACCAGTTAAACGAAATAAAAATCTGCTGGTATGTAACCGCTGGGTGGGCTTCTCCATTTCTCCGTGTCACCCTCCCCCAGCCGGCCTCTTAGCTTCTCGGCTTTGGGTGGCGGAGACCGTTTAGTTCTGGGACAGACCGCCGGGGGCAGACTCCGGGGTTTGCGGGCGCCGAGCTGCCTCCGCGCGCGTTCCATTCCTCCAGCGTGGAAAAGAAAACCCTCAGCGGTCGGAGAGGCGGCGGGGCCTTTCCGGATCGCGGATTCGGGGAGCCGCAGGTGGGGACGCTGCCGGGCGACGCTTATCTGCGCCGCGCTCGCCAGCTCCGTTTCAATTAACATTCCAGTGCCGCCGCCCGCCGCGGGAGCGGAGTCCCCACCAGCCCCTGGAAAAATAAACTCTCGGCCCAGCGGCTGTGCGTGCGTGTGTGTGTGCGTGTGTGCATGTGTGTGTGTGCGCGCGTGTGTGTGCGCGCGTGCGCGCGTGTGTGTGTGTCTGTAGAGCCTACAGAGTCCCAGATCAGCGCAGCCCAGAGCTGCCTATCCCCGGGTCTCGGTTCCCTGCGGGGTCGAGCCTGCGCCGGGCTGCAGCTCTCTGTCCCACTGCGCGGCGGGATGGCAGCTGCTCTTTTAATAAACTAGCAGTCGGCGGTCTTGCTGAGCCCTACAATATCCCCAAAGCCTGGTGTGCGATGGAACACATGTCTGCATCCCCAGACCCCGAGAGGGGAGTTGCACACACATTGCTGACCTTGAGGGTCAGACAGACCCTTTCTCGTCTAGTTTTTAGCATCAGATGTAACCTCAGCTTGGGCTTCTATGATCTCATCGATGTCCCTTTGAGATAAGCAGGGCAGACGTCCTTCTCTCCATTCCAGGGATGGGATGTTGAGGCTCAGAGGAGTCCCTTAACTCGTTTATAGCCGCTGGGCAGCCGCTTGCCTAGGGAGGGGGACATGACAGGTCTGCTATTCATGGCTTCCCGGGGCTGAGCCCAGGGCTCCAAGTTGCACTTTCCTTAAGAAGTTACCAACCTGCGCATTGCTATAAATAAGTTTCTACTGTCGTTATTGTTATTCTCTGGAAATGTAAAATATGTCAACACCTCTCCTTGTGTCCACTGAATATAGGGCCACCCACCCCCTCCACTGGCTGTATATGTGGGAGGTGTCCACAGTGAATAACATTCTAAATGGAATCTTTCTACCAAAAAAAAAAGCCATTTAAACAAACAAACAAACAAACAGAAACCCTTGCTGATTTCTTTCTTCAACATAATTGCAAGTTCCCAAGGATTGTTCCTGAATTCACCCTCCAGGGGCCTCCTGTGACTTGCTAGAGCCAGCCCAGGCTTCTGAACTTGTTTTTCTAATTAAAAGCTATTTTTGGGGTATAATACAGATAAACTAGTTGTGCTTGTGAGTTTAACTTTTAAAAGACTTTTTAAGCACATTCTTTAGGAAAAGGAGAAACCTGCTAAGGTGAGGTGGGTCAGGCCAAACTAGAAGCAGTTCTAAGTGTTAAGAGCAGCTGTGAAGTGGGCTTCCTAGTTAAATACCATCCGTCGGGCAGGGTGGCTCACGCCTGTAATCCCAGCACTTTGGGAGGCTGAGGCAGGTTGATCAGGAGGTCTGGAGATCGGGACCATCCTGGCTAACATGGTGAAACCCTGTCTCTACTACCATCTCTACTAAAAATACAAAAAATTAGCTGGGCGTGGTGGCAGGTGCCTGTAATCCCAGCTATTCAGGAGGCTGAGGCAGGAGAATTGCTTGAACCTGGAAGGCAGAGGTTGCAGTGAGCTGAGATCACTCCACTGCACTCCAGCTTGGGCACCAGAGTGAAACTCTGTCTCAAAAAACAAAACAAATAAAACAAAACAAAACCCATGTATCCCAGCTTCTGGGGCTCATGACTGAATGGAGGTGTGAATGAGATGACACGCCATCCTTCAGAGTATTTTGCCTCTGCACAGCACTCTTTAAAAAAATTTTTTTAAAATTTTACTTTAAGTTCTGGGATACATGTGCAGAACTTGCAAGTTTGTTACATAGGTATACATGTGCCATGGTGGTTTGCTCCACCTATCAACCCATCATCTAGGTTTTAGGCCCGGAACACATTAGGTATTTGTCCCAATGCTCTCCCTCCCCTTGCCCCTCACCCCATGACAGGCCCCCATGCGTGATGTTCCCCTCCCTGTGTCCATGTGTTCTCATCGTTCAACTCCCACTTATGAGTGAGTACATGCAGTGTTTGGTTTTCCATTCCTGTTTTAGTTTGCTGAGAATGATGGTTCCCAGCTTCATCCATGTCCCTGCAAAGGACATGAACTCATCCTTTTTTATGGCTGCATAGTATTCCATGGTGTATATGTGCCACATTTTCTTTATCCAGTCTATCATTGATGCACAGCATTCTTTGAGTTCTAAGGCACTCATAGGCTGACCGTCTATTGCCTGCTGAGGCAACAACTGTCAGACTATGTCCCTAGCCGTCTGTGGGACCACCCAGCCCTGGAGGGTGCCTTGCATGGAAGGAACTTAATTTGTAGTGTGGCCACAGGCTTCCATGTTCCTTAATCCTGGAAGGATGCCAGGGAAAGTGGAAAGTCTCCTGAGATCCTCCACCAATGCCCAGCGAGCTTGTGGATGCTTCCCTCAACACACAGGAGAAGGGCATGTGAGTTACTGTGCAGGGGGAGTGAAGGGGAAGCCCAGGGCCTGGGGAGCTGCTGCAGTACAGTCCGTTACTCTTTCCCCAGTGGCCACTCTCCAAACATGAATAGCAGTGGCGGGAGGGGGAGTGCAGTGGGGAGCAACTACATGGACAAAGATGGAGCAGGCAGGCACAGCGGCATGCTGATGTTTGGTGCCATGTAGATAAATTATCCTGATAACCAAGTGTGTGCTTCCCCTTCTACCTCCTCCCCCAGACAGTCTGACGCTGGGTGGAAGTATTAGAGAGCAGGATGGGTCATTTAAAAGCGACCCAGGGAAGGTCTTATTTTGAGCAGGTCCATTTTACATAAGAGAATTAGGCCCAGAAGGCTCTCACTGTGCCAGAGCTGCTCATCCAACTTCCTTTGGCAGGACTGCTCACTCTAGGGCCTGGAGCAGGGTTGGAGTGGACCTGTGGCCAGAAGACCCTGGGCATGCTTGGGGTAGGTGGAGGATGGAAGGGGAATACATTTACCCTAAAAGGAGCTGCTAATTCATTCTCCATTCCCGAGTCCTGGCAATTTGAGAGATTGCAGAACAGAAATTATAAGAAAAAGTTATAGAATGTTTGACTCTGAACCGTCATGCTGACTGTCAAATAGCCACATCTTCAAAATTTTACTTTCTGTTTCCTTTTGATCCCTCTGAGAGTCTGGGAATAGATAGGAAGGGAGGAGCTGAAATTGTGTTTATTAAAATACACAGGAGAAAGTGTCAAACCAAGTTTATGCGGAGAATAAAGCTGCCAGTCCTAACAATAATTGTTATTTCATGTCTTATTCCAGGAGGGACTCTTTATCAAAAGCTAATATTTGGCTATTAATTTACCCAACTCTAGGCATTATCAACTACCCCCTTCATTTTTACAGACAGGGCCAGAGAAATTGAATAATGTGATTGAAAGCACATCCTTCGAAGCAAAAGATCAGGGCTCCTATTCTGCTGGGAATGCCACATTCCTCCCTGGGTCTCCTAGGCATGAGTTAGGTGTCTGTGGGGTATCAGCTTTTGGCATTCTCCCCCCGCCCTGCCTTCTTACCTAGTGCCTTTCTGCCAAGTAGCTTTAAATAAACATGGTTGGTTTAATTATAAACAATTCATTAAAATTCACAGCATTGCTTTTCCATTTTGAAGGGAGGGTGGACTAAATATTAATAATAGCTAGTACTCATTCTGTGCTTACCAGGTGCTGTACTTTCTGTGGATGTTTCTCATATGTTTGTACAATTCCTTACCCGTAGCATTATCTCTTCTGCCAGATGTCCTCGTAGCTCCTTCAGGTCTTTGCTTAGGTCAGCTTGATTTCTGCCTTTAGGAGCTTACACTGGGGAGGGAAGAATAGGAAATAAACAAGAAATATAACATATGGGTAAATTGCACAGCATATTAGACGGTAATATAAGATAAGGGGTAAGGGGGATCAGGGATGTGTGTGTGCCATGCATGTGTGTTGCACAAAGGTGAGCAATTGCAATTTTAAGAAGAAAAGTCAGGAATAGGCCTCTTTGAGAGGGTGCCATTTGAGCAAGGGACCCAAGGGAAGTGGGGAAAGGAGCCACGTGAGTGTCTGGAGGGAGTGTGCAAAGGCCCAAAGAGGGGCTCACTCTTGGTATGTTTGAGAATCAACGTGCTGAGGATAGATGGAATGGAGTGAATGAGGGGAAGAGGAGAGAGCGGGTAGAGGAGATAAGGTCAGAGAGGTAAGGGGGCCTTGATAGGCTAGTGAAGATCTTTGGCTTTTACTTTTGAGGCAAACTGAGAACATGGGAAGGTTTTGAGTAGGAGAGTATATAATACATAATGTGACTTAAGATCGTGAAAGCCCTCCTTGGTGTCTGTGTTAGAATAGGTTACAGGACAACAGAGGTGGAAGGAGGGAGACTTGTTCAGAGGCCGTTGCAATAATCTAGACAGCAGACCCAGGTAGAAGCAGTGGAGGTGGTGAAAAGTGGTCAGATTCAGAGTATATTCTGAAGGGTGAGGAACAGGGTTTCCAGACAGATTGGACGTAGACAGTAAGACACAATGATGAGTCAAGGACGATTCTGTTTTTTGGCTTGAGCAAATGGAAAGGTGGAGTTGCCATCAGTTGAGAAGGAAAAGGCCACAGACAGAAGAAGTTTTGGGAAGACCAAATAATCAGTTTTAAAATTTGAGCTGATTATGAAATACCAGGTAGAGATCTCCATTAATACTTAGAGTCAGCCATTCAGGAGACAGGCCTAGGCTGAGAATATATATTTGAGAGTTATTGGCATGTGGATGATATTTAAAGCCATTATCCCAGATGAGATCACTAAGAAAGTGAGTGTAAATAGAGAAGAAAAGAAGTCCAAAACCAAATTCTCGGGCAACCCAAAAGTTAAGAGGGCCGGGGATAGGAGAAGTTCACAAACCAACTCTTCTGAACTCTGCAAAAAAGGTCAATGTTATTATTACTTTCTGTAAATGTGCTGAGCTGATCTAGATGAAAAGAAACCAAAGTCATCACCACCAAATACATTTTGTGAACCTGCACTGGATACTGGCTAAAAAGAAGCTACGACAAACAAACCCTTTTGGGACAATTGGAGAAATCTGAATAGATATTAGACGGTATCGTATTAATGTTAATTTTCTTAGCTGTAACAGTAGTAGAGTGGTTTTGTTGAAAGTCATGGCATACGCAACTTTCAAATGGCTCAAAAAATACACATGAAGAGAGAACAAATGTGGCAAAATGGTAATAGCTGGTGAATGGGTAGGTGATTAGTTGGGTGAGGGAAATACCAGTGGGTATTCATTGCCCTGTTCTTTCAATTTTCCTATAGTATGAAAATTTCAAAATAAAACTGTCAGAGAAAAAAAGTTTGGGTGAACCAGTATAGGAGACTCCACAGAAGAGCAGAACAACCAGAGAGGGCAATGGGTGTCCTGGAAGCCAAGTGAAGGAAGTGTGTAAAGCAGGAGGGAATAAAATCCATGTAAAATGCAAAGCTGGGCATAGTGGCTCACACCTGTAATCCCAGTACTTTGGGAGGCCACAGCAGGCCCATCACTTGAGGTCAGGAGTTTGAGACCAGCCCTGACAACAGGGTGAAACCCTGTCTCTACTAAAAATACAAAAATAACCGAGTGTGGTGGTGTGCACCTGTAGTCTCAGCTACTCAGGAAGCTGAGGCATGAGAGTCGCTTGAACCCAGGAGGCAGAGGCTGCAGTGAGCCGAGATGGCACCACTGCACTTCAGCCTGGGGACAGAGTGAGAATCCAAAAAAAAAAAAAAAATTCCATGTAAAATGCTACTGGTGGGTCAAGTAAGAGGACCTAGAGATGAATCTTGAATTTAAAAACAGAGAGTTAATGGTGACCTTGGCAGGGTGGCTGGGCAGGCGGGTGGGTGACAGTCACTTCTGCCAGCTAAACCCAAAGGATGGGCATGCTGATTCAGAGCCTGGGCCTCCAGAAGCCAGGAATGCGTGTGTGTGGTCACTCATCTTTGTGCAAGATGAGTCACGGTGAGTGAATTGGGCAGCTGTACCAGGCAGGAGGGGGACCCGGGGGCTCTGCCTTGGCTCTCCAGTTTGGCAACACAGATTGGCTTTTCTCTGGCAGTGCTCAGGGGTGGTTCAAAGAAACCTCTGAGTATAGTAACTGGGATTGGCTTTTATTTGACAGGGAGTAGGTTAATTCAAATGGAGAAGGTTGCATAGAAAGACCAAAATAACTGGAATAAAGAGTACATTTATTAAGCAAATTCCAGTCTTCTCCAGGCAGAAAACAGCAGAGGTTTCTTCTCCATCCCTCCCTTCCTCCCTTTTCTCTCTCTCTGTCTTTCTCTCTCTCTCTCATCTGCTGCCTGAATTACCCCAGTAGTTGCCTCAATTCTGAGTTTTCTAGCGATATAGACCTGGCCTCAGAGTTGATTGCACAGAAACCAGCCTTGATGACAGATCTGCCCTCACCCCAAGGAGCCAAAGCAGTTTTGAAAATGTCATGAGTCAATCTCAATCTCTCTTTTTTTCTCGATCACTCTCCTTCTTCCTTTGTTCAAAAGTCACTAGATTCCTAAAGTAGCACGCATTCATCAAACACAAAGAAAAATCTAGAAAAACACAAAGAAAATCAAAATCTCCTAATCCCATTACCTAGAAAAAAAGTTATTATACATTTATTTATTTTTCGTATATGTATATAATTAATTCCTTTTAAACAGATAAGGATTACATATGTGGCTTTCTGCTTCCCCCCCTTAAGAATATATTGTAGAAATTGTGCATGTCATCAAACATTCTTCTATAACACAATTTTGAATAATTATATAATATTTTATCCTGTGGATCTATAGAATTTTTTTTCTTTTCTTTTCCTTTTTTTTTTTTTTTTGAGATGGAGTCTTGCTCTGTCACCCAGGCTGGAGGGCAGTGGTGCAATCTCAGCTTACTGCAATCTCTGCCTCTCGGGTTCAAGCGATTCTCCTGCATTAGCCTCCCAAGTAGCTGGGATTCCAGGTGCCCACCACCATGCCTGGCTAATTTTATATTTCTAGTAGAGACTGGGTTTCACCATGTTGGCCAGGCTGGTCTCAAACTCCTGACCTCAGGTGATCCGCCTGCCGCAGCCTCTCAAAATGCTGGGATTACAGATGTGAGCCACTGCGCCCAGTGGATCTATAGAATTTTTAATGTTAGAGTTATTTTGTGGGATATTTAGGTTTCTTACAGATTTTTACCTTTATAAGTAACATTTCTATTGTCAAAAGACATAAAATTGTACCAAATTTGTGATAGATGTAATTGACTTTTAGTTGCAATTCCTGAATGGCGGCAGCCTCCATTCTACAAAATATCTGGAGAGCTACACTGGGCAGTGTTTGAACAGTGAATTTTGGAAGGTGGGAACAAGGAAACAAAACAATAAAAAAGAAGCTGATTGGTTAACATCAGTTTACTTTTTTGTAAGGATTAAAGCAGAGGGGACTTCCTGATTATCCTGACTTGAGTAGACTGGAATCTCTTGTTTTTAGGAAAAGAAATGGTCCGTTTTGAAAACTGTCTGCTTTCATAAAGTTTCAGTTTGATTATGTGGCATTTAGCATGAGTGACTCCATTATGGCTGGTCTGGTCTGTTGGAGCCTGGTGCAAGAGCTCAGTCTAAAACAATGGCCTCCCACAGTGTTGTTCATCATCATAAACTTTCCTGTAATAAATATTTTTCTCAGATTGTTTTTCCTTGGCATAAAGGGGGAGAGGGAGGAGGATGGAAGGCATCAGTTCTTCCAGAAAGGTGGCCTGTGGTGGCAGAACCTACTAGAAAAAATGGACATCACTCAGAGAGTCTCAAGTAGATGCCCCTGGGCATAGTCTGAGTCCCTCTGTCCCCAGCTGGGCCTTAGTGCCTTGCGGGATCCATTCACAACCACTCCTTCTCTGGGTGGGGGCAGGGTGGGGGGCTCCTTCCAGTCTCCTAGGAGACCCCAGTTTCTAGAGAAGGTGATCCTACGAGGAGAAGCCAAGGGATAACGAAGTGACAGGGGTGGTGGGGTGGTGGTGGATGTTGAATGGGCCCAGTTCCTGGTTCCCAGAGAGTTCCCTGGCCCAGAAATGTCTGTTGGAGCTTGGAGAAGGGCTCATGTTGGGCAACCCACTGTTGGGCACAGCCTGCAGCCAGGGCAGGTTCGTGAGGGCTTTCTGGTATTTTTGCAAGTTGCCTTGGGGATGTAAGGGGCAAACATGGGACACATCTGCATCATTTGGCTTTGAGATGGTTGCACAGAAGCAGAAATGAATTTTCCTTGGCTTCCTGCAGCTTCCCCCACTTCGGGCTGCCTGGGGCCAAGAAAACCCAGTGGTACAGAGGCCACAACCAGAATCCTGAGGATATTTGTCTTGCATTGCAGGAGAATGTCTTGGAGGTAGAATTTTAAGGCACCGACTCAAAACCCCAATGTTCCTAAATGTGAGAAGCAAATGGTTAAAACTTCTTTAGAAATGAGGCCGGGTATGGTGGCCCATGCCTGTAATGCCAGCGCTTTGGGAGGCCGAGGCGGGCGAATCACCTGAGGTCGGGAGTTCGAGACCAGCCTGACCAACACGGCGAAACTTTGTCTCTACTAAAAACACAAAATTAGCCAGGCGTGGTGGCGCATGCCTGTAATCCCAGCTACTTGGGAGGCTGAGGCAGGAGAATCGCTTGAACCAGGGAGGTGGAGGTTGCGGTGAACTGAAATCACGCCATTGCACTCCAGCCTGGGCAACAAGAGCAAAACTCTGTCAAAAAAAAAAAAGAAAAGGACTTGGAAGAATATTTTCATGACTTCGGGGTGGGGGTAGATTTCTTACAATACGTACAACCTATTGAAGGAAAAGACTGGCAAATGAGACTACATTTTGGCCATCAAAAACCATCAGTACTCTACTAAAAAGGCGACAGAGAGATTTTTGCAGCACATCTTGGCAAGGAGCTGGTATCCAGAATATGGACCAATCTCTTCCAAATCAATAAGAATTTAAAAAATGGACAAACAACTTTTTTTCCCCAGAAGGAAGAAATCTAAACAGCCAATAAGCATTAAAAGGGGCATTCATCAACAGGCTAAATTGGCTGAAAATTTATAGCTTGACCACAGGAGGTGCAGGCTAGGATGTGGAGCCAGAGAAATGTCCATACACTGTGAGTGGGAGTGAAAAGTGTAAGTCTGTATGACAGTGTCTAACAAGGTTGGAAGTCCAATTATTCTATGACCTAGCAATTCCGCTTGTGCAAATAAACCCCACTGAAGTGTGTGAACACCTGCCCTGAGATACTTAAGCTAATGTTCATGGTGGTCCTGTTTTCAATAGCTCCAAAATGAAAATAATTCAAATGTTCACCCATAGTAAAACTGGATAAAACAAATTATGTTATAGTATGGAATGACACAGAAGAATATGTATGAAATACTGTAAGTATGAAATGCTAAGTAATAAATAAGTAGTATGAAATACTCTACAACAACAAAAGTAAGTGAAGTACAGATACACACAACAAGGATGAATCTTTCTCTTTCTTTTTTGAGACGGGGTCTTGCTCTGTTGCCCATGCTGGAGTGCAGTGGCACAATCATAGCTCCTTGCATCTTTTATCTGGGTTTAAGCAATCCTCCCTCTTCAGTCTCTTGAGTAGCTGGGACTACAGGCATGCGCCACCCACGCCTGGCTAATTTTAAAATTATTTTCAAATGGAGACGAGGTCTCACTATATTGCCCAGGCTGGTCTTAAACTCCTGAGCTCAAGCGATCCTCCTGCTTCAGCCTTGCAAAGAGTCAGGATTACAGGTGGGAGCCACCATACCCGGCCCCAGGGATGAATCTTAAAGACAAAATGTTGAGCAAAATAAGCCAGATACAAAACACATACTAAATGATTTCATTTACATAAGGTCTTAAAAGCAGGTAAAATTAAACTACTGCATATTGCAGAGGCATACTTAGGTAATGCAACTACTAGAAAGAAAAGAAAAATAATGAATTCCATAAAAGTAAGGGTGGTGATGACTACTAGGGAGGGGGGAGAGAGAGAGGTTTGTGAGCCAGAAGAGGCTTGTGAGAGTTTCCCGGGTATCCTGACCTGGGTGGGTGTTGTCCTAGTGTTTGTTTTACAATTCATTAGCTTCAACATTTATATTTTATACATTTTTTTTGGTGTGTGTGTTTGCTATATTTTGTATCCCTCCTCCCAGTTAAAATAGGGATAGAGATTATCTGAGGCAGGGGTTGGGGGAACCCTTATTATTTTCTGATTAAAGAATGGAGGAGTGGAAGGATAAAGTTTTGCTGTTTTCAGCTATGCACATAAAGTGAAACTATGTTAGTGAAACATAAGTGAAACTATGTTAAGACATTGTGAACATTACATTCTTTCCTAGTAGAGATTCTTTAAGGGCCACTTTAGTCCTGTGGTAGAGATAATTGATTTATCTTTACTTGAATGTAATGAACATAACAAGGCTTAGCCTGAAACAGTGTCTCCAGCTTTTGAAAGCAGCCTGTAGTCATCACCTTTGTATTGACAAAATTAATCATTGCTGGTGTTATAGTATCTATGTCCTTATTATAATTATTTTTTCTTACCAAAACTTTTCTCCACAAATAGAGCAGACACTTCAAATAAGTCACTATTCCCAGTCAGGTGTATTCTGAGTTAACAAAAGCCAGCTGCTCACCAGGGTTTCAGCTTCTGACTGGGAGGAACCCTGAGGTGGAGGCTCCCTAAGCCCCGCCCCCTTCCCTATTCTCAGCAAAACCAGGCAGAAAGCAACGCAGGTAAGGAAGCTGTTCACTCCTACGCATACTACTGGGAATGTATGGACAAACTGGGGAAGAATTTCAGGGCAAAATTAGGGAAACGAGGGGAATTAGAAAGTGTAGAAGGTGGCTGGGGTGTGGTGGCTGACGCCTGTAATTCCAGCACTTTGGGAGGCCGAGGTGGGCGGGTCACTTGAGCTCAGGAGTTTGAGACCAGCCTGGACAACAGAGAGAGACCCCATTTCTATAACAAACAAAACAAAACAACAACAACAAAAAACCCAAATTAGCCAGATATGGTGGTGCCCGCCTGTAGTCCCAGTTATTTAGGAGGCTGAGGCAGAGGATCGCTTGAGCCCAGGAGGTGGAAACTGCAGTGAGCCCTGACCATGCCACTGCACTCCAGTCTGGGCGACAGAGTAAGACCCTGTCTTAAAAAAAGAAATAAAAAGGTGTAGAGGATGAGTTCGCAGGCAAGTCAGAACTTGCTGGATGATTTGTTATGATTTGATTTTTTTTTTTTTTTTTTTTTTTTTTGAGACGGAGCCTCGCTCTGCTGCCCAGGCTGGAGTGCAGTGGCGCGATCTCGGCTCACTGCAAGCTCCGCCTCCCGGGTTCACACCATTCTCCTGCCTCAGCCTCCTGAGTAGCGGGACTACAGGTGCCTGCCACCACGCCCAGCTAATTTTTTGTTTTTTAGTAGAGACGGGGTTTGACCGTGTTAGCCAGGATGGTCTCGATCTCCTGACCTTGTGATCCACCCGCCTCGGCCTCCCAAAGTGCTGGGATTACAGGCGTGAGCCACCGCGCCCGGCCGATTTGACTTTTAAAATGTAAAGACAATCGGTGATTGTCTCAGCAGAATTATTTGTAAAAGATTTACTTGTATGTTGCATTTTCTCATTAGAGGTTTCTCTTATTTTAATAGAACAGCCATTCATTTAGCTATATATTTTGAAATATACACCTTGAATTTTACGTTGAAACAGACACAAATACTTCGTAGAAAAATAACCTGTTCACTTTCGAAATCTTAGAGAACTTTGTTTTTTAACCCTTGATGATAAGAATGTTTACGTGGTGCCAGGACCTGTTCTAGTCCTTTATGGATATGAACTCGTTTAATCCTCGTCCAGATGGTTTGAGCTGAGTACCTCTTATTGCAGCGGGGATACTAAGGCCGGGACAACAAAAGTACGTCGCTGACTCGAAGTTGGGCGGCGAGTTTCAGAGGCTGAGTTCTTAACACCAGGGCACTTCCTTGTAGCCACCACGCCCGGCTGCATCCTCCACCTGGCCGGTTTGTAGAAATAGGAGATACCGACAAGTTAGGGTGGCCCAGGTCTGGCCTTAGATCTGCAGAGGGGCGAGTGCAGATTGCGCGATGGCGAGGCTCCTGCGACAAGGCGAACACCAAGGACGCGAGCTATCTGGAACGACAAATAAAACAAATTCAGGGACGGCTTTGACACCGCGGCCACCTCCTAGGCGCTTCTTGGAAGGGCGCGGCTGTGGTGCCCGCTCTTCCCGCGGCCCCGCTTACTTTTGGACTCTGTCCCCGATGGGGCTGGGGTCCGGGTCCCCGCCCTGACCCCGCCTCCGCCGTCAGTCTCTCTCCGCTCCCAGCCGGGTGGCGCCGCAGGGGGTGGGGTTGTTTTCGTTTGGCCCCGGGGAAGTCCTTGTCATTCCAACAGCCTCCCGTTGTGGCCCAAACACCCTGGGCCACCCGACACCTCGCGGTGTTGACGGCGCGGGGCCGCCGGCGCCAGGGCGGGTGGTGGAGCTCCGAGCCGGCCGGGGGGAACGCAAGAGGAGCCGGGGCGGGCAGCGGCCCCGGGCTGGTCAGGGGCGGGCGCGAGCACACAAAGAGCCGTGAAACGACCAGGGGCCCTCCCACTCTTCCCGGACTCCGGAGGAGCTAAGCCGGCAGGGATCGCGCGCCCACTCTGAGCACTTTACCTGCATGGTGGCCAAGACCCGTCGTCCCGACCCTACTCCTGTTTTCCTCTCGCACTCACTTCCCTCTGTACTGTTAATATTATTTACTTAATAGTTTATGTTGATTTTACTACCTTTTAGAAAATGTAAAACAAAATATTTATTTTAACTTAAATCTAGATAATAGTATTCGTTAAAGCACATGATACTATGCTTTAACGGATGCTGTTACTGCATTATAACTTGCAAAACTGTTTGTCTCTTCTCATCGTCTTTCACACTGTCTGTGACCTGCACACCACACTCGAGAGATTGTTTAATCCTATTTTACACCCCTTCTCCCCACCACAACCAGTCCCATTTTACAGATGAAAGAGGTGAGGTGCTTAGGGACCTTTCTTGGGGATGGCAGCGCGCACTCGCCCCACACCTGACCTACACCTGCCCCGCACCTACCCCTCATCTGCCCCGCAGCTGCCCCACACCCGGCTGCGTGTGCCTTTCTCACTTGGATCCCTGGCACGGTGATGCTCAGCTCCTGGGTGGCTGGAGGAGGCTGCCGACATTGGCTTCCTAGCCCAGGGGCCTTGACTGAACATCCACTGCTCTCCCAGTCTGGGAAGGGATGGGAGATACAGGAGACCACCTACCTGGCATCTGCTGGCACCGGCCAGCCCGCACCTGAGGTTTTGTAGGCAAGCTTAGAAAGCGATTCCTGGAGTGCTGACAGTCTTGCCTCTTGCTCTCCCGTGGTGCCCCACCTACACTCCAGGACCACTCTGGGGCCATTCAAGAGCTCGCCCACTTTGTGACTGCTAGAGCTGCCTTGCTGGAACAGCCTTCATGTACCTATGCTCACCTGCCCACTGAGGCCTACTGCCAGGACATACCCCTTTGGGGAAAGAAAAAACCAAAAATCTTGCTGGCAGATTTGACGGCATTGGGTGTCTGGCTCAATCTGTTTCTCCACTATTCATGTTCACTTGATGAGGGACAGTTCTGCTAGAGACAATGCCTTATCCCACAGGGCTGCGTGTCTGTACCAGGGCTTCCCAGACTTTAAAGGGCCTAGGAATTACCTTGGGCCTTGTCACAGTGCAGTTTCTGATTCAGTAATGTGGGACCTGAGATTCTGCACTTCCCACAAGCTGCTGGTCCTCAGGCTACACTTTGAATAGCAAAGGTCTAAGGGATTCAGAGTTTGGGGCTAGCTCAAGGGACAGAAAACTTAGGGTAGTTGCCCTTCCCCACAGCCCTCAGTTGGCACCACCTTCCTTTGCTTGAGCAGGCTCTTTGCTTATGAATTGATTAGAAAGGCAAGGAGGTTTGGCCAGGGGAGGTGGCTCATGCCTGTAATCCTAGCACTTTGGGAGGCAGAGGCGGGTGGATCACTTGAGGCCAGGAGTTCGGGACTAGCCTGGTCAACTTGGTGAAACCTAATTTCTATTAAAAATACGAAAATTAGCAGGGCATGATGGTGTGCCCCTGTAATTCCAGCTGCTTGGGAGGCTGAGGCAGGAGAACCCCTTGAACATGGGAGGTGGATGCTGCTGCTGTAAGCTGAGATCATGCCACTCTACTCTAGCCTGGGTGACAGAGCGAGACAAGGTCAAAAAAAAAAAAAAAAAAAAAAAAGACAAGGGGGTTTGTAATGAAGAGCAGGCCTCTTGGAGGCCAAGTTTGGTTTACATCACTTACTGCATGAATTTGGGTAAGTCACACGGCTTCTCTGAACTTTGTTTTCTCATCTGTAAAATGGGCATAGTAATCTGTATCACTGGGTTTATGCGAGAATTATGGGGGAAAACCCCCATGCTTTTTCTGGATGTAAAGCCTTGACTGACTTTAAAGGTTTAATATTTTCTTCTCCATGGATTTGCAGTAAGTTCTCAAAAGGTAGACTGATGTGACTAACCACGCAAATAAAAGGGATATTAAATACATGTGCATTCACACAGAGCTGTTTTGTTCAAAAGTGAAAGTTACATTCCTCTCCCTGAAATGACTCAAGGATCATGGTTCCCTATTATGAGTTAAAATTCTTAAGGAAAGGCATAGAAAGAAAAATGACAGTTTGTGGCGGCACTAGTTTCTGTACCTCTCATCAGTCTTAGGAGGGCATGTGCATTGGGGTGACCTCTGGAGCTGGGCATTGGAAGGCATCCTTGACCACACTGACCACTGGCCCTTGGTACTTTATCAGGCCTCATTCCAGCTCATTTTTGGGAGTGATGATCATTTTTCCAGTCTGTGGACTTTTTCCTGTAGTAACTTACAGCTCGCTTAGAGCAAAGACAAGTTTTATCTGAGCCTGTTCTTAGATAGGGTGAGGACCCTAATGTTGCAGTAAGGTGTATTGACAAGAACTTGGAATTGAACAAGAAGCCTAAATTCTAGTCTTGACTTAGCCATTAACTAACTACTGTAGTCGATGATGGGCATCTGTTCCTTTTTCTGAAAATAGGGTTCATTTGTATATTAATGGCTTCATTTCTTTTAAGCAAGGGTTACCAACTATTGGTCCTGCAGAGATGGTAGGTTTGGCCTATGCTGTATTTTTTTTTAATTAATAGACTTTTTTTTTTTTTTTTTTTTGAGGTAGAGTGTTGCTCTGTCACTCATGCTGGAGTGCAGTGGTGCGATCTCGACTCACTGCAAGCTCTGCCTCCTGGGTTCACGCTGTTCTCCTGGCTCAGCCTCCTGAGCAACTGGGACCACAGGTGCCTGCCATCATGCCTGGCTAATTTTTTCATTTTTATTTTTAGTAGAGACGGGGTTTCACCATGCTAGCCAGGATGGTCTTGATCTCCCGACCTTGTGATCCACCCGCCTCAGCCTCCCAAAGTGCTGGGATTATAGGCATGAACCACCACGTCCAGCCAAATTAATAGACATTTTTAAGAGCAGTTTTAGATTTATAGAAAGATTAAGCAGAAAGCAGTGTTTCCATATACCCCACCTATATAATTTCCCATACTTGATAATAAAATCTTGCATTAATGTGATATATTTGCTATAATAGATGAACCAATATTTGATACCTTATTCTTAATCTAAATTCCATAGTTTACTGTAGAGTTTATTTTTGGTGTTTCATATTCTATGGGTTTTCACAAATGTATAATGACATGTATCCAGTATCACTGTATCATACAGAATAGTTTCACTGCCCTAAAAATCCTATGTGTTCCCTCCATCCCTCCCTCCTTCCCCCTTGAATCCCTGTCAACCACTGATTTTGTAAATGTTTCTATAGCTTTGCTTTTCTCAGAATGCTGTATAGCTGGAATCATAGTGTGTGGCTTTTTCAGATTGGTTTCTTTCTCTTAGCAATATGCATTTAAGGTTCTTCCATGCCTTTTCATGACTTGGTAGCTCTTTTTTTAAAAAAAAAAATTTCAGAGAGTCTCAGTCTGTTGTCCAGGCTGGAGTGCAGTAGCGTGATTATGGCTCACTGCAGCCTCATCCTCCTGGGCTCAAGTAATTGTCCCACCTCAGCCTCCCAAGTAGCTGGGACCACAGTCGTGTGCCACCACACGTGGGTAATTTTGTTTATTTTTTGTAGAGGCAAGGTTTCACTATGTTGCCTAGGCTGGTCTCAAACTCTTGGGCTCAATCTGTCCTCCCATCTTGGCCTCCCAAAGTGCTAGGATTATAGACGTAAGCCACAGTAACATTCCATTATCTGGATGTATCAGAGTTTGCTTATCCTTTCACCTATTGAAGGTCATCTTCCTTACTCCTAGTCTTTGGCAATTATGAATAATGCAGCTATAAACATTAGTGTGCAGATTTCTGTATGCTCAGAGGTTTTTAAATCATCTGGGTAGATACCTAGGAGTTTGATTGCTGGACCAGTAAGAGTGTGTTTAGTTTTGTCAGAAACTTCCAAACAGTCTTTCAAAGTGGCTGTAAAATTTTGCTCTCCAACCAGCAATGAGTGAGAGTTCCTGTTGCTCCACATCCTCGCCAGCATTCAAAATTGTTAGTGTTTTGGGTATTAGTCATTTGAATGATACCTCATTCTAGTCAACTAGTCATTGTAGTGGTATCTCACCACTGGGTTAATTTGCAATTCATTAATGGGAAACGACTGGAGCGTCTTTTTATGTGCTTATTTTGCCATCTGCGTATCTTCTTTGGTGAGGTGTGTGTTGAGGTCTTTTACCCATTTTTACATTAGGTTGTTTGTTTTTGTATTGAGAGTTGAGTTCTTTGTATATTTTGAACACAAGCCTTTTTTCAGATATGTATTCTGCAAACATTTTCTCCTAGTCTATGGCTTGTCTTTTCATTGTTTTATAAGTTTCTTTTGCAGAGCAGTATTAAATCTTAATGAAGTCCAATTTATCAGTTTTTCTTCCATGAATTGTGTTTCAGTGTTGTATCTAAAAAAAAAAAAAAAAATCATTGCCTGGTCCACACTGTATGTTAAAATGTTTTAGTTTAAGCCCATATTATAAAAGTAGAAATATTCCTGTAATCCCAGCACTTTGGGAGGCTGAGGCAGGTGAATCACTTGAGGTCAGGAATTCGAGACCAGCCTGGCCAACATGGAGAAACCCCGTCTCTACTAAAAATGTAAAAATTAGCTGGGCATGGCTGTGGGTGTGGGTATCTGTAATTCCAGCTACTTGGGAGGTTGAGGCAGGACAATTGCTTGAACCTGGGAGGTGAGGGTTGCAGTGAGCCAAGATGGTGCCAATGCACTCCAGCCTGGGTGACAAGAGTGAAACTCCATCTCAAAAAAAAAAAAAAAAAAAGTAGGCATGTTAAGAAACAAATCTGACATTGGACAAACACAATTAAGGGATATCTTAAAAAATAACAGGTCTTATTTTGGTTATTATGGCTGTGTAACAAGTAACCCCAACACAAATTTATGTCAAACAATCATTTGTTTTGTTTCTGGCCTCTGGGCTAGGAATTCAGAAAGTGCGAAAAGGAGTGGTTTGTTCCTACTCCATGATGTGTGGGTCTTGGCTGGAAGACTCAAAGCCTGGGGATTGGAAGTGTCTTAAGTTTCATTCACTTACATGTCTGGTGGTTGATGCTGACTGTTGCTGGGATCTTGGCTGGGCCTCTCGGCAGAAACACCTATACGTGGTTTTTCCATGAGACCTGCTTGGCTTCTTCACAGCTTGGTGACTGGATTCCAAGGATAAGTGAAGAGAGAGACAGCAAAAGAGATGAAGAGATAGAGATAGAAAGAGAGAATCAGACAAAAGTCACATTCTTTTCATAACCTGGCTTCAGAAATCAGAGAGCATCGCCTCTGCTGTACTCTACTGGTCAAAGCAACAACAACCCACTCATGTTCAAGAACTGGACTCTACCTCTCAATGGAGAGTGGCAAGACTATTCTGGAAGAGCATATGGAACTAGAAATATTGTGGCCATTTTTAGAACATGCGATCTATTACAGGTCTTTAATCATCAAAATTGTTAAGATCATAAAAGTTAAGGAAACAATGAATAACTCTTCTTGATTCAACGAGACTAAAGAGACCTGGATGTTGAATGCAAAACATGATTCAGGAATCTTTTTTTTTTTTCTATGAAAGGGAATATGTGGAAAGTTGGTGAAATCTGAGTAAGATGTTAGTGCTAATTTCCTGATTTTGATAACTTCACTCTTGTTATATAAGAGAATGTGTTTAGAAAACATATACCCAAGTATTTAGGTAGAAAGAGGCATTATGTTTTAAACTTCACAGTTTACAAAATAACTTACACACACACACATAGAGAGAAAAAAAGGATGAAATAAATGCAAAATTTTAATGTCCGGGGACTTGGTAGAGGGCACATGGGAATTTTTGTACTATTCTAGCAACTTTTCTAAAGTTTAAAAGTTTTTCAAATGAGAAAGGGTGAAAAAAATAACCAAATCTCGATTTTTGGCGTTTCTCAGAAACTGGAAGAAGTGGCATCATATATTTCTTTTCTCTTTGTTTTTTGTTTGTTTGTTTGTTTGTTTTATTTTTGAGATAGAGTCTTGCTCTGTCACCCAGGCTGGAGTGCAGTGGCACAATCTCAGCTTACTGCAACCTCCGCCTCCTGGGTTCAACAATTCTCCTGCCTCAGTCTCCTTCAGCCACCCCAGTACCTGGGACTACATGCGCCCAGCACCATGCTCAGCTAATTTTTTTTTTTGTATTTTTAGTAGAGACGGTGTTTCACCATGTTGGCCAGGCTGGTCTCAAACTCCTGACTTCAAGTGATCTGTCCACCTTGGCCTCCCAAAGTGCTGGGATCACAGGCGTGAGTCACCATGCCCAGCTGAGTTTCAGTTTTTATGGCACCAGAGACAGTGAGCCTAAGGCTCACTGGGGATAAGCTAATAGAGAATTTCTACAGAAAGCTGGGACTTCATGTGATGACATTCTCTGTGCAAGAATGATTTAGAAAAGAGGATACAGCCAGTTAATCTGCCTACTAAAGCAGAAAGTAAAAAACATATTACCTGAGAACTCAAGCGTAAAACTGGCGCCCACACAGGTTTGCAGCACCAGTCACATCATCAGGCTGGTCAGAACATCACGTTGATAATTTACAAGTCAATAATTTATAAGCATGCTTATAGATTGGTAGTGCCTGCAGGGTGCTGGTGGAAGCACGTGCAGATGTTCACTGCAGGAACCCAACTCCAAGACTCAGAATTCACACAGGTAAAATGTCACAAAGTAGGAAACCAAACCAAAGACAGAGTTAAAAACCACATGTAGGCAGGGCATCGTGGTTCACGCCTGTAATCCCAGCACTTTGGGAGGCCGAGGTGGGCAGATCACCTGAGGTCCGGCTGAGACCAGCCTGGCTAACATGGTGAAACCCCATTTCTACTAAAAATACAAAAAGTTACCAGGGCGTGGTGGTGTGCACCTGTAATTCCAGCCACTCGGGAGGCTGAGGCAGGAGAATCACCCGAACCCGGGAGGCAGAGGTTGCAGTGAGCCAAGATCACGCCATTGCATTCCAGCGTGGACAACAAGAGCGAAACTCTGTCTCAAAACAAACAAACAAACAAATAAAAAACCTCCCACATATACACACAAACAAAGAACCATAAGCCAGGGCCAGTGGAAACAACACATGGCAATATTAGGTCCACAAAAATTATAGATATTGAAGTGACCAGACTCAGAATCGAAAGTAACCATGTTTAATGTGTGTAATGATGTAAGAGAAAGGATTGAAAATTTAAAATGTAAGTGACTATTGAGAAAGCAAAAAGTAGCCTCTAACATCTAATATCTGGCCTGACACTCACTGCTAGTCCATGCTGTTCTTGTGTTGAACACAGACAACAGAAAATTGGTTGAGCGCTGTGGCTCACACCTGTAATCCCAGCACTTTGGGAGGCCGAGGTGGGCTGATCACTTGAGTCCAGGAGCCCGAGACCAGCCTGGGAAACATGACGAGACCCCCATCTCTATAATAAATAAAAACATTAGCTGGGAGTGGTGGCATGTGCCTCTGATCCCAGCTACTTGGTAGGCTAACGTAGTAGGATTCCTTGAACCTGGAAGTCAGAGGTTGTAGTGAGCCATGATTGTGCCGCTGTAGTCCAGCCTGGGCAACAGAGTGAGACACTGTCTAAAAAAAATGAAAATCAACATCAGACAAGGCCACTCTGTGACCACTACGGACCTGGGAAAAACCAAGACCCCTCCACTGTCATGTCTGATGACATATGAACATTGTCCTAATAGCAAAAATGACCAAATTTCCCCGTATCTTGGCTAATATGAGTGATCATAATTGTCCTCTTTTTAGATAAGATTTATTGATACACAGTTATAGAATTAATTTTGCTTCCTGACAGCATCCAATACAAAGCAAAACTCTGGTTTCTTAAACCTTCCCTCAAATCACTCAGCCAAAGTTCAAATCTTTTTAATTGGCTCTTTTACTACCCTCTTACTGAGATGCCTCATGGTTCTTTATGGTATGCATTTGCCTTTGCTGCAATGAGTAATGAACCAACTTGTTCAACTACAGGTGTGTTCCTGGTGTTCTTTGCCTGGGGAGAATTGATAATATAAAAATCAAGCCAATTTGAAAATAATCAAATAGTACTTCTAGAAATAAAATTATAAAGTTAGAAACTCATTGGACACATTTAACAGCAGCTTGAACACTAGAGAGAGAATTAGTGAACTGGAAAATGCATCTAAAGAATTTACTGATTATGAGTATATAACGACAAACAGATAGGAGCTATGACAGAGAGGAGAGAGCAAAAGGTCTAACATATATGTCACCTACATTCCAGAAGTTCCCAAAGGCGAGGAGAGTGAGCATGAGGCTAAGGCAATATTCGAGTAGACTGGGCTGACAATTTTTCTGGAATGATAAAGATATCTATTCTCAGATTGCAGAATCCCAACAAATCCCAATCATGAAATATAAATAGAAATCTATACCTAGATACATCAGAGGAAGCTGCTCTGCAAAATGTAGAGAAAATCTTAAGGAAGCCATAAAGACCGATGACTCAAAAAGGAGCAATGATTAGACTGAAGGCTGACTTATCAATACACTTCTCAAGAGCAACAATGAAAGCCAGAAGACAGTGGAATCATATCTCCAAGATATGCCAATGGTGTCAAATGCCAAGAGTGAACACCTGACAACCTAGTACTGTGTATCTAAGAAGGACATCATTAGACTAACAGCATTTCCACCAGCAACTCTTCATCAATGCACTTTAGACACAAGGAAAGCAATCCCAGAAAGGAAGTTTGAGATACAAAAGACAAATGGTAAATAAAGAAGATGGTGAATTGGTAGTTGAAACTAAACAAATCACAAAGGCATATAACATTCATAAAAATAACATTTTATGGGATTGGGGAAAAACACAAAATAGAAAAGAAGATCAAAAAAAGCATGTTAACAGGAAGGAAAACCATGGTTAAAATATTCCATAGTCCTTACGTTGTTCATGAGGATGACAATGACCTCATTAATAGTAATGATTTTGATAAATTGGGTATGCATGTTATAGTTTCTGGGGTAGTAGATTAATTCCCTAGGGCTGCCATCCCAAAGTACTAAAAACTGGGATGCTTAAAACAACAGAAATTGATTTTCTCCAGGTTCTGGAGGCTTGAAGTCCAAAATTAAGGTGCCAGCAGGGTTGGTTCCTGCTGGCGGCTGGGAAGGAGAATCTCTTCCATGCCTCTCTCCTATCTTCTGCTGATGGCTGGCAATCCATAGTGTTCCTTGGCTTGGAGATGCAGCCCCCCAATTTCTGCCTGGATCTTTACATGATTTTCTTCCTGTGTGTCTCTGTCTTTTCATAAGGACATCAATCATATTAGGTTAAGGGCCCACCCTACCAAGTACAATGACCTTAATTTAACTTAACTATTTTGGTAATGACCCTATTTAAATGATGTCATGTTCTGGGGTACTGGGGCTTAGAATTTTCACTTTTTTTGGTGGAGGGGGAGGACACAATATAACACATAACAAATGGCTATTAAAAGAAGAGAAATAGTAGAGGGAAATTGGAATGAGAGAAAAAAAATTCTTCATTATAAAAAAAGACAAGAAAGGAGAGAAAGGGAAGCAACACAAACAAAAAAGCAAAAAATAAATAAATAAATAAATAAAAGGCGGGACAGGACAGATAGGAAATATAAAATAAGATTATAAAAGTAAGTGCAGATCTGGCTCAGTGGCTCATACCTGTAGTCCTGCCTGTAATCCCAGAACTTTGGGAGGCTGAGGTGGCTGGATTGCTTGAGGCCAGGAGTTCGAGAACAGCCTGGCCAACATGGTGAAATCTTATCTCTACTAAAAATACAAAAATCATCCAGGCGTGGTGGTGGGTCCCTCTAATCCCAGCTACTTGGGAGGCTGAGGCAGGAGAATCACTTGAACCTGGGAGGCAGAGGTTGCAGTGAGCCAAGATTGCACTACTGCACGGCAGCCTGGGTGACAGAGTGAGACCGTTTCAAAAAAAAAAAAAAAAAAAAAAGTAAGTGCAAATATACAAGCAATTACAACAAATGCAAACAGACTAAATCCTGCAGTTAAAAAATAGATTTTTCCAAGAAATACACCTAAAACATATTCGCTTAAAAATACTTGAAATTAAAAGAATGAAAAAAGATAAAGCACATACCTACTAATTCAATACTATCAATTATGATGAGAAAATAGACTTTGAGTTAAGACGCATTCTTAGAGAAAAAGTGTTGCCCTATAATGAGAGAAGATTACGTTTGTCAAGAAGAGACAATATTCTAGACTTTGATGTATCTAATGAAATAGTTTTAAAGCATATAGAGCAAAAATTATTGTATGTGTAAGGAGAAATGGATGAATATATGTCCAGAGTGAAAAAATTTTAAAATATTTCTTTTAGCAATTGACTTCCTCCTCCTCCTCCTCCTCCTCCCCACCTCTTCCCCTTCCCCTTCCCCTTCTCCTTCTTCTTGCTCCTCGAGACAGGGTGTAGCTCTGTCACTCAAGCTAGAGTGCAGACCATCTCAGCCTCCTGAGTTGCTGGGAAGACAGATGCACACCACTATGCCCTGCTAATTTTTCAATTTTTTGTGGAGACAGGGTCTCATTATGTTGCCCAGGCTGTTCTCAAACTCCTCAGCTCAAGCGATCTTCTTGCCTTGGCCTCCCAAAGTGCTGAGATTATAGGCAGGAGCCACCATGCCCGGCCAAGTAATTGATTTCTTTAAATGAACATGTGCCAGAGTTCTAATTTATCTCATTAATTACTGAGGGAACCAGTAAGAAGTTATAACTTATTCAAAGGACAATTCAAAATAACACACTTACACACACACACACACACACACACAGACACACACACATACAGAGATAAGGAATGCTAAAATAAATTTGAAATAGATGCAAAATGGGTCACTAATCAATTGCATTCAACTGGACCTAATTAATTTATACTTCCATAGACAAAAACATCTGGACCATTATCAGATTTTTTTCAACTCACGGAGTTATAAAATAGTTCAAAGGCAATGAAAGGCAGGTATAACCTGGAATGATGCTGTAGACAGGACACTTAGTAATCTCTTTTTTCTTTTTTTGCACATTTCAAAATCTGAACATTGTTCATGATGATATTCCCCCTTGTGACAATAATACTCTCGAAGAAAGATTATTTTTGTTCACAAAATAAGGCTTCTTTTGTGAGATTAGGCTTATTTAAATAAGTGCGACCAGACTATTAATTTGCCATGTAGTTTGCTTTCAAATCTGGAACCAGAGTATTGAATTAAATCCGCAGTATTATTTCTCTGTCACCATTGTTCCTAATGTACAGTCTCAGTCACAGGTATTGTATATAACTTATAAATAATAGCATAATTTATAAACCCATGAGTTAAAGAATAACATAAAATACAAATTAAAAATCATTTATGACTGAATAATCATAAAAATACTACATATCAGAATTTGTGGAATATAGAAGAAAATTTATAGATCTAAGGTGTTTATAATAGAAAAGAAGAAAGGCTGAAAATGAGTGAGCTAAGCATTTACCTAGTTAGGAAAAAGATGGAGGAGAATTCTAAAGAGAGTGGGAAAGTGGAAATTGAGAGAAAGGTAGAAGTTGATGGAATAGAAAACAAACATACAAAAGAGAACTTTAGCAAAGCCAAAATGCTGTGTGTAAAGATGAACACAATCGAAAAACCTCTGGCAAGATTGTTTAAGGAAATGAAGAAGGCACAAGAAAACAATACCAGGAATTAAAAAAATGGGATCATAATAAAATACACTGCACACATTAATCACATGATAGAAGAATATTATAAATTTGGAAACAGATGAAATGGTCAAATTCCTGGAAGAATACAGCATACCCAAACTGATTAAAGAATAAAGGGAGAATGTAGGACAGGAGAGGCAAAGGCAAAAGAAAGAGTGGACAAACTAGACCACGTGAAAATGAAAAACTTTTGTGTATCAAAAGATACTATCAACAGAGAAAACAGGAAAACAGGCAACCCAGAGAATGTGAGAAAATATTTGCAAATTACATATCTGATAAGGTATTAGTATCCACAGTATACAGAGAGCTCCTAAAACTCAACAACAACAACAACGACAACAACAACAAGATAAACAATCTGATTAAAAAATGGGCAAATGACTTAGAGAGACATTTCTTCAAAGAAGATATACAAGCATCCAACAAGCACACGAAAAGATGCTCAACATTACTAATCATTAGGGAAATACAAATCAAGACCATACCACTTCATACCCATTACGACAGCTACTATAAAAAATCCCAGAATAATAAGTGTTGGTGACGATGTGAAGAAACTGAAACCCTTGTGCACTCTTGAGGGAATATAAAATGGTACAGCTGTGGTGGAAAACAGTATGTTGGCTCCCAAAAGAAATTAAACATAGAATTATGTGATTCAGCAATTCCACTTCTGGGTATATAAACAAAATAATTGAAAGGAGGTGATACGGTTAGGCTTTGCGTCCCCACCCACATCTCATCTTAATTGTAATCCCTGTAATTTTCACGTGTCAAGGGAGACACCAGGTGAAGGTAATTGAATCCTGGGGGCGTTTTCTCCCATGCTGTTCTCGTGATAGTGAGAGGTCTCACGAGATCTGATGGTTTTATAAGGGCCTCTTCCCGCCGGCGCCTCTTTCTCAGCACATGTCCCTCCTGCCGCCTTATGAAGGAGATTGCTTGCTCCTCCTGTGCCTTCTGCCATGATTTTAAGTTTCCTGAGGCCTCTCCAGCCAGGCTGAACTGTGAGTCAATTAAACCTCTTTCCTTTATATGATAAATTACTCAGTCTCTGGCAGTTCTTTATAGCAGTATGAAAACAGATTAATACAGCAGGACCTTGAGAAGATATTTGTACACCCATGTTCACAGTGGCATTTTTCACAAGAGCCAAAATATGGATGCAACACAAATGCCCAACAACAGGTAAATGGATAAGCACAATGTGATACACACATACAAAGCAATATTATTCAGCTTTAAAAAGAAATGCAGTTGGGCACGGTTGCTCACGCTTTTAATCCCAGCACTTTGGGAGGCCGAGGCAGATGGATCATCTGAGGTCAGGAGTTCGAGACCAGCCCGGCCAACATCATGAAACCCCGTCTCTACTAAAAATACAAAAAAATTAGCCAGGCCTGGTGGCGGGCGCCTGTAATCCCAGCCACTCAGGAGGCTGAGGCGGGAGAATCGCTTGAACTCAGGAGGCAAGATTGTACCATTGCACTCCAGCCTGGGAGACAAGAGCAAGACTCCGTTTCAAAAAAAGAAAAAAAAAAAAAAAGAAAAAGAAATGCAATTCTGACACATGCTGTAAGGATGAACCTTGAAGACATTCTGTTAAGTGAAGTAAGCCAGTCACAAAAAGACAAATACTGCATGATTCCACTTACATGAAGTACCTAGAGTAGACAAATTCATAGATAGAACAAGTAGAATAGTAGTTCCAGGCACTATGGGGAGGGAAGAATGGAGTCTTGTTTAATGGGTTTCAGTTTTGCAAGATGAAAGAGTTCTGGAGATGGATGGTGGTGATGGTTGCACAATATGAATATACTTAATACCACTGAACTATAAACTTAAAAACGATTAAGATATACATTTTATGTTATATAGATTTAATCACAATTAGAATAACTTATAAAAATTTAAAACTTGAATAATTTTACAATTTTGAAAGACATTATCAGTGATAACAATAGCAAATGAGTAGCCCTTGCCATGAGCTGGGCATCATTTTAAATGTTTTAGGTAGGTCAGATCATTTAAATTAGGTGATCTTATTATTCTTGTTTACTGATGAGGAAATTAAGTCACAGATCACATAACTTGCTAAAAGGCATGCTTGTAGGAGGCTAAGCTGGAATGTAAATGCAGACAGTTGAGCTTTAGGTCTATGCTCTTAATCAGTATACTATCCCAGTCCTCAATTGGTGGTTAAAAAATCTTCCCTTCAAGAAAGCAGTGGTCCTTATTGACTGCACTAAGTTCTTCTAAATATTCAAGGCATAAGTAATTCCAATTCCACAGAAACTATTCCAGAGCATACAAAGAAAGTCAACACTGAATCTTGTATTTACCCAAGAAATGTAGGGTTGGTTTAACTTTATAATATCAATGAATGTCATTTGTCACGTTAATGAGCCATTTCGATATATTCAGAAATAATATTGATTATAATTCTTTTTTTTTTTTTTTTTTTTTTTTTGAGATGGAGTTTTTTACTTGTCGCCCAGGCTGGAGTGCAATGGCTTGATCTCGGCTCACTGCAACCTCCACCTCATGGGTTCAAGCGATTCTCCTGCTTCAGCCTCCCGAGTAGCTGGGATTACAGGCACCCGCCACCACGCCCAGCTATTTTTTTTGTATTTTGAGACAGGGTTTCACCATGTTGGTCAGGCTGGTCTTGCACTCCTGTCCTCAGGTGATCCACCTGCCTTGGCCTCCCAAAGTACTGGGATTACAGACGTGAGCCACTGTGCCTGGCCAATATTGATTATAATTCTACGTTTATAATGAAAACCTCAGCAAAGTAGGAATAGAAGAAAGCTTTCGTAATCAGATAATGTGTATTCATTCTTTTAAAACCTACAGTGTGGAGGTAAAAGACAAGACACAGAAAGCATTCCCTACAATATCAAGAGTAAGACAGGATGTTCACTACCACGTGTTTTCAGCATTGTGGCTGGAGGTCCTAACCAGTGTAGGAATGCACGGACAAGGCACACAAAATACAAGGACTAGAAAGAAGAAACACAATAGTCATGATTCACAGATTATATGGCTGTGTACATGAAAAATTGAAATGATCCTACAGATAAATAATTAGAACTGATAAGAGCTTAGCAAGGGTGCTGGCCATAAAGCCAAGGTAAAAAAAGCCAATAACATTTATATTATTAATTATAAACAGAAATTAAGTAAATATATACCATCTATAATAAGTCCAAGAAATGAGGTACATAAGAATAAATCTTTAAAAATATGTATAAGACCTCTAGTGGTGAAAATGATAAATCTTTATTGAGAGTTGTTAAAGGCTGGGTATGGTGGCTCATACCTGTAATCCCAGCACTTTGGGAGGCTGAGGCAGGAGGATGGCTTGAGGCCAGGACTTTGAGACCTGCCTCAGCCATACAGTGAGACCTCTGCCTCTACAAAATATTTAAAAAATAGCTGGGCATGGCAGTGCACATCTTTGGTCTGAGTTACTTGGAGAGCTGAGGTGGATGATCACCTGTGCCCGGGACGCAGAGGCTGTAGTGAGTCGTGATTGTGCCACTGCACCCTTGCCTGGGTGACAAAGTGAGACCCCGTCTCAAAAAAAAAAAATAAAATTTGCTAGAGAAGCCCAGAGCCTTCCATGCATGTGGTATAACTTCTGCCTCTGTACATACAAGGGCTGGGTTTTCTCTGAACTTCCTCAAGCTGCAGGCTCCTCTCTCCTTCCGTAGGTGGAGGCAGCCTGGGCCTGGCTGGAGCAGGTGATTCTCTGCTGGTGGCTAGATAGAGTCACACCCCAAACCTGTTCCTTTTCTGTTCATGGTGTTGAGCAGTCAGTGACGACCTTGCTAATAAGAAGGAGAATGCCCTGGTTCAGATGGTTGATAGGTACCAGGCCCAACTGGCTGAGAGTTATTTGCAATGGCCCTAAGTTTCCCGGGAAGCTTTGATAAGCATCAGAGCTGCAGCTTTCTCAAGAAGGCCAACAGAGCTAGGGTCTAAGACTGAAGACTACGGAAACTCTCCCCTCTGTTGTTTCAAAAATCCAGAATCCTAAAATTTCCAGAATGTTTCATTGTTCATAACCCTGGACCTTTTCAAAATCCTGTAGTTTATATTTTAAAAAGACCTTAAGTTTTTAACTTTTTAAAAGTAGTGGGATGTAAAAGAGACTATCAAATAGGGTGACAGTTTAATTTCTATTTGAAAAAGAAGAAATTGAGTCTTAGTGACAGGAAGTAGATAGAAAGGCAAAGATTTGAATAAAATCATATCCTGATGTCTGTTTCTTTTAAAAAAGTGGAAGAATGAGCTCAGGATTCAAATTCTTCTGGAAGGATCTTAAGCTGGCCTGCAGGTGACATTCTCCAAGTCCACATTTACAGGTCTGGATGACCCATTGAGAGGAAACTGGATGAACAAAATCTTGTTGTTCAGCCTTACCTGGAAATGGGCAGAACACCTGCTGACAACTTCCATCATCCCAGACAAATAGCTGCTTTACAAAGCTCCAGATTGAATGTGAAAGACCAGAGATGTTATGATTTTTTAAAGAGAAGAATCAGTTGACCGGTTCAAACAATTAATCAAAATCACATGGTGTTCCTTACGGTGATGGGACAGTAGTCATGGGGTCTTGATGACTATGTGAGGTGGGCGAATTACTGGCTGCTATATTTATGCACTGAGGACTGGCTCTGGGACAGATTTTCTCCTTTTCTGCTCTCTTCTCCTCTCTTCCCCCAACTCTCACCTCAACAGTCCTACAAATCTATGAGGTTTCACATTGGTGCTTTTCCCTACTCACTCTTCAGTACTCAAAACACCCTGAACTGCAGTGTGGTTTACCCTGAGGCCTTTGTTTTCAGGTCGTGGAAAGTGTGTGT
Organism: Pongo abelii; assembly: GCF_028885655.2. NCBI lineage: Eukaryota > Metazoa > Chordata > Mammalia > Primates > Hominidae > Pongo > Pongo abelii. The sequence goes on from NC_071992.2 coordinate 25,585,210, forward strand.
GTGCACGATTCCCGGCTCCTTCAAGCATGAGATTTCTAAGCATGTCCCTAGACCACCACTGTGCCATCTCGTACCTTAAAAACTTCTTATGATATTAATGAGGAAAGCCACGCTGCTTTCAGCGATGTGTAGATGCTTTGGAGAACTCAGTGGAATGGGTTATTTTATTTTCAGATGAATTCATTTTGAATTAAAAAAAATCCAGGTATTGTGTTTGTTCTGCTCATGAAATACCTTCTGTCTGCAGATTATCAAATATCTTGACACTTTGTCACCCAGACAGACACTTTTTTTTTTGGAAGGGAAGGAGTCTATATGGCTGCTTGACAAAAAATGGTAAGCCTAGCCAGTGGAGACACTGATGACCCTGTTAGGTCTTTTGCTGGTTAGGAGACATCCTGCTTCCCAAGATTCAGTTCATTAAACAACACTGGTTCTCCCCTCATCCTCCTTTGAGCGTAATTTAGACAGATCAGTTGGCATAACAGTCTCCTAACCATGAATAGCATGACAAGTGCCTGGCGCACCTGGCTGAGAATAACTGTTGTTTACTCTTCTGGGAGGGAAGTGGTGCTTCCCATTTAGTAAGCTGTTTGGTCACCTTTGTCCCACCCCCTACTCTCTACTTGGCCTAGGGAGGCCAATTTATTACTCCCTTCTTATTGCATCTTCAACTTTTGAACTTTGGTTTCTCATATTATTCTTTTGTTGCAGTGGCAGGCATCTATTTCTAGTTGAATAGATAGTCTTCTCTTTCAAAAATTAATATGCAAGAGAAATATTTAAAATTAACTTTTTAAAGCAAATGATAACAAGGTGTCATTTACATTTTCTCCTGTTTCTTGTGTACTGTATTTTACAATTTTCTTCTTTTGTTGCTCCGTGACATCGAAGAGCCAGAATTTAGATTTCAGTTAGTAAGCTGAAGTCATGTCATAGCTGTGGGATTGAACGATGCAGAGTTGAGTGAAACACAAGGAAGTACTGGCAGCTCCAGTAGCGGAACAGTGGAGAAAACAGTTGTGGTTTGCTCCAGGAAAACCTCCAATCTAGACCTTTAGGAAGAGATCAAGCCAGCTTCTACTGCCTGCGAGGCTTCCTGCCACATACCACTCAAACTTTGATATTGCAAAATCCAATGTCATCTTTCATTTCTATGCAACTTTTAATCTGTTTAGATGTGGAAAAATATCTCTTAAAAACTCCTTCAAGATTTTTTTTTTTTTCCAAATTGTATATTCAACTTTTGCTTTTGTAAAATTACCTGCCTCTAGTGTTGGGGATTCAGAGGGAGGGCACTGAGGAGTTTGAATTCTCAATGTTGTGAATCCCTTGTTTGCCTTCTTGGGTGCAAATTGAACCAAAGTCCTGGACCTGCCTTTTTTGGTTACTTACCTGCTTGCCCTTAAGATTGTGGTATCATTTCCAGAGAAATGGAAATTTCTTCCCAGAAAGAAAATCTCCCAGAGACTTTTAAACAAGGGGCCTTCTATCCCCACTGATAACACATCAGGTTTTTTTTTAGTCTCAAATTGGAAACTCACAAGAGCCTAGCACCTGGTTACTGCCTGACCTGGCAACTGCCTGATCTAGCAAAAACTCAGCTTTCAAGGGTTGAACTCAGGAGGCGGAGGTTGCAGTGAGCCGAGATTGTGCCACTGCACTCCAGCCTGGGTGATAGAGCGGGACTCTGTGTCAAAAAACAACAACAACAAAAAAAAACAGATTCCTGGCCCCCATCGCAAACTCGTTCCATTGAATTACACGTGGGTGGTGCTTGGGGCAGTTCTGATGTGCAACCCCCAGGTTTGAAGGTCGCTGGCCTCGGTAACTGGGTCTCCTTCAAGGGAGTCCCTTGAAGGGTCCCTTTCAAGGGAGGCATGGCAAGCAGGTACAATTTAACAAAATGGCCCTTTTTATCCCAATGAGAATATAGGAGCTTGGAAGAAACTGAAAGGGCTGGACCCTGAAAGTAGCATGAAATCTATGTCTGCCTTGCAATCTCTCTTTCTCTCTCTCTCTGTCTCTTCCTCCCTCCCTCCTTTCCTTCCCTCCCTCCCTCCCTCGTTCTCTCTCTTTCTTTCTCTCTCTCTTTCTCTCTCTTTCTTTTTCTTTCTCTTCCTTCCTTCCCTTCCTCCTTCCCTCCCTCCCTCCTTTTTCTTTTCTCCCTCCTTCCTTCCTTCCTTCCTTCCTTCCTTCCTTCCTTCCTTCCTTTCTCACTCTTGTTGCCCAGGCTGGAGTGCAATGGTGCGATCTTGGCTCACCACAGCCTCTGCCTCCCGGGTTCAAGCGATTCTCCTGCCTCAGCCTCCCGAGTAGCTGAAATTACAGGCATGTGCCACCACACCTGGCTAATTTTGTATTTTTAGTAGAGATGGCATTTCACCATGTTGGTCAGGCTGGTCTCAAACTCCCAACTACAGGTAATCCTCCCACCTCCGCCTCCCAAAATGCTGGGATTACAGGCATGAGCCACTACACCCGGCCCCTGCCTTGCAATTTTTAACGGAAGTAATCCCAGCACCACTGTGCAACTTGGAGTCTATTTGCTTCTCTGATTTTGTCCATAAGGAATGTAACAGAGATTTAAATATGAATTACTTTTTATATCTTTTGTGAAACATGAGGCAACACAAACACTTTTTTTTAAATGCTAAAATAAATGAGTAGTATATCCTAAGCAATATTCTTTTGTATCCATGGAGTGGTTTAGTGACCACAAAAATATTCCTGTCTCAAAATACTTGTAATTGAGGAACTAAGCCAATTTTATAACAACTACCACCAAAAAAAAAAAAAAGCTAAATTAAAAAAATTGACTTCTGAGTATTTGGTATGACTTATACTCAGAACATGTCAAAATATATTTTTAAACTATTCAATAATTGATAAGACAAAAACCCCCTGTAAATTGAGTATGTCCTTTGACTTAACAATTCCGTTTTTAAAAATTTATTTTTATTTTTATTTTTTTGAGACAGACTCTTGCCTAGGCTGGAGCAGTGGCCTGGTCATAGTTCATTGTACCCTCAAACTCCTGGGCTCCTTGACTTAACAAATTGTTTCTTTTTTACAAAAGCAATGCCATAATTACATAAAGATGTATGCCCCAGGACAGTAATTGGACTGGCATTTGTAACTGAAAAACAACAAAAAAACTATTCATTAATGTATATTTCAGTGATAATACAGTGAAATAGCACATACCCACTATAAAAATGTATGGACTTGGAAAAAAGATATCATGATATATTTTTTAAAGTGAAAAATATGAGTTATGGACCAAGAAATTTTATATAATTCCACATTAAAAAAAAAAGAGTTTACATGCGCATATGTATGGGTATGTGTAAATGCACAATGGACTCGTGTGTTTCAGCTTACGAACAAGTTAGAAAGGATACAAATAAATGTTACAGTCACTTTGTGAGGTGGGATTGGATTGTACTTTATAGAATTCAAAGAAGTGATAGAATTATGAATTATATTTGGTACTTTTTATTATTATTTTAAAAAATCCTGAAACAATGCGTTTAGGTCCGGAGGGAAACCTTAAGGCGGAAGAAAGATCCGTGGGAAAACCTTGAGCCGACACTGCTCTCTGCTGGGAATCTAGCGTCATGCACCGGCTTGGTTTGCGTCCGGGCTCTGCGGTGAGGTCGCTCCGTGCTCCGGGAAGGAGACCCAGTTACCCAGGCCAGCGACCTTCAAACCTGGGGGTTCCACGTCAGAACTGCCCCGAGCATCACCCACGGATAGTTGAATGGAACGGGTTTGCGATGGGTGTCGGGAATCTGTGTGTGTGTGTGTGTGTTTTTTTTGTTTGTTTTTTTTTTTGACAGAGTCTTGCTCTATCACCCAGTCTGGAGTGCAGTGGCACGATCTCGGCTCACTGTAATCTCCGCCTCTCGGGTTCAAGCGATTCTCCTGCCTCAGCCTCCTCAGTAGCTGGGACTACAGGCACCTGCCAGCCTCCTCAGTAGCTGGGACTACAGGCATCTGCCACCACGCCCAGCTAATTTTTGTATTTTTAGTAGAGACGAGATGTCACCATATTGGCCAGGCTGGTCTCGAACTCCTGATCTCAAGTGATCCACCTGCCTTGGCCTCCCAAAGATTACAGGTATGAGCCACCGGGCCCAGCCTGCTCTTCTTTTTATAATGCAATATGGCAACGTTGAGGGTGGTTAGAAGAAATAACCTCACACCTAGAGCCTTGATGGGCAAAGGTAACCATGCCATCCTGGACCTCCTCATTCATTTCAGAAAAGCTCTGTGGATGCAGTGTCTGTTTAATCCCAAGAAAACTCTTTGGAGATAGATGAGAGCATAAAGAAATATTATTTTTTTTGACAGGGTCTCCTTTGTTGCCCAGGCTGGAGTGCAGTATGTGATCATGGCTCAATGCATCCTCAGCCTCCTTGGATCCAGGTGATTCTTCCACCTTAGCTTCCAGAGTAGCTGGGACTACAGGCACACCCCACCATGCCTTGCTAATTTTTTGTTGTTGTTGAGACAGGGTTTCACCATGTTGGCCAGGCTGGTCTCAAACTCCTAGGCTCAAGCAATGGAATCCACCCACCTCAGCCTCCCAAAATGTTGGGATTACAGGCACGAGCCACTGTGCCCAGCCATAAGTGTGCTTATAAGAGAGAGGTGGAGAGAGATTAAATACACAAATGCAGGAGGGGATTTGGAGACAGAAGCAGAGATTGGAGGGATGTAGCCACACATCACAGAAAGCCAGAAGCCACTAGAAGCTGGAAGAGGCAAGAATTGGATTCTCCCCAAGAGCCTGCAGAGAGAGCTCAGCTCTCTGACACTGTCATTTGAGCCCAGGGAGAACTGATTTTGGACTTCTGGCCTCCAGAACTGTGAGAGAATAAATTTCTGTTATCTTAAGACACCACATTTTTGGTCATTCGTTACAGCAGCCACAGGAAACAAATCCAGCCACCCAGGAAGATTTTAAAAGTCCCAATGCCCAGATCACACTCCAGGCCCATCAGTTATTTTGGAATGTCTAGGAGCAGGAGCCAGGCATCAGTATTTAAAGCTCCTCAGATGATTTCACCTGCAAAGTTTGGGGACCATCAGCTACCATAAAGATTCTTATTTCTTGTTTCAAAATCTGCCCCATCTGGCTTTCTTGGAGCCTGATACTCTACCACTTACCATTAGGGATTTGTTTCTTGGCGTTCCTTCATCTGTTGCTCCAGCGAATTTGCAGTTTTACCTGGGGCAGAATGTGCTCTGGTTATCCTCAACGCAAATGATAATCTAGACATTTTCCTAGTCTTTTTTTTTTTTTTTTTTTGAGGTGGAGTATCGCTCTGTTGCCCAGGCTGGAGTGCAGTGGTGTGATCTTGGCTTACTGCAACTTCTGCCTCCCGGGTTTGAGCAATTCTCCTGCCTCAGCCTCTTGAGTAGCTGGGACTACCGGCCTGTGCCACCATGCCTGGCTATTTATTTTTTATTTATATTTATATTTATTTATTTATTTTAGTAGAGACAGGATTTCACTATGTTGGTCAGGCTGGTCTTGAACTCCTGACCTCAGGATGATCTGCCCACCTTGGCCTCCCAAAGTGCTGGGATTACAGGAGTTAGCCACCATGCCTGGTCAAGATGCTTTCCTAGTCAGTTTAGACTATCTAGCCCAGGAGATAGGTTAGAGCGAGCGTTCTCAGATTTTGAAGATGAGGTTTTATGTTTTTAACTTACCAAGTAATTTGCATGACTTATCATCAACTTCAGTGATGAATGTCTAATGAACTATTAGATTATTGGATTCTAAATTTAAGATAACAGCAAGTTGTGGTCAGCCCTTGAGAAAATGTCTTATAGTACCTTCAGTCTTTCTGTCTTCCTTCCAGGGTTCCTTTTGTTGGGGACAGATGTGGTTTGACTCTGTGTCCCCACCCAAACCTCATCTGGAATTGTAATCCCCACCTGTTGAGGGAGGGACCTGGTGGGAGGTGATTGAGTCATGCCGGCCCTTCCCTCATGCTGTTCTGGTGATAGTGAGTGAGTTCTCACAAGATCTGATGCTTTAAAAGTGTTTGGCAGTTTCCCCTATGTGCTCTCCCTCTTCCTGCCTCTCTCTCCCCACCTCTCTCTCCCCCTCTGCCATGTAAGATGTGCCTTGCTTCCCCTTCACCTTCTGCCATGTTTGTAAGTTTCCTGAGGCCTCCCCAGCCATGTGGAACTGTGAGTCAATTAAGACTCTTTTGTTTACAAATTACCCAGTCTTGAGTGTGTCTTTATAGCAGTGTGAGAATGGCCAGATATGGGGACCCAGTGCCTTCCCAGGCCCTTGTCCTCCTGATAAAGCACATGGGGGAGGCATCCCACTTCTCCACCCATTCCTCACCTTCCTTGTTCTCCTTTCCCTGTTAGTGAATCACTGGCCTCAAAGAATTTTGTAGTTTTCTGACCCACACCTCTGAGTCCGCTCTATAGGAATGGCACCTCTTCTAATAAGACAAAATGCAGAATCTCCAGGCCTTGTACATGAAAGGAAAAAGTCCCAGTGAGCAGGAGTTGCTGATTAAACAATCTTGACTTTGCCCTTTAAGTTTTGTTGATCATCTCCGGGTAGAACCTCCAGTCTCAAGAGTTTGCTTCTCCATCTTTAGATCTATCTTCTTAGCTAGGATCAGCTGGGATTTTAAAGAAACAATGTATTTCACTACATAGAGAGCAAAAGAGAATTAAACCAGGCATGGTGGCTCACACCTGTAATTCCAACACTTTGAGAGGCTGAGGTGGGTGAATCACTTGAGGTCAGGAGTTTGAGACTAGCCTGGCCAATGTGGTGAAACCCTATCTCCATTAAAAATACAAAAATTAGCCGGGCGTTGTGGTGAGCACCTGTAATCCTAGCTACCTGGGAGGCTGAGGCAGGAAAATCACTTGAACCTGGGAGGTGGAGGTTGCAGTGAGCCAAAAATCGCACCACTGCACTCCAGCCTGGGTGACAGTGAGACTCTGTCTAAAAAAAAAAAAATAAAAAAAAAAAATAATAATAATTAAGCAGAGAATGTAAGGAATTTGAAAGATGTGGCTTGCAAAATAGATTCCACTGTTACTCACTGTCTGGGCCCTGTACCTGTTCACTTGGGACCTTTGGAAGAAAAGCGGACAAGAGGACCCTGCTAAGGAATTCTCCCTTTTAACCTTTAATATCTTCTTTTCTCTTTTTGAGGCAGACTCATCCCCGAGGTGATCTCTGCCCTGCTTTGCTCTGGGGCAGGAAGCAGCTTTGTGTCTAGTACAGGTTGAACAGGATTCTAATTGTTTAATACAAGATGATAACCAGAGCACTGGGTGGCTAGAATCACACATATGTGGAAAGATGGGAGGCGGTGGGGAAAATATGTTATCTTTCACATTTACCTTCTGATGAAGTTACTTCCTGATGCAAAGCCTGACTTATTGCAGTGTCTTTTTGAGTGTGTTTTTACGTGTAAACTCCACTTTACATGCTTTCATATGAAGGAATAACTTGTGCCTAGGGCAGATGCATGCAACTGTGTGTACATGTCTGAGTGCAAGTGGGTTGATGTGTATCTGTGGGAAGGGGAAGGGCAGCTTACACATTACCCCTTTGATCACATCTCACTAAGCAGTGTTGCATGAATGCAGCATCATGGATACTGTGGGCTTTCAAACTTGTGTTGATTGAGAATCAAATGTTCTTTTCAAACTGAGGATGGTAGCATAGTTTTGAGAATTGAGAAGGAAGGAAGGAAGGGATTTGCTCTTCTTAGTGCAAGGCATGAAAATAGGAAAAAGGTGGCTTTGGGAGGTCAATGTGCCCCAGAACACTGAAGCCTGAAGATTAATCTAATCTCCTGATGCTGTCAGAAGCATAAACTATTAGCTTTTTTTTTTTGCTTACTGCATCAGCTGCCTTCCCTTTTCTAACTATAACCCTAATCCTGTCCTAACCCTAACTCAACCCTGATCCTGCCTCGGTTCCCCTGTTACTGTGTTTCTACAGAGCAGGCTACTGATTTACCTCCCCTACAGCTCAGCTTCCACACCAGTTTTCAGGCCAACTTTGAATCGAGGCAGGAGTAGTCTACACTGGCTCAGCTCTGTAACAGTTCCCCTACTTCCAGACACAAATCTACACACACACACACACTGAAGTGCGAAGCAGTGTTGAGTCACTCTTTTTGCAACTATAGCCACAGACCTCTGCCTTGTTATTTCGCACAGCTCCCCCTGCACTCTTATATTTGATACATGAACTTGGCCTTATAACAAGGTTATTTTTCCAAGTTCCACCGCTGGAGCCTTTGCCATGCACCCAATATATTTTTGTCATTCGTTCCTTTATTCATTCCGTATTCACTGAGTCCCTGCTCAGGGCTGTGCTGGTTGCCAGGATTTGTACCTGCACAAAGAGCTACGTCCCTGTGGGTTCGTGTTCTGATCACCTGGTGGGGTCCTCCGTGACTGTCTCATTCTTGCCAGTTTCCCCTCCTCAAGTGCTGAGACCAAGTGCCTCACCTCTCTGGGTGGCAGAGTCCTGTGACTCACACCTTTCAGACGATGCCTGCCTATGTGCCTGGACCTCAGAGTCCTTCCTTCTGGGGCCTGGGCTTGCTCCGTGTGGGAAGAAACATCTTGTTACAGATAATGCATCCCTGATGCTAACTCTTCGCTTGAACTGTAATGGGGCAGGACAGGCTGAGCCTCCGCAGACAGCCCCTTATGGCAGCAAGAAACCTTATCCAGCCCCAGGGAAAACACAGAGCTGACACCTGCCCGTTTCATGCAGTTGGCCTCGTGTGCTAATTAGCTAAATCCTGGAAAGTGGGTAAAGCCCAATAACCTATGGTGTGAGTCCCAGTTGGACACGGTGACTTTATGTGCATCATGTGCATAAAAGGATTTTCTGTTGTTAGAAAAGAAGTAACGGTAAGAGGAGAAAATTAAAGGATAAACTAGAGAAAGAAGCCTCTCAGAGTCAAATGAGCAAGTTCCTTAAGAAAGAATGTTTTGAGCTTGCAGGGTGGTAGAGGATGCAGATGAGGCTGGGCTGGGCTGGAGGGACTGCAGTGAACTTCAGTGAGGAGAGAACTGGGTTGAGAGTCCCAGGTCCTACCTGTCTGTGTCACTAAGCGCACTGCGTGACCATAGTGTATTACCCATGTGTTTCTGATGCTTTGACATGTGGGGCCTTGCTGACATTGGAGGGACTATCCCTCCCAAGGCTAGCTAATTTCCAGAGATGGTAAAGAACTTGCTTTTGAGTGTACCTTTCGTATACACAGCAACTCATCTAAAACCCATTCCTTCAACAACCTTCTATATCTGGCTGTCACATTCTGGACTGCTATTCCCTTGTCTTCATTACCCCAGTGTCAGGTACTAGATGACTAGGGCCAACCCCTAGCCCCAGAGCCCACTGAAATTATTCAAACTGGCTGGCCCTAAGCCTGCTTACCCTGCCTTGCCTCTTCTTTCACATGGAAGCCCTCTGCCTCCTGACCCAATCCTGATGGCCTCCCATGGCCTAGCGTGCCCTCCTTCTCTTGGGAATTTAGAGTAAATCTTTTTATTGATTTTTTCTTTTGAGGCAGGGTCTTGCTCTGTCACCCAGGCTGGAGTGCAATAGTGCAATCAAGGCTCACTGCAGCCTTGACCTCTTGGGCTCAAGCGATCATTCCATCTCAGCCTCCTGAGTAGCTGGGACCATAGTATGCACTACCACACCTGGCTAATTTTTGCATTTTTAGTGGAGAAGGGTTTTTGCCATGTTGCCCAGGCTGGTCTCAAACTCCTGAGCTCAAGCAATCTGCCTGCCTTGGCCTCCCAAAGTGCTGGAATTACAGGCATGCATCACTGTGCCCAGCCGAGTAGACATTTTAATAGATGAATTTTTAATAGACAAATAGGCTTTTTAGAGTATTTAGATTGACAGCAAAATTGAACAAAAGGCACAGAGGTTTCCCATATCCTGCCTGCCCTGACACATGTACAGCCTCTCCTACTGTGGACATCCCCCACTAGAGTGGAGCATTTGTTACAATTGATCAAACTACATCAACATGTCATAATCACCAGAAGCTCATAGTTTAAGTTAGAGTTTACTCTTGCTATTGGACATTCTGTGGATTTGGACAAAGGATACATAGCCACCGTTATAGTATCAGTCTGAGTCTCAATTTTCCTTGTCACTAAAATGAGGGGTTGAATTAAATGGACTTTTCTGGAGTCTCCTTTTTAAAGACCCAGATAGGCTTGAGAGGTAGCGAGTGAGTCTCTCACTACTCCCCTAACTCCCTCAGGACCTCTAACCCTGTGGACCCTGCTGCTCAGAGTGGCTGAGGAGTGGGGGTCTCACTGTGCAAGGTGTCTTCCTGCTCACTGCCAGCAGGCATAATTCCCGCAGTACCAATGAAGGAACCCTGCCTCGTACAGGTGGGGATTAGAATCTCAAAATAAAGTCAGATAATGCCAACAGTGACATCCTTTTAAAACTAAAAGGTTAGAATTCAAGAGAAAACACTAAATTCAATTGCTTGAATGTGGAACTCTTAATCACCCTAATTAAATATCTTCATTTAGGAAGACTTGGAAACATGGATCTTGATGTTTTTGCTTTGCCAGAATCACAGAAGTGCGCTTAGAGACATTTTCCTTTCTCCCCAACTCTCCAAACAGGAATCCCTTCTCCAGTGCCAGAAAGGCAGTTTTCTGCACTCAGCGGCGCTCCAAATTGTCAGATGGATGCCCAGAGCTGGGCTTCGGGGTCAGCTGTGGCTAAACGTCTCCGATCTAGGTTCCTGGTAGCCTGGCCCAAGGTAGAGGTAGCATTTAGTCCTCACTATTGAACGCTCCCAGCTCTAGGATTTGCTTGAAGAAAAGTTTTGCCTTATAAATCCCCTAGATGGTGCTCCTTGTCAAGTGTGAGTGTTTCTTTCTTTTTACCCCTTTCTTTTGAAGCTGCTGGCATCTCAGCAGCTTCAAAAGGCCCAAGTTTGCTGCTGTTGTCTCACTGGAAAGTTTCGGTTGTCAGACTTGGGGAGTGACGTCAGAAGTGATTTCTGCCGGAAACAGTCCCCTCCTCTGGATGTTTCACAATGGTTTACAGTAGGAATGAGATGTATGCCGTGTTTACGTGGATGGCACGTGGCTCTTGTTGTCACAGGACAGTCATTCTGTATACACAGAGGGTCACCGCAGTTGGTGGCTGATGTTACATTGATACGACTGAGATGGGGGCAGGGAGGAATGAGGTGTCAAGAGGTGAGGTCAAGTCCCTATCTTCTCCTCCTTCCTTTCTCTCCCTGGTTCAACTTTTCTTTGGAAAGACAAATATAGGCTGGGCACGGTGGCTAACACCTGTAATCCCAGCACTTTGGGAGGCCGAGGCGGGTGGATCACGAGGTCAAGAGATTGAGACCATCCTGGCCAACATGGTGAAACCCCGTCTCTACTAAAAATACGAAAATTAGCTGGGCATGGTGGCATGTGCCTATAGTCCCAGCTACTTGGGAGGCTGAGGCAGGAGAATAGCTTGAACCCGGGAGGCAGAGGCTGCAGTGAGCCGAGATCACAGCACTGCACTCCAGAGTGAGACTCCATCTCAAAAAAAAAAAAAATAAATAAAATAAATAAACAAAAAACAAAGACAAATCTATCTGGAAATTCTGATCTATCACAAACCAATGTTCTCCATTCTACCTAAAATGCTACCAGGCCACATTCATTTCTTTGGGGTATAGGGAGCCTTCTTAGCAAACATATATTCATTCACACTCACAGTTAGCTGAAATCACGCTACTCTGTGAATTAGAATTCTAAGTTTTTTCTGTTTTCTTCCAGGTTTATTGAGGTATAATTGACAAGTAAAATTGTGTATGAGAAGCTGAGGTGGGAGGACTGCTTGAGCCCAGGAGTTCAAGATCAGCCTAGGCAACAGAGTGAGACCCCATCTCTATAAAAATAAAAAAATTAACTGGGCATGGTGTGGCACACAACTGAGTAGTTCCAGCTACTCAGGAGGCTGAGTCAGGAGGATCACTTGAACTGAAGAGGTTGAGGCTACAGTGAGCCATGCTGGCACCACTGCACTCCAGGCTGGGCAACAGAGCGAGATCTTGTTCTTAAAAAGAAAAAATATTGTATGTATTTAAGGTGTACAACATGATGTTGTGATACATGTGTACACTGTGAAATGATTACCACAATCAATTTAATTAATGTGTTAGCTTTAGAGTTTTGGTGGAGTGGAATGTGAAGTCAGGAGAGAAATGGTCAGAAAAGGAGCAGTTGTTATTCAAATAATTAGGTTGGACCAGCCGTTTTCAGTGTTCCCTCTGCTGTTTATTGCCATAGCATAGTCGGGCTTCTGCCCTGGCTGTCTTTGCTTTCCTTTCTCTCACTCCCTGAGCTCTGACTCCAGCTTCAGTATGTTACAATCCACTGATCTGGAGATGCAAACAGTTTCTTGAGGAAAGAAGAACAGGAGAATTGAAGAGACAGGGTGGATAAAGGAGCAGAGTCTCTTATCATCTATGGTATGTGCCTGTCCCCCGGGCTGCAGGCATGCAAACCTGCTTATCATCCTCTAGTCCTCTATCAAAAGGTGGTGGTGTCTGATTTAGGGAACAGGAATGCGTAGTCCTTGTAGCTGACTGGACTTCGTAGATAGACCCAGGGTTCTATTCTGCCTTACTCCCAGGGTCTCTCTCTGTCACCCAGGCTGAAGTGCAGTGGTGTGATCTTGGCTCACTGCAGCCTTGGCCTCCTCTGGCTCAGGTGATCCTTCCACCTCAGCCTCCCGAGTAGCTAGGACTACATGCATACAACACCGTGCCCAGCTAATATTTGTATTTTCTATAGAGATGGGATCTTGCCATGTTGCCCAGGCTGGTCTCGAACTCCTGGGTTCAAGTAATCTACCCACCTTGGTCTCCCAAAGTGCTGGGATTATAGGCATGAGCCACCATTCCTGGCCAACATGATCAACTTCTACTAAGGTGTCCGATAAATTCTCACAATATCACCTCTCCTAGGGATTTTTGCATTTCCACTAAGAACTCTTGAATGAAATCCAAACTCCTTAGCTTTGAATTCAATATCCTCTATGCTTAGCTCCCCATCCTATGTTCCCAAATATGTTCTGCCTCTAAATACCTTTCAAGCCAGCCAGGCCATTGAACAAGAAGCTCTTCTGAGGCAGGTATATACTTTACTAAGTGGTCCTTGTGGTAGATACCCAGCAAGTCATACTTCCCTTAATCCACACCTGTATAGTTCCTTTTCTCACTGAATCTGGTTGATGTTATGACTTGCTTGGATGTGATGTTGGGCCTAGGTTGGAAGAGACCTGTAGCTTTTGTTTTTGCTCTTTTGCTGTCTTGAGAGGTCATGCAAGAAAGCCTGGGCCAGCTTCCTTGAGGATGCATGTTCTTGGAAGACAGAAAGGCCCTTGAGTAGTAAAGGCCATGAGGAAAGGAAGAGGAACACCGAGCTCTAGCTAGTTGCAGCTAGCTAGATGTGCCAGACTATGAGTGAGGCCATAGGGTTCTTCAGCCCTGGGGGAACTATGAACTTATCATGGAGTGGAGATCAGCCATTCACTTGAGCCTAACGTAGATTGTTTAATTGCAAACATATACATAGTTGATAAGCCACTGAGTTCTGGAGTGTTTGTTACACAGCAATAGATAGCTGATACAGTATTGTAAGTTATCTTTGTGTCTGATGCCAAACAGGGTTTTGTTGGTTTGCTCACTCACTATTTCTGGGTATGCCTCATGCATTCACACCTTCTCCTGCACCCATGGTCATACTCCTCCAACCTGGAAATGTTGATTTTTCCTTTATATCTATCCAAATACAACCATTTCTGCCTTCTGTGATCCTACAATTAGAGCTGATCCTTCTTGTTTCTGAACTCCTTTGGTGCCTCTTGCTATTTGGCGTATACTGTTTGTTTTTTTTTTTTTTTTTTTTTTTTTTGCATGGGTCTTCTCACTATAATTACATTTTAAGCTCCTCAAGAATAGGTCCTATCTTTTAAAACATCTTTATTGAGATGTAAGGCACATACCAACAAATTTGCCCATTGGAAGTATGCAATATGAATTATATATCCACAAAGTTGTGCAACCATCACCACAATCTAAGTTTAGAACATTTTCTTTTTTTTTTATTGAGACAGGGTCTTCCTCTGTTGCCTAGGCTGAAGTGCAGTGGTACTATCACGGCTCACTGCAGCCCTGACCTCCTGGGCTTAATCCTCCAGAGTAGCTGGGACTACAAGCATATGCTATGATGCTTGGCTAATTTTTTTTTTTTTTTTTTTTTTTTTTTGAGATGGAGTTTCACTCTTGTTGCCCAGGGTGGAGTGCAATGGCATGATTTCAGCTCACTGCAACTTCTGCCTCCCAGGTTCAAGCAATTCTTCTGCCTCAGCCTCCCGAGTAGCTGGGATTATAGGCATGTGCCACTGTGCCTAGCTGATTTTGTATTTTTAGTAGAGATGGGGTTTCTCCATGTTGGTCAGGCTGGTTTCGAACTCCTGACCTCAGGTGATCCACCCACCTTGGCCTCCCAAAGCACTGGGATTATAGGCGTGAGTCACTGCACCCAGTGATACTTGGCTAATTTTTGTATTTTTTTGTAGAGACAGGGATTTGCCATGTTGCCTAGGCTGGTCTTGAACCCCTGGGCTCAAGTGATCCTCCCACTTCAGCCTGCAAAAGTTCCAGGATTACAGGCATGAGCCACCGTGCTTGACCTATAACATTTTCATCACTCCTGAAGGAAATCTCATATCCATTAGTCGTCAATCCCCATTCCACCTAACCCTACCTCTAGGCAACCACAAATCTACTTTCAGTCTTTACAGAATTAGGATCTATATTTTTTTGGTTACATAGCAGAAGCCCACAGAATTACTCTGTGTTGATGAATTGAGCAAAACCTCCAGAACCTTTTTAAGATCCAGGGAATGATGATTGGGTGGTCCAATTTCAGGTTCTGTGATAGAAGCAGAGGAGACTACTGTTGGGGAGGGTACTTCATGGCATCTCACATGTCATCAATCTCTGTGACTTCTTTCCTTTTTCTTCAGAGGCAACAGGATAAATTAGAGAAAGTGCATCTCAGGACCTCAGGCCAAACCTTGCCTCAGCTGATGACTCGTTGTGATGTATAGGGCTGGTTACTCTGCTTCCCCAAGCCTGAGTTTCTGCAGTAATAATATTTTGTAGAAGAAGTGTGAGGACCAAATTCGTAACACATGGGAAACACCTCCCATTGGACCCAAGGGAGATGTTTCCTTTTCTTCCCTTTCCTTCTCCTTATGCTTGTCCCATTGAACCCCTTTTAATGCCCAGTGATTCAAAGGTGGCTCTTTCCTCCACTTTAGCCACCATCTCAACTCTACCCCAATAAGGAATGGGTGGACCAAGGTACCAGGTGCTGGAGCAGGCTAGAGAGCTGAGGGACACATGATGCTACCAGGGGGAGCCAATGTGATACCCCAGGACCAGGACATTCCCAGACTCACTGGACAAACTTTTCATCAGTCCCTTCCAAAGATAAGACTTTGGATATAACGCTTCATTTTCCTGTTCCCTCTACAGTGACTTTTGGGGCACACATGCTCAGGTAGCCATTTAGTTTCACGGAAACTTGAGTTTCCATGAAAAAAAATCCCAGAGAACCAAACAGTTGCCTATTGGGTTAGCTGCAGATTGGCTGTCTTGTTGGATAAATTGGCTGACATGGGTTTGCTCACATAGAAGGCTGGCTAAGCATTGGTGGTGGTTTGGTTTCCCCTAGAGGAGATGGCCAGAGGGACAAATATGGGCAAACACAAGGGCCTGGTGCCATCTATGCAGGTGGACTTGATGTGCTGTGCTCTATGCATCTATCAATTTTCACAAAATTGACAACCGGGGCTGCAGGTTTCATCCTGAGCTTCTGCAAAGAGAGCACATTGGGAGCAGGCTGCTGCATGTGGAATGTCAATTACATTCCAAGAACTTCCCAATGGGTCGCCCATACTCTCTCTGCTGGGGCTCTCCCACCTGGGGGCTCCCAGGGGTGGGTGATAAGCCTGTGCAACCAGAGTGACTTCTAAAGAGAGGATTCTTGGGATGGAGGAGCTTGATGTGGTGTGGCTGTGTCCTCACTGAAATCTCACCTTGAATTGTAATAATCCCCACGTGTCAAGGGTGGGGCCAAGTGGTAATAATCCCCACGTGTCAAGGGTGGGGCCAAGTGGAGATAATTGAATTATGGGGACAGTTTCCTCCATACGGTTCTTGTGGTAGTGAATACATCTCATGAGATCTAATGGTTTTATAAAGGGTAGTTCCCCTGCACATGCTCTCTTGCCTGCCATCATGTAAGACATCTCTTTGCTCTTCCTTTGACTTCTGCCTTGTTTGTGAGGCTTCCCCAGCCATGTGGAATTGTGAGTCCATTAAACCTCTTTCCTTTATAAATTACCCAGTCTCAGGTGTGTCTTTATTAGCAGCGTGAGAACAGACTAATACAGAGTTCATTGCTGTGGTGGAGGGCAAGTTTGGGGGACCCTGGCAAAGAGAGAGCTGGGGCTGTGTTTTTGCTTGGCAGAGGGGGCATGCTCACCTGGCCGAGATTCCAACTTTGGGAAAGGAAGATCTTTTGGCCCTCAGTTTTTGCCTGATTCTGTAGTCACGATAGACCTAGTTCTGTCTGTGCTCTGACCTCCCTCCAGAATTGCTGGATGTTATGGTGACATTTGGGATGCTCTGCTGCACATTCTTGGGTCTCTCTGTCCTCACTCTGCCACCTCCAACCCCTTTTACCCATTCCCCCCAGTGGTGAAATGGGGGTGGCGGGGGCCACTCCTGTGCTACAGGAGCAGGTGAGGAGTTCACAAGCTTAGGATTCTGGTTTCTTCCACTGACTGTTCAGAGGATTCCCACCTCCAGCACGTTGGCTTCTGCAGGACTGAGGGCACCTGCCTGCTCATGTAGCTCCTGTCCTTGGTCAGGATGACTCAAAAAAAAATGAGCTCTGCTAGGTTCTCTCTTCTCCACCAGAGCCAGAGGCTGACAGAGAGGAAGGCTGTCGGAGGTGCTGCCCCTATGACAGTGGAGGAATGGGGGCTGGGGATGTGGGGAGATGAGCAAAGACACGCAGGAGATTCACTGTCCTATCCCTCTGATTGTTTTCTTCCCCTCTTTTCCACTCCCATACGACCACACTCATCAAAATAGGAAACGATGTCATCACTTATGTGCATGCCTCCCCTTCGTGCGTTGCTCTGGGTCACCACTTCCTGTTTCTGAGTCATCAGGAAGGTAATTTCCCCCAATGCTCGATATGCTCCAGGACACTGTGATCACTCAGCATCTACCCAGCTTCCCCTCCTCTATCCCTTCCATAAGAACATACCAAAAAGACCACCCCCCGCACCACTGCAAAAAAGACCTAAACACTGTGCAGCTGTCGGTCTGAGTTGCTGCAAGCTCACAAAATGCGTGGGGACCACAGACCCCAGCCCTATCTGGAAGGATGGCTGATTGCCTGGATTTAATTGGATAGTTAAATACAGATGAAGATGATTCTGGAGTACAGATGATTCCTGGTGCAACAAGATCTGTCCGAGACTCTGCCTACTAAGGGAAGTGGGGTATTTGGCTGCCCGCTAAAATAAAGAATGAATCAAACTGCCAGAACAAGACACCTCGGGAGGCA
Organism: Pongo abelii; assembly: GCF_028885655.2. Lineage (NCBI taxonomy): Eukaryota > Metazoa > Chordata > Mammalia > Primates > Hominidae > Pongo > Pongo abelii. The sequence goes on from NC_071992.2 coordinate 25,602,934, forward strand.
TGAGATGGCACTGGAAGGATTTGAGTTAGAGTCAACTGAAACAAAACTTTAAGGAGCTAGTCCTGTAGACAGCCCCTTCCCGCATTTTTCCTTCCTTCCCCTCCTTTTCATCCTCCTTCCCCTCCTTTTCATCCTCCTTCCCCTTTTCCTTCCTCCCCTCTTTCTTTTTCTTTCGTTCCTTTTTAAGTCATGCACTACACTTTCTGTCTGCCTATCTTTCTTTTTTTTTTTAATCTGATGTTCACAAGAGGGAAGTGACTGGTGATAGGAACTAAGTGCTTGGGGCTCAGTAATTCATTCAACAAACATTTATCAAGTATCTACCATGTGGCAAGCTCTTTGCTAGGTACTGGAGCTCTGAGATGTGTAAGATACCTTTCTGGCTTCCAAGAAGCTCACAGTTGATGGAGTGTCACGTAAATTAATAACTGATATAGAGTGTGGAAAATCACGTCACGGAGGTGACTCAGGGATTGTGAGAACACGGAGAACAGACCACATGGCACAACTGGGTGATGGTGGAAGATTCTGGAAGAGCAGTCACCGGAGCAGAGGCTTACGAGGTGGAGTAATTACTAGGGCACTGTCTGAATAAGGTGTTTGATTGCTGGAGGGTGAGGAAGGAATGGAAACTGAAGAAACAAGAAAGGGTGTATAGGTTGACATTTTTGAGGAGCTTGACAATGGAAAAACAGAGGATGAGAGGCTACAGATGTAGGGTTCAGTTGTTTCATTGGAGGCACATGTATTGTGAGTGTGTGTATGTGACAGGCGCTGACCAGGCACCAAGTACCCGAAAGCGGATGAAATTGTGCCTGCAGCTTTAATGTTCTATTGTGAAACACAAACAGACACATAGTAGACATTTTAAGTAAAATGTGAGAAGCGCTATGATAGAGCTAGGGACAGAGCTCAGGGCAGCATCTAGTGAAGCCTGGGTGTTTGGGGAAGGCTTCCTGGAGAGAGGCTTCTAAGCGATTTCATTTTTGAAACTGGTTTTTACTTCTATGTGAAGTTTTAAAAAGGGATCAAATATACATAACATAAAATTTACCTTTTTAAGTACGGTTCAGTGGCAATAAAAACATTCACATTATTGTGTGACCACCATCACCACCATCATCCATTTGCAGAACTTTGTCGTCTTTCCAAATGGAAAGTCTGTGCCCATTAAACACAAACTCCCATTTCCCCATCCCCCAGACCCTGGCGGCCCTGTTCTGCTTTGTGTCTCTGTGAGTTTGACTCTTCTAGGTGCCTCATACAAATGGAATCATACGGTGTGTCTTTTTGTGACTCTTATTTCACATGGCATCCTGTCACAATGTGTCAGGATTTCCTTCCTTTTAAAAATCTGTTTATTTTTTGAGACAAGGTCATTACTCTGTTGTCCAGGATAGAGTGCAGTGGCATGATCATGGCTCACTGCAGCCTCGACCTCCCCAGGCTCAGCTGATCCTCCTGCCTCAGCTTCCTGAGCAGCTGGGACTACTGGAGTGCGCCACCATGCCCAGCTAATTTTTTAATTTTTTTGTAGGAATTTTTTTTTTTTTTTTTTTTTTTTTTGAGATTGAGTCTCACTCTGTTGCCCAGGCTGGAGTACAGTGGTGCTCTCTTGGCTCACTGCGTCCTCACCCCTTACCCCAGATTCAAGTGATTCTCCTGCCTCAGCCTCCTGAGTAGCTGGGACTATAGGTGCCTGCCACCACGTCCAGCTAATTTTTGTATTTTTAGTAGAGACAGAATTTCACCCTGTTGGCCAGGCTGGTCTCAAACTTCTGACCTCCAGTGATCCGCCCACCTCGGCCTCCCAAAGTGCTGGGATTACAACTGTGAGCCACCACACTTGGTCTGGATTTCCTTCCTTTTTAAAGCTGAATAATATTTCACTGTATGTATAGACCTCATTTATCCGTTCATCTGACATGGACACTTGGGATGTTAAATGATATTTTTGAGTACAACATGGGCAAGGTTAGGGGCTGAAAGAGTTAAATGGGATTCGAAACTAGAGCAGCAACAGGAACCAAGGCTCAGGAGGGCATTTTTGGTGGCCCTGCCTGGGTGAAGAAAGGGGCATGCATCCCACTGAGGTTGGCACAGAAAAGCTAGGAGTGGATTGGGAGGACATAGGTAGGCTGAGGGTAAGGGCATGGGACCCTGAGGCAGGTCCTGTCCCAGAGACTTCGTTTTCTTGGCAGATGCAGGAGGGAGGCTCCATGGAAGAGAGGCCTGGTGGCAACAGGGCAGCTGCAGCATGAAGAGCCAGGTTTGGGGTCCACGCAGGGACCACGAGCAGCACCCTCTGCTGGAGCAACTGGGGTTGCCGAGAGTGCCTGCAGGTGGGACACCTGGCCGCACTGCGCATGACTTCCTCCTGCAGCTCCCAGGGGCTCCCACTGTATTCATAGTTTCTCCTTTTGTTTGCCCTGTCCTCTGAGCTGTTATTCAACAGCTAGAATTATGCAGCATTAAAACCAGTGCCACAGAGAACTTTAAACAGAGACAGATCCAAATATGTCCTTCCTGAGAGCCAGTCTCTCCCGGAGCACCTCCTTGCCTCCCTTCTGGAGCCCAGCAGCTTAGCCCGGCTTGCACCTGTGACATATGACTTAACTACAGCTGGTAGCCCTTGTGGCCTAGAGCAAGAGCACACCTTTGAGGAGACAGATGATGGTGACTGGGCAGGCTATTGAGCAGCTCTGAGCCTCGGTGTCTCCATCTACCAAGAGGGAATGATGATGGAGCCGTGGGGACACACGTGAGAGCAACACAGGTGAAGTGCAGAACAGGAATCCCGGCCACCGCTAAGGGTTCCGTGTGTTGGCTGCTTGGGTCCCATCGTAGGGCTTAGTTGTTAGCTGACTGCTCTCCTCTCATCGTCACGCTCCAGCCTTATGCACTGGAGTTGCCCCCGTCCACTTAATCTTAATCCCTTTCTAATCAGCCCATGGCGGCGAGAAGATATCGAGTGTCAGCAACCTGGTCTGGTGAGTGCCCCTCCCCATTCTGTGTGAGGCTTCTGGGCACAGCAGCCCTGATACAATTTCACATATTATTTGAGCTCATTCACCGGGGCTATTTTGGAAGCTTGGCTTTGTGAGGCTTCTGGGAGCCTGGCCGGACATTATGCAACCGCTTTGGTCTTGTGTACTGAAGACACTGAATTCTATAGCCAGTGGCCCTAAGCCTGTAGAAAATTTGTGGGGAAAGCTGGTGAAATCGAACTTCTTAGGTTCCTAGCAGAGAAAGAGAGAATTCGAGTTCAGAGGCTCACTTCTCATTAGAGAATTCACTGACCTTAGAGAATTCAGCTGTGAGCTGCTGAGGAAAGAAGGGTGGAAAACAGACAGAGGTGGGCTTTCTTGGTCCTAACACTGGGGACAGGAGATCTCCAGAGTCCATGACTATAGAGGAGAAGTGAAAGGAAAAGGAGGGTACAGGAGGAAAAAGAAAGGAAAGAAGGGCGGGGAGAAAGAGGGGACTTTGTAGAAAGAAGACACTGCAAAATGTTCAGTAAAGAGCTAATTTTACTTCCTAGCTTCTTCCCAGAGAGGGCTCACTGCACTCTCTGCCTCCGAGGTTCAAGCGATTCCACTCCCTCAGCCTCCCAAGTAGCTGGGACTACAGGCATGCGCCACTATGCCCAGCTAATTTTTTGTATTGGAGTAGAGATAGGGTTTCACCATGTTGGCAGGATGGTCTCGATCTCCTGACCTCGTGATCTGCCCGTCTCTGCCTCCCAAAGTGCTAGGATTACAGGCGTTAGCCACCGTGCCTGGCCATCATGTTTTTTAATACTTGATTCAGGCCTTTGAGGTAGGTGTTATTTCCATCGTGCAGATGAAGGGTCTATGTCTTGGAGAGGTTAAGTAACACATTCCATCTTACCTGGCTTTTCAGCAGCAGAGCCAGGTCTCACCACAATTCTGCCTGGTTCTGAAGCCATTCCTTATCGTATCCTTTTTCTTTTCTTTTCTTTTTTTTTTTTTTTTAATGGAGTCTCACTTTGTCACCCAGGCTGGAGTGCAGCGGCAAGATCTTGGCTCACTGCAACCTCTGCCTCCCAGGTTCAGGCGATTCTCCTGCCTTAGCTTCCCGAGTAGCTGGGATTACAGGCACGCACCACCACACCCAGCTAATTTTTGTATTTTTAGTAGAGATGGGGTTTTGCCACGTAGGCCAGGCTGGTCTTGAACTCCTGACCTCTGCTGATCTGCCCGCCTCGGCCTCCCAAAGTACTGAGATTACAGGCGTGAGCCACCATGCCTGGCCTCCTTCTGGTACTTTATGCGACCAAAATGTTCCGTTGATTCCATGCCCAAAATATGCCATGGTGCTCTTCACTTCCCTTTATGACCACAGATGTATCCAGGTTAGGTTGCCATCATCTTGTACCTGGCAACTTGCAATAGTTTCTTAACTGATCTGTCTCTTCCTGCTTTTGTCTCTCTTCAATGCATTCTCCACAGAGCTGCTAGAGAAGTCATCTTAAGAGGTAAATTGGCTCATGTCAGACCTACACGTAAAACTTCTCAAGCTTTCAAAGGTACCATAAGGAATGGCTTCAGAACCAGGCACAATTGTTGTGAGACCTGGCTCTGCTGCTGAAAAGCCAGGTAAGATGGAATGTGTTACTTAACCTCTCCAAGTGCTTCCCAGCACACTTGGACTAAAATCTAGACTTCTGTCCATGGCCCACAGGATCTGTAAGAGTTAGCTCCCTTTCTTGGAGGGTCTCAAATGCATTCTTGAGCCTTGTTGGTACTGCTGGCTCCTTTACTCAGCATGCTGCAGCCACACTGGGCATTTGGTTCTTTTCTGCCTCAGGACCTTAGCACATGCTGCCATTTTAGAAAGGGATGATACTCCCTCCAGTATTCATCTGGCTAATTCTTTTTCATCCTTTGGGTCCCAGCTTAAAAAACCATTTCCTTATAGAGTAGACACCTTCTCTGAACGCCTAACCTAAATTAAGCCTTCCCTGTGCTTGGAGTTTCCTGGTAGGCCAAGAAGGAAACATGGTCCATTACAAATATCTCACTGTCAGAAATGAGAGAGAATCCTAGTTCTTCACGATGAGAGTTTCCTCTGGCACAGAATTTGTAAAGAAATTTCCTGCATGGGGCCTCCTGTAGGAATCATAGGCCAATGTAAAGGACAGATTGTCCTTAACAAAAACCATGTGGTTCAGAGTGGACTGGTTAGATAGAAAATACAGAAAGGTCTCAGAGGTCTCTGTTGGAGGAGATGACCAGGGAAGGCTTCACAGAAGAGGCAAGAACTTGGTCATGCAGAGGGGAAGTATTTGGAATAGCTTGAGATGAAGACAGCATGGGTAGGGCTTGATTAAGCATGGGAATTGAAGCACATAAAAGACCATAACACATTGCCCAGTGTGCGATGGGTGCACAGTTTATCTTAGTTTAGTTTCTTCTAGTCCCTGAAGGAAGGTTACCATTTGTCGGCATAATCCATGCCTTGACTGTGGTAGCTAATGCAGCTTTTAGGCCAATCCACAAAGAGGCTAATCCCTGCCCACTTTCTGTGTCCACTTACCCTTTTTTCACCCAAAAATCTTAGCAACTCTGCCCCACAGGGCTGGTACCAGGGCATGGTAAGCCAGGCACTGAGAGTGCTTGTTGGGTGATCCTGAGAGAGCACCTGCTTTGATGTTGCACCCTAACTGCAACACAGTCCTGGGACCCTAACTCACGCTGGCCAGTGTCTGACCTTAGCCCATCAGGTCATCATCCATTTGTGCTGAAAGGAGCCACAGGAAACTTGCAGCAAGTGTGTGGGGAAGGAAGTAGGAAGAGTGGCACTAGAAAGAGATGAGGTGCTAGACACATTCATTCAAATACCCTTTCCAAAAACATCTGACTTAGTTTCTTTACATTGTCAGGGAAGCTTTTAAAGACCAGCTGCCTCTTATTAATGCTGTTTGGGCTGATCCTCTTCCTGCCAGCCTTGCTCTCCGGCTGTGCCAGCATAAACGGCCCAGTGGAAGTGGAGGACACGCCGAGTGACGTCAGTGGCTGGGTCTGAGCTTCAGATCTTAGCCCAGGCAGCTGAGAACACAGGGCCTTGGTCCCCTTCCAGGAAGAATATAAAATACTCTATCCACTGCCTGAGGAGGCCAGCTAAGCTTGAGGGGACCAGAAGATGGAAGGGCCTCCAGAGCCAACCCCAGCAGCAGAACTGGCTTTGCATGAAAGAAAGGCAGAGGTTGCCAACAATTTGTGACTTAAGAGGTGGCCAGTGGTCCCCAGGGCCATATGTCTCTATTAGGGGAAAGGAGCATGGGTTTTGGGGGTCACAGTGCTCTGAGTATGAATGCAGACATTTGCTAGTTGTATGACCTTGAGCAAGCTACCTATTAGTTTGGTGCAAAACCAACTGTGGTCTTTGCCATTGCTTCTAATGGTAAAAATCACAATTACTTTTGCACCAACCCAATAGTATCTCTGAGCAGTGTTTCCTCAACTGTATGATGGATGTGAGTAATGATACCAGTAGCCATCTAAGAAGGTTGTTGGGATTACAATGTTTCTTTATGTGAAGGGCCCAAGACAGATGGAATCTGGTACGTAATAGATGTTCAAGAAAACTTTCCCTCTTCTCCATCTCTCCCTTCCCTCTCCTTCCTTTCTCTTCCCCCCCACCCACCACCTTCCCTGTTTCCCTCTTTCTCCTTTGGAGAAAGCTAACACTCAGCTCTCTGTGAGGTTGGCATGGGGGTAAAATCAAGAAGGAAGAAACCCATTCTTGTTGTGAAAACTCTGAAAAGCTTGAAATCAGAGGCATCAGGTACCACTGAAGGTGGAGGCACTGGGAAAGGGCAAAAAGCAGGCTGCAGGAACATTTGCATAAGGAACCATTTAGATACCCATATTTTCTCTCCCATCTTCAGGCAACTAGGCAACTTCCCCTGTACCTGCCATTCCCCCTGCCACACCCCATGCCTGGAGATTAATTCTGGCACTCAGGTAATGTGCTGGAAGCAGGGTCACTAAGTGACACTTTGCATGCTGAACAGGAAGGTTCCCTTGGCCTCTTCTGCTTTAGAGCCCATTCAACATAGGCAGCCAGATGAGGAGGTTGGCCTCCCCAAACACAGGGCCTAGCAGCATAATAGATGGATCCTTTCTTAAACTCTGGAGAAGCTCACGAGGCAGTAGCCTCTGCCCATGCATGACAAACTTCTTATAAATATAGTGCCTAATCATTAAGTATGAAGAGAAGCCAGGAATCACCAAAAAACTGAGGCAGATTATAAGTGTACATGGAGGTCCTGACAGATAAATGAATGGAAGAAAGGAGTAGAGACAATGTAGGGGGCATAAAAAAGTTCAAAATATAATGATTAATGCTATTCATATGATAAGAGGAAATATATCTATGAAATAAGAATGGGATTTTATGTAAAGAAGCATTCAGAGAACAGGAAAGGGCTTTTGAAAATTAAAATATGATAGTAGAATTTTTTTTTTAATAAACAGGGTCTCACTGTGTTGCCCAGGCTGGAGTGCAGTGGCACAATCACAGTTCACCTCAGCCTCAACCTCCTGGGATTAAGCGATCCTCCCACCTCAGCCTCCGAAGTAGCTGGGACTACAGGCATGCACTACCATGCCTGGCTAATTATTATTATTTGTGTTCTCTTTGGCAGCACATATACTCATTATTATTGTTTTAAATTTTTTAGAGACAGGATTTTACTATGTTGCCCAGGCTGGTCTTGAACTCCTGGCCTCAAGCAATCCTCCCACCTTGGCTTCCCAAAGTGCTGAGATTACAGGCATGAGCCACCATGCCTGGCAGATTGTAGAAATTTTAAAGACCAATAGATAACGCTGAGGAAAGATAATGTCTCAGAAGTAGAAAGAAGGATAAAGTGATGGAAAGTAGAAAAGATGAGAAAATCAGTCCAAAAGATCAAACATCTAACTAGTAAGAGCCCAGAAGGAGAAAATTGAAAGTAGAAGGGGTTAGTTATCAAATAAATGAGAACAAAGTTTTCAAGTCTTCTGAAGACCTGGGTTTCCAAACTGAAAGAGCCAGTGAGTGCCTAGCATAATAGATGAAAAACAATTCACACATAAAGTACATCATGGTGAAATATCAGGACTCTAATGATAAAGAGTAGTTTGTAAAAGTTACCAGAGAGGAACAGGTTATATACTAGGGACTAGGAATCAGAATATCATAGAACATCTCTACAGTTTGGAGATGGTGCAGCAGTGCCTTCAACATTCTGAGGGAAAATGATTTCCAACCTAGAGTCCTAGTCCTAACAAAATGACCATTCAAGAGTGAGAGTAGACTTGCAAGATCTCAAAAGATGTTCTTTCCCTGCACTTGTTTTCAGAAAGCTACTGTAGGATGCGATCCACCGAAACAAGGATATAAACTAAGAAACAGAAAGACTTAGAATCTAGGAATCGGGGTTTCTAAAACCGGGAGAAGCAAAGAAAAAATTAACAGATGGTAGCAAAGGAAAACCTCAGTATGACAGCTGGACAGTCAGCCTAGGCAGTAATCCTTCCATATGGAACTGATGATGGAGAGATTATAGGAGACACAAATATTAAGTGGTGGATTTCCTCATGTGTTTCACTGTATTGAGAAGAGTTTTACTGTTCTTTTGGAAAGCGTGGGACTGAACAGGGAAAGAAAGATTAGGAAAAAATATGTAAAAACAAAATGTGTACAAGGAAAAACATAGTACACTAAATGTATGATATATATATAGACATATCCATGTGAATATTGATTAATAATTTAACCACTAATTATGGTATAACAATATGAGGAGGATGAAGGAAGGGGAAAAGGGATGTTTGTATGTCTGGTGGGAGATGGTGAGCAGTTGGTAGAGAGAGCTTGATCCTCATCTTCCATGCTAGGGAAATATAATATTTAAATATAAAAAGTTAAAGTATAATGTACATATGTTATTTAGAAAAATGAGGATTATGGAAAAATATCTTTAAAATTTGTTAAGCCTTGCAGCATTATTTAACTTCAAAAGCTATGCTTATGCATTCCTTTGATTTAAAAAATGAATGAAAAGTATTTCTTGCACAGCTTGGCTATGCAGAGCACCATCTAGAAGTGGGATCTTGAGTTACAGTAACTATCTTCTTTTTCTAAAGTTGAGAGGGGCTTAAATGCAATTATAAGCTAAAATCTGAGGGAAGGATAGAGATAGAAGATACAGAAAAAGAGGGAGAATTAATGTTTCAGGGATGGTCTCTAAAGCAAAGGCGGATGGAAGAATGAACCTTAGAACACTGCTTGGAGAAGAAATGGTAGGTACAGAAACACTTAGGAAGCCAAAGGAGATCTTGCCTGAGGCATCTTGTTTTTGGTGAAATAAGAGGCAAGAAGCTTATTCAGAGTGGAGATGTTGTTATGGAGAGGGTTTGAAGAGTATTAAAGTTGGAATCGTTACTGCAGAGACTGGGGAAAGAGAGCTGACTCAGGAATATAACAGGATATCTTGGCAGACCTGAGGGTTTGGCTGAGAATGGAATCTATATATTGGGAATGTCGAATCTCCCCAGCTGTAATGTTTCTTTAGTAAGTCCTATAATCCTGGGGAACATGGATAGTTGGGATCCTGGGAGCTTGAGGGACCAGCGTAGCTCAGGGCAGGACAAGGGAGTTGAGAGTGATGGGGAGAAGTGTTTGACATTCTTCCACTTAGGGTCTGGCCTGGACAAGGGTGGAGATGAAGCAGAGGAGGGTGAACAGCTTTGGAGGAAAGGCTTCAAGGCCCTGGGTGCTCCATGAAGCTGGAGAGTAGGGTAGGAAAAAAGAGGGAGGAAGCTGCAAGGGTGGGATGTTTTCACTGGAGGTGGGCTCCAGGGTCCAAGAGGCTAATATTTTGCAAGTGGAGCAGTTGACCTTGGGACAATGAAACCAGGGTGCCGGAAGCATTGTCCCCAGGATGCCAGCAGTGCTTAAGGTGAGGAAGAAGCTAGTGATCCAGTTGCCAAAGGCTGATGACCGTAGTGGGATTTACTGGGAGGTCAGGACACGAATACTGTGAGAAGAGTCAGTGAGTGGTAGAGCCAGACAGCATGGGGGCCAACAGGGAGGGACTTTCAATGTGACAATGAAGATCTGGGAGAATATTCCAGCTCTAGTATATGGGGCACAGGAATGCATGCACTCCTCATTCTAGAGAGCTACAAAGGAAAGCACTGATGCTGGGGAAGGGTGAGCTTTAGTCAAGGCAAGTTGATGGAGAGAGTCTCTTTCAGTAGCATACATGGGGTTTTGAGTCAGCAGGGAGGCACAGGGGCATGGACCAAGGTCAAAGAGGAGAGGGTGAGAGCCCTGGAATTAACTGGTTTTGATTTAAAAGCTTTGAGGCTGAAATATTTTCTTTTATTGGAAGAGAAACAAAGCTACAGAAGCAGTGGGGAGAAGGGTAAGGCATGGTCCATTGACTAAGCTAGCCCCTAGGAGCACCCAAAATGCAAAACAAGCAAACAAACCCCACAGGTGCCAGGGAGCATGGAGATGCCTGTGCCATTCAACTAGCTCGAGTCCTACCAATTGTCCCAATTTAATACTTCTTTATAGGACAACCCAAAACTAGCAGAGTCTGCTTAGCATGATGAAGCTCAACTTATTTGAGTGCAAGGTGCTTCTAAGAATCTTGTCTTTCTCCAGGACTAAAATCACATTGGGAGTTGTAGGACAGTATCTTGAGTGGGACTCTCAGAACTGCCCCAGATTGAGCTTCTTAGACTTACTCTTTGTCTGCCACTAGATGCATCTTTTAGGCTTTCTCACAGCTTTGCTTGGCTGCAAAATCCCCAAATAAGCCAATGTTGAATTTTGTCTCCCCACAACCCATCATTCCGTTTCCTGACTCCTGCTGGAGATAACCACACAACTCTGTGGATTAACATCACTACAAAGGCCTGAAGGCTTGCTTTCTACTTTGTCAAGAAAAATGGAAACCAAAGGGCATGATTTTCTTCAATATATTTAAATCTTCCCAGAATCTTTTCCAATGTACCTGCAGCTGTAGTTTCCTTGCTATTTTCTGCCATCTCAGGGTGCACCTGTGCTCTGTGCCCATGGCCACCTGCTTTGCTGCTTTGCCTGTGCTTTTGACCACAGCTCCTATCACTTTGATACATTAACCTACCCCTCCATCTCTTTCCCTACCTTGGCTAATATCCTTGATCTTTCTGTCTCCTTACAGTTCCTTCCTCTCAGTCTGTAAACATGGTTACTTCCTTCCCATCCTAATAATACCGATGTTCCCCCAACTCTCCTTTGACCTTGAAACCCCCTTAACCACTTCTCAAAGCATGACTGACACTGCTTTTTTTATGTTACAGCATCTCCCTAATAGCCATATCTAAAGGATTTTTTTTTGTACTGAGTTTTCTCTAGCTTTCCTCCGAATCTAATACTATGAATGACTTTCACCTTCTGAAAATGTTATACACTGGCTTCCAGAACTCGTTAGTCTCCTGATTTTTCTAGTTCCTTTCCAACCATTTATTAACACTTCCTTCAGGAGCTCCCTACCTTCTGTCCAACTTTTTTTTTTTTTTTTCTTTTGAGACAGGATCTCACTCCATCACCCAGGCTGGAGTGCAGTGGCATGATCATGGCTCACTGCCACCTCAACTTTTGGGGCTCAGGTGATTCTCTGACTTCAGCCTCCCAAGTAGCTGGGACTATAGGTGCGTGCCACCACACCTGGCTGATTTTTTGTATTTTTTCTAGAGATAGGGTTTCACCATGCTGCTGTTAAGTCTGGTCTTGAACTCCTGGGAAGAAGCAATCCACCTTGGCCTCCCAAAGTGTTGGGATTACAGGCATGAGCCACTGCATGTGGCCTTCTGTCCAACTTTTCACTGTTTGTGTTCTCTTGGGTCCTGTCCTTAGCCCATGGTCCTCCATCCTGGAAGAACTCATCGAAACCCATGACCTCAATTACCACCTACATGCTGGCAGCTTCCGGGTCTCCATGGAGACCCCCAGACATGTATATTCAGCTGCCTTCTAGACATCCTACTCAAGGTCCCACAGACACCTCAGCCCAATGTCTCCAACACTGGCCTCATTCTCTCCTTAAACTAGCTCTGTTTCTGGTGATTTGAATGCCACATGCACCACCGAATGCCACCCCCACCCGCCTATCTGCAATATCTATATCACCACCAAGACCTGCCAACTTTTCTTTCTAATTTTTAGATTTGTCTCTTATCTTCATTCCTATTAAAAACATTCTGTTTGGGTCTTTATTACTTTTTACCTTACTATTGTCACAGTCTCCTGACTTATCTCGCCTCTAGTCTTTTTCCTGTTCAATCTACCCTTCACTCATCTGCCACGATGTGTTTAAAATGCTGATCTGATCACATCACTCCCCTTTCTTAAACTCCTCCAAAAGCTCCATGCTGTCTATAGGAGAAAGTTCAGACTTCCTAACAGCATGCAAAACCCAGCCCAAACCAGCCTCTCCAGATCTCTCGGCCTCCTCTGCCCTTTCTTCCTGCCTGCCCGTCTCACATTTATGCTCTAACAACACTGGTGGCCTCGGCATTCTCAGCTCTTGCTGGGCTCCTGCTCATATCACACTTCTGCTTAGATGGTCCTCTTGGTGAAGATGGTGCCTTTCCTCTTCCTGCCCTTTCTTTGAATATTTCATACTCATCCTTTAGGACCCAGGTCAGGTGAAACCTCCTCCGGGAAGCCTTCCTGGAGCCCTTAAACAGCTTCTGCTCGGAGTCCTCCAAAGTCCGCCAACAAATGAGCACTGTGGTGTAATGAAAAGAACAAGGACTGTAGAGGAAGCATGACCTGGATATAAGTGGCAGCACTGAGGCCTTGGGAAAAGTATTTTCCAATTTTGAGCTGCAATTTTGCTGTTTATGTATTGGGGATAATGATATTTCATTTATGGGGATAGTGGAAGGATGATCTTAAATAATGTACGTGTACTGTCAGGGCCTATTGTAAGTACTCAGTAAATGGCATTTATTATTGACATCTTCATTGCTGTGTCTATTATAATATTTTTTATAACCCACATGTAGGGGGATCCTCACTTTTCATGCCTTTTAATTCTTGTTCTTAATGCATGAAGGATTACCTGGGAATTTACTGCCTTTTGGACGTGGGCTTTTCTAGGCAGCTGTTGCTAATCAATGGTGACTTTGCCTTTAGAGAGGTGCTGATTGAAGGGTAAGAAATGGATGCCTCTCCAGCCTTGGCTCTGCAGCATGATTGAGGAGCAGTTCCTATGTCTTCCTAGAGTTTTTCCAGTCTTCTTCAGACCCAACTCTATGACAGTGGAGGAATATGTCATTTTTTGAGGGGCTGTGTAGATGTCAAAAGAACAAAAGAAGGCGAACTGAATGGAGATGATATCTGTATCTAATGTGCTTGTTCCCTTGTACCTGCCCAGGGAGGGCATTACAAATGGAGGTCTTTGAAAAGTGGACATCTCAGGTGGTGCTCCCTGTTTTCTGATCTGTTTTCTGTTCCTTTTCTCCATTACCTTTCACAGAAAACTCCACCATTCCCCATACAAAGTGTACGCCCCCAATCCCTGCACCTTACAGATCTGAATGCCTCTTGCATTGGCTGAATGTTGATGGGACTTGTCCCAATTTTCATTGCTGCCTGTGGCTGGATAGAGTTGGACTGTAATTCTCAAAATAAGGATTGAGGTGGGTGCTCTAATTTCAGTGTGATCTCTCCACGACTTTTAACTAAACTCAAGCTCACCTTATAAAGGCAGGCAACACAGTTGAGGCTTGAGGAAGGACAATTTCTTCTCCTGGTGTGATTGACTCAGCCTGTTGCAAAGCAAGAAAACCTATCATTCGTGATGAGTATTCCATTCCACCCTGGTGGCTACCAGTGCCCTTAAGCCTCAGCCAGTTGGTAACAGGCTGAGCCACCTCACCTGGTTAATTTTTCAAAAAATGTTTTGTAGTGATGGGGTTTTCCTATCTTGTTCAGGCTGGTCTCGAACTCCTGGCCTCAAGCGATTCTCTCTCCTCGGCCTCCCAAAGTGTTGAGATTACACGTATGAGCCACCATGCCTGGCCCAGTAACAGGTTTAATTAGATTTCTCATAGTTTTAAAATATCCTTTCCATAGAGCGGGGGAGGAGAAGTCCTACTTCATTTTGACACAATTATCTGTTAATGTGCCTGTATTGCAGAGTAGCTTGTGGGTTTCTTGAGAGTAGGGGCCGTGTTTTATTCATCTCAGCTCGCTCAGTCTCTCTCACAGTGCCTGCTTCGTGGAAGGCTTTAATACATGCTTATTGACTATGGGAATGAATTCCAAAGTTTAATGAGAAGTTTTTTGAACTTTTCTTTATTTTGTGTAAATCTGGAGCCTCAACTTACAAGAAATTTTCCCTAGCTCAGGTCTCCCCTTCTTGGGGGGCTCAGTATCTGTAAGTCAAGTGGGCTTTGGAATTCCACATCAGGCCTGTAGAACATTTCAGTAGGGGGTTGGCTATTCATATTCATTAATTAACTCAGCAAGTATTTACTGAGTTCCTACAATGTGCTTGGAAATGCATTAGGTGCTGAGACCAAAGGAAGTGAACGAGAGAGAAAGAGCGCCCTCCTGGAACTGACAACTTTGCTCTAAAATCTTAATCTTTAGGCAACAGGGCAAAGTGAGTTTTAATGAAAGGAGGAATATATGGTGTGATTTCAGAGGAATTCTTCCTTGCTCCAGCTTGATATTTAAAATGGACTTTAGAGTTATATTATTTAGCTCCTTAATGTCTTTTATATAACCTGCTGGACAGATAATATCTACTAGTATTTAACACACTTGTAGGAAAAGAGGATTGGAGGGCAGGCTTTGATTTGAGAGGAGAGAAAGACAGTGAAGCCCCCTGGCTACTGTGTTTGGAGAAACAGGATGCTCCTAGTCGGGGAAGGGAGAGAATAAAGGATCTGGGGTCACGGTGACTGATCTGGAGGAGTAGGGCAAGGCAGCGCAGAGTTGACAGTCATTACGTTCTCAGCTCTGCCACTCATGAGTGGGTTAACCCCTGGCAACATCTTCAAAATTCTAAGGGTCTGACATTTTTTCGTTTATAACATGGAGATTATGACACTCACTTTTGTAAAGTTATTACTTTTTTCACTTTGACAGTTTGCCTAGATCTGTGTGACTTGTGAGCAGAGGCATTATTCTCTGCTGAAATGCAAACACTGTTGAAAAATAGAAAACTATCATTGACCATAGGCATATTGGTAAGAATAGGGGTTTACCAAATAAAAGTGGTCACCTTGGAAAATAAAGCCAAATACCAAGATTATGCCTCCTAGCTATGCCAGATGTATATGTTGAGAAGGGAGGATAAGTGTTTTACAGACATGAGCCTGAGTTTATTCCACAGTGAGGGGAGGCTTGAGCAGCTACAGTACATAAGGAGGGAACAAGGGCTCTGCAAATAGGAAGAAGGCCCAGGGTTTGGGATGGGAACATGAACTTGCTTCTATGCCTCCTTCACAGTATGTTGGGCTCAGTGCATTTCTCTATACACATCTCTTTTTATGTTTAACATTTTATGAAATCATCATAGGAACATAAAATGCTTCTATGAGAAAGTCTGCATCCATTAAAGGCAACATTTTGCCATAGGGAGATAGACAGAGAGGGAGAGAGACAGAGAGAGAAGGGGAAGAAGAAGGGGGAGACAGGGAGGGGAGAGGAGGAAAGGGAAGGGAGGGAAGGGAACAAGAAAAGGAAATGAAAGAAAATAAAAGGAAGGAAAAGAAAAGGAAAGAAACATATATTTGATGGTCAATGTTATGTCAAGGGCAGTATACCGTATCCTGGTCTGATGGCAATGTGAATATCTTGTTCCATATATGGGTGCCATATTTTATGAAGGACATTTGTAAATCTCAGTATACTAGAGTTGTGAGAAGCCATTTGAGAAATTACTTAAAAAATACAAGGATGTTTAACTTGGAGAAGTCTCAGGACCTTCAAATGAAAGTTATTTTCAAACATCTGAGGCAGAGTCATGAGGAGAGGAAGCAGGGGCTTGTCCTCTGTATGTCAGGGAACTCTGGGTGAAGAAGGGTCTGTGAGGGTCAGGGTCTCTTCAGCCAGGATCCTGGAGGTCTCGCATGTTGGGGGCACTTCTGTCTGTGGGAAATTAGGCTAGATGACTCCAAAGTTCTCTTCTGGGTCTAAATAGGTAACCAATTGCTTTCAGTGCAATGAGACTTAGAATAATCTATTATTAAAAATACTTTAAAATTCAGTTATAAAATACATGTGGATTATAAAATATTTGGGAAGTAAAGAAAAATATAAATGTGTAGGAAATGTGTTGTTCATAATCCTACGTAATGGTAACAACTACAGCCAGCCCTCTGTATCTGTGGGTTCTGCCTCTGCAGATTGAACCAACTGTGGATGGAAAATATTTTTAAAAATCCCAGTAAATAACAATAATACAACAATAAAAATAATACAAATAAAAACAGCACAATGTAACAGCTATTTGTAAAAAATAATACAAATAATGCAGTATAACAACGATCACAATGCAGTATAACAAGTATGTAGCATTTACATTGTATTAGGTGTTATAAGAAATCTAGAGATGATTTACAGTATAGGAGAGGATGTGCATAGATTTTATGCAATTATTGTGTCATTTTAGATCGGGAACTTGAGCATGGGTGGATTTTAGTATCCAAGGGAGGTCCTGAAACCAATACCTTCAGATAAAGAGGGACGACGGTCCTAATATTTTGGCATGTTTATTTTCAGTATTTCCCTCCACGTTTTAGGAAAAATTGAGAAGCAGATGAAATCTCTGGTGCTTGCTTCTGCCTTCTCTCTTGCTTCTTTTCTGCTCATCCTTCATCCAGTTACTTCATGCTTTTCCTCACCACCTCATCTTAAAACCTGCTCTAGAGAAAAAAAATCACATGACTTTAAAAAATATGTTGTGAGATTAAGCCTGTGTGCCATTTCTACCAAAAATATCTGCCTTCTAATCCTTATACTTGATCATAGAAATAGAGGTTTCTTCAGTTGAGAGCACTCTTTAAGCACCAAGAGCAGGTGCTTAGGGGTGGTGCTGAGGGAAAATGGAGCCTTCTGTGTGCTCCTGAAATGATAATTGCCACTCCTGGATATTATTATTCTCCATATTTACTGGCTCCATCCTTATCTTGTAAGCTGTCATTTCTGTCAGTCAAGGTTCTTTCTTGCAAATAACAGAATCTACCTTAGGTAATTTAGGCCAAAAGAGATTTATTGAAGAATGTGGCAGGTTGGGCATGGTGGCACATGCCTATAATCCCAGCACTTTGGGAGGCTGAGGCAGGAAGGTCACTTGAGCTCAGGAGTTCAAGACCAGCCTGGGCAACATAGTGAGACTTCATTTCTACAGAAAAAAGTATAAAAAGTGTAAAAAATTAGCCAGGGATGGTGGCACGCACCTGCAGTCCCAGCTACTCAGGAGGCAGAGGTGGGAGGATTTCTTGAGTCCAGGAGGTTAAGGTTGCAATGAGCCATGATTGCGTCACTGTATTTCAGCCTCAGACTAAGAGCTTGTTTCTAAAAAAAAAAAGAATGTTGCATACCTTATAAAATCCCTGGGAGGGCCAGATCACCAGAATGGATGCTGCCCAACTGAGAGTGGGCAGCCCATCCAGGAACAAGGTAGTTAGGAGATACCCCGAGCCACATAATGGAACTGTTCTGGCAAAACTACCACTGCTGCCACCTTCCCCAACTGTAATGGTGTCTGGTACTGGATCCAGAAGCTCCATCCTAGCTGTCCCAGGAGAACCAGACACCTCTACCACTACACTTCCCCAAAATCCATCTGCTTGCATTCAGTTACTGCCTCATATAATTCCCTTCTGCATCCAAGTCATGTGGATCCGATAGGTCGTTTGTTGCCTGTAACTGCTGCAAGGGAGTCTGGGAAGTATATTGTTTTTTGATTCTACTTTGGGAAGGTGTATTACTCAGGATTTTCCAGAGAAACAGAACCAATAGGAGATCTTTCTGTCTGTCTGTCTATCTATCATCATCGTCATGTCTATCATCTATTTATCATATTCATTATCATGTATCATCTATCTGTCTGTCTTCACTATCATTTGTCTATCTATCTGTCTGTCTGTCTATGGAACTGGCCCACATGGTATGGAGGCCGAGAAGTCCCATGATCTGACATCTGTGAGCTGGAGACAGGAAAGCCAGTGGTATAGTTACAGTCTGAGTGTGATGCCTGAGGATCAGCAGAACTGATAATGTGAGTCTTTTTTTTTTTTTTTTTTTTTGAGACGGTGTCTCACTCTGTTGCCCAGGCTAGGGTGCAGTGGCACAATCTCAGCTCACTGCAAGCTCTGCCTCCCAGGTTCACGACATTCTCCTGCCTCAGCCTCCTGAGTAGCTGGGACTACAGGCGCCCGCCACCACACCTGGCTAATTTTTTTTTTGTATTTTTAGTAGAGACGGGGTTTCACCATGTTAGCTAGGATGGTCTTGATCTCCTGACTTTGTGATCCGCCCACCTGGGCCTCCCAAAGTGGTGGAATTACACGTGTGAGCCACCGTGCCCGGCCAATAGTGTGTTTTAATCCTAGTCCAAGTGTGAAGTGCTGAGAACTGGGGAATGATGATGTAAGACCAAAGGCCAAAAAAAAAAAAAAAAAAAAACCAAAGGCCTGAGAACCAGGAGCGCCAATGGCATAAATCCCAGTTCAAAGGCAGAAGATTGATGTCTCTGCTCAAGCAGTCAGGCAGAGAGAGAGAGAGAGAGAGAGAGAGAGAGAGAAAGAATGAATTCCACCTTCCTCCACTTCTTTGTTTACTCAGGCCCTCAATAGGTTGCTGATGCAACCCACACTGGGGAGGACCATCTGCGTTCCTCAGTCCATTCATTCAAATGTGAACTGTGTCCAGAAACACCCTCTCCAGCATCCCCAGAAATAATGTTTAACCAGATATCTGGGCATCCCACGGCCCATTCAAGTTGAAACATAAAATTAACCATCACAGAAGGTGAGACTCATATTGATGGAAGTAACAAAATAGAAGGCCTTCACAATGTAACATTTTGTCCCTGGTTTATACAGGTCGTACCTGTGAGTTTTGGGGATCAAATGCCAGGCTCAGAAACTGGAAGTTAACCTCAATATCTGAGCCTTTGTCTGTGCCTTCCGCTAACTGATGATCTCCTGGCAAATGCCTGTGAACCTGGGCTTATGGCAGGATAGCTCCTGTTGCTTTATTGCCAACTGCTCCTCAGCCCATCCGACGGGGCCAAAGCTGGCTTCGGCTGGGTAACGTTCTCATAAGCCTTATTTTCAGTGGAGGCTTTGTACCTATTACATGCTTGTGACAATTTTTAAAGAAAAAATTTGATATTCTTTTATTTTAAATGACTGCTATTAAGCACTCTAAAAAGGCAAGTTTATTGGATAACTTCATAGCCTTTTAAGATGACTTGTTCTTCCATGATGAAACCAATTTTTCTTTTTTGAAAAGTCCTTGAAGGTATTCTCCATGCCCTTCTTAGAACTGCAAGAAGTGATTTTTAAAAAAGTAAACTGTGATGTGTGGCTCATTATGAAAATGCTATATGAGTTACAACTCAGTTTATTTTAGATGCAATTCAAATCCTACCTTTATAATTTTATAATGAGGAATTTCAGTGTCTCTCTGTCTAGTAAGTGGTTGGCTTTCAGGTCAGGAAAGAACCAACTACTCCAGCAACACATTACCCTTCAACTCCTCTTCAGTGCCTTGCACCAGCGAGCCTTCCCACTCAAGCAAAGTCACCATAAATCGGCAACCCATTAACTAGTAGGTACTGTATGTTCCAGGAGTACCACTTCTCCCTCCCGCACCCCATCGCATGGATACTTACTTTTTAATGTGTCAGGTAACAATGAGCTCCTTAAATTATTTGTCTGAAGTTACTCTCTGTAAACTAGAAAGGGAACTACATACCAGGAAGGCCAACAACTCATAAATCTTCCTTGGGGTCAGGTCAACTTTTAGGAAGGAGTGGTTGGATCCAAGGATTGAGTGGATGGATTGGGTTTGAAAAAACCACTGCAGAGAATCTGAGAGAAAGCACTGATTGAGAATTATATGAAGGAATTGCCAAGGAGCACTGAAGGCTCAATATTCTCCTTGAGTTGGAAAAAGAAAAAGTGTACAATATTCAGTTATAAAATATCTCCAGCAATTTACCTCTTACTATGTGGCCTTGTTGAGATATTTGTATTAATTCTTGTTAGGACTTTGTATTGACTATAGCCACATTTTGAACATCCTGCTCCCAGAGTATACTGTTAATTGATAGAGTAGCCCAATAAATGTAGCTTCTGCTTTTTGGAATGACTTCTCTTTCTCCTCCTCTCTCTCCGTGTAAATATCACAGAGAGAAAGAATAAGAGAACAGTGGATAGAATGTCTGTAATGATAAGAAGCATGCACTTCGTGTCATTTTATTCTTCTGAAATGTAGATTTCATGGTGACTCTTAAAAAGTAAAACATTTTTGAATTCCTTTTCAGGTGGAGAATTGTTGGAAGTTCTTTGGATCCTGTGCTTTGTTAGTTAAATAGTTTCAGCATTCCTTAGAAACCAAAGAGTTTTATAGACATCTCAGTTAGGAAATTTTGCGGAAAGTATTTCTTCATATATGCGACACAGAGCAGAATTTTTAACTCAATTTATGTGAAAATATTTTAGAACCGAGATTAAACTAGTATTATGACATGATTTGCACATAAACAACTGATACAATACTTTTAAAGCATTCCTCTTTATATTTTCAAAGCAGGTGATCTAAAGTCATCTGTTTTTGTTTATTTTTTTTTTAGTGGGGACATTTAAAACAATCTCAATAAAACAAACCTAGGAGGACAAAAAAGTATCAAGGAGCAGAAATTAAAGACCTTAAAATCCTATCTCAGAGAGGCAATTACTGTTAATATTTCCTTTCAATCTTGTTTCTATTCATGTTTTAGGTAGTTGCTATGACCCATGGTATCAGTCATGATAGACTTTGTTGTTATGTGGTAATACTCACCTCCAAGTTTTGATTGTGCAGGAGTACAGTTGCTTATTTCTCACTTGTGCTACATGTCCTTTGCAGATTGATTGGAGACCCTGTAGCCATGTCATTATCGCCTTTACTCAGAGTAATCACGATCTGGAACTTTTCTGGTTACCACAGTAGGGTGAAAAGAGTGCACTGAATGGCCGCGCACTGGAAATTAAACATTTGCACAGGAAATGACACATAATGCTTATGCTCGCAAATCAATGGCAAGAACTGATCACGTGGCCTAATCCAACCACAAACCCCCATTATACCATGCATACTTTATTAAACAATGAAACTATTATTAAATAATACTTATAAAGCTTAGTTTGAGTTATTGTATGAAACCCACAAAATTATATATCTTTTCTTTTCTTTCTTTTTTTTTTTTGAAACAGGGTCTCACTCCGTATCCCAGGCTGGAATGCAGTGGTGAGATCTTGGCTCACTTCAACCTCTGCCACCCATGTTGAAATGATTCTCCCACTTCAGCTGGGATTACAGGTGCGCACCACCATGCCTGGCTAATTTTTGTATTTTTAGTAGGGACAGGGTTTCACCATGTTGGCCTGGTGGGTTAAAATTACCTCTTTTCAAATTAGTCTATAGTCACACTTTCAATGAATTCTTACTGGATTGTTAAGGGTTTATTTGTATTGGTTACATTGATCGAATGTGGTGATGAAAAGGAATGTTTCCCCCCACTTTAAATGTTTCCTTTCATGAGGTGGTGATCCACCAGCTTGATGCTCTTGTCCTTATTTGATGGGTGAGCTTGGAAGGAGAAACTGGGCTCCATAGCCGAGGCCTTCCTGGTTCTTTTCTCTTGAGAGGGAGCTGCCTGTAGGAAGTGTAATCTGTTCTTCTCCCCATGGTGTTGGAGGCGGTCTACACTGGTCTAGCTGGGGTGACCCATCATCCAGGTTTGCTCAGGACTTAGGGGTTTCTTGGGATGTGGGGCTTTCAGTGCTAAAACAAGGATAGCATCGTCTTGTGATTGCCTGGTAAAATATGGAAAATTTTGGGATCCAAGACGAGGAAGCCTATTTGTTCCATTATCTTAGCCACCACATTCTCTACTATAATATTTATCAGTAATAAAGATGATAATTTAGCCTCTCATTAAAGAGAGGCTTTACTTTCATTTCTCAGTTGTCTCAGAACCCAGGCCAGTAAGAGAGATGCTCTTTAGGGAGCCTCTTAAACCTGAATGCTAGGATTAGCACAGTCCTCATTTGCCCTTTTCCCACATAGATTGTACCATGGATGGATCTGGCAGCCTCCACAAATAATGAATCCAGATCTGAAGTTGCACTTCTCCAAGATAAACATCCCTATGGGACTAATAAACTTGATCTAGTTGATGTCTAAGATCAGAGTTTATTTATCTATTTGGCTTCTGTAGTGTAATTTCTCCAAAGCTCAATAATGTTTAGATAAACAGATGCGTTGTGACTAAGCGGGAGGGGGTCAGATCAAAGTAGAGGCAGAAGGGCAGGGTGAGAGGAAATCAGTCAAGAGGATGAGAAGGAGGACAGTCACTAGGACAGCCACTTCACTTTGAGGAGGGTCCAGGTGGTGGGCAAATCACAGGGCAATTTCTGATTCTTGAGTGCATGAGGCACCCTTGACACTATAGCTGAATTCACTTCAAACATGGAGAACTGAGGGAAGCAGCAATAAGCCAGTGGATTCACTCCTGCTTTTCATTTATTTTTTTTTGAGACAGAGTCTTGCTCTGTCACCCAGGCCGGAGTGCAGTGGTGCAATCTTGGCTCACTGCAACCTCCATCTCCCAGGTTCAAGCAATTCTCATGCCTGAGCCTCTGGAGTAGCTGGGACTACAGACACCCGCCACCATGCCTGGCTAATTTTTGTATTTTTAGTAGACATGGGGTTTGGCCATGTTGGCCAGGCTGGTCTCGAACTCCTGACCTCAGGTGATCCGCCCATCTTGGCTTCCCAAAGCTCTGTGATTATAGGCATGAGCCACCACTCCCGGCCATACTTCTGCTTTTTAGGCAGAAACATTGTCACATATGCAGCTTTCTTTTACTTCCATAAATCACCAAATATTTCAGTTCAAGCAAGAATAACAAGAAACAAAACCTCCTTCGAACATTTAAATGTTCATCTGCTCTCCATATTTGTGTACTTGTCAGTTTTACAAATAAGGTCCCTTAAGTGTTTTTAAGAATTACCATGGCTGGTGTTCAGCTGCTTTTACCATGTCCTTGCAATGGTGACATGCATAAGGTTTAGCAACTGAGATAGCACAGGCCCAGGCCAATCAGCACAGATACTAGGTACAGATCACTGGTATGGCCCTGCAGGTGCATGCAAGCTGCAAACCAGCCCTATATATATAGGAATATGTGAATTGTCTTGTTAATACCTCTCTGTGGGTAACTTGGATTCCTAAATTTTCTGGCTAATTCAGAGTCTCCCAATCTGACCTACTCTCTGGAACACTAAGCCTTCTATATTTTTATTTTTCCTTCTTCTAGCAAGGGATTTCTCAAAGAGTGATGCTCTAGACACTTTGTTACTCAGACCTGTTGAGTTGGAATTCCTGGGGTGGGGGCTAGGTGTCTTTCTGTTTACAGGCTCCTCAGATGATTCTGATGTAGCTCATCAAAGTGGGAGGACCCCTCTCCATGTGACTTTCTCCATTTATAAAGGGACACTTGGAATGTGACTGCATGTACCTCCAGCTGTCCTTCTCTCCCCTGCCTTTCATTTTATAATTTTCTCTCTTAAAGGTTGACCCTTATTATTGTTTGACATTTTGAGATCATCAAACATAATCTAAGCAATCGTTCTTTTCATTGTCTCAGAAGCAGTCAAGTTTATTGAGAGTAAACATAAGCCTTTTCCAAAGATAAGACGCACAGACATAGTCTTTGGTCTCATTTTCTTGTCTGCAGAGGAGATTTTTCTCTTTTAAAACTCTACAGATTAAAAAAAAGATAAAGAAGGGAAATCGGCCTCCCCCAGTCCCAATCCATGTCTCCCTCCCCTTTTCTGGAGGGAAGGTGGGAATGAGGTGCTAATTCTTTTGTTAGAAACAGTAAAGGCAGGTGTTAGTTTTCCTCCCCACTGCCCCCTGCACCACCCCCGCCCCACCCCCCTGGTCAGTTTCATGGTCAATGAGTTTATGCACATATTTATTTTACTTTAGGCAAAGGTAATCAACAGGGCTGGTGGTTTCTGTAACTGTTGATCAATGTCTGGTTTTAAAGCAGGTTTTAGGATCTTCTCACAGTTTGTGGGGTTAGAATGATGTTAGCTACGTTCATGAGTTTGCTGTCAGATGTCAAAAATGCCCACCATGTATTCTAAAATGGATCCCAAATAGACCTGTGGAAGAATTTCAGACAGAGACCTTTGCAGACCAACCAAGCTAGATGTGAGCATGATTTCCATGGACAAGCAGGTACCACACCATTTCTAAGTTGCCTGCTTTATGCCAGTGCTCTGGGGATCTAGGAGAAGGTAAGAATTGGTTCTCGATCTTTTAGTGAAACAGAAGATAAGTGATCAATACGCATGAAATGAGAGAAAAACAACAAAAGGCAGCAAAAGATTATATTATCCAAATCATAGGTGCTGTAGGAGCTCAAAGGAGGGAGGAACCACTAGGCACTACAGTGGAAAGGCAAAGTTTCTCTGGGAAGATAAACATGAACTTCACCTTGAAGGATGTGAGAGGGCAGAGGGGAAAAGGAAAGACATTTTTGACTCAGGAGAACCTGAACAAGACTGGTCTGTGTGGGGATCAGCCTGCTCACAGCCAGGGCTCACTTTGGGGTCTGCGGGGAACAGGCTGAGAGAACCCCAAAAGACATGCAGAGAGGCTAAAAGCAAACAAAACAGGACATAGAAGTCCAGTGTTTCTCAATGGGAGAAGTGATGTGTTTTGAGAAGAACTTTTGTGGTCTAGGTGAAAATTGCTTTATGACCCCGGATTTCACTGCAGTTCAACAACTTAGCAACTACATTGCTGAGCTTTTAGGAGCTGCACTTCCACGCAGAGCTGCATCTCCCTCTTCGGCTTATTTTCCTGATTTTTTGTAGCCGTTACTTATGTCTAGGCTTTGACCAGTCAGAAAGGATGTGTCCTTGTGTTGAAGCAAGTTTCTAAGGCTGGTCCAGGTGTTCACCCTTCAGTTGCTGGATCATGGGAAGTGTGGGTGGCTCTAGGACTATGTTTGGGAGAGGAGAGTCGTAGAACTCTCTCTCTCTCTCTTTTTTTTTTTTTCTTTTTTATTTTATTTTATTTTATTATTATTATATTTTAAGTTTTAGGGTACATGTGCACAATGTGCAGGTCAGTTACATATGTATACATGTGCCATGCTGGTGTGCTGCACCCATTAACTCGTCATTTAGCATTAGGTATATCTCCTAATGCTATCCCTCCCCCATCCCTCCACCCCACAACAGTCCCCAGAGTGCGATGTTCCCCTTCCTGTGTCCATGTGTTCTCATTATTCAATTCCCACCTGTGAATGAGAACATCATTCTCAGTAAACTATCGCAAGGATAAAAACTCTCTCTCTTTTTAAGAGATGGAGTCTCACTGTGTTACCTAGGTTAGTCTTAAACTTCTGGCCTCAAGCAGTCCTTCTACTTCAGCCTACCAAGTAGCTGGGATGATAGATGAGAGCCGCCATGTCTAGCTTCATTAACCATTCTTTAAAACCATTAGGGACATATTGAAATAGTTTAACAGCTAATGCAGCTGTACTGAAGGAGACTGATGAGTTAGTTTTCACTGATATTTAGTTCTTGGTGATAAGTTTCTCTCACTTTATAGTGAAAGTAGAGTGGAGACACTGAATGATCTAAATCATACAACAATAAAAGACAAAATCATGGTTCTGTATTAGATTTATCCTTTGGTCTCTAGCTCCTATTTTTACCCTGCTAAAAGATTTCCTGAATTTCAATTTACAATAGCAAAGACACGGAATCAACCCAAATGCCCATCAATGGTAGACTGGATAAAGAAAATGTGGTACATATACACCATGGAATATTGTGCAGCCATAAAAAATAATGAGATCATGTCCTTTGCAGGAACATGGATGGAGCTGGAGGCCATCATCCTTAGCAAACTAACGTAGGAACAGAAAACCAACTACCACATATTTTCGCTTATAAATGAGAGCTAAATGACAAGAACACATGGAAACATGGTGGGGAATAACACACACTATTATGTAGGGTGGGAGGAGGGAGAGGATCAGGAAAAATAACTAATGTGTACTAGGCTGAATACCTGGGCAATGAAATAATCTGTATAACAAACCCCCGCGACATGAGTTTACCTATGTAACAAACTTGCACATGTACCCCTGAACTTAAAGCTAAAAATAAATGTGAGGAAGAATAAATTGTTCTGTCTCAAAAAAATATTTTTCAGAAAATGTTTGAATGGGAATGGGAGAGGAGAGCAGAAATGGGAAGGAAAAAGAAGATTCCAGAGCAGTAACATAACTAAACATTCGCAGTCCACAAATGACTGCAAAGCAAGTAACTCCAAGTCTGCTGGGAAGCCAAGCTTGGGAGGTATTTGCACCGATGAAGAACTCTTGCAGCATCTCATTGTTGAATGGATGAATGAATGGTGAATGGATAAGAAAAAGGACAAGGGCCTGAAGAGGGAGTTCAGAGACCAAATTCTAGCTCTAGAGTGAATAGGCAAAGCTTCTGTGAGAAGATGAACATGAACTTCACCTTGAAAGGTTTGAGAGGGCAGAGGGCAAAAGGGAGGACACCGTTGACCCAGAAGAAGCTGAACAAGGCTGGTCTGTGTGGGGAACATCTACTAGACAGCTGTGGAATCACGGGCAAATCTATTTTTCTGGAATTTTCTGGAACCAGCGGCAAATTTATCTTTATGGAAGTTATTTCCTTGGGGATAATTATTCCTCAAATGGGGATAATTATTTCTGCACTTCCCGGGGGGGAGGGGGGTGTTGTGGGATCAGATGTGATGGTGACTCTGTGCACTTGTGAGCATTAAAAGCTTCAGGCAAGAATAAGATTCTTCATGTCCTTTCGCTCTAGCTTGCTTTGTAACTTTCTGTGTGTTTTCCAGATAACCAGAGTCCTGATGATTAACTGCCGTCAGTGGAACTGCCTGTTTTTCCTCAAGTGGATCTTTCCTTCTATGCAAAAGCAGTTGAAGTGGGTGTCTGTACGCTGCGTCCTAGCCCTGTGCCAATTTCCTATTGAGGTCAGTGGGCCTTTGTTGGGGAGTGGAGATCTTGGGGTGTCTCATAGACTTTGAGCTCCAAGGCCTGCAGGGGCTTCTTGGGCAGTTATCACATGTGCCGTCCTGTCATCTGATGCTTCCTGGGGTCATGGTTGCATGGAGACCTGGGAAAAGAGACTGTTGACCACAAGAGGCCCGAGGCCTCTGACGAATGACCAGGAGCTTGAATTTCTCCCAGGCAAATGGCCCCTGGTAACCTGAACAATCTGGGAGATGAGTTGGATATTAGAGGGGCCTCCCACGCAGGTTGAGTCATGGAGCAGCCAGAATGTCCTCCTGTGCGAGGGCTATTTGTGACCTGGGGTCAGGATTGTTCTGACTTCAGTTTCCTTTACTTTCATAATCATTTCCTGGCAGTCCTCTCCCCGACATGAGAAATACCGGCCTCTGTTTATGGAACTTGTGGGCCAACTTAGATATATTGGGGTCCTGATGCTCTCAGCAGGGAAACATCATGTTGGTAACACTCAACCAAGAACCCGTGTGAATGTCAGGCAAATGGTAGAGGAGCTTGGATATGGAACTAGAACATCCAAGTCCAAGTTCTAGCTGCGACACTCTCACTCTGTACCTGTGAATGCCACGGAAGCCCAGCAAGCCCCTCAAAGCCTTACGAGCTGCACTTTCCTCATCTTACAGTGGAAACGAGAATCTTTGTTCCCTGAAGTTTGTCATAAACATCAAACTGGATGTTTGAGGAAGTATTTTCAAATCAAGTCACCACGAGTGGTGTAGGGTAAGGGGCTTTTTCCTTATGGCAATATGAGGGGTGCATATTGGGGAAAAGGGGAGCATTAGCCCCTCAGATATCGTGAAACTTTTGGGGTATTGTCAGAGTCCCAAGGATATCACAGGGTCAGCTTGGCTAGTCCCGCAAACCTCTGAGAAGTATGTTCTGCTGGATAGGCAAGCAGGTCCTCAGGGTAAAAGAGGAGGAAGTGGATTAAGCAGCGTGGTCTTTAGACACACCTGGGAATTATTCATGTTGCCAGGGAAAGGGTTGGCACTGCTGCTATTTCTCTTTTTCCTTTGCAGGCTGGCCTTGTGGGTGTGCAGATGTTTTTTTCAGGGCTAGTGTGATGGAATGGTGGTAGAACTTAGTGTGAACACGCCGTGGTGTGTGAGCTCTTCACGTTCCACTCTAGAGACAGCCAAGGCTGTTTCTGAAGAAGGGAAAGCTGGCTCATGTGTGACTGTTCACTTACCTTCCCTTAATCTCACTTCCAGAAAAGGTAAAATTGCTCCGCTCCCAGAAGGTGCCAGCAAGGAGCTCGCTCCTGGGTTGGTTCAGGGTTGTGTCTCAATGGGCATCTTTTCAGAGCTAGGTTGGAGCCAAAATCTACTTTGCTGAGTCCTCTTTTCTAGGTGTGTTCAAAGGGATATAAAATCCATGTTTGGGACCCGTTACACTCGTTCACCACGGACCATTTGGCAATCATTTTTATCCCGGAATGATTTCCTGCCTTGGAGTGAGGCCCATCCAGGGCAGTGGGATTTCCTCTTTGCTCTGCTCTTGTCTTGCAGAGTGACCTGGGTTAACCTGTCTGTCCTTTCTGTTACTCATATCTTTAGCCTTAAAAGATGATGTCCTTTTCATTTAAAAAACAAAGCCAAACAACCCTCCCACTACAAACCACTAATCTTTCAAAACAGAAAAAAAATGTGTCTTTTGAAAAGAGGAAATTGCTTTTTATTAGGTGTAAAAACCAACAAAAAAAGCTCCCAACATCTCCAGAGGCCTGGGAGTTGCCATGAACCGCTGACCCCATTCCGTGAGGTTGGCAAACAGCCTCCCCAAGCCCGCCATCCAAGCAAAACGGTGAGCTTGACTTGTGCCACAGAACAGCCTTGCCTCACATCAAGACATGTTTCCACATCCTCTGGAGGGTGCCAGCGTAGCCTTGGCACATGTCTTTTGTAAGGGACATTAATTTGTAAATTCAAAAATATGCTGGAGTGACCTTGAAGGACAGTAGTGTAATCACATCATTTAAGAGATGAAGAAACTGCAGCTCAGAAAAGGAGTCATTTGCTCAAGCCACATGTGGGTCTGTGGAAGACCTGGGACTGGAACCTCATCCTTCAGAGCAATGCTGTTGCCACAAAGTCCTTGGAGACTTGAGAAGAACTTTCCAGGTGGTGGCGCATAGTCACTGCTCACCAAACGTTCTGGGTGTCCCCCAGTATTTCTTAGTAGTCAGGCTGGGGCTGCATGACTAGACCTGGATAATGACGTCCCAGTGGAAGTGAACAAGAAGTTAACCTGTGTTGTGTTGGGCCATTGAGATTTTGGAGGTATTTTTATTACTGTAGCATAACCTAACTTTATGCAGATCTATACAAAAACTAACTTTGCAAAACCATCTCAGAAGAGCTGACTCTGAAGGTAGAACAATGTCTCACTCAAGGATTGATATCTTTTATTCCATGGGAGGCAGGATAGCGTTATAGTTTTGAGACTTTGCTTTCTAAAGCTTGGGCGTCTGGATACTAAGATGTGTATCTCACATCCACCACTTATTAGCTGTATGATTTTGAGCGATTGGCTTTACTTATTGTGCCTCATTTCGTCATCTATATAATGGGAATAACAATGATGACTCTATCATTGACTTGTTGGGAGGATCTGAGAGAATAACACATGGAAAACTCTTTTTTTTTTTTTTTTTTTTTGAGACAGTCTCACTCTGTCATCCAGGCTGGAGTGTAGTGGCATGATCTCAGCTCACTGCAACCTCTGCCTCCTGGGTTCAAGTGATTCTCCTGCTTCAGACTCCTGAGTAGCTGGGATTACAGGTACCTGCTACTATGCCTGGCTAAATTTTAGTATTTTTAGTAGAGACAGGATTTCACCATGTTGGCCAGGCTGGTCTTGAACTCCTGACCTCAGGTGATCCACCCACTTAGGCCTCCCAAAGTGCTGGGATTACAGGCATGAGCCACCACGCTGGGTCCCCTTCTTCCATCTTTAAACCCAGCTATGTGGTATCTTCAAGCCTCTCTCTGCTCTCATCATGAAGCTGTCCTCTCTCTCAGCATCTGTCTACTGCTTGCCTCTTATATGGGCCCTTGTGGGTATACTTATATACACTCCCCATCTGCAAAGTCTCTTTTGCCATATAAGCAACATATTCACAGGTTCCAGGGATTAGGATGTGGATATCTGGGAGAGAGGGAAGTGTTTCAACCTACTGCAAGGAACATGATTGAATTTTTTCTTTTCTTTTCTTTTCTTTTTTTTTTTTTTTTTTGAGATGGGGTCTTGCTATGTTGCCCAGGTTGGTCTTGAACTCCTTGGCTCAAGCAGTCTTCCCACCTTCACCTCCCAAGTAGCTGGGATTAGAGGCATGAGTCACCATGCCCAAATGAATATTTTTCTCAAAGGGGGATTTTGCAAGGGTGGAAGTAAGAAAAGCAATTAGGGAGCTATCTCAATAATCCAAGTGAGAATTTATGGTGGCTCCCATCAAACCCATAGCAGTGGGGGTAGTTAGAGGAGGCAGGACATTGGATATATTTCTGATATAGTGTGAACATTATCTCATAATGGGTAGGGTGTGTGAGATTTGAGAGAAACAGAAAAGTTAATAATCCAAAGGTTTTTTTTTTTTGAGACAGTCTCACTCTGTCACCCAGACTGGAGTGTAGTGGTGTGATCTCGGCTCACCACAACCTCTGCCTCCCAGGTTCAAGCGTTTCTCCTGCCTCAGCCTCCTGAGTAGCTGGGACTACAGGCGTGTGCCACCACACCCAGCTAATTTTTGTTTTTGTACTGGAGACAGGGTTTCACCATGTTGGCCAGGCTGGTCTCGAACTCCTGACCTCAAGTGATCCACCTGCCTTAGCCTCCCAAAGTTCTGAGATTACAGAAGTGAGCCACTGTGCATGGCCAACACATGGAAAGCTCTTATCACAGTACCTAGTGCAAAGTAAGCTTTCAATATATATGAGCTCATATTATTTACTGAAGATACACACCCTGAAAAAGGCATTGGCCAGATTTTTCAGATGCTTTAGGAATGAATTGACTTAAATTCTATCTTCAAGGTGCTTGTCATGTATTATAATGCAGTACCCCAGCAGCTGGATGCATACCCATGGAAGATAAATCCCAGTTTACAGCCATGGAAAACATGGACCCTCTGAGCATCACAGTTGGGGGTTGTATCAGAGAGCCCCAAGTTCCAGCTTCTTTATGTGACAGCTTCACCCAAGTTCCTGGAGTCTCTAGGATGGTGTTGGAGTGTGTCTCACAGAGGAACACATTCAATTTTAGTACTGACAAATATTTGTTCTTCGTAAAAGATTGGTATTTGAACTTAGGTTCTCTGGTAGCCAATATAAGTAGGAGATTTCAACATACCTAAGGGCCATGGTTGAAATTAATGAGTACTCTTCTTTGGGAAAAAAAAAAATCTTACAAGGGAAAAATAATAAAACACTACATAAAACTCTGTTTCCAAATAAATGGATCACATGCCCTGGCTTTACTAAATGCCTAGAGAAATATTTATTTATTGAAACACATCAACTCCTCTACTACTGTGAGGCTGGCGTTGGTCTGGGGAGGTGGGGGCAGGAGTGCAGGGCTTCAGTGTATCTCGCATGTCATCTGGAACCGCCTGTCCTCTATCTTCCAGCACTGTCCCTGGCCCCACATGACGGTCAGA